>NC_049206.1:27170373-28370373 GCF_013347855.1 Anguilla anguilla | reverse complement strand
TGATATGTCTGTCACAGCAAAAATACAGCAAATAAAATCCACTGTCATTATTAGTCCCACAAACATGCTAAAGCAGAGAAACCTTGATAGAATATCCATTATTTGCTTATAAATTCTCAGGAGGAATTATCATTGTTGTTCGTTTCACTGTTACACGCAGACTGAAAATATTGTATTACAAAAGATTGTTGTTATGTCTGATTTGTATAGGTTCTCTGGAACAAAATGAGCCCACCTATAAGCTTCTCTGATCAAGCAGTCCCTCAGTATAGCCAATTGGACTTGCAACGACTCAACATGGACAGTATCATTTCTGTCCAGTGCACTGCCAGCCAGTGGCAATCTATTATAGTGATGACTGAGAACCATTTTAGAAAATGAAATTATGTTT
This sequence comes from Anguilla anguilla, assembly GCF_013347855.1. Taxonomy (NCBI): domain Eukaryota; kingdom Metazoa; phylum Chordata; class Actinopteri; order Anguilliformes; family Anguillidae; genus Anguilla; species Anguilla anguilla. Next base: position 28,369,982 of record NC_049206.1, on the reverse strand, counting down.
CTAATGGTGTGTAGGAACAGAGCAGATTGAGTAAAACATTTATGTTCTGAATCCAGCAGCTTTAACCAGTTAAAACCCTCGTTTTAATGTCCAGCACTCTGAGTACTTAACACAAGTGGATTAACAGTTAAAACTTCTCACTGATCCAACATATAAAATATATTTATTTGATTTAATTTGATAATTATTTTTAAAGATATTATCAATGAAATCTCTGCATTTGTTAATAGGCAGAGCAACCTGTTGGATCAACCAAAATGTACAATTCAAAATTAAGAAATGTATTAAGTTACAAACAGAAACAAAAAAATACGTTGTCTAATCTCAAGACAAAGGTCAGTTTAAACAAATAACAAATGTTACTGACATGGACAGGTTGCAGTCACAAAAGAAATGGATGAAGGAAAATGTCAAACCACAGCTTGTTTCACTGAGGAAATCCAAGACATCAGACTCTGTGCACACCAAACACCAAGAAAACAAGGTTCAGATTCCTCCTGCATTGCATATACAACCCCAAATCTCCACCACACAGTTAACAGGGTCAACTTAAGGACCCAAAACTCTAGACAAGCTTGACTTGAAAACAATATGCATTTTATGTTGTTTGAAGGGAGGTGGGGGGATTGTTGAGAGAGACGGGGGCAACATGACTGATTGGCTGAGGTGTGGAAGGGTTGGCCCACCCAATCAAGATGTGTAGCTTTGCATATGTGACTATAAAATGATGCAATAAAACCAGGAATTCTCTGATAACACTATTATTTTATTTATTTGGTTAAAATACATTAATCTTGCAATATTAATCGTCACTGTGACATCTCAAAATTAATCTGCCAGTGAATGGGTCTTCTGTGGAAAGAAATCGGGAGCACATAAAAGTTGTGCTCGATGGCATATTGTTTTGTGCCAAGCAAGCGTGGGCACAGAGAAAGTGAGGAGGCACTAAACAAAGGCATTTCTTTTGGAATTATCCAATATGGTTGCAAAGTACGATCCTGAGATTCAAAGTCGCTTTGACTAACTGCCTAAAAATGCGACAATGATGAGCGGAGACATTCAAAACAAATTACTTGAATCAGCTGCTGCCCTGCTACTATGCAAAATAAAAGCAGAATTGCATGCAATGTCCAATAAATACTGTCTATCATGACAGACGAATGTAAAGATCTCTCGAAGAGAGAACTTGTTGCCATGTGCATGTAAATCAATGGACCTCAATCAATGGATTAGTAAAGTAGATAGCGAGTGTATTTATTTTCTACAATTGTACATATTTTCTGCTGCCAGAGGTTGCAAGGTGAGAGCAAGGAGAGGGAGGTGGAGAGGGTGGGAGAAAGAGAGGGAGAAGGTGACAGGCAGGGGAAGGGCAAGCCACTACTTCTTCCGTAAGCATATAATATAAATCAAATGGAATTTTACACCTCTAATAACCATAATATCATTGACCAAGTTTCCTTTTGAAGTCTCCTAGTGGCCTTTTTTGGAAATCTGCCAGGACGTAGCTCACAAAAAACAATGCAGAATGCTCATTTTTTGTTGGTATTGTCATCAATTTTAATCAGGATTTGTCCAGCATTGCGGCTGTGTCTGTATTGTGTGTTTACCGGGTACAGCCACCGGGTACAGCCACAAGCACCTGTATTCACTCAAAAATATTTTAGTTGAGTAAAAAAACTTACTGTACAGCAGAACTCACTTAAATGGGATACTTGATGCTGTCTGAAGGAGACTAAATCCTGGAGACTAGTTGGGCTCTAAGTGTGTGCCTATACAACCAAGTTGAGATTCCAGGTTAACGTCAAATGTGCATTGAAGCACAACTTGACGCACATGGCACATTGTGGTACTTTCACATTTGTATGTTGATGCAACTATGGACAGTATTTTTGCACTTACTACTTGTAAATTCTGTCCTCAAATTGCTGACCATAATTCTGGAATGTAAGACGTGAGTTGGGTGGCATATGATTTTCCACTGGCTTGTACATCGGGGGGGGGGGGGGCGGGGGGGGGGGGGGGGGGGGGGGGGTGTAACTGTCAGCAAGGCGTTATTCGCGGTGTTGTGTGGTGTAAGGTAACTTTAGCTGGGACTGTATTCAATAAGTGTGAAAATTAGCAAGCTAACTAGTTAACTTAAATATAAAAAGTAACAACCAAACTGCAGTCTGTTATCAGGATGATACTCATATGTTACATGTCTTTAAGCGCAGCCATGTTTACCATCTGTGTTTTTTTTGTCGACTCCTCTCAATTGGTTGAAGTGAGCACATATGTGATGTCATTGGTTTGTGTAATGTGGGTGTTAAGAAATGTCTTAAACTTTGATTGGCTGGACTAGACTTAGTGAACAAAAAAGCCATTAGTGGATTTATTTGCAAATCATGCAGTGAGGATTGTCTCAAAAATCCACAAATGCTAGCAATTCTACATGTCGGGATGCACAAGTGCACATCGAGTCATTTTCCAGGAGAGATTTGTTTGCGAGTGCGAAAACATGTTTGTGAACCAATTATTTTTATTTGTGAACTAGCTACATTTATTTGTGGATCAGTTACATTTATTTGTGAACCAATTATTTTATTTGTAGGTTACAAAAAATATTTGTGAATCTCATTTTATTTGTGCTATTTATTTATTTTCATGCTATTTATTTATTTTTTGAGACAATAGTACCCCTGTTTTTCTCATCATTACATTTCCCCCGCAATATCGACTGATTCATCTTCTCATCTCACAGTTTCTTAATTTGTACAAAAAGTAGTAAATAAGCTTTGATTTAAAAAAAAGTTATAGACAACTTAAGTACATCAAGATATTTTTTAAAGTATATTTAAAGTATATTTTAAGTACTTTATAAAACTATTTCCGGGAATACGTATACCATTTGCAGAGGGTGAGAATAACAAGGAGCCCAAAAGATTGTGTAATGTTCAAGGGCTTTTATTGTGGAAAAAATCACCAGTCACTTTAAAGTGTTGCTGCAGTTCTTTTGGTGCTGTGGATTGGTGCCTGGTGCGAAGTGACGATGAGGATTGGCGAACAGTGTTTTTTTCTGGGGAGTGTCAGGGAAGTGCAGTGATAATTCAGAGAAGGGAGTGAGGAGGGTCAGGCTGGCAGTCAAGGTTTTTTAAGGCAGTCGGGTCCTGTTTACTGGATCTGCAATAGAGAGAAAAGACCAATGAGTCATCTGGTTGCGTTCTGGACATCTCTCTGTCTACCGTGGCTCATGGTGTCTTTTTATGTCGGTGTTGATCAGCTGTAACTGACCTGCGGTGTGTTTCATAACTCACCTCAAGCAGTGTCTTATTCAGTTACCCCTCCCTCACTCCCTGAGAACCCTTTTGTGTCCTCGATGTGGAAGTGATCTTCAGAGCGCTGTTAAACCAGTGCTGTTAAATGGGAGCCTTCGTCAGCATCACACATTTATTCTGAACTTTACATCCTGAAGTGGTGTACTTTTAAGTATTTTAAAACCGTGATCAAAGTTTACTTCTGGAAAGTAAAGTGAAAGTGCACGTTAAGTACACTAACTGGGATTTAGTTCTGAAAAAGTATACTAAATGCATACTTTTATAAACTACGTTTTTGTAGGGGTTAACATGTCTGTGTTGCCACCACCAGCTTTCTCCAGGTTATCAGACAATGCTGTGGAACAAGTAGAGCCTCTGCATCCAGATGCATTCCTAAAGTGATGACAACTCTATGCATTGTATATATATACAGTAAATATACTGATTTGTCAAGGGGACAAACTCCCATTGGGTTGATTTGGATTGTTTCATGACATCAAGTGACATCATGAGTTATGACACAGTTAGCCTTGCATCCAACATGAACATATTGTCTCACTTTTGGCATAACATGTTACATGAGAAAGTGTTATGTCACCCTTTATGAAGGACATTTGCTTATGTATGATCTATGAAGCCATTATGTCATGTTTATGTAGGCATTATATATTCTGTACAAAGCCCTTATGAGATACACATTTAAAGTGTGACATGGTTGTGTTGTATATTCTGTCAGTCTTCAAACAGTACTTTAATCTACTCAATGCCGTCATTCCCACATCTGGATGCATATAAGTTACAGAGAACAAACACAACATCTCTAATTTTAGATGTCTCCCTTTTACAATCTCCTCACTGTATTTTACAGAGAACTAAGCATCATTGGGCAAAATGATTGCTACTCCAGCACTGATGACTTATAATAATGCTGCCTTTCTAGGCAAATAAGCACAATTCAAATAATCAGTGTGTGCCTGCGTCAAGATAGTCATTTCCTGCAGTATATACTCAAATAGTGTGGTCCCTGGATCCATTCACATTTAAAGATTCCAATTGTAAAAGAAGCAAAGATGTGTGAAAAAATTAATCCCACAAAAAAGTCAAAGGGAGAGACTTCCTATGTATCCCTTGTACATGAATAATATTAACTTTTCCTGCAGCATTCCCTCAATGCTCATGATGAGGTTTTAAAGACAACAGTTTGGAGTTTGTCTTGCTCCATGAACAACTTTTTTGGCACCATAATTCATGAGTCAAAACCAATTCCAGATCTGGGAAATGTGTATTTATGCCAACATTCCTTTGCCTTTTGCTATTGACTAAGAACGCACTTGTGCTTTTTACAAAACTCACTGCCTCTGGACTGCTGGCTAGTTGCCGCAGCTGTTTCTTCATTCTCAGCCATTCTTTATCCTCACTCTCAGAATCATGGTCCCCCATTTGAAATCCTGTCCTGAGACAATGAGACAGTAATAGAACCACGACCACCAGGGCAGCCCTCCCTCCCATAGTTAGGGATTTCTCCAGGGTCACCAGAGCCACTAGGCCAGCCCTCCCTCTCATATTTAAGGACTTCTCCAGGGTCACCAGAGCCACCAGGGCAGCACTCCCTCTCATAGTTAGGGGGTCACCAGAGCCACCAGGGCAGCCCGCCCTCTCATAGTTAGGGGGTCACCAGAGCCACCAGGGCAGCCCGCCTTCTCATAGTTAGGTGCTTTTCCTGGGTCAGGTCTGAAAACTGTCTATGTGGTACTGCTGTCTCTCACAGACTAGGTTTCCTTCACAGGGTAAGGCTCTGTTCTGACAAGCTGAGACCTCCCTTCTTCAAAACCCCCCATGCTTGGGGTTGTTTGTGACTTTAGATGGGGTACAGTAGGTTGTTGTAGTCTGTCAAAGTAAAAAAAAAAAAAAAAACCATGAGAAATGAATTATTACTTTTTAAAACAAATTGTGTCTTCAGCTCTACATTTTCTTTTAACTATAAAATCCAACAAGATGGCTTTGTTCAAATTAGCATGATATTCACATTTAAATTCCTCACAAGCATCTTAGTTGTTAATCATTTTCTGAGAGTCACTTCATTAATTTATTCAACGGTTTTTCCAAGTGTACTGTTTACATGTATAGGCTACATTTGATTTATGCTTTCAAAGTCTGTTCTTTCAGGTTGGTGCCTAGTTTGCCTCTCATAGCCCACATTACTAGATAGCTAGCGATGCTAAATAGACTTTCAGTTTTATAGCTAGCTAGTCAGGAAGCAACCAAATTACTTAGCGACCAATCAAAACTTATTTCCATCCATAGTGTTAATTACCTGTATGTAGTATTGTCTACACTTTACTGTTTCAGGCTGGTATTTGCAGTAACAATGTTTTCAAACTTGCTTAACGGGTGTCTCATGACCGACCCCCCTGCTTCATTCACAGCAAAGCAACAGCAGTTTATCTGATGTAATAAAATAAAATTGCTCTCTACATTTGGACATTTGGAATATTTAGAACAAAATATTCAGGAAATCTGCCCATTGCAGTCTGAGCGGTAAGAGGGTGTTTACAGGGATATGCATAATGATTGGCAGCACTCCAGCTTGTGTCTTATAGAATGAAAACAGCGTGCAACAACCAAACCCTTCTTACTAAACTTATTTTTCTGAGAAAGACAAAGATTGTCTTGTTTATTTATGAGGCCGATTATATATTGCCAGCACCAACCTCTTTCTCAATAGAACCCAGGCCTGCATTTCAGCCAATGCATGACTGTGAATTTCGAAATCTCTGTTTGACCCTATTTCGCAGTCTGATGACAAAATCAGAGCTACACACTTACACATTTTTAAATGCCTACACTTGAAACAAATATATCAAGTACAATCAAAAAGAAAACCAAAAACAGCTACTACTGACAGGACCATCTCCCCATATCACTTACACCCTCCCACACTCCACAAGCCTCAGCAAAATAGACTCGCCTCCAAATGCATTCTTATAACCTGTAACAAAATGTAACTTTTTACAGAAATGACCAATTTTTTGGATCTTACTTGAGAACATCTGTATTGAATTCATAAAGGTTGTGCTCCCAGACAAACTATTTGATTTTGTGTTCACTTAACTATTTCTTTAAAGAATTGTATATTGCTTCCTTTTTTCTTTTTCTTTTTTTCTTCTTTGCTGATTTTGTCCCAAGTTTGAAATGCCCAATCATGGTCTTTTTGCATTACTCATCACAGCCTCCACTGTCGATTTGGGAGAGTGCAGTGAAGCATGTTCTTTCCTCTGAAGCTTCCTCTTCTTATTGCACTACAGTTCCAAAGTTGGGCTCACACAGACATGAGCTGCAGGAAGACCGGCTCAACAGAACGTTTTTCAGTCCATCACCAACTGACTGAAGCCTTTTCATCCCTGAACAGTGCTGGTGCCAAATGTGCCACGCCCTGTGGGCCGTCGGCAATGGAAACACCCAGATTTGATACCAGGCCATGGGACTCATCCATATACGAGGAGAGTGCCTTAACATTCTTAGCTATCCAGAAGCCACAGAATGACCGTTTTCTGACCCTGCTTAGCGTTCACTGCTAAGGGATCTGGGATTTTAGCCAAAAATGTCTTGGTATTAATCCATCATTCTCTTGATTATAACTAGTCTATCTGGACCAGAAGACTAGACATAAAAAAATAAATATAAAAAATCACACATTCCTCTCCATATTTCACATAGATAATAATGTGTTCCTGGACATTGCTATGATAATCCTGTCAAAAAAGTTAAAGGGTTTTGTTTAATCTGACCACAGTCCTGAGTGTCACTACAATGCAAATCTGTCCTGCCTCTTTTTATGTTGTGGCTTCAGAAAAGTCTTCTTCATTGAACACCATATTAATGCAGTCCATGTTGAACTCTAATATCTGGAGAAATGTAAAAGATGCCAAACATTCTTGAATAAAAACAAGACATCCTCCTTACTCTTGGGATACTTCTCTTCCAACTGGTTGTTGTGTAGTTGAATGGTATCATCAGTATGGGGGGCTAAAGGAACACCTCTTCCAATGGTGTTGAACATTCATAGTGCCCCCTTGATACAGTATATTGAAATTCACTATGTTGCCTTAATGTCAATATTTTTATGACTATCACTTGCCATATGGAGGTGATGTACTGAGATTTTCCAATACGTTTGTGGTCTTTGAGCTCTATTCATCCAGAAGTTCCAGAAGCTTATACTAAAATTGAATTCTATTTTATTTTATTTCTATGGCAATTTTTACAGAGACCTTGTCACAAAGGTGCTTTCCAGAGAAAAAACAGTAAAAGGAAAACTGAATAAAAACCAGGACTGAACTCCAAAATGAGCAAGCAAGGCAACAAAGTCCCCAAAGAAAAACATTGAAACTTTGGCAAGAAAAAACTCCTCAACAGTGTTGCCAAGTCTCGGGAGACAAATAAACATCCTCGCTATCAAAAACAAGCCCAAACAAGTGGGGAACAGAATGATTCTGGGAGTTTGCAGGTGGGCGTTGTGTCTGCGACTGGGGGCAGGGGTGGAATAGCTAAATTAGTAGCTAAACAAAATAAGGTAGCTTGATGTAAAATTTTTTTAAATTTACTGTGACTTCACATTTTTTCAAGTGACTTATGAAAAAAAGCCTAAACTTGTGCATTATAAGCAGACTTGACAACTCTGCTCCCCAATGGGAATAAATCTTGGGAGGAGAGGGGGAGCCCATCCTCTACTGGCCAGCCGGGTCTAAGAGTAAATATACGCTGAATTATAACAGATAACAGATGTAATAGGGGATGATATTGGAGCAAACTAGCTGGTACAACAGATAGTCCAAGTGAAGAAATGTATATTAATATGTAGTTCAGAAGGGTGATGTGATGCATCTAGGCCTCCAGGTTGCATCATGGCATGGGCTTCAACCAGGAGTGGGATAGGGCTGGAGCAGTGTGTGAACTCAGGGTAGGGGAAGAGGAAAAAGCCCCAAGGAAGAAAATAGAGATGGAAAACATTTGCAATTATGAGTTTAACTTTTAGATATACTCAAAATGTTCAAATAGCCTGCACCTTGTAAGAAAAGTAATATTGGAGGAGAGTAAAGGATAAGTAACTCACTAAGATATTCTGGAGCCAAACCATTAAAAGGCTTATAAGTTAGGAATAGAATCTCGTAGTCAATTCTAAATCTATCAGGCTATCAATGAAAAGCTGCCAGCACCAGACTTACATTTCTTATTTCTACGCAAGTAGCTGCATTCTGTAATTGTTGGAGATTTTTGGAGGCTGAATTGCTGCAGCCACACAATAAAGAATTACAGTAACTGAGAGGTTATAAAAGCTTGAACCATTTTTGGAATCTTCCTCAATTTAGGTACACTGCATTTTCCAAAAGTACATGGACACCTGAACATCACTCCTATAGGTACTTGTTGAACATATGATTCCAAAACCCCACTTTGCAGCTATAACAACCTCCACTTTTCTGGGAAAGCTTTTCCAGCAGATTTTAGATTATGGCTGTGAAGATTTGGTTCCATTCAGCCACAATAGCATTAGTGAAGTTGGGCACTGATGTCTGGTGTAAGCCCTGGCTCGCTGTCAGCATTCTAATTCATCCCAAAGGTGTTTGATGGGGTAGAGGTCAGGGCCCTGTGCAGATCAGTCAAATTATTTCCCACCATACTCAGCAAACCATTTCTTTATGGACCTGGCCTTGTGCACGGGGCCATTGTCATGCTGAAACAGGAAAGGGCCTTCCCCAAACTGTTACCACTAAGTTGGAAGCACTATTCCCCAGAATGCCATTGTAAGCTGTAGCATTAAAATTTTCCTTCACTGGAACTAAGGGGCCCAGCCCAAACCATGAAAAACAGCCACATACTATTATTCCTCCTCCACCAAACTTTACAGTTGGCACTATGCATTTGGACAGGTAGCGTTCTGCTGGCATTCACCAAACCGAGATTCATCCGCCAGACTACAAGGATGATTTTATTGACACCACTTCAGCCGATGCTTGGCATTGCACATGGTGTTATTAGGCTTGTGTGCGGCTGCTCAGCCATGGAAACCCATGTCATGAAGCTCCTGACGAACAGCTCTTGTGCTGACATTGCTTGCAGAGGCAGTCTGGAAATTGGTAGCAAGCTTCAGCACTTGGCAGTACCATTCTGGGAGCTTGTGTGGCCTACTGCTTTGGGGCTTAGTTACTTCTAGTTCACAATAACATCACTTATATTTGACTGGGGCACAAGTCTGACAAATGGACTAGTTGGAAATGTGGCATTCTATGGCAGTGCCATGTTGAAAGTCACTGAGCTCTTCAGTACGACCCATTCTATTGAAATGTTTGTCTATGGTGATTGCATGGCTGTATGCTGTTAAATCACATAATTTCTAATAGTTTGTCAAGATTGTGAGTATATTCAAGGAACACAGCATGTAGTGTATTTATTTAATTATTTGATTTTGTCTGCCATTTATTTGTATTTTAGAGGTAATTATATTACTGAATCCTATGCAATTCAGTAAGTTGTACACCTATTTCTGTTGATTCATAAATCTATTCATTTGTGTAAATTATGTATGCACACTGTGCATAATTTGTGTACAACAATATAATGTACTCTGCTTAAAATACACAACTTTTCTATTACCAGCTACTTCTTCACAGGAATAAACTTAAAAAACATAGAAAGATCAAATTATAAAATGCAATGTGTCATAGTTCATATGGTTTTATTAATCATTATTAGTTGATCTGTTTAGAAAATCCTTTCCCAATATGCCAACAAAAGTAGTCAGACATTTTACATATTTTACAAAAGTATTAGATGGTTGTTAGCCCATTGTTATGAGCCTTTGAATATATGCACATTCTCTATGACTCAGCAAGCTTATTGTGGCTCTCTCTCAAGAGTTAATATGATTTAACTGTTTGTTTTCTATTGTCTTAAGTCCATAAGCCCCAAAAATGTGTCACAAAAGTACAAAAAGTATTAATTACTAACATCCACCAAGTTTCACAGCCCTAATACTAGACATACACTCAGGATTCATCAGCTACAAATGAACAGTCTCCATCCTATCATGTGGTTCTACATAATACAGAGTCTATGGCTTGCCGTGGTACTTTCACCATCTTGCTTCTGCTCTAATATCTGGCTTGTTTAAAGATTAGATTTTACCTGGCATGTGAAAATGGACTTGACCGATATGGATTACTGCCAGGGGCTGAGCAGTTAATGCCAGGTTTTGCAGTGTGATGTATCAACCCTGCTTTAATACTGAAGGCTGAAGATAGGCACCACCTCTAACCCCTGTGAAAAAGAGGAGACTGATTTATTACAAGCCCAAGAGGTGACTCAGCCTGTGTCAGCAGAGAAGACGGGGCACGCACTTGGCGGAAGAGATCATGACAACCTCTCTATCGACAAGATGAAGGAACCTGTCCATGCTGCCTTAATTGCACTCATATTGTGCAGAATCTCTCCTTTGCTGGATGGGTGCAAATGGATCTTTCTTAGTAAATATAGCAAGGCTTTCTCATGTACTGTGTCCTCCAAAATGATTCACACTCTTGATAAAAATCAGCAAAAAAGACTATGAATTAAATTGTACCAATACTGCGCTGTATTGTGGTTCTCAATATGTGGCAAATATTCTATTTCAATAATTATTTAAAGGAATTGACCAAAATAACACTTACATATTACAAAATAGTTATACAAAAATCTGTTTTCAGTATTGTGCACCCTCTCCCTGTGCAAGAATAATGCTACTGAGTTGCTACTAGTGTTAGGTGAGATTGGTGAATATATTGGGAGGGACAGTTGACCATCACTCCATACAGAATCTTTCAAGAGCATTGGGCCTGCACACGTCAGGTTTTGATTCCAGTTTGAGATGGCCATTGTAATACAGTAATTCTGTGATTGAGCCATGGATTAACTCTAGGTTGGCTTTGGCTCATTGTCTTGTTGAAAGATTGTAGCCAACTTTGGCCAAAATGTCTTAGTATTTGCTGTAGTTTATGTTTCCATTTATCTTAACAAGTGACCTAGGACCAGAAGGACTGCTGGTGTGCATGGCCAAAAGCTAAATTTTGGTCTCATCATATGTAACACCCAGTTCTAACTGGAGTTCCAGTGCTGAACTTTGATTGGCTCTGGAGCTCTGCATCCATAACAACAATAGTTGTTTACTAAATGTCATTGGAATGGTAATTGGTAAATGGACTGCATTTATATAGCGCTTTTATCTTTATATTTATATATCCAAAGTGCTTTACAATTGATGCCTCTCATTCACCCATTCACACACATACTCACACTCACACACCAACGGCGAAAGGCTGCCATGCAAGGCGCCAATCAGCTCGTTGGGAGCAATTAGGGGTTAGGTGTCTTGCTCAGGGACACCTTGACACGCCCAGGGCGGGGGATCGAACCGGCAACCCTCCGACTGTCAGACAACTGCTCTTACCTCCAGTTGTTATGTTCAGATGAGACTGAAATGTAACTTTTTGGTCATGTACACCAGTGGTGGGATTGGCAATGGAAGGAGGACAGTTATACCTAGGGTGACATATGGGGTTTGATGTTAGAAAACAGCTTTTGGGTGCAATTTTCTCCGGACATTAGATTCCAGGTAGATAAAGGCCCGCATATTATGTAAGCAGGGCCTAAAGGTGTGTGATTTATGCCAGGATTCCCTGTCCTCAACAGATTCTTCTTCCTGTTTTCAGTTGCATTCAATTTCCCTCCACCAAAGAAAACTCAATCCAGATGGATGACAATTCCAAACAATATTATCAGCAAAATGTCTGAGATTGATTTTAAAATGCCATGTACTGTATTTCTTCTACATAAATAACCTGATTCCTTCCCTCCAAGATTATGGTAATCTAAAGTGTAAATTTATGTTTTGGTTTTGAATTGTGAGACATGAAACACATGCTTAAATCATGCTTATAATCAATAATGCCAAATTAATTAAACTCCCATTGAACCTGCCTATCCATCCACATGTAGCAGCCATTGTTACACAATGGGCTCATTCCAATTGCTTATTTGATCCATCCGTGTCTCCTCAGTCCTCGCCTGACCCAGAAATTGATCGAGGTCCGCCATCTTTAAGGACATTTCAATCTGTTAAATGCTCCTTGAAGCAGCGAGGAGTCTCTCGGAGGCTGCTTCAGTGAGGATACACGAGTGCACATTTTGCAGAAGTACTTTTTTGAAACGTGACGTATAACTAATCAACCTATGGATCCACCTCTCCCAATCTGCCATTTCTATAACTCATGTGGTTTAAAACAGATGCTTGAAAGACTAAGGATGTTCCATTTGCATAATACACGTTTCCTTGATTCCTTCATCTTTGTGTCAGTACTTTACATGCTCTTTTGGATGAGCTAAGGAGCAAGGAAAGGATGCAAGGAAAGCATACCTACTGCTGTTATGGAATCCCAAAGAGTCTAAGTTCGAAACAAGCAAGAGGGAAACATTATTAATAACAATAATGACAGATTAACATTTGAATGCAGTCATGATTTTAACTGTGTTGTTGCAACAAACTGGGCACACACAGCTGGTGAACTCACATAACTTTTAAAAGACTCGAGGGGGATTTCCAGTGATAGTGTACTGCACGGACTAACGTAACATTTTGAATCCATCGATCCATGCCATGTTGAAGTCTATCCTAGCGTGCATTGGGCGAGAGGTAGGAATACACCCTGGACAGGCCACCAATCTATCGCAGGGCAAACACACCATTCACTCACCATTCACTCACACACTCATAGCACTCATATGGGCAATTTAGACTCTTCAATGAGCCTACCTGCATGCATTTGGTCTGTGGGAGGAAACCAAAGTACCTGGAGGGTGGACAGAAAGAGAACATGCAAGCTCCACACAGAAAGGCTCAGATTTGACCCAGGAACAATTTGAACCACAATTAGGAAATAACTTAAATTTCAAAGTTTTTATGCACTGGGCTGTGCATTATTCCAGAAAAACATTAAATTAATTTTAAATATGTTGATAAGAATAAGAATACAAGTCATACATCAGTCATTTTATCTCTACTGAGTTACATGTTGCTTTTCAAAGGATTTCATTCAGTAAAGCAGTTTTTAAAAACATCAAAAGTTTTTCTGTTTTCATGCAGAACAACGCAGTGCATGTACATGATTCCGTTACGTAAGTAGAAATAATCCCTGAAGTAAAATATCGAAAGGAAAAATTTAAGGTGTTTTAGGCAAACCAGCCACAGTCCTCCATCTGCTCTTTAGTGAGAATCTGACCAAAGTTCTTTAGCTTCTCCTATAGCTTTTCTTCAACAGACATATTCCGCACCCGGATTTCAATCTTGCTTTCTTTCTGTCCACTGCCAGATTAGGCCTTCTGCTCGCTGCCATGGAGAATTGTCACAGACTTTGAAGGTTTTTTCTCTTTGCAGTGGTGTCTATGACAGCTCTGGTATTCTCGGGCTTAGTCATTGACAAACTGTGCAACGTCAACTTGGACTCTCACCTCACAATCTAACCAATCTGCTAGACTGATTAGAGTTGGTATAGGTGTCCAGATTGGATCCATATATATACTTCATGAAATTGGCCCTCAGGTTGTGTGGCAATTTAGCCTAGAGCCAGGAAAAGTGGGATTAACACCTCAGTTCTGTCCTTCTACTACCTCCTAACTGTTCCAATGTGCCAACCAGGGCATGTGTCTTCAGGGAAACTTGTCAGAAGATCTTAGTGTCACCTCTAATTTCAAGTGGTCCAGGGGTACCTGAAACTTGAAGTGCTCTGTGGAATCCAAAAGCAACAAATTGTCGAGAGTAACTTCAACGTTGCTCACTTGGGGTTTTGTTCATGCAATTTAGGATTATGGGCTTCAGTTCACGATAGGTCAACTTCCAGATTGGCAGAGAAGAAAAACAATGGGAGACAGTATAGTAGGGGCGGTAATATGTTTCATAATCAGGAGGAAGTGACTTGTGCCTGTAGCGGCTGGATGAGTTGTACCAGTGGTGGTCAGGTGTATAGGGGCATCGATGGCAGTCTAGTGAGCCATCCCCGAGACCAGGTGAGCCGCAGTGGCAGCGATCTGGTAATACATGGCTGCAATGTCTAAATACTCATACTGGTGGCCAGTAAGTGAGATATAGCGTTGACATTGAGGCGATCTTTGGTCAAAATGATAGTTAGGGCTTGTGTTGACTTCTAGCAGTCGAGTTTTGGCAGCATAGATGTGGTGACACATTATGAGAATGTCTTGAGGATTCATGGTGTGACTACCTAATGAGACATGGTGTCTGCACTGAGGGGACATATGGCAAAACTCTCTGAGGCACTCAGTATAATTGTGGTCAGGTGAGTCATGATGGTAGCAATCTGAAGTCACATGCTGAGACTGCCTGTCTGACTCATGATGTTGAATACCAGATGAGATATGACGTCGGCAAATGTGGCAAGATGTTCTGCTGTGGAATGTACCACAGGATGAACATCTGGGCTTGCGATGCTCTCTTCTTATCATGAAAGAGCATTCCTCCTGGGACTAAAAGCATATGAAAATCCATAGAATGTCATCATATTTTATAGCTGGGGTCTCCTGGGACCCCCAACAGAACTTAGATGCTTATATTTGTGTAGAGAACTTCTGAAACATCTCATCATGTTAAAATTGTGTTCATAAGCAGTTCTCGTGAAATTAGGAAAAGTCATGAAGTATCAAGCTGATGAAACAATATGCTGTTAGAGGGTTTGGGGTGTCCAGGACCCGAAACAAAACATAAAGGCTAGGAAAGAACATTTTTTTGGCATCCTCAGTGCCTCACAGAACTGCATACATTGTAAATTAATTGACGTGGGATCATTGATAACATTACCATCCCTTTTTCACAATGCAGTTATTGATCTACTGGAAGCCTCCTTACAGATCTGCTATGCCAATAATTTCCCATTTTTGTCACCATGTTCATAATAATGTTGTTTGGCCCTACAGTATTTTCTTTTTTGGTAATTAGTGTCCAGTTCTAATTTTTGGCACGTAATTCTTGATTCTCCTGTATATACAGTATGTGAGTTGAAGTGGACAAAAATATTGCTGTAATCCCTATACCTGAACCCAAGTACACACTTGATGATTCTTAAAAATTGTACCCGAAACTGCAGCCATGACCCATAAAGTCCAGTACACAGTCAAAATGCTGTGTTTCCTGCCATTGATTAATTACATTGACATACTGGAGAATGAAGTAGGTGAATGAAAACCAAAAACACTAGATGGCACTCTTGTGAATGGCCTACCAATTCCAGGTTGCTACATGATTACAGTAGGCTGAAAAGTATAATTAATTCTATAAACCCCCCACCTCCCTCCAGCTCATGCATGGACATGGACTGTATTTGAGGTAATATTACCCATGATATATGTGTGTCACCACCCAAAGTACTTGGCAGGATTTTTCACTGCCATACTGTGCTGCCTACTTGTTCCTGATGCTGCCCTATAAGGTCGAAGAGATGCAACAGCATTTGGTGTCGACTACATGAGCAGACAAGAACGAATGTCAGGATTTGCCACAATCTATGCCACAATCCACATAATGTCAAAATATAGCTACATGTTACCCTACCTACCCTTGCTGGCAAGTTACGCCACGTGAGAAAATAAAAAACATCATGTTAAAATAGTGTGTAAACAAGCCTGCCAAAACAGAAATAATGTTTTAGTTTTACTATTAGCCAGCTTGCTAATGCTGGCCAGCCAATGAACTCAGTAGGCGCTTAACTACACTAACACTTCACAACCCAGCTCTGTCTCCCTGGCTATGCTCTAGAACCACTATGACATACAATTTGAGATTTCAACCTTAAAAATATTAGAAAATAAACATGTTAAGGCTTATTTATGATCCACTGCCAATCTCTGTCTTTGTCAAATTTGCGCACCTTTACCTGTAATTGTTATAATAAAATGTGTTTGGGACATGTCTGGGTGTGATGCTGTGTGGGGAGGGGGTAGGTGTGGCTGCACAGCTAGTGAAGAAGCCAAGATACAGTGAAGCAAAAAGATGAGCTGATGGCTGGAATTGCTTTTCCTTGGTGGCATCAGCTGAAGTTCTCCAAAGGGATTAAAAGTGACACAGTGTTGGCTTGTTTTCTGTTGGACATGTAAGCAACGTTACCAGCAATGTAAAGCTGATGACAATAAGGACTTTCCTGGGGGTCAGAAATTTACAAATTTAAAGTTCCAAAGATAAAACCACTATTAAATTCAACAAAATGGAATTAATTAAGCTATAATTGAATATGCCTTCTTACTGCCGCTCATGGTTACTCATTTCACGGTACAAACGTAACCTCTGGCTATCCAGCTAGCTATGTTAGGTGGGGCAACTCACTCAGCGTGAGTGGATTGGGTTGAAGATGGAGGAGGGGACTTCTTAGATTTTAAACACAGGCTAAGAAATCCTGAATAGTATGCCATGAAAGCATCAGGGACTTTCCCCTCATAGTAAAAGAGCTTAACTGCTACAGTAAAATCTTCAGTTGTGTAAATACATAGTATTTAACATAATTTACCCTGAATAAGGTCTTTTGATGTTAGTGAAGTTTTTTTATACCACACTTGGCTGTCATGCTGCTGCTTATATTTCATAATTATTGGCTCTAATTAATGCTTTAATGTGCAAAGAACACCAACAAAATTATTCTTTGATATAAATTGAGTGTGTTGGGAATACATTCAATTTATCGAAAGGACAATTTGCAAGAATTCATAACCCATATTCTGGAGGGGGTAATACAGCTTACTCCCACAAAAATGACTGACAAAGAAAAGGTTGTGGGCAGTGAGTACACCAGTCTGGAGCGAGAGTCCACACTCCCACACGCCTCTCCGGCCTTCAAATGAAACTGGGGACGTCACCCTGCCTGCTGGAAAGCTCTAGGCTGTGGGATGGGTGAAAGATGGTGGGCGGAAACAAGCCACTCGTGTCAGCCGGGTGTAATTGAATACTGATGTTCACAGCAAGTTGCAACCAGAGGGTTATTAAAGCAGGTGGAGGGTTTCATCTCTGGAGATCAGAGAAAGTGAAGTTGTGGCTGACTAATAAAACAGTTTCTCCACCATAATCAAACGGGGTTCAATGGCCAGTGATTAAGGACAGATGGTGGAAAAGGGTCTATATAATTATTTTCTTAGAACTATTGTTCATACAAAGTGTCATCTCAAAGAATACTTTGGGTGTGTTTCAAAAAAAACAAAACTGTACATTCATCACTGTATGGCCCATCTGGGGGTATTCCTGTTTTGTTTTCAGGAGCTTAAAAAGGCCTGGAGGTGCCTGGAACACTTTTGAGACTAGAATGTGAGATTATTTTTTTCCTTTTCTGTTCCTATTTTCAAGAAAAGGTAACAGTGAAGCTGTCATGTATAAGTTCACTGAGTTCTGTTCTAGCACAGAATACAGTACTGCCACTGTTTGTTTTGAGCTGATTTCAGAAGGTGCCTATAGTGAGGGGAAAGGGAAGCCACAGATGGAGTATTTCCAGTTTGTACGACCGTGCACGCTTTGCTGTTTTAATAGTTTTATCTGATAAATTTAGTGGTTTCTGTGTCATTTAAAAATGATATACGCAGAAAATGAGAGCCTTTTTGAAGAACATAAAAGTGTATGTAGGAAAGGTAGAAAGTATTAGGTTTAATTGGCCTCCGTGTGACTGAATACTAAAGTGAGATCCCTTAGTGCTGAGAGTGGAGGTTTCTTTCAACACATTAAGTCTCCACCTGGAAACACCAGGAAAGGGAAGAATCAAAAAAGACACTTACCTGCTGATAAAATGACCAGCATTTGTGCTGCTTTGTGGTTCTCAGCTGCGGAAAGAACCGGATGGTGGAGTGCCACTATGCTGCAGGCTTCACAGATCTCTGCTGCTCACAATGGACCACAAACACAAATGGCATGCATTCAGAACCCGGGAGGTAATCACAAAGGTATTCAAGATAATTGTAAGGGCATAATACAAAAGCTTTTGAGAGCATTCCCTTTATTCTATAAAACAAAAAATGATTTTGCAAATGGAGACCCGAAGGTCATTAAGGCCCCTATAACAATGGAGAAAACCTACAACTTCTTCATAATGATTAAGTCAATAAAAACTACTGTCCACTTTTCTTTGTCTTTTCAAAATCAGTTGAACAGTCCTTTTGGCTGCAGTACAAGGATATGAAACCATGTAAATGGTGGTGCCTTTTGCAGTTGGAAGTATCCAGTTTCAAACCCAGTAAACATGAAAACAGAATTCTAAGAAACTGATGCATTTAAAATATCCAGCATCTCTGCTACTTCAGCCCAAAATGATTTCATTGTTGGAACAGTCCCAAAGTATATAAAACAACTTGCAATGTCCACCACAATTAAGTCAGAATTACATAGATTTGGGTTCAGATACATAAGTATTAATTCTCAAGGATATTTTCATCTTAATTAGCCAAATAATTAATACTATTGTTTAATGTTAAGGGTTTGTATAAAAGTAATCTCCTGTTTCACAGGAGGTACACACTGTATTACACAAAACATTGATATATTCTCGAGCATGCACCTACAGTATAGTGTAAGCCCACAGTTTTTGATAATAGATTATTTTTCAGTAAACTCCATGCATGTACCAATTAGAATAATCAGTTTTCCCCTTTGGTATTGTGTCCAAAATCTTTTTTAGGCAATGAATTTATTCTGACAGAGGCAATATACTTCCCACAATTCACAGGAGTATCACTCTCTCAGTATGTCTGTACTCATCCCGTAATGTTGGAATTGAAAACTGAAACCCTGGGTGTTGCTGGAGGTCATTTAAGTGATGTAATGCTCGATGCCTAGAAAGCATTGAAGTGATTTCTCCTTACACATCAATAAAATACCTCGAAGACCAGTTCTTGGTCAATTAATGGTATGAAACGAAATCGACAAGCTCGAGTAGGTTTGGAAAGAGGCCACTGTCTAGGAAATGCATTAGCACAGTTCTCAGCAGTGTGGGGATGGGTGACACTGCACTGCTCATTTCCAGAGTGCGGTAAGTGTTCTCACGGAGTCGCTTGGACTATGTAACACAAGCTCTAATTACCGAAAGCGCAACGTGCATGGTCACATTACTGGGGAGAAGGACCCAGAGGTCATGGCAGTGTGGGGGAGGGGGCGAGGTATATTGTGTCAGTGCCAGTAACAGTAAGACTGTACGTGAAGAAAACCTCAGCTATTGGTTTGTGTCATAGCCAAGAAGGACAGCTAAAAATGGAACAAACAAAAAAAAAAACTAACTGGAAAAAAGTGTGAGGTCCTGGCATTTGACCTTTCAATTCAAGAAAGACTTAGACAGATATGAAAAATGTGACTTTCCCAAGTGATTTATAATTTTTCAATTTCATTACAAAAATTCTTTTTTTAATGTTATAATCCCCATTATTGTTACCTCCATCAACAGAGTTGACAGGGGATTATGTTTTTGCCCCATTTTGTCTGTCCATCTGTGTCTTTTAGCAGGATATCTCCAAAGGTTATGAACAGATTTGCATGTGGACAGCTTGGTCATGGGGCAACGAAGAACTGAACTTTTCACACCGATTGACCAATGGGAGGGGAGGGGGGGGGGGGGGGGTGGCTTCCCACAAAAAGGCATGTAAATTCAGAATGCATTCACATAACACCATAAATCTTTGTGTGCCTATCAGCAGGCACGAGAGGCAAGTACTATATTATTGGCCCAATAAAACAAAATGGTGGTGCTAGAGAGCTCATTACCAGCCACTTAACAAACAGGACTGATTGGCCTTGCAATGTTGCTACCAACTACATTACATTACATTACAGGCATTTGGCAGATGCTCTTATCCAGAGCGATGTACAACAAAGTGTATAACCATAACCAGGAACAAGTGTGTTGAAAACCCTAGAGAGAAGTACTGCAGGGAACGACCGTGTAGTTTAACTTGGACCCTGTAGGTTAATCTGATTAACACAACAAAAACAGCAACAAAGCAGTCCATGCAAATAAAACAAGCAATAGTTATTGCACTTGTGCCCACTCAACTAAATCAACTAAGATAAACAGCTTACCTAGCTACACCCCTAAGATTACATAGTCAATTAGAGACTATGTAATCTAAATCTACAATGCTTGAGTGGCTAGAATTTTATCTCATTCCCAGTTTGAAGTATAGTCATGAACATATGTATGTATGTATGTGCATCTCCTCATGTGAAACAAGTTGGTAATGGGGCATGGACAAAATTATCTAATCTTTGAGTGTCATGTTCTAGTTCTGTGAATTAATGCCACTATCTTTTCAATGAATTACTGTTTTCAAAATTCATCCCTCAAATGGAGTTTGACCCATCATTACAGTACCTCCAGGGTATTGAAGAAAAACTGTTGTCTGTTCTGTTACAGCAGAACCTTTGCCAAACATCTTCCTGGAACCTTGCCAGTTGCTTTCTGAAAGAAAATTACGGTATGTGTAATTCCATTTACTGTAATGTGCTTCATGATTAAACAGGAGTGCCACAGACATTTTTTTAGAGAACACCACCAGTTTACAGTGTATTGCATGTGTGGTTAGGGTCCACTTAATTTGATCAGTTATGGTGACAATGATGCATACAGCCAGCCCACGTGTTCTTGTCTATTATAAATATCGCTTTGGCCAGCAGGTCTTCCGGCATGGCCAGTCAAGCTGTTGTCCAGTAGCATGGTACGTGGTTAAGAGGAGAACCCTGTGACAAGCGTCATTTCTGTTCTTAAAATGTGTGCTTGATGTCTTCAATATTCATTAACAATGGCCTTGTGTTTTCTGTGGATGCGCAAGAATACTTCTCATTGCATTGCTTGCCACTCCTTATTTTAGCTCATTTGGTCAATCGGAAGTCTGCCCGATGCTTTATGGATACTGTCTGCTAGTGCAACATGGTTAGGAACACTTGCACTGACCAATAGTGGCACCAGTTCCTCTGAATCATAGCCAGTGAGAAGCCCTAACGACCTGAAGGCTGGCCTTAAGGGTACAACAGGTAAGGTGCTTAAGGTGCTCAGGAAATGTTGAACATATACTGCATTTCAATTTTTAAATTTCACCATTTGGGGTTGCCTAGAGGCTACACTGGCTACATGGAGGGGTACACAGCAGGTGAGGAATAGAGGTCTATTGCGAATATGTACCATGTAAAGCTGTGTATCCCTAAACACGAAAATTGAAGACAAACAAATGTGCTCTGCTTGAAATCAGAGCAATGGTCTTACTGTCCCAAAGCCAACAAGAACTCTGACAGTCTTGTCATGTTTCTCACAGTAATGCATTCAAACTGAGAAAAGCATGGGCCTTCCTTGCTGCGCTGTTTATTTACTGAGGCATGCACAAATGAAAACATCCCCATTTGTCATTACAC
The DNA here is from genome assembly GCF_013347855.1 of Anguilla anguilla. Classification (NCBI taxonomy): domain Eukaryota; kingdom Metazoa; phylum Chordata; class Actinopteri; order Anguilliformes; family Anguillidae; genus Anguilla; species Anguilla anguilla. Next base: position 28,348,229 of record NC_049206.1, on the reverse strand, counting down.
AATGCCCTCTTTGATCGGGTGGTAACTGAAAAGCAAGCCAAGGCTGACCAGTATCTGCCCAGCAGATCTACCTGGAATGTGTGACACACTAAGGTATATCACAGGTATAACTGGGGTTCCCTAGTGTAAATGGCTCTACGTTTACACTACTTTGATTAGAAATGAAAAGTGCAATCAGGAAACCCACACAGCAGTTTATTTATATAATTCATATTTATCTTGTGGGGTCAGTTGAGACCAAGTTCACATTAACAATGATGATCTGGAATTCACAGGAACTGTTTGCTTTAGTTAACAGAGTAAATATTAGCGGAATACACAAAGATCTGCTTCTACATTTACACTTTCAAGCCAAGAAAGAAAAGAAAATTGGCACAGGCCATTTTATAGAGGTTTTGACCCATCCTACATGTACAGTACAATAAAAATGCTGTAGGAAACAGACGGTAAAGGGAAAGTATATGTCTTGTTTCCCACAACAGACTTTATGATTTATCCAGGTATGTTTACCCTCTTAATATTACCCCCTTCTGATAACTGTATCTTCTGAAACCCTCTTATTTATTGTAGTAGATCTGGTTAGATAGGCTAATGGGGCTGGCCATAATATTAGCTGGTAAACATTTATTTTACAGGGGAGAGGGGCATCTGAAACACTCAGTGGACCTACTACTTCAGGGGGAAAATTTTGGGAGTCTCACATTTGGCTTCCATGCACCTGTACTGCAAGTCTGTTGGTCTTTGTTAATATTCTGATTACTCTGTCTACATTACATAATAAATTGTTGATTTTTTTTTACTATTCCAGGCAATTGTAATGCAACTACTCTCTTGTACTCTTACCCTTTTTGGCAATTACAAAGGTTATAATAGAAGACCCCTGCCCAGGGCCTGCTCCAGTCCTGTCACTTTTTTTCCAGTGTGAGTTTACAAATTCCAGAATCTCTTGCAGTCACCATCATTTCCTTCACATTCTGATGTCCTGCGCACTCCGTTTTTTGCCCAAGCGTTTGCGATTTTCTTCCATTTCTATCCGCTGCTTATTGATTTCAGATTTATATCTCTAGCATCATCCTCAGAGATTGTATCACTCTGCACATACGCACGAGCAGGAAAACAGCTGCTTCTTATGAAAGGATGCCTTTGAAAACACTTATTTTGGCAGCACAACATTTTAAACAGTTATTAAAAACAAGGCTTTGCTTGTGTCAATGTCAATGTATAACACATATCTTAAGACACATTAGTCTATAACCCCCATCTTGAATCGCTAAAATTGTATGTATTACTCTTCATGACATGTGCAACAAGATTACAAAAGATCGGTTGTATAATTTATGTCCGTTACTATTAATCCAGACGGTTCCAGTAGATAACAAATCCTCCCATGCTCGAAACATCTTTAAAATAACAACTCTTGACCTCATGAATAAAAAACAGGAAAATGTGCAAATCATGAGAAAGTTCATCTCCCTTAAATTACCTATTTTTAAAATATAGCTGTTACAAAACACTTTTTGGTACATTATATCATTCTTAAACCAGTCATTCTGTGGTCTTGTGAATTATTCACTTTAATTATTAAAATTTGTCCCACATTAGTTTGACCTACACAAAATACAGACCGGTTACACAGCTATACTGATGTATGGTTTATGAACCACACTTTTCTTGGAAAATTCATTTCACAGAACGTCCATCTTTAATGATATTACTGCAGATAACAGAAGACCCACTGACTCAATGGAACACCATTGCCCTCTTGTGGCAATATTGAAGAGCATCTACAATCAGAGTGAAAGATTGCCAGTTTGCTAGACAGTATAAAACATCATGAATCCGCCAAGCCTGACTTCATATTTTATAGCACTATCTGCGACACAAAATATGTTATAGTAACAAATTAAAACTCATATCAAAGTTAAATAAATGCACATCTTTCGTACAGTAATTTTGGTCCTTTCAAAATTAAAAAGGCCGTTTTCTTTGGGCATGCTACAACCCAAATTTACTGTTTACCTCACGATTTCCCCACACACACTTGAACTCACCCACAATCTTGACTGTGACTGGCTAATTATTTTCATTTCATGCCACACTCAAATAAACATAAGACTTGTGGTTTAAAATAATGTGAATTTTCAACATGGGGAGAGGTGTAACACTAAACACAACCACTTTGTCCATCGCAAATCATTCAGTTTTCTTCCGGTTTTCTCTCATTGCTTTTTGTTTCAGTTGCAGGGTTTTCAGCGCTGTCATTGTCTCAAATGTCCTATAGACCCACACCATCTGTAAAATAAAATAACAATAATGAAATAACAATAATAAAATAACAATAAAACACTCAGCTGTAATTCTGCACATAAGTGGTCTAAGTGGCCAATTGCAGGGATGCACTTTACCTGGGAAGTAATTTTGGAAAGGACAAACTTATATCATAATCACTGAATAGCACTCTCTTATATGTTTTTTGTTCTGTTCCAAATGTCTGAGTGAGTTACACATGAAAGAACAATAATTCAAATACTTACCACAATAATAATTGTATTCATTAAGAGGGGAATTGAAAAAACCAAAGATATGAACATTCCTTGTGAGTCAAAATATTGGAAATTAGAGAATGACCTGTTGAGAAAATAAAACAAATTATTTAATTTTACTCCTTGAATAGTTCACTTGCAGCATGCATAGCCTAATTCACTCTGATTATTAGTTAAAATACGTCGGTAACCTAGGCAAAAATGACCAAACGGTGCATCCTACATTCAAACAAAGACCACAATACAATTTTGATACATATAATTATACTAAATACTAAAGTTTGCAAATTTGTGTTGTGGTTCTTAAATGCTTGTCCACAAATATATTTTTTTGTATGTCAATACATTTGTCCTGTAACACCAGTATGTGACACAATACATGTAAAGAGGATTTCAATTTTATATATAAAGTACATTATGTTCATGCTTATGAACAGTCGTTTAAAATGATATTTTGCTGTTAAAAACACAAATAATGTAAAAACAGTTTACTGTACCTCCAGTTCATAGCTGCCTTCTCATTTAGGTATTCAGCAGAGTAGACCATGACAACTGATAAAAACAGACATGAGTCTTTTCTATGTTGATGAGGATTACTGTATTCTCATCATAAAACTAAGGGTATAACACAGTTATTGAGAATAGTGACCAGACCTGGGTCAAATACATATTTGTTTTGGATTCAAATACTTTTCTATGCTTTACTGATCTTGTCTGGTGTATTGAAACCAATGAAATTCTCCCAGAAAGTGCAAACCCCACCTTCTGGTCATATTGGCAGGCTCAATTACGCCAGGCAAGATCAATAGAGTACGGAAAAGTATTTGAATCAAAAACAAATACGCATTTGATCCAGGTCTGACAGTGACACATGAAGACAAATACTAAAAGTTATATAGTCAATAAATAAATATGGGTCTCCATCAAAATTCAACCAGGATTTAGGTGTTTATGTTTCCAACTTTTCTCGTACTTCCTTCAGGCAGTCTTTGTGTATTAAAATAAACAAAACAATTTTAGACATGGTATCATGCATAATCTAACAGATACAGGGGTCTAAAGTTATTCCAAAATGGCTACCATTTTGGGGGGGTTAACACTTATCTGACTACAGGTAAAGATATGAATGAAAAAATTATAGTTAATTCATAGTAACTATACAGAATGCAAAGAACACAAAATGAGTACAATTTGTCCCAAATATGAATGTAGTAGGCATGAAAATTAGATCAACAAAAATCATATGTGAGCATAATCGTACACTCATGACAGATTCACAAATATAGCACAGTGAAACAATGAAGGTGAAAAAACTACGCCCATGTGATTTTCTTCTAATCAAGATGTATCAACAGTATACATGTATAACCATTATTTTGCACAGATGACTTACATAGGCTATAGGCTATGAATAACTTATTTTGCTGCCCTTGTAATCCTACAAAGATGCAAAACCTATATACAAGCTTGGCTGAATTCTCAATTCTCATTGGCTGGCATGTGCATTATTCTTCCATATAGCCTATATTACTGAATCAGCCTACAAACAAATCTGAGATGATCATACCAGATATATTGTAAAATAGTACAACAAATGACAATGTGGTAACTAAGTACACTATGAAGCATCACTTACCCATTATGAGAAAATGGCAAATCTGTAGTCGGTAAAACCTACACGTCAACAGAGTAACTGTAAAGCAGACAGCGTGGAACGCCAATAGTCCCACCAACCAGGACTCTGACCACTGTACCTATAGAAAAGCATTATAAATTGCAGTGTCTTTCGAGTACTTTGTGTCAGTTATCTCAATATACAAATTCACACTGTTTTTATCATGTCATAAAATTTCTTCTTACTGCAAAGAATCCCTGACTTCTTTACACTCTGGACAGATGTGACTCCAAGTACTTTTGACATGCAAGGCGGCACAATTATACAGAGAAATACTGTCTTTTGGAAAAAAAGGATATATGCTATCACTGCATTCAGATCAAAACTGCCACGCATCAAAAATAAACACTCAACAAACACCCACTTAATCTGTTTATAATGCCATCATAGCGCAGTGTTCCATGTCGAACCCCTTGATAAAAAAAAGAAAGAAAAGTCAAACTTAACATTTAGCCTACAGTTTTACTTTTCTTTCTTTTTTTTAGACCCATTAGTCTGACTTCGACAACTCTGGGACCAAACTGGCCTACTTTTTAGTTAATAATACTTTTTAGTTAATAAAACTTTACAAAAGTAACTTAAACTTCCAAGGTGCACAAGTGGCTTACTACTAGTTTATTATTTTTGTATCATTTACTACAGGCTACTAGAGTATAGCCTACTTTATGGGATAAAAGTTGCAAAGAAGTTAACCCCTTCCCAGCCTCATCAACATTTCGAACACATCCCGCAATTTCACACGCATCATTTATTACTCATAACTAGGCCTGTTCCTTATTGATAAGTGTACTGAATAATAATAAATATATTTTGAGACTATTTAGATGCTCACTGATATAAAATGGGATCAAGTCCTTGAACATGCCATCTGCTGTGGAGTCAAAGCTGTTTTCACTGTGCTCCTCAGAAATATTAACTCAGATGAGTGATTTCTTCCAAATGCTGAGTCTTCTGCTTCGACTTAGGCATTCCAAAAGAACCTTTTTAGGCATAAAATCTTGTTAACTTTTTTCCGGTGCGTAACATTTTCAGTTATGCTTATGGTTTGTTTACGCAGGAGAAACAATGTGTGTCCTTTAATGCAACCCTAACAAACTATACTGTAGGAAAAATAATTTCCTTGGCTAAAATGCTTCTGATTTGTCAATATACTAGCTTGCCATTGGCTGGCTGTGTTCTGGGCAGAACTTATCCAGTCCATGTCAAGTCCTTGCTTGCGCACTGTGGGTCCCATTGGCTATACTGAGGAACTGCTTACCCGGTACTCGTCAGCAAAGCATATGGGTGGTATACAAAACAGAGATAAGAACATTCCTATGTACAAAATACTTTCAGCGTGTATGCAATGGCAAAACAGACAACAATGATAATTCCTCTGGAGAATTGCTAAGTAAACAATGGATATTCTATCAATTCTCTGAATTTGCATGTATTTGGGACTAAAAATGACTATGGATTTTGTTAGCTGGATTCCTGCTGGATTCTTGAATGATAAGGATACTGGCTTTACCGTAATTTCTGTTACCTGTGGATTTCAAAAATGCATTATTTGCCACCCCACATGATAAAAGGAATCATAAAAAATAAGGAATCATCATAAAATAATTTATAGAGATAGAACCGTGAGTTTTCATATGATATATTGTGTGACCAGATCGATTGAAAACTTCACTGTAAAAAAAAAAAAAAAAAGGATGAATGCAAACACACCCACTCCTGCTTGAATATGGGCCAGTGTGACTTAAGGGGTAAACGTATAACCCACAGTATACTTTCATGAAGTGTATAATAGTTCAAAAGTGAACATATTTAAAGAAAGTATGCTATATTAGTGTGCTAATAAAACTTACGGTCCAAGTTAAAGAACTTGTCAAAGTTCTTTAAAACCATGACTGAGGCTCACTTCAGTTCTTATGCACTATGTGTTCTCTGATTAATTTTATGATGGAATGGTGCTGGGTTAGGGTTATGTCTTTCATGACATCATATGATAGGCCTACTACTTGAATAACCAGGTTGAGGCTGAAGGGAACCAAGATGGACCAAAGTTTTAGAAGCACACTAATGTAGCACACTTTTGTAAAATAATAAACTGTACATAATTATACACTTCAGAAAAATATTATTAACCTTATACTTGAACTTCTTTGCAACTTGTAGTACATGAAGTAGCCTATACTCAAGTAGGCTACAGAAAATGATACTAAAATACTGAACTAGTAAGCCACTTCTACTCACGGGGTATTTAAGTTACTTTTGAGTTTTATTAACTAAAAAGTGAGCCAGCTTAGCCCCAAAGTTGTCACAGTCAGACTAGTGGGTCATGTTTACATTTCACGTATAGCCTACCGTTTTTGTTTTCTTTTCTTTCTAAGGGGGTACAGTTTTGTCCCCAAAGGTATTTCTAGTTACAATTGTGCCACCGTGGTAACACATTTATACACTTGCGGATCAGTCACTCCTCACGGTAAGAATACATTTTAGCACAGAGCTTCCGATATTGCTTGTGTCGAAAGTGCTGCAATGGAAACAGCGATAGATTCGCCTTGCAATCACATCAGTACAGAATGTAAACAAGTCAGGGACAAGAAATTTTACGACGACGTTTGCTAGAAAACATAAAACACACTTACAGAACTCAGCAATGTCCATACAGAAGTGATCCTTCCTTTGCTGAAATTATCAATAGGGATAGAGCTGATATTATTCTCCTTTAGCTCAGCCATTTTGGTTGCTAAGTCTATAAGTATCCGTGGTAGCTTATAATATTTACGATGGTACACTAGCTCAGATATAATAGGTTCAAAACGCCTAACGTTCTTCTTCTTGTTCTTCAGCTGCTTCTACTTCTTCTTCCTCTGATTTTGTCGGCGGACCTCATAAAACTTCAAGGTGCATACACCGCCACCTACTGTGTTGGAGTGTGAAGCCGGCCACAGTGTACCTACATTAGATTATTCTGCCTAATCCTGTTACTCCAAGAACATTAAAAAGAGCCTAACCCACCACCCATTTCCCCTTGTCCTCCCCCTAATATCCCACATATACCCCATCCCTGCCCAGTTTCTCTGTCTCTCAAACATTCTGTCCCTGTGTAGATCATACAATTCACAAAACATCAGCACGTGCTACCATTTCATCCACTACGTACCATCACATAACCCTGTTTCATGTCTACCAATCAATTACAGTTATGAATATAAATACTGTATGCCTAAACCGTAACCTACTCCATATAATTTCCTCTCTCCTACAGCTCCCCACCTCTTACTTAACTGATTTATGTACATTATGAAAATTCCTCTCTTTATTACTATTGTCCCATTGAATTTGTCAGATATTGATCCTAACGATCAAATCAAGGACTTGTAAGAGTTTAGATTTTGGCCTTAGAGAGGGAAACAGTGAATAAGGACGTGGCCTGGCCTCCCCATCACAAGCATCAAAGCAAATGTGATTGAGACAATTTAACTGATACTCTACACCACATCCAGTACTACTTCATCGCAATGTCAAACCATATCGTAGTACAATCCATCTTTGCCTGGAGCCATATTACCTCCCAAAGATATGGCTTGACATTATTCCACTCCGGTGAAGAAAATGTTATAATACTTCAGACATTCCTGACCTACCTTCTGGTGTGCCAGCACTATCTGATACTCCTCCAACAAGCTATTTCTCAATCTGCGACTAACAGCGCTCACATTTGCCTCACTGTGCACCGCCCTGAAAGTTTCAGCAAAGACGTCAGCCTTCTTCTGGTTTGTCCATGCCACCACCTGTCCCACATCTGATACTGGCACTACCATCTTCCTCTAAATCCCATTCATCCCCTTTACCACAATCCATACTTCAGTCACTGGCGTATCCCCTCAAGCGTCCCACTATATACTCGCCAACAATCAGGCTTTGCAGTCTTGATGACCTGCCAAGCCAATGCTGTCAGCTTCTTATACTGAATCAAATTCCAATCATAGAATCACACCTTAGCTCCCTGTGAGCCCTATTCCTTCCTTGTATTGCCACATCACTCTCTTGATATCACCACGGAACCATTTTCTTGGTCTTCAACCCTCCCTTCTTTGGAATAGCCAGAGAAGCTGCCTGGTAAATTACTGAAGAGATTGTATCATCCATCTGGTCACAGAAGAGTCATCTGCCTTATCCAGCTCCTTAACACACTCTACAAACCTGGATTTAGCAAGACTAAAGCGCCTGACTCTCATCCTCTTCAACCATCTCCCACTCCTCCAAATTTTATCTCAAAAGGAAAGTCGTCACTCAACCCTAACACCTTCCATTCCCTTTTGCCAGCTAACATGCCAGTGACTTGTTAAATCTAATATTTCTACCAGCTTGAAAATTAGTAGCCTGTCCTTAATTCAGATAAACCAGTTCCAAATGCTCCATTCACTCCTCCACAACCCGTCCATTGTGCTCCCCCACAATGGACTATGCACATTAAAATCCCCTACCCAGATGACAGGATTCCTTACCCCCCGCCCCCCCACCTCCGCAACTTACCCTTCCAGTTCCACCAAACTTAAAGTGACACAGGGGTTAAAGAGTGGATAGATGTCGAAATCTTATCTAATCAATGTATTTTTGAGTAGCTACAAACATGGATAACCCCAAATTACATGCATTTTTAAATTAGCGTTTAATTAATTGTAGGACAATGGGCCTACCCTCTGCAAAACTGTTTTGGCGGAACAATGTGGTTCAGCCTCCCAATGCTCATGAATAAAAACGAATGGAAGGAAGGAATATGACAAAACTTGTCAAGTCAGTAGACAGCAGGTCAGAGACTAATCAGCAGATTACACAAACAATTATGTTCTGCACATTCTATTTTTGCATTTGTTTGTTGAGTCGCAGAAAAGAGTTTTATTAAGTTTTTACAATCATAATTATGTGCTAATAAACACAATAACAGAGAAAAGTTCAGACCTACCAGTGAAACGTCCAGCTGAGCCATACAAAACGAGTAGGGGCAGTTTGTATTATGTGGTGTCGTACCGTTCCTTGTACCTCAAAGTCTATTCCATATTTGTGGAACTGGAGATCTATGTCTTCTCAAAATGTTGCTGGCATAGTTCAAGATGTTGTTGAGTGGCAAGGGTTTAGAGGCACAACTCGCTCCCAAAGAAACCACATTTCTTTCAACCTGTGCACAATTTACTTGAGGCTGTTAGTGTTTTTGACTTTAAGCAAGTCTGCACACTTTACTTGACAAAACTCCCTTTGGATTTGATTACAGGAGTTGAAAGGACTGCTGTTCCATCCTTACCAATTAAAAAATATTTCTACAAGAAAAAAGCACTGGAATTGCACTGAGGAGTTCAGGGACAGACGTAAGGAAATCTTACCAAATATTGCGCAGAAAGAACAACAGTATTGTCCGTTCCAACCAACTCTGCTGGTGCAGAAAGCTAAATTTATACTAAGCAAAGGCAAGTTACATTTTCATTTACTCTCAGTTAATCTGTTTTATTTCATTTATACTACCTCTTCTGCAAACCATTTCATTATTATGAATAGCCTTCGATTCAAGTTATTTTGTGTGGAAGATATGACTGCAGTTTTTGTGTGTATAGATTACCTCCTAATAGTGCAGGCAGGATGCAGACAGGACGCTGAGCCTTGATTTAGCCCCTTTCCTGTTTTGATTTTCAATTCCACCCTCCTAAGTCTTTCCTGGCTACAAATCCCTTTGTTCATACATTCCTGGCTCTGCTTTTGCCACACATTTCACGATTAAAGTCACACATGATTTTTTTCCCAGAAATGGGCAGTACTTCATATACACCTATTTGAAATGTGTATGTGCCTGTATGCATTTCAAAATTTCGTATTTTGTTCCAAGATACAAAGTATTTTTGGCCACTCCTCTACACCTCCATTTGCTTTTTGCACCTGCTTATCCACATCAAATCCTGTGCCAGGGACTATTATATTACATACACACAAGGTTATATGCACAGAGATGCTATTGGTAATGCCCCCACTACTACATGAAAACAGATTCAAGCCGTGAAATGATCATTACATCTTTGTAGAACTAATATGAAATGTACCACACACAAAAAAACCTACCACAGTTTCTTGGTATGAATAGCTAAGAACCGGTCTTGAGTTTCAAATTTGTATCTACAGTTGAGAATTAACTGTGTCAGAAAAGGACTGTAATATAATTTTTTTTTTCATATATGCAAGTTAGTTGTACCATAGTTAGATATTGAGCTAAATTACACCAGCAGTTCCTGGGACTCATTTGATTAATTTTTACATACATTAACAGTGGAAATATGGGGAGAGACTGAGCACAAGAAAGAAAAGATGATAGAACTTATTATGATAAGGAACACTCAAAATGATACATTTTTTCCTCTGACACTAAAAAAGCCATTTTGTTCAATTTCTATTCCTCAAGGTGTTAGTCTGCCTCAGAACTTTGCAATTACATGTGTTCAGAAACTGACACGACAAAGTACTTTCTCATGCATTGAAGCAGAACTGCCTTTGCAAGAAATCGGAAAAAGAACAAAGTCAACCAGGCTTCATTTTACAAATACTTTTCTTTATGAAAATCTATTTTTTATACAATCTACAATAATTTTATACTGATTAACACTTCATTTGTACAATGCACTTAATTTGAAAAAGAAGTAACACTAATGGAATGAATAATATCACTTTTCTTCCATCGCAAGTTAGAGTAGTAGTAGCAATATTGGAACACACCAGAAGCCTTAGTCACATTAATTTGGTGTCATCCTACAAAGGAGTGTTGCCATCTTGTTCCCCATAGGATTTCACCATTGATTTGCTGATTTGTGCATTTTGTATTAATATGGATTTTTATTCTGAGTGTAAGTAAATGTAGCCCTTTTTGAAATCACTTAGTAAAAAAGTGTTTTACATTAAGAATTCAGAAAAGTAGCTCACAAGTTGTCACTTTTTCAGAAAAAGGGACTGGGAAGGGCTCTGAATTTTTTTTTAGATCTAGCGACAAAGTCGCCAACACTGTGGGGAAGGGCAGCTGATTGACGACAGGAGCCCTGAGCCCTAGAGCAATCTTCATTTGAAGTCCTCCCACATGAAAGCACAGGAGTTCCTGAAGTCCCTTCAGCCGTGGGCTCGCGAGGGGACCAGTTCTGGGATGACGGCGGCAGCCGCGGAGAGTGGTGTGGAGTATCCTGTGGTAAAACTCTGGAGCCCAGCCACCAGGCACCGCAAGCTGAAGCGCAGAGCCTTGCCCACGTTCTGGCGGAGACAGGAGACCAGAGCACTTTCAGACAGGAACAAGCTGCAAGATAAGAGTCAACTGTCTAGGGAAGTCTCTCTCACGTGTCTAACAAAAATAAACAGACAGACAAACAGTCGATTGTGTTCCGAGTCTGTCTCCAAGGTCAGTTTATTCAGGGAAAGGTGCTCCCGGGGTAATTACCAAGGAATAACCCTTCCTGGTTCAGAGGCAGTTCAAAAACAACCTCCTCTGGGCCACAACCACTCTTATTGTGAGCTATGACCCACCTTCTACAGTATCAACCCTTGCAAACAGCTCTGCCCAACAAAGAGGTAGCCCACTCAGAGCAATCTGGAACAATATGAGCAAACCCTAAATCATTAAATGTAGAACACTGGGGATGGAAAAATGAAGCAAAGCCTTCCTTTTGAACATGTTTAAATGCAATGATGAGCACAGCAAAATGTTCAGAGTTCAATCAACTCCTACAGAATACATATGCTCCCTATTGCAGTCATATGTACTCTGTTAGAGTTTAATTAAAACTGGATGTTTTACTGTGCATGTTTTCTGAGTCTCGCAGCACAGCCACTCCTCATTTTACAACCCAGATAATGAACTGATAATTTTCTTCTATTCTTGTCCATGGGTCATTTCCTCTTCAGTGTTCCTCATGAAATAAAAATATCTGTGCAGTGTAAAATACAACAGATTGCTATTTCGTCCCTATAGTTACGCCTAGTCTTGTTTTTTTTTTTTTTTTTGAAGCATACTAAACGACATTATACCATTACAACCCAAGGATTAGAACTCACTCAAATACTGCATGGGCGGGAAAAAAACAAAACTTATAGGAATCAACAAAAATTCTGATGTCCTCTATACGTGGGTACTTGTTTTTTTTAAAGAGTTAATTTTAAGATTTATGTGTATTTGGTCCAAAACCATACCCTCCCAACCACCTCCCAACTGCCAGAACCAAAAATAAATACAGCCCTTTCATCAAAACATTTCCTGAAATAAAGTTGTGAACTCCCAACTTAAAGAAACAAAATACTTTTTTTTCACTCAACTACAGTGCAACACGTGAGCTGGTCAGGAGATAGAAGATAATCTTAGGATTGCAGGAAACTCATCAGGAGGTAGTGGCCCGATTTAGAGAAGAACCAGCTGGGCTTGTGTACAGACTGAGGGCAAAATGCAAGAGTGAAAGACGAGCCCCTTAGCAATTCTTTTATTGGGCTGCTGTTTCTGTGACTGTTCTGACCACCTATGGTTTCGCTTTTTTCACTATGTGAAAAGTCTTAGTGATCAGCAGTCAAACTGTAAATATAACTGACTGACAGAAAAGATGAGTGATCAGTAACCAATGTACAGTACGTTTTAAAATATCTGGAATTAAAATTTCTGAATGTGTGTGATACACTTTCTTTCATTTCTTTCCTAGTTGCATAAAACAGCAATTCACAAAAAACAAAATGAAATGTCAAAATTCAAGCACATATAAAGACCATGGCAATAGGATTTGTCACTGTGAATCTGTTTTTGTCATATTCAAAATCTGTGGTACACCAGTGGTAATCTTTGCATTGTATTGGGCAGACTATGACATCATTGCCATCGTAATACTGCATTCAGACAGTGATGGTATAGACAGCAAACCAGAAATTATTTGTTCTTAACAGGAGAATGACACAACCACCAAAACTGCTGTGAGCTGACTTTTTACTTGTCAATATGGCAGAACAAATCATGTCATTATGAATAGCAATAACTTTTCTGCATTTTTAATTAAGCACAGTAAATGTCAGTGTCAATGGCAAGTTTAATCTTCAATAGAAAATAAAATTTGAGCTACAAATATAAAGACCAAATTATCTTTTTTCCTCAAAATGGACCTGACACTTTCAACTGGAAAGAAATTTCACTTCCTACTTGTTTGCATGGGGAACACTGATCATAATGGATCATTCGTAACAGCTACGACAGTAATTGGTTAACTTCAGTTTCACGCTGAGTTGGTGGAAAGGGAATAACATAACTATCTTTTGAGGGCACAAGATATGTTCACAACTCTGCAGAAAACGTATGTACACATGCACACATTTTTTTTATTAACCTATATAATCAAGTATAAGGAAACTGTGCACTTAAATCAGCGAAGCCCAGCTATTTAAAAATACAGACAAATCACTGTCCAACAAATAATTCATATAATGACTCCAATCACATGCATCAGATAAGAGGCTCTTTACTCCTTAATCCAATTTACTGACATACCCTCATTCCTACCACTAAGAAGGTATAAACACAGTTAAACCACATGACAGTAGAATTACTGCAATGCCATAAAATTTAATTACTAAATCATAGTTTAATTTGGGGTGGTCATAAATAATCAGCAGTACTTTCTGTGGACATTCATTAGTGTACAATCTGACTGAGAACCAAATTCCAAAAAATACAATTAAATAAAATAATTTCTGGAGATCAAATGTAATTTTGTAGATAATTTTGGCTTTTGATTATTTTGTATGCTAATTTACTTACCTTATTCAGGGACAGTGCCTACTCAGTAGATTGTGGAAAATCTAACATTGTAAATATCTGAAAATCAAGAATTTGCGAGGTTGAGTAAAGAATAATTGTACCCTGATGGAGAGTCACCTTTAAAAAATCCACAGCATCAGCACTGGTAAATGTTCAATAACAGGAAATCTTTGGTAGGCAAAGCCATTTTATTACCATTCACTGATTGACATCTTTTCCTACCCAATGCAATGCATGCTAATTTTATACAAGGAAACTGATAAAGCTCCCTAAATCATTAAAAACAAAACAAACAAACAAACAAAAAAAAACACGTTTCATATACAAGGTCCTATTAATTACGTCAGTCATTTCACGTCAGGTTCAGTGCAAAAATCATGAATTCCATCCCAACACAATTTATGTGGTTATAACCTGGGTAATCATAATTTTTTCCCATCATTGAATTATTACAATGTTATATTCTGCGTATTATTATTTCTGTTGTGTTTTATTATTTCCCGTAGCCTATGTTCTGTATTCTCATTCCTGTTGTATTGTATTCTTATTTCCTGAATGTCTTCTTTGATTATTGTTTTACCTCTTTGTTTTATTACTTTATTGTTCATTATTGTTTTACTATGTTGTTTATTCTTACATGACTCTGTTTTATTGTATTGTTTGGCATAGGCTACTCTGTTTTAAGCATTTTAGCAACATGCTGTATGATGTTATAGAAATAAAGTATTATTATTATTATTATTATTATTATTATTATTATTATTATTATTATACTTTCTAACCCCGCATCAAGAATTCACGGCTAAGGTACATGTCTTTAAAATGCCTTGAATTACTGTATTTATTTTAGAGCCGACGTGACGGTTTTCCTGCATACTTCGTAAAACTAAAAAGGGATAAACTAAAATACCATGTGCACGTTACCGTTCACCAGCATCGGTTTACATCAGCTAAACTTGGACAATTCAACTCGTTAGCCATAAGCGATCATACTGTGGACGCAGATTGTTTGCATGGTAGCCTAGATCACCGCAACCACAGACATGCATATAAGCAGATATGCATACCCCCAGTCCTAAAATGACAGCCTACCAGTAAATTAGCAGTTTGTTCAAATGTAAAGTGGCATTGTGCATCAAATTAACTCTTATGATACATTGTGCAAATCAATATTACAAAAAAACTTCATGAAACATACCTTCCTGTACTTCTTATACTTTTGTTTCTTCTTAATTCGCTTTTCCTCTTTCATTCGTTCCCTCGCTTCGTCATCTTCTGTGAGGGGCTCGTACCTCTCGGGCAGAAAGGCAAAATGAATCTCTTTCGAAGACTTGTCCTTGTTTTTTCGATTGCTACCTTCCTCCGTCACGTTGTCGTTATTTGTAACTTCAGTGTGAGCGTATTCAGAATCAATTTGTCTCCGATACCTCGTTCCTCTGTTGTTTTCCGTTTCGTCTAACCTTTCATTACTTTCAAATATTCTCGACATACCTTCCCACAAAGACTTCGGCTTCATTTCCATTTCCAGAGGCTCACTTCGAATGATGAAATTATGTTCTCTAATGCAAGCAGTTAGTGCATACATCAATGACTGCGGATCTTTTTCCTGTGAGGCTGTCCAAGCAAAGGCTGAGTGACTTGGCACCATTCCCTTAAAGAGGAATGGCTTATTGTCTTAATAGTGCTTGTACCTGTTGATTGGTTAGAGATTCATGTTATGGCGGTTTCACTGCGGCTGTGTCCAAACCCTGCTAGCAACATGTATGCGGCCCGATTCCGCCACGCCAGATTCATTTAACTGATGTCAGAATGAATGACGCCCCGGAATCGGCCTGAGCACGCTTCCCCAGATCCGAGAGCCGACATTGCCCACACAGCCAGAATCGGCGCAGAATTGGCCGGAGTGCATGCGAAGAGAATGGGGGAAGGTAGCCAGGCGTTTGAGGCGAACGCATAGTGGTGCTGCGACGCTATACTGGGAGACCAGAGCTTTCCAACGCTGGTTGAAGTGTAGGGTTGCGTTGAAGCATTTGACACATGCCTCTCTAGTGACATCTTCTGGTGATGACGTATTCTTCCAGGAGTGATAAACTTAAATTAATTTAAACCTTGTCTCTTGATTCAGTTTTTGAATATGAATGCTATTGCCATGTATTCTCAAAGTCCTTTCCGACTGAGTTTATTCATAAAAAACATTGTACAAATGAAATATATTATAGATTCTGCCCAATTTTTTTGTTTTTTCAAAACAAAATTGCTTAGAATGTGAACCAATCAAATAGATAAACAGGTTAATGTCTTGCACCAATTCACAATGACCTTGCACGTTCACGTAACAGCATACATAGTAGGGATGGTTCTGAACGCAAATACCATATTCGGCAACACGCGAATAATGCATCCTCATAATAATTTGGCGAAAATTATTCGGATTCGGATCTTTTTTTCCCGGCCTCTTTGATATATATTTCGTTCAGAAGTGAGCACCAAGTTTCTCAATTAGACACACACACACACCTGTTTGATATTAACTGTATATGACACGAATTAAATCCTCCAGTCTGGAATGTAAACTTCAACCACCAAGTTTATTGAATGCTCCTCTCTATACATCTGTGCCCTCACTACTCACATGCGGGGAATTTCCCCTGCTAATTACATCATCAGTATATGACAACACCTGCAGAGAGACAACGAATGAAAGTTTCCTTCATCACTAGATAGGCCAGAGCGACACCAGTGCTGGGGACTTTAAAATCAGTCAAACACTGTAAATGTTAAATCCTTTTCCTTCCATGACTTTCCAAACTATTTGGGATTAAAATACAGCGAGCACCATAATTCATTGGACAATGACACATTTTTTGTTATTTTGGTTCTGCACTCTAGCACTTTGAGTTTGAAAAGATACAATGACAACGAGGTTGAAGTGCAGACTGTCAGCTTTAATTTGAGGGTATTTCATCCATATCGGATGAACCGTTTAGAAATTATAGAAACTTTTGTACATAGTCCCCCCCATTTTCGGGCATATTTGACAATTTAACATAATGTAGAATAAAGTAATCATTTTAAATATTTGGTCGCATGTCCTTTGCATGCAATAACTGCTTGAAGTCTGCGACGCATAGACATCACCAGATGCTGGGTATCTTCCCTGGTGATGCTCTGCCAGGCCTGTACTGCAGCTATCTTCAGTTCCTGCTTGTTTCGGGGACTTTTTGCCTTCAGTCTCCTCTTCAGCATGTAAAATGCATGTTCAATTGGATTCAGATCCGGTGATTGACTCAGCTAGTCAAGGATTTTCCACTTTTTGGCCATCAAAAACCCCTTCGTTGCTCTAGCAGTATGTTTCGGGTCATTGTATTGTTGCATGATGAAGTGCCGTCCAATGAGTTTTGAGGCATTTGGTTTTATCTGAGCAGATAAAATATTTCTGTAGACTTCAGAATTCATTATTCTCATTGTGCGGGCTCCTGTCTTTCCTTTCTCTGAAACAAATTTTGTACAAAATTAATTCACTGCAATTGTGTGCTGCAGTTGATAAAACCTTTAGGGTAGGGATGAATAATTGTGGATGTTGTTGTTATAGAAATGATATGCTTAGAACTTCGCAGAGATGACGGCATCAACATATTTTCAGGTTTTCACTGAACTGAGACTTTGAACAAACTGAATAGAGCAACTACATGAGAACTGCGTGTAACCATTTGTGTGAGATGCCAACAAACCACCAGTCTGGGTTGCATATGGCCACATTCTTTTAGCAGTGTGTACACGACTGCATCCTGGGGCCAGTGCTGGGGGGGGGGGGGGGGGTGCTATCGTGTTAGCGGGGGTTGTCACAAAGCGGTGAAAGGTGCTGTTGCTCGACAACGAGAATGGAGGTTGCCAAAATTACAAGAACTCGCCAAATTTGTTGCTAGTCACTAGATGAGATTTTTAGTCGCTGGGGAAGTCAAAAAGTCGCTAAATCTAGCGACAAAGTCACTAAATTGGCAACACTGCCGGGGCCACAGTGAAGGACTGCCTAGTCAACTGACGTCCTTTGTGTAAGCGGAAGTACGTACTCATTCACATGCCAACGGCGTCATATTAAAGTGCAAAACAACGAGAAGAAGCCACAAAAACAGGCAAAATGGATTCTTGTGGATGGAAATGAAACACGCTGTCTGATTTCCATTTGGGCCGAAGAGTCAGTACAACGGAAACTGGATGATTCATACCGTCTTTGCAAACGGAAATGATGTACGTGTTTATTTGCATATTGGGCGGGGAAATGTGATCCGATCACTAGTGGTCACTCGAGACGCATGTGGAGACGAATTCTGATGCCAGGTCTGAACTGGCATCCGTCTCGACTGAATCTAGACACAATCTGGATACATCTGGATACAAAGTACAGGTCTGAGAATGGAATAATATATTTGTGAAAAAAGTGAATTAGTAGGTTGGTGTGGAGTGAGGGTAAGTTAACTTTTTGCTCCTATTTTGCCACTGGTTTCACCCACAACAAAAGTTGCTATCTCCAATGTTCCGCCATGCATTACAAATAGCGATATAGAGCGTCAGCTCTTGTGTTTCGGAGAGTTTGCCAGTGCAATAAAGACAATTCTGCTTGGATGCAAAAAACAGACTCTTAAGCATGTGCTGTCCTTTCGTCGGCATGTGTTTATGTGTGTTTCGAATTTGGTGCATAAAAGGCTTGCATGTCTGCATAAAACTCAGCCCGAAGAGAACACGGGACATAGCTCTAACTTTGCAGAAGAAGGCCGGGGGACTGGGGAAGGGGAGGCTCAGTTGGAGACTCAGACCGTGAATAGTGCCGGTAGTGCTGACGTGGTGGCGTCTCTGCAACCGGTTGCTTTATACGCACCGAAAAGGGAAGCTATCAGTGATAGTGAGGAACAAACTGAGGCACAGTCCAAACAGCAGGTCCCCTCAGAAGGGATAAATGACATAGAGGCGAAAGCCATTCCAGAGGCAAGGGTTGAACTAGTGACAAAAATGGATTTGCCATTGTTGACAGAGTTACCAC
This sequence comes from Anguilla anguilla, assembly GCF_013347855.1. NCBI lineage: Eukaryota > Metazoa > Chordata > Actinopteri > Anguilliformes > Anguillidae > Anguilla > Anguilla anguilla. Next base: position 28,329,171 of record NC_049206.1, on the reverse strand, counting down.
TAGAGGTGAGTACCGCTGATAGTGAAGAACTTAAAGAAATTAAAGATGTTGACGCTTTTTCTAATATCTCCAATATGTCGGAACTTAATTCTCAAGTAACTGAAGAGCAGCTTTACTCATTACAAGAGATGAATGTTTTCTAGTCAGTAAGACAGCTCGATAGCTAGCTTGTGAAACCTAATAGTTATGTAGTTAGCTAGCTAACCACAACTTCTCACTGCATTTCAGTCTTGCTAGCTAGGCGTAGCTTTTTCATAAGTGGACAACGTACATAGCTAGCTAGATAATGTAATGTACAGTCTTGCTGAATGCTTCTATAAAAATATCGACTGCCTTATTTATTAATTTTACTCGCAGAAATGTTTGAAACCATATCAGAAATGGCAACAATGGTTGTAGCTAAACAGCTAAGCCACGGTCGCAGTTCAGTGGCCACAGTTTGTCATACGATTTGAAAGTTTTTTTGGAGCGCACCCCCGCGGGCTAACGTAATTTTTGTGCGTTTACCGTGATCCTTCACCTTTAGGTGCCCAGTGCGCACACTCTGGTGCCAACGGCCCATAGTCAAACATGGCTGCATCCATGAATTGGCTTCATGTGCCTTGGAGCAGCAACCATAGGATCCCATGGAACCGATAAATGGAAGCTGTCTCCAGTTCTTGTAGCCTATATCTCGATGATCCCAACAGTCTCTCCTTGTGTCCTCATTCCCTCATTTTATAAACACTGTATTTCACACACTTTTGTTGCCACGTACAATGAACCTCCAAAGACGTAACATTATTTGGTTACTTGATGTTTTTTATTTTTAATAGCAGGAGTCACAAATACAGAATTACTGGACTGATCTCAGTATTTGGGTCAATGTAGTGAATGTATTAACTATACTATAGAGAATTCTGGTCTGTTAAACAGAAATGGAAGCCATCTCAGCAGTGAAGGGCTTTGATTGTGTTGTACAGGTGTGGGGTTCATATACCTGCCATGGTGTGGGTGCAGCCTTAGCCACAGAAGGCCAGATGGATGTGAATGCCTCCTTAAGGGTCTCTAAACAGCACAAACAATCATCTAATAATCTAGAAGGCCTTCTTCCAGTTGTGCTCCAGATATTTCTCTCGAGACATAGCCATCCGCCTCTTAGCCTCCAGGACATCGCTTGCTGCTTTTGCTTTGAATATGAGGGAAAAGAGGGGTAATTAATATTCTGCCATGGTCTGAGATACCAATTGAAAAAACAACTGATAGTGTCCTTCTCACCAAGTTTCTCCTGTTTGCTCTGAAGAACTACAACCTGGAGAAAGACAAGTGACAGTCAGCAAAAGATCTGACAGGTGAGGTAAGTATTCATTACCAGAAAACACACACACACACACACACACACACGTATCTTCCTGCCAAACTCCATTTCAGCCTCTCACCTCATGCTGCTCAATCTGACGCTGCAGCTCAGACACCAGTTTCAGTGAGTCCCTGTACTTGACCTCACAGTCATGTATCTGCAATGGAAGAGGAGAACATGGAGAATAAAGGTGTTCCTACGACCCACACATATGGATGCAATCCTATAACAGGAGACAGACCTGACTGTAGAGTGGGCAGAGTGGAGCATTGGTACTCGCTGGAGCTGCTCACCTGGGTCTGGTGCAGCTGTTCAGTCTTGCACAGTTTAAGGAGCAGAGCCTGGATCTCCTTCTTCACACGCTGCTCGTGCTCGCTCCTGTCCTTCATCGCTTTTTCCAGCTTCGCTTTCCAGTCTTGCTCAAGCTGCTCCAGCTTCCTGCAGCACGGAGCACACGGGCTTCAGTCTTACACTGTGCAGGAGCCAGCAGTAACTTGTGTGCCTTTTATAAACCCGCTCACAGCACATGGAGGTGAGCACAATGTGACACTCATCTCTCCTGTACAGGATTCCAGAATGTTAAAAAAAGAAAACAATCAAACGCTTCATCATTCAAGTATAATTTAAGCTCATGTCTTTCTGGTAAGTGTCTGTCCATTGTTAATTCAGATACAGTTACTTCTAAAATTAGTGTCAATATTATTACCTTTCCTCTCAAATGACTGTTCCTTGGAATAAGACACAAACCCCGAAATGGGTGGAGCTATAAAGAGTTATTAACAGCTGACAAAATTGATCCAATCAAAGTGGTCTGCTATGGAGACCAAACTTGATTGACTGGTTCATACCAACGTCAGTGACTCACAGCACATGGTAGTCCCACCCATAATGGAGTTCATGAAACTTCGCTCTCCCATTGCTATGGTTACCTTGTTGAGATGTTATATTTGGTTTCCCTTAACGGAGTCTTGCTCAGTACTCACTGCTGTAGAGCCATCTCTTTCTCTTGAAATGTCTTCTTAAATTTCTCCTGCTCCAGATCGGCACTTTTTATTCTGTTCTCTCTTTCCTTCAGCATCAAGTCAAGTGCATCTCTCTCTTCACAGATTTTCATGCATCTCCTTTGCAGCTCCCTGGCACTTGCCTTTATGAAATAGTGTAAATACAAATTTCTAATATAAGCTGTTGCATAAATAGCAGTATATTACTTCAGCCATAGATTCCAAGAAAAAGTCACATTCTGAAAGTAACTGAATTAATCACACTCATCTACAGTATATGATAGTATCAAGCATTATTCATACAATTTTGGTAAATTTGTCAATTATTAATTTCTGTTTCTCACCTTCAGGTTCCAATTCTTACGATGGGAGGAAGAAAGCATTCTTTTGGTTCTTCTAATTTTTTCTTTAGTGTCTACAATCTAAAATGGACAAACACAAGGATTATGACAAATACAAGCTCTCCTGAGGCATATACTTTATATGTGGATAAAGTTAATCCGAAGCTTACTTTTTTATTCAGGGCTGAAAATTTCACATGACTCTCATCCATTTGTTGAGCAAATTGCTCCAAAAGTTGCTTGTTGGTCACTAAGAAATCAAAATATAAACGAAGAAAGAGACTACATGAGATTCTAGCACATGATATTCTGGCCCATAAGATAATACAGCAGGAAATAGATGGCAGTTATTCAAACAATATAATAAAAATAAATAAACTCACATTGATTGGTCCTGCTTTTAACCTGGAAAGGGAAAAGGTAACAGAATGGAGGTATCAGAATAAAATATTTTGCTTAATAAAACTTTCAAAAGGCAAGCAGGCAGAGTATCTTGCTCAATAGAAGATATAGTCTTTATACAGTGCAATATGTGTTGAAAACTGTGAGATGCTTAACACTGATAATAATGAAAGAAATGCTTACTCTTCTCCAGATAAAGACCAAAATCATGAGCACATCCAAAGCTGGTGTCATGGACATGACCATCGTTGCTGTCTGATGGAACACAGAACCTGGCTGCCATTTCTGAGGCAGGATGTTGATGATCTGAACAGAAGCAATCAGGGTTGAAGGCCAAAGGTCACTGGAGTTTTTCATTTGCTGAGCTTTCTGATCACATGCAGTCCATCTTTTATGAAAATTCCTGAACACACGCAAAGCACTGTGTAAAAAGTGAAGTTGTTACCGTTTCTGAATATGCCCGGATGTGCAGCTCAGCTTGAAGGAGTATGTTGGTGAAGAACTTCAGTGAGGAGGCACTGTCCTTCATCTCATCGATTTTATTGAATGAAGCCTCTCCTGATTCCAAAGAATATGAGGATAATGTTAGAGATTTCAACATAACTGCCTGACAGGATGTTCTCCTCACCACTGAAGAATGGGCATCTTAACAGCAGTAGCAGGAAGCAGGTACCTGTCGATGGGCGGTCTGATGCAAGACAGATATCCGGTAACGGGCAAATGTCCAGGTGCATTATGGGTGTTCCTTTAGGAAGTAACGCAGTGCTTCTCTCGGTGCTTTCACCAGCAGAATCCATTTCCTGAAAAAAACAAGAAACTTATGAATGAAAGAATGGCATGTTGTGTAAACGTATCTCATCAAAAACACGTTTTCAACGTACAAAAATGCCAAGTTACTCACACGTACAAGACATACACCATCTATAACTCATTCATTCAGACTGTCAAAATCCAGGCCAGCCATTAAAAGTATTGATATCAAAATGACGCCAAGTTACGGTACTACAAACAATATAGGCTGTCTTGCCTCACCAAAATTAAATAAGATGTATTCCAAAGCAATGCTACCCAATATTTCCTCAATTCTTTCAAGTCAAGTTTTATTATGAGAGTGAGAAATGCGAAGTGACCCTGTAAGAAAGGGTTGTGGATTATGGCTATTCTTGTGTGAATTTGTATAGTCTGATGAGCGTGTACCGTGTAGCAGTTTCGGTTTGCTATATATGTAAAACAGTGGCTGTGCGGTGGCGTATAAGTGTAAACGCGTCAGAAACGCAGGTGAAATATGGCCAGTGTATGTACTCATGGATTTGACGGCCATCCAATGAGCCTTGATTGACAAAAGAATCAGCAAGTCCGTAGAATTAGAGCTCCCTAGGTCGCAACTTGTGTACCCTTCTGTCCTGCTCCGTTGTCTGTTATTTCGTGGAGATGCACTTTTAGTGTTTGTAAGGTGTATAAGGCATTTTGATAGGCTTATCTGCAGGTGGGAATCCTCTTGGCTGTTTTGCTAAGCTAGAACCTGAAAACATGATAGTGGAGAATAGGAGCAGATGCATATGTCCCAGCAGGCTTTCCATATGAGAAAATAACAAGAGTGTGATAGAAATTAGGATGAAATTATGAAATTGCATAGTTGAAAGAATATGTTTTTAGCAGAATGGGCATGTAGGTGAAGGTTGACATGATCACGGAGTATAGTGCGAAGTAAATGGAGTGACCATGAGCGAGCTTATATTCCTTATCGAACGGTATACATAACAGTCGCTATACAACATTAGCCATGAAAGTGGAGGGTTAAGTAACGTGTGAAATCTATTGCACTGATGTGTTTTTTTCATGTTCAGTACTAGTAGTTATAATTAGTGAATCATGATTTTAAATGTAATGTTTTAATGGGGAGTTGCAGAACGTACATACGTAGTAATTGTTTGTATGTGGCTAGATAGAGAACAGGGCGAGGTAACATAAATGTAGAAACGTGGTGTTTGCTGATAAGGTTTTGTACGGTAGCCAAGTGAAGAAATGTAGTTAGTAGAAATGGCACAGCGGTGAACTGGTGTAACTTTTTAATAAAAGGAATACATTTGCCGTCATGAAATTCATATGGGTGGCCTTGAGTGAGTTTTGGTAAAGCAAATATAAGCGTAAGAGAACATTAGTGTAAAAGGAAATTATCTGCCTGAGGACGAGGCAGGATTCAATCCTTCAACCGGAGGTTTACCAGTCTGTGACTTTGTTAGGGCAGCACCATGACATAGCTATGCAATGAGTGAAATATCATTAGCAAACCTGTCCGTGGTTTTAAAGAAGAACACAGGCTGTAAGCACAGAAGAGCTCCCGTTGAATCCATATGGCTTTGCAATATTGTAGCCGTTAACAATTGAACGTGCAGACGGTACGTCATAATGCAGTGTATACGTTTGGGAAACGGCTGGTAGATATGGTGCAAAAGCAAAAATTAGTAGTAGACAATTATTAGTGAGGGTAAAAGCAGGTTAAAGAAACGTGTTCCTAGCTGGGCTTTAACCTAGGACCCTGTGTTCCCAAGACTGTAACCTTATCCACTAGGCCACAGGCGGACTAGCTGTTTGTACTGAAAATGTTTCAGAGTAAAAAGGTATGGGTATTTTGCATGTGTATGCAAGTTTTTGATTGGGTCGTGTAGGTGAAGATTTGGCTGGTGTCGGTAAAATGTCCAATGGGGAGACATGTTATTAGTGGGATAGGCGGCAGGAAAAATAAGAATGAGAAGAAGAAGAAGAAGGAGAAAACGCAAAATCCCCTTAGTTTGGGGCTTTATAGTGTGGACATGTGAAGTTGATTATGGAATCTGTCTGTTGAAATGGGGTCAGAATGTACAGAATTTAATGTTTTTAAGGGCTGAGTGTCTGTGGCTGTTGTGGTTATTTCTGTGGGGAACCCTGAAAAGTTCCAAACTCTCGGTGCTGTATAGGTATGGGGCATGCCCCTGCCAAGGCGTAACTTGGTGGGATGGCATACCTGCCATCCCAATTCTACAGCAAAATTAAATGTCACGATAAAATGGGTGGAGATCCCAATCCTGGAGGCTGGATCTGTTACTGGATTTATTTATTTTTTGCCATTTTTCTCCCCAATTTAGGCGTTATACCAATTCCCCGTGTGTATCACGGTCCTGGTTGATGCGCTATCCTTCTGTTGGTCTGGGGAGGGTGTAGACTACCACATACCTCCTCCGATACATGTGGAGTCGCCAGCCGCTTCTTTTCACATGACTGCGAGGAGTTTCACTGGGAGAGCGTAACACGCGCGGAGGTTCACGCTATCTCCCCCAGATCCCCTCCCTGCTGAACAGGTGCCCGACCAACCAGTAGGAGTTACTAATGCAACGATCAGGACATTTTTTAAATTATTTTTTTATTAACATTTTTTTCTGTAGTTTCAGTTTCTAAGTGAAAATCCATTATGTTGTGCAAATTTTGCTATTTAACTTTACACTTTTGACCATATTTTGTTGACAATTTCCAGGGAACTGCAAGTTTCCAAATTTTACGGAATAATCATGTTCACATAAAGTTTCAGGGTTTGTTAGTGTAGCTTACACTTCCTATTGGTAAGATTCTCTGGTCTATCAGGAACTGACCATCCGGTCGACAGTACAGCAGTGAGTCTGTCCTGGGGAACGGTAGCACTGGGAAAAGAACAGAATCACTCTGATTAGATAACACTGCCCAAATCACACTGCAGAAACAAGATCACACTCTCCAAATCATACTACAGAGACAAGATCACACTCTCCAAATTACACAGCAGAGACAAGATCACTCTCCCCAAATTACACTGCAGAGACGAGATCACTCTCCAAATCACACTGCAGAGGCAAGATCACACTCTCCAAATCACACTGCAGAGACAAGATCACACTCTTCAAATCACACTGGAGAGACAAGATCACTCTTCAAATCACAGGAGAGAGGAATGATCCTCACTCATAAATGTTGGCCATTGATTGGGGGCAGGCCCGTTGAAATAATTTTGTCCCGGGCCCAGGCATCATGCACGCCGGCCCTGACTGGAGGTGTGCCTGGTCTATAACTACACAACAGCTGTATAGTAATGAGAAAAGTGTTTTTGTATGTTCTTAAATTCACTCCTTAAAAATGCTCAGATGGGATTGATTTTTTCCCACGTATCTGTAATGTATCGATATCAACGTAGATGAATACTGAAATAAAATTACAGTAGCTTTCTGTCGTCACAAAAAATGGCAAGAAAACCAACAAATATTACTTAAATACTTCGTATAACTAAGTGGTAAAGCAACACTGCATCCATACGATATTTATCTTTACCGTCGTAATCTGCGCCGGGAAACTGACCGGGATCCACGACGAATTGCGGTAGCTTTAAATTAAGCAGCGCAATTACGAACAGCCAACGCCAATTAAATGGCATTTTGGCTGTTTGGGCTGCAGCCTGTTTTTTAAATTAAGGTGTAGCCTATAAACTCACTAGATTAGAGGAAAAATTAACACAATCTGTATATAAAAAACGCAGTAATGAACTAACGGCTGGATTCTGGAAACGCGTTTTAAATATAAAACCGGCGCAGATCTGTTCATTCGAGTTCGGAATTATGGCGCAAATGTGGTATTGTGAGTTGTCAAAGCGTCACAGAGAGAGAGACACAAGGTGCTGTGATACCTACTTGCCACCGCACACGAATAAATGTTTGTTTTTAAAAAATGAAATATAACATTCTGTCGTAATTCAGTTTCCAAAAGCTGGTTACGCGACGAGAAACACGGCCAACCTGTTGCTGCCTGTAGCCAGGTCTACGATTGTTTCATTGGCCATGATGGAAATCAGAGGAAATTTCTGTAGGCTATTTTTAAAAAATATTCAATTTCATTTTCTTTGTAGCCTATGTTTCTGTTAACAGAGACACTGTCACACAGACCCTTTACTAAAACAGGAACTAAAATAATATTAGTTCAGACCCAGACTCAGTTTGAATCCCCAGGAATCCAGCGAGTGAGGTCACAACCTCTCCAGGAGGAAGAAAATACACTCAAATAGTGGGAACAAATCTCGGGTCAGAATGAATGAACGAACGGATGAATTAATTAATAAGCGGCAATTCACTAAGCAGGCATAGATGCCCATTTATAACGAATACGTGTAATGTTACTCTACGAAACATCAATTTGTACTGTAATAAATGCAAGTACCACTAGACACATAACTTATCTTTACACAGCTGAAACTGTAACATTATTGTAAAGGAAATCCAAAGCAAAAAAAGTAGGTCAGGGGAGCCATGGTAGTTACTGTCCTGACTGCAGCGGGAAAATGCCACCACCAGGGGTCAGAACAGACTGAAAACATGACCTGGCAGTTAGACTATGAGAGGAGATAACAGAAACAAGAGACTTAGTATAGAGAGAAGAGGAGAGGAGGCAGAGAGAGAGATGGGGGTCAAGTACTGAGTTGGGACTGGAGGAGGGTTGCCTAGGAAGAGGATTGACTAATGTGTTTGAAGACTCCATCTTGCAGGAATTGCAAAGCTCAGAAACCTTCCTGTAAAATAATTGCAAAGCTCAGCAACCTTCCTGGGAAAGTTGGGACACATGTGGTCCCCTGACACAGTGAGGAAGATGATGAGGGAGGCAAAGAAGAGCCCAAGGATCACAATTTGAGTTTAGTTGCTTTTTCAGATCACCAAGTCTCATAATCAACCATAAAATAGCATTCATACCATATTCATACCTTCATACCAACAGGCTCTTTGGAAATGTTGCACAAAGAAAGTCCTTACTGAGAGCAATCACAAAAATAAATTGTCTGGTTTTGACCAAAATTGAGCCTTTTGGTCATGAACAGAAACTTGGCAAAGTAAGGGTCAACTGCCTCTGAAATCACACAGTAACCACACTCTTTCTGCAACTTTTAAGATCTCAGAAAACCCCAACGTTCGTCATTTAAACGCTAAATGATGTATGGAATATTATTTACGGACATATTATTCACAAATTGATCATGTTGCCCGAGGTTTAATTTCTGACAGAAATTTGCATGACTCTAAAGTGCCCAGATTAAGTACGCTGAGCTGAAGAGAGCTGCGAAAATTACACATTTAACTGTGACACTAAGAAGCTCTCAGAGGGGCTTCCATCCCCTCTGAATTCGCAGACTATCCAAACCCAAACACAGCTGCGGGAAGCTTCAACGATTACCAAGTGCGTCTTATTCGTCTGCATTTTAGTGCCATGCTCGTCTCTCCTCGGCTCGAGATATAGACGGAGCTGCAGGTTAGAGCCGCTCGTGTGGTTTCTGTACTTCGATCACGTGCTCACGAAGGGAAGCTGATGATCCGCAGCGTCCGCTATTTTTATTCTTTTTTCTAGAGGAGGTAATCAGATAAGTAAAATATGCCCACGTTGTTCTGCAGCTATTTTCCTGTATGTGGCAGGAAAATAACGGGGTGTACATACGCGAGTGCGTATGTGTGTGAAACAAACAGATGCAGGAGTTTCTTCCTCTGGAGAAATGTGAATTTCCGTGTGCTTGTGTTTATACTCTGGTAAACAGCTTGATGTCAATTACATTTCTGGGAGCTTTTAGAATGTAAATGTTATCTTCATAAGTTATAGTTTTTTGTGTTGTATATTTTTATTGATTCGTAATGCAAAATTTTATAAAACGCATTACTGACTGCAGCACAATTTCAATCCGAAGGTCTCCAATGCGCGAGCTATTATACAGTACATCAGCCGGAAGCCAGGAATGACCGCTGTCCATTCAGCACCACGTGCTGCCAGAGCGCCGCAAATACCCAGCTTCACAAAGCTCCATGAAGCACCGGTCCCCTGCCGGGTACATTTAGTTTTCAATGGACTTCAATGTAGAAACTGCAGTACCTCGAGTAACCAGCTGAATTTGGGAGTTTGACAGAATGGCAATCCCTGGCCCCCTGGTGCAGCCCATAGTTCAGGAAGAATTTTTCTGGTTAATGCAACTCAGAAGCCTCATCCGGGGGGCTTGTTTAATTCTATCCCGCCTTTACTCAGCTTCAGTCAACCCGTCCTGAATAAAGGAGCTCATAGCTTTAATTTACTAGCTGCTTCCTTGCTATTTAGCTGGTTTGAATTAGGCCTACTAGCTTGCTGTTTGGCTGGTTTAAATTAAGCCTGGAATTTTACAGCGTATGTATATTTTTAAATTTATGATGACACAGGATAGCTAAAATAACCTATTAATACGGAGGTTAAATTATGTATCATGCATGACTGCAAACAGTCCATGTTACCATATACTGTACAGCAATTTTAAAAATATAATTTTCAGTTTTCCCTCACTTAATGTCACTGCTACAGTGAAATAGGAGTAAACATGAATGTGTCCTCCCACCCTCCCACTTACCATTCATGTTTCCAGCTCCACCCTTCTGATGTCTATTTCTATTTCAGTAGATTGCAAGAAAGCAAAGAGAGAACTCACCCCAGAATGTTTTCAGGATTACTAAATTTAGTCCACAGTTCCACTTTGATTCAAGGTTTGAAGGCTTCATTCATTTATCAAAGAGATGGCCATTAGAGCAATATTCCCGACCAAGTGATTGTCACTACAGCATAGAATCCAGACGTGGGCACATACTTGTTGTGATTGGTCGGAGTAATGTGGGCGTTAGTGAAAGGATATCTTAAAATCTGATTGACTGGAGTAGACTCAGTAAAAAAAACACCTATTTATTTGCACCTCTTGCTGTGAGGATTGTCTTAAAAATCCACAAATAAATGTGATTTCACACACGCCAGGTAATGCAGGTAATTCATTTTCCAGGAGAGATTTGTCTCCGAGTGCAAAAACCTAATTGTGAGCCAATAATTTTTATTTGTGGAACAGTTATGTTTATTTGTGAACCAGCTACATTTATTTGTGGATCAGCTGCATTTATTTGTGGATGAAGTGTATTTATTTGTGAACCAGTTACTTTGTAAGTCAAAAAAATTTGTGAATCTTTTTTTATTTGCAGAATATTCATATTAGTTATTTATTAATATCCCCATAGTGGTATCACAATTGATAGAACTTGTCATGTTGTAGATTTTCTTGCTAATTGTCCTTAGCTTTATATTGTCTACTTGCTTGCTACTAGTGTGGAAAATCGTTCACAATCTCAGCATTCTAGGAAGTTCTATAGGGAAGAAAATGGAATGATTCATCTTCTAAAATATATATCTTGGACACAATTGATGGGCTCAATGGCCTTCGCACCATGCCCCATGTCTCCCGTCTTTTGGGATGTGGACACAACCAGTCCCTACCACTAGGCTACTTGGTGCTATCCTGTTTCTACTCATTCCTGATATTGTTAGACACATCGCACTGTTTGAGCAGCATTGTTTTAGCAGAAGAGTAGAATGTGGTAAGGCGGCAGTGTAGCACATTTGGGAAAGAACTGGGCTTGTAACTGAAAGGTCATCGGTTCAATTCCTGGGTAGGACACTGCCGTTGTACCCTTGAACAAGATACTTAACCTGAATTGCTTCAGTATACACCCAGCTGTATAAATGGATACAATGTAAACAAAAAAAAAAAAAATGCTTTGTAGAAAGTTGTGTAAGTCACTCTGGATAAGAGCGTCTGCTAAATGCCTGTAATGAATGTAAATCTGCTATACTATATTATGTGATCTGTTAGTGATTTCCTCTCTGGTAGTTATTTAATTATTTTGTTTTTGCCTTTTTCGGTGTACAGAATGGCATTGCACAGTGGCGGAAGCAGGCTGTTTGAAGGGCAGGGCCGAAAAAATGAAAAGGGCACCTACTGCACGACATGGGGCCCCACCAGCGCGCAAAAAGCTATGATGCATTGTGTTTTTTCACTTGGAAGGGCACTAAGAAAGGCACCTGTAGGGAACCTCAAGTTTATCCCATTGTAAGGGCACCTATATGGCACCACATCACATTTTCTCCACTGGAGTGGCATCCATTAGGAAACTTCCCCACATTCTAACACATGTAGGGATACCCTTTACAGCACTGCATCACATTTTATCCACTGGAGGGGCACTTCTCCATTAGAGGAGCATGAATTCATGATGTTGTCTCACCTGTAGGAGTACCCTATACGGCAGTGCACCCTATTTTCTCTACTGGAAAGGGCACCCTTTGGGACACTGTCATGTAGGGGCGGCATAGAGGGCACTTCATAACGGCACCCTTTTCCATTGGAAGGGCACTCATGGGGAACATCAAGTTTAGACCATTGTAAGGGAACCTTATAGGACACTGCATCACGTTTTCTGCACTAGAAGGGCACTCATTAAGACATGTTATCAAATTTTCTTGCTCTAGAGGGCACATCATCATAATTTACTGCATGAAGGGGCACCCTAGAGGGCACTCAATCATTTTTTTCCCATGTGAAGGGCAACCAATAGGGCACTTCCTCTTGTTTTCGCCACTCTAGAGGGCACTTTAGCGACGCTTTTTCAACCATGGGGGCACCTGGGGGGGCGGTCACCCCCCCATGCCCCCTGCGTCCGCCAGTGGCATTGCATATCAATTTACCATCAAAATCTATTTCAACTAGTTGGGCTAATTACATAAATTGTGTTACTTCAACATAAAAAAGGTAGAACATTTAGACATTTTTCAATAAAGTAAAATTTCATAGAGCCCAATAACATACAAAAATTAATGTTTTATTGCACTATTGCAATTGTAAACAGTGTACTGACAAGGAGTCTTCATTTTGAGACATTTTCACCAAACAGTTTTTTAAATAAATCAATTCTAATGACTTTTGAAAGTACAACAGAAAGGGGGGCGAGCGAGAAGAATAATTTTTTTGAATAATTTTTTTTGAGGGGTCATCATACAGCATGTCATAACATTACAGCACTTATGGATAAGGGTGGGTGTTTGCCAGGGAAACAACATTAATTTATCGTTGAAATAACCAGTAGGCCTACAAGAAATAAATCATCATCACGAACAATCAACATGTGCTCTGGATTCAACCGCTTTCACCACACAACCCAGCCAGCACTAAGCACTACTCGACACACGCCTAAAAACACATGCAAACACACAAACACATTGCCTACGAACACACATGCAAACACACAAAATGGAGAAGGGCAGACCGAAGCAATGACAGTTGAAGTGACATCTCCTGTTCAATAAAAATGTCTTTCATTACTCTTCACAGCAGAGATAAATTGAAATGAGTAACGCTACCACTTTTGACTGTATGAGGCATTGGTCGATATGATTGCATTATGCTCATAAAGCGCACAGTTTCATTTGACTTTAATGATTGCCGTCATCCCATCATCATTATACCAACGTTTCTACTTGTGCACCATTTTTTTTACGAACAGACCCAGTTGGAGAGGGTTTAGAGAATACATGAAAATAGTATTAAAAAAACAAAAAAAAAACAAAACTAAATATTACAGTCAAAAGTAAAGTGGTAGTGTTTCACTAAGTTCTATATATCACTGCTGTGAAGAGTGATTACAGGCATATTTATTGACCAGAATATGTCGCTAGAGAGGCAGGTGTCAAATGCTTCGCAACGCCGACAAATCAACGCTTCAGCCGTGTCATTTCTTCGGAAAGATTCGCTCTGCCCATCACTAATGGGCAGCTCCACACTTAACTGACCGATTGGGCCCTGTTTTTGTGTTTTTTGAGGCCGCCCTCCACTGCTCCACCCCCAATACTGCACATTGGTAGAACTGCACATGCATCAGGCGGTTGCAACAACACGTTTGGCCACTGTGAGGAGCATGCCGTTTGCGTAAGTTTATGACATTGGCTTTGCTTGCAATTGAGTATAACAGGAATGTGTATTTGTGTCGCTTTAAAGAAACAACTTCCTTGATTACGGACTACCAAAATTAAACAAAAACCAGTTAGCATCAGGAAACTCTATCACGACGCTGAAGTTGGCTCCCGATTCGCATCTCCCGATTCGAAATGTCCGGTCCACCTTAAATCGGTTGCGTTATATGATTGGACGGTTTCGCCGTCTTCCTTACGTTTTTGCAAAGGTTATAATTTGCTTGTAAAGGAGATATACGAATCAAGAGAGAGATTGAGCAAAGGTGGTAATGAGAATTAAAAAAAAACTTAATTAAAGTAAAAAACTATTTTTAATTATGTTACGTTCACTTCGCATGTCTTTTAAGACTGTACTATGGACAGATCAGTGTCACGCATTTTGTTTTCTCCTCAAAATCTAATAGTCTCACCATTTCATCAGGTCTGTATGAGAGAACAGGAAATAATGCAATCTGAAATGTTGTGGACGAAAAATCACTGCACCATATTCAAATAAAACTCCAAACTGTCTATATAAACAAATATATGAATAAAATCCTATTGAAAAATTGACATATTAGATGGCCATTTCTCATCAAAATGTAAAAGTCTGAAAATTTGACATTTAATTACGACAGAAGGGCTCCTGAAGTGATCTACATCCTACCCCATTTCTGTGAAATTTTACTATTGCATTTTTTAATAATCCCACCTCAAACTTTCCATGCAATCCAATAGAGGCCAACTGAAAAATATGAAAGTTTGGGTAAGAATTTCTCCCCAAATGTAAAAGTTCAGAAAATTCTGACACTTGTTCCTAGCAGAAGGGGTCCTGGTCTACACCCTACCCTATTTCTGAGAAATGTTACTGTAGCATTTTTTAATAATCCTACTTCAAACATTCAATGTAATCCAATGCAGGCTAATATAAAAGAGTAAAATTTTGGATTGGAATTTCTCCCCAAATTAAAAAGGCCTCAAACTGTTGATACTTGTTCATGATAGAAGGGGTCCTGTTCTACATCCTAGCCCAATTGCGTGCAGTTTTACTATAGCATTTTCAAATAATCCCACTACAGACTTTGTGTGCATGTCAATACAGCCATATTGAAAAAAGTGATCTTTTGGATTGCAATTTCTTATGAAAATCTTAATGCCTCAAAATGTTGACATTTGATTATCACCGATGATGTCCTGCTGTATGTCTGCCCCTAACTGTGAAACTAATTCTGTGCTGTTTTCAAATAAACCCACTCCAAAAGATCACTTTTAAATTTTGATGAGAAATGGCCAACTAATATGTACATTTTTCAATAGGATTTTATTCATATATTTGTTTATATAGACAGTTTGGAGTTTTATTTGAATATGGTGCAGTGATTTTTCATCCACAACATTTCAGATGTGCATTATTTCCTGTTCTCTCATACAGACCTGATGCAATGGTGAGAGTACAACTGATATTAGTGACAAATGTGGGGTTTCTCAGCGTTGTCTGACAGCCTATGTTAACCACCCCAGTGTTCTGCACAGTATGCACAGAAATGTCTGGTTTCTGTAGCTTTCCTGTTAAGAAAGAACGTTCATGATGCTCACCGTAAACAACAGGAAACATTTAAAGAAGGGGAATATATTGGTGATGCACACGTCTTTGGGACCAGCATCACACCATTGTGACATTTTAGTGCATATTCGTGATAACACCTTAAAATACACACACATAAAAAAACAAATATTGGGCAGCTAATTAAGTACATGTGTAGTTACTTGCTCTAAGTGGAAAACGGGCAGCAGTATGATATAATGTTGATGGTTTTCAACTGATCACAGCGATGCAAATTATGTTTTGGCAAATGGCTGACATTTATGTGACTGACTATTATGAATTTCAATTACAGATATATGTTATAAAGAGGGAATATATGAAATATTGCAGAACTTAAATTGATATTAGTCAAAATATTAACTGTATAATGAACTGTATATGCTTGTTATGTTAAATATATTTGAATTACATATTCAAAACTACAACAATTGCTTCACTAAATGGATCTGCCTACAGATGGCGCTGCAGTCTATCTTTGGCTGGGTGTGAAGCACAGGGAATTGACACATTGCATTGTTTGTCAACGCTATACCTTATAATGCCACTCATTGGTGTCAGCAATGAGTATCCAGTATTGGCTCAAAATGTTGTCATGTCCTTTAATATGCTCCGGGGAAATATTAGTACGACATTAGCATGTTGCTCTTATGTGCACCTGCTCTTATGATAATTATATTAAGGCACAGTTATGTACTTAAATTTTAGCATCATTATCATTTTTTTCCGGATTGACGCTTAATCCCTGTGTAATTTGTGAGTTAATATTCATGTTTTGTATTTTATTGTTCCTATCCTCTCATCTACACTGACAGTATCTTATCTTTATGACCTTGTAAATCACTTGGGATGATCAAAGCAGTGTCATTCCTATACAGATATCATGTTGTGAGATGTGACCACAGTGAAGTAAGAAATGTCAGTCCTTTTTAATCCAGAAGCATTCTATCTATCATGTATGCGCCATATTTATAGGAATGTAAAGCACTTTAAGATCTGTGATCTTATTATTGTGCTAACATAGTGCCTATCAATGACCCATTAAAATAAAATTCCCTCCATTTAAATAACATATTTATACTGCCTAGCAATTATCTGTACATGAGAGATTATCTTGAAAAACTTGGGCCTCAAAGGTGAATCTTTTTAATGACCAAGGCAGGAGAGGCTGAAAGTGATTCCAGTTCTTAATTAATGGCCATCAACACAATGAATGTGTTTATTATCTGGCAAATGGGAGATTTGTGCACATTCTGGTGATGCAAATCTTTTTCAAATAATCATTTATTAAACTTTTCAAATCATGAACTGCCACTCTCTCTGTTTATAGTGTCATTCATAAATCTAAAGGAGCTTTAATGACCAAGAACACACACACACAAAAAAAAAATCTTCTCAAGAGAATTTTGTACTGCAATAGTAAATAAGATTTGCTGTTTGGGGAAGTTCTCAGGCCCACTGACTGAGAGACTGTGAGAACTCATCATCACACCAAGTCATTGTGGATGTGGTGGGTTTATTTTTGTCACAGACCAGGGTTCATATTAACTGCACTTAACCAACCTTTTATTTTATGTGCAGATCTATAATCATGTACAACCTTCAGTACAATCCTTTCTACATATTGTTTCTAGCCACACTGCTATGATGTTGTACCCCAAAGAGGGTTTCACACCTTTTCAAGCTGAAAAAAAATATAGATTTATAATATACATGAGATTCAGCATGTCCAAAGAGACCTGTAGTGAGAAGAGAGTGATTTTAGTACAAATGCATCACGAAATGCAGGTTTTTCTTTTGTTCAGGTTTAGGTTTTCGCAATTTGTCACAACAGAAAACATTTATTTCTTTCAGAATGTAATTGAGTTGCAATTGGAGTTCCTGGTCAGTTGAAATTAGGAACTGAGAAGAAAATAAATGAGAGCACTCACTTTCGAGCAGAATGACGACGAGCAGGAGAAGAAAGGGGTGACGTGATGGCATGTTTGAGGCCTGAAGTCAGAATAGCATGAGGATGTGGTGTTTTAGATTCTTTTAAATGTGATGTGAATGAGGACGTTGGCAGTATTTCTGTACAACAGGAAAACCATGAAGCACTTCCAGCAAAGCACATAGTGTACCATTTCTAAGAAAAGTCATGGAACTTGAAAATGGCAAAAATCTTTATTAAGGTTCATGTTGGCTTTCATAAAACTATAGTGCTGAAGATCATTTGTTGTGATTTAAAGTCAGATTCATAGCCAGTGGGCTCATCTAAATTTTTCCTGTTCTGTACCATGGTCAGCGCAGTCTCACACTTGATATTGATTTCCTCTTACTTGCAGTAATCATTTTCCCGCCAGTGGATGAATCATGGGTAAAAGAGAAGTGAACAGCTTACACTGTATTGGTTGATTGGTAAGTCTGGAAAAGTCATGACTTTAGATTTTAGCAGCTGGGTCCACAATAGTCCACCATTATCCACAACGTATGAACTAATTTACAGGTTATGGAAGGTTACTTTCCAGTGAATGGTTGAGAGTTCTGCACAGCAATATGGGGGTGGATCCACATACGCGTGTTTATTTTCTGTTTCAGACTAACCATACTCTCTGACCATGACACTGTCGCTTCGCACGGAGAGGTGGGTCACGTCCCAATCTGTGTACTCGCATATCAGCGGTACGTCTACGTCCGTGCACAGCTCCACTGGCGGTTCTCCCGCGACCAGCTCCCTCTTGGTCACAGTGAAGCGATATCGGTTCCCCTCGTGCACCTCTGTCCTGAGAGTTGTGTCCTTTGCTGTGTGTCTCTGTACAGCCTCCAGCCCATTGACATCACTGTGCAGCTAACTCTAATGGAGCCGGATGTGGTAACTCCGCTTGCGCTCACACTGACCACCGCTTCAACGGTTTTGCTGGAACGGACAACACTAACACAATAAATAAACAGACACATTACTGTTGTCAGTCAATGATGAGGGTAAATGCTGCACAACCCACTCTCCCTGTCACCGTGCACATACATGGATTCCCTGAGGTTCCTTCTGCGGAGGAAGAGGGCATGCTCTGCGTCTCTGAGCAGAAGGAAACTGAATTCTCTCAGGGACCGTGAGTTCAGAAGCACCAGTGGCTGGTATCATTGAAGAATAAAAAATATGAATTCAGATAGAGAAGATGCAAAATATTTTTTAATTAAGGCATTTTGCATTGATGCCGTAAATTTAAATTTAGACCATTACACAATTCTTGTCACTCAGAGCATACATTTATCACCAGGCTCAGGGAGGATATCCAACTGCCGAGAAAGACTCAGGAAACGGAGGTAAGTGTCAGGATGCGTGGGGGGTTGGGACCCAAACGCCCGGGGCAAAAATACAAAAAACTCCAAATGATGAGAACAAAAGACTTTACTGAAACCAGGAAACAAAAGGGAACACAAAGCCTCGCAGGGCGACCTTCAACAACGAAGGAAAACTACCAAACGCAGGAACAAAGAAAATCCAGAAAATACAAACACGAGGAAACCAGAACATGGGCAGGAACGCATGGAGCGGGTACTTGAGGAGGGGAGCACAGAACAACCAGACATAACCACAAGGATCCAGCCCCTGAGTCAAGGAAGAGGGAAACTTAAATAGAACAGACACTGACGAGACACAGGAGGGCACCATGAACAATCAGGCCACAGAGGGAAGGGAAAACGAGACAAGCAGCAAACACAAATTGGATAATTGAAAATAATAATACAATTAAACAGGACACAAAACCGAAGTGCCGCCATCTGGCGGCCCAACAAGGAAACACGCAGACAGGAACATAGGACCATGACAGTAAGTGCCAATAAAAAGGCTATTACTTGGAACATGGAACACAAAAAAACAAAACAAAAGACCCAGGAGAACGCAAGGCAGTCAAACTAGATAAAAGACTAGACATGGAATAGCTAGCAACCATACAACTACCAAACGACTACAATGAGGGAACAAGGAGCTTAAATACACAGGGGAACAGGTGAAACTAATACAGCAACAATCAGGCATGACCAGACAGAGAAAAATGAGACACACTCAGGCTGGAGAACAGGCCAAAAATGGATTTTCACAATTTTGTATATTTTGTATTTTAATAAGAAATTAAATAATACATTTTACTGTGATTCATTATCATGGAGTGCCAGAACTAGCAAATTGAATCATGTCATGCCACTCTGAAAAACTGCCGACTACAAATTATTGCATTGGAGCACAGCACCTGTCCCTGAAAGTCCAATAAACCAGTTCAATTTTCACCCAGACGGTCTTCACAAGTATCATGTACAAATTTCATCATAATGAATGGCACAATAAGGCACTATTAACTCTGCGTCCTGCATAATTTATTGTCTGTGAATACTTACAATGTGAACAGCTATTTTAGGAAGACATCTCTGTGTGGTTTAATCATTTTATTTCTGTAAACTGGACATTTTCACCTGTGATTGGCTTTTTTCCACATGTGAAGAGAAAATAGGTCGCATCGAGACATTTGCATCTTCACATTTTCACATCCCTGACTTTAAAATGTGAACTTCCACTCTCACGTGTGAAAACAAAACGTGACTTGAAATAGGATAGGTTTTTTTCCTGCTCTCATTATTGAAGTGGGATTATTTTTATAGCTGAAATGTGGGGTGTTCATATGTGGTTTTTGAACGTATGATTTTTCTGTAAGGGTTTTAATGGTCACCATTTATTTAAAGGGCATTTCACAGAAGTCTCAACAGACTATACATTTACAACAAAATGAAAGGTAAAAAAAAACATTTGGGGGGTTCTACTATGATTTTGAAAGTGGCTGATGAATGACGTACTTGAGAGGCACAGGGGGCGCCACCAGGGATTTTGCACCCCAAGCATTGGTTCTCAATACAGGGATGGGCCCCAGTTAGCCGTCAGCAGTTATTTTGGGTTAGCCGGGTACTTTTGTGCAATATCAGTCTATAACATTGTAAACACATTTCTGTATTGTTCATAATACGGAATATATTCTTTACAAGTGCAGCAGTTATGTCCCCTAAATAACTGTCTGAAGAGTTATTCTCTGTGTTATTCTCTATTCTCATGTGAGTTTGAACTCTCCTTTGGGGGTACAATCTCAAAACAACATCACAAGAAAGAAAGATATTACTAACAAAACAGATTAACAATCCAAATTACATTCACAAGGTATTGTCAAAGAATGTTAAAAGAAATATTTCTATTCTAATTGTGCACACCCATAAACATATTGATACTCTCTTGATCAGAGTACATCATAAAGATTAAAAGGACTTCTGTGTTTTGTGTATGAATTCCTCAGTCCGTCTTCAGACTGCTGTACACAATGTTGTCCTGTTGGGCCTGAAAGGCCACCGTTTGAGGAGCAAGGTGGGTGACAGTGCTGTAAGTCACTTCAGAAGGAGACTAGGTAGAGAGAGGCACACAGTCACTACCCCAGTCACATAACACAGCATAGGACACGTATTTATAAATATGGATGACGCAGCTCCATCAACAGACACACAGCTGAGTTACAGTTGGCAGATGTAATGCAGAGTGCAGTGACTCAGACTTACATGTCAATGGTACAGTAGTTAAATTTATTAATAAAGTTTATTAAATTTATTAAATTTATAATAAAGTCCAGTTTTACAACGAAGTTCTCGTACAGTGTATTTAACAATCCCAGAAATCGGCGTTCTGAATGATTATTTAATATTTCATTTTGGGCCTTAGTTTCAGTACCACATCTATCCTGCTGTCGTTTTGTACCCACCGTGGCATCGCTGGATCCTGCTCCCTTGGACACATCAACAGTGGTGTCTACAGCACAAACGCAAAAGAGTGTACATCACATGTTGTTTAGAACAGCAACAATAGCATTGAAGGTTGTGCTGAAACTAAAGCAAAAAATAGGCAACATGGTATGACTATGTAATCTTAGGGTTGTAGCTAGGTAAGCTGTTTATCTTAGTTGACTTACTTGAGTAGGCACTAGTGCAATAACTATTTCTTTTTTTTTTTTTTTGCATAGACTTCTTTGTTGCTGTTTTTTGTTGTGTTAATCAGATTAACCTACAGGGTCCAAGTTAAACTACGTGGTCATTCCCTGCACTTGGAACTGTACTTCCCTCTATAGGGTTTTCAACATGCTTGTTCCTGGTTTTGGTTATACACTTCGTTGTATGTCGCTCTAGATAAGAGCGTCTGCCAAATGCCTGTAATGTAATGTAATGTAATGGTAGCAGGTAGCATGTCTACGTGCAGAACAGCTGAAATAAGGGCTAAAGAAATTACTGGAAGATTACAGGTACTTACACACAGTGTCATTGTTAGGAGTTGTGGGCAGCCTGAACAACGACAATTGTTGTATTAGAGATATACTTTATAGGACCTATAGTCATGGTCATGGACAGAAACTATGAGAGTATCAGACTGAGCAAATAAAATTTCTTAATTTCAGTTTGATTACGCAGACACCATGTAACAGTTGGATTGAGAGGATAGCAGCATGTTTTTTATATCTATAAATTCATCTCACGACAGAGAAAAAAAATACTCACCCACTAGATTTCCTTTTTCCTGAAAAAGAACAAAAAGAGATTTTTTACATTTTTGACACCGCACATGTAAAGAAATCAACATTATTTATAAATAATTCAACAGTATATAACTCATTTTTGAAAAAAAATGTCACTGTAGAACTGTAATTCTCATGCCACAATATGTTGAAGCTTTCCTCAGACAGCTTTGAGCGTTAGCTAAAATCACTGGCTAGTCAAAATCATTGAATGTAGTTCAGACTACTTGTGTTGCACTGATCATGAGTAATCTTGTTAGTATAACTGAAAATGCTACTGGCTGCAAAGCAATGAAACTCACTCAGCACTGGAGCTTAAAGATGACTAGACTAGCACAGGAATTTGCAGGTCGGAGCCCACAGCCAAAATGAAAAATAAAATACAAATTCTTCATGTTTTCCAATATATTTATATCCAAATATCCATATTTTAGAATTTCAGATTAAACATGCCTTGTTTGGTAAACAGATTCATGATGACAACATAATTCTTACAATGATTAAATATCCCTATACTACTTAACAGCTGCATCCACGATATAACATCAAGAATTATGTATGTGCTAGTCTATTAAGCAGTCACTGTGTTGCAGCCTGTAGTATGGGTTAGATAAAAGAATCAAATGTTAACCATTTAATTTATTTATGGCCTCTTGCTATAGAGTGGTCACCAACACTTGAGAAACGCAGGACTAGTGCACACTACAGAGCAGCCATCAGAAAGACTCACTGTGTATCCAGTACAGACAGGCTCCTGTCATTCCCAGGAGGATCACAATCACTGTGAGAATTACTCCAATACCTGCTGGTGTCTTCAACCAGGCTGAAATTTGTAAAGGGGATTTGATGAGAGTTAGACACTGAGTAAAATGAGCACCAGCTTTCACATTATGAGGGAGTTATTCTAGATCTCCACACATTCTAGTACATACTGTGGCCTTTTATTTTGTTTTTAAGCAATTAACCAGCTTTTCATTGAGACAAAAGAACCCTCACAGCCAATACCTGGTCTAACACAGTTCAACAAGCAAAACATATTGATAAATAATTAATGACACAATTGACAGTTATTGCTGTGAATCCACAAATTGTTCAGGAAAAACTCGAGAGAGTAGCTTTTATTTCTAACTCGCACAACATATCATGCAACTCTACTTTTTAATCTTTTGCCAGTTTTTTAAAATGGAACCTCATTGTCATGCATTGATATTGGCTCCAGCTCTCTGTACACCAGCAGCCAATGATAATGTCAGGACTCCACAAGCTAGGAACCATGCTGCAGGGTTAATAGGGTGGGAGGAGTCAGGTAATATGGAAACGGGGCAGACCTGAATGAGTTTATAAGAGGGTAAACGTGGGGGGAAGAACCATTTGGAAGAACATAGTCAAGGGCCAGATGAGGGAGGGAAAGAACCGCAGGTGGGGAAAATCACTCCGGACAAGACCATTAACATTAGTGAAATATGGTCATGTCTTGATTATATATTAATATAATCAATAGTTTTTTTCACAGGGGTTAGTGAAACAGAGCAGCTTCTTGTAGCCAACAACCTTACCCTCACTCATTACATTAAGTACCAAAACTATAACCTATCATGTAGTTTTCACCTCATTTATGGGAAAGAGTGAGTGATGTGGGCTTCCAAGCATATAACAGAATACAAAATAAAGGACTTTTGTGCAATTAATAAATCTTATGTTGTCAATGTCGCTGCATAACATCCAGTTACAGTATAATGACTGAGGAGAAAAATACAATACACAATGGTCTTATATATAAGATGAGCATTTATAAACCACATAGAGTAAAGAAGAGTACGGTACTTTGGTCCTTTGAGGAACTGGAGTGACTGAGCTGCATCCCTTACTCCGTGTGCACGTTGCTTGGGTTAGTTTTATATAAGTGAAACATTAGGTCTATGGGAAGCCAGAAACAGCCTTTTGGTATGACAAACATTAAAACTGACAGTCTGCGCTTTAACCTTTATCTTCATTGTTTCATTTCAAATCCAATGTGCTGGAGTATAGAGTCAAAAGACTCATTTGATCTGATGTTTGAACAAACACGAAATAAAATAAAGTCTGAAAGGAAACAAAGAAATAAGCGAAGGAAACCAATATGCAAAAGCAGCACCCACTGGAATGGTGAGATGTTCTGGAGGCAGCTGTCACGGTAGACCTTGCAGCTAAGGCTGTGTACGCAGAATCATGAAGCAATAAATTCAATAAGAAACCTGTGATGAGGGATTATGTATGTAAAATTCACACAGTTACACTCAGAGTTTGAGTTATGTGGGAGCCATTGGGAGCTGAGCTCCCCTAAGGAGGGGTCTGAGCTCCCATGAAAGCAGTAAAATCATACTGTGGGGGGGGGGGGGTTGCTAATACATTAACAACAAACATTATTTTAATCACAGATAATGCATTTTTCAATGTAATGAGTATTATTTATGTTAACAAGATAAATAGGCTAAAAAAAAACATGTTTTCAAAAAGAACTAAATGCACCATACTCTCTCTTGAATGACAGTATGGCTGCACTTCACCACCAAGCCACCATGGTGCAGAGTAGAATATTGCGCAAACTATGCCTGTTCCTGTTGAGAGCACGCAAGCCGCAAACGTTCAAACCCATTTGGAAGAAGAAGCCACTGTATGTATCAGCCAACATTATCTAGTAGTATAGACTAGCTACCATGCCGCCAAAAAAAGGCCGCTGCTGCCGACGGGGTCTACAAGCCTCGCTAGTTTTGGTTTTTTCACAAAGAAACAAAAAACAGCTTTAGACAACTGGAATTCACCTGCTAGCATGACAGCTAGCACTAGCTTTGCTGCTACGGAGCATGCTTGCTCTGCTACCAGACCTGATGCTTCTGAATGTGGGACCACCACCACATACTTGGACACACAATTGACCTGCTAGTGTTACAGCTAGCACTAGCTTTTTTTTCTCTCTCTCTCTCTCTCTCTCTCTCTCTCTCTCAGAAAGTACACCCATTAGGCTATTATTTATTTATTTATCTCTGCCACTAACGTTAGTTATTTAGAGACCCCCACAAAGCTCAGATTATAATTCGAACCCTGGTTACACTAGTCACAGTTACAGTGTACTGCATTTTCAGCTTTCTCATAAAATATTATACACACTTTAATATGTAAATTACGTCTAGCCTAAGAGAAGGATAAAAAGTCACTTTGCTTAAAATGTTCTCTTCATTTTCCTCTGCCTACCATAGAGTACTAACAATGCATGTGGTTTATCGAGTTTGGCCTAAATTGTGTGAAAGGCAATGTCTGACAGAGACAGAGAAAAGGAGATCTTGAGGTCTCAAGATGCAGTTTGTGTGGTGAAGTGGCATGGTCATTTGGGTTTTGTCTGGAACAAACTTCCTTAAATCGTCCTGGCAGATTAAAAGTCACAGAAAGGAATCTGATGGTAAGTTCAAAAGAAAATTAATTTTCAACAAAAGTGAGGATACCCACTGGATTGGAGACTTGCTGTGGTGTTAAAGGTGGTTGTAGAATGTGCAGTCGAGGCTAGAAAGGCGAAAAACATGAATTTATATAAAACACATAAAGTTATACTCATCTGTGCACCAAATTGCAAGTTGTAATTCATTTGGGACATAATCAAAGCTTAGTATAACTGAAATACAGATTTAGAAATGAGTCCAAGTTTAATATCAGGCCTTAACAAATAATATTTACAGTATTAAGAGAGCAGTGTCTCCCTGCCTAAAGTGGTATACATATACCAACAAGTAAAATAGTACTTTTATTACCATTTCATTACACATATACTATGTATTTATACTATTTAAAAACTTTTGTGTATAGTTACAAATTGTGTCTGTTAGATGTTTTCTTACTGATATACAAAGAACCAACAGAAATGCGGGAAGCCTCTTCAAAAACTTGAGGCCATGCACACAGAATCTTTTGCCACAGAACTCCAGTCAAAGCTAAAGCTTAACAAGCTACAATTCCCTGTCTTTGCGATATGTTTAATGTCAAAACAGTCAAAAATCAAAATACATGCTCCATTTGCATAATTATAGTGCTCCCCACTTTCTCTACCTTTTACCACAAAAAAAGATTTAAATCAAATTGTTATCTGTCATTGAACACGTTACTATTATGTAAAGCTAATGTATCAATACTAACCATAGTACATACTGAAACTTAAACAATAGCTATAATTTGAAGATGATAAATACTGTTGTCTGTCATTCAACAAGTTATTGCATTTCCACATATAATGTTTTCTATTGATGCCATTGTCTGAAGTAGAAAGAGGCCCAGTCAGGTTTTTTGTGAAATCATGAATGGTCTTTGAATGCGATGAACCCTTAGCTCTAAGTCATGTTGATAAAAAGTTTGTACAAAATATTTCCTGTGACCCTATCAGTGGTTTCAGACCGCATGCAGCAGTTTCCTGAGGAATACCGATTTAGGTCTGCTGCAAGGTACTGTACATACACAACAAAATTTAAATACAATAGAATGAGAATATATATTGTAGTGTACCATTGCTAATTGTAAATTTGAGAGGATGATAACAATAAAACATTCTTATTTCTCCTTCTTCTGTCTTACAGTATTCTCTGTCTGTCTATCTACAGCCATTCAAAATCAAAACATCTATACAGTACATGTTTCAGTTAAATGTTAAAGACAGGATTGACTACAAAAAAAGTTAAAATATAGTAATTAAAATATCCTCATGAGAAAATATCTGCTTTTTGTGATTAAGACCAGAGACACATATTCCATGCAGGGAACAGAAATGAATTGCCGGGTCATAGGAGGATATGGTAAGTTCAAAAGAAAATTAATTTTCAACAAAAGTAAGGATACCCACTGGATTGGAGACTTGCTGTGGTGTTAAAGGTGGTTGGTGAATGTGCAATCGAGGCTAGAAAGGTGAAAAACATGAATTTATATAAAACACATATAAAGTTATACTCATCTGTGCACCAAATTGCAAGTTGTAATTCATTTGGGACATAATCATAGCTTAGTATAACTGAAATACAGATTTAGAAATGAGTCAAAGTTTGAGATCAACTCAAACAAACTAGTCTCTCCTCTAAAGCTTTTGTTTCCCATATCAGAACATAGCGGAAGTATAAATACTTTTCTTAGTCATCACAGGAGGTGATGTGGGTGACTTCTTTTTCTCTGAAGAAAGAAGGAAAGAGCAAAAGAAAACAAATTATTGTTACTGTCATTACAAGAATGGGATATTTGTTGACTGACGTTTCGAAACAATTTGATTAGTAAATATTATGAAATCCCACAGGAACTTCGTGTTTGAAGGTAATTTTGTGTTGGAAAGATATTTTTTGAAAATGAAGGGTCAGAAGTAACAGCAGAAGCAGACAGAAGCAGTGAGAACAAAACTGTGGTAGGGGAACATCAGGAGATTTTAACAATTAAAATTTAAGTTGATGTCAGTTGGAATAAAATGTCACTAACCTCTGAATTCATAATGACAAATTGACTCCAAATACTTTCTTTCACAAAATAAGTGATGTATTGGTCAACTTGACCTACACACATTACATATTGCTCTCTGTTATATTTGAATGCTCTGCACTTGAAGTTGTGCTTCAGTGAAGGCATCGTTTGTATTTTATTTTATGCTTTCCCTCCCTTTCTCTGCTCAGCTTGGAGTGCCTAATTACGCTCATGCTGCAATGCTTGGCACAACAACACTGGAAATTTAGGAGTGTGCAGACAAACATGCGCTTTCCTCCAAAACGCGTAATGTGAGCTGCCTCTTACTTGCATTTTGCAAGCCAGGCTCACACAGACATGGGTTGGAGGAAGACACATTGTACAACTTAAGAGGCAGAACTGTGGGATACGACGACAAATACTGGCACTCAGGCTGCCAGAAACCCCCCCATCCCTGGGAAATGCTGGACCCAATTTTGCATCACCTTGTGTGGCTGGCCAGACACCGTCGGCACTGGGTCAGTCTGGACTCTATTCCGGATAGAGGGACCCATCGAAAGATTAGACCACCAAGCTGCCCAATGATGAGTTAAGTTTGAGGGCAACCTAAACTAACTAGTAACAACCCAAACTAACTACTCTAAGGATCCGTTACCTATTACACCTCAGAAGTTCAGACCAACAGAAGTTTCAGTACTTTGTTTCGTCGTCACATGAGGTGGTGAGGTTGTCTTCTTATCTACAGAGAAAAAAAAAAGGCTTTATTGTTACTGTAATTACAATAAGTGTGTATCGTGTGTGTATAGACAGCAACCTCATCTAGATGTACTTGATAAGTGAACCTAAATTTTATTTGGAGCTTAAAAAATGAGAAATATCTGTAAGCCATAATATTTACTTTGATTGTGCTGGAAAATGATGAAATATTTTGAAAATGAATATCTTTAGGAAATAATTGCCTATTGGCTGGGGCTATTGGCTGAATGGTCAACAAAGCCATCATATAAACTCATAGATCAAGTTAAAGCTTTACTGGCAATTTGAAATAAGTGCATTGGAATTGTTTCTCACAAACGTTCATCAAAAAAGGTTATATGGTTGTTAGGTGGCTATGTATATTTCATGAGTATTACAGGATGTTTGCTTTTGTTTAGACTTTGGAACATAATTAATTTATTCGCAATACCTCCGTATTCCCTGAGAATCACTCAGGGAGTTCACTGACAATATTTGTTTCTTCCCCATTTTTCAAGGAACAAGGACTGCATTGCCCACAGTAAAACTCGGTTTGTGCTGGGAGGTCGGAGACTGTGTGGGGGTCACATGATTATTTGTACTGTGAGTGCAGAAACTGCTGTAAGTCACACATTCCAGTGGACAATGTTGGCTGGCCATGTGTAGTAACGTTTCTGCTGTGATATTGTGAAACCTCTCATACAATAATTGTGTCCTGTCTGTGCAGATTAAAAGAAGTGGCTGCTGGTCACATGGTTCAGAGGCTGTGCATGCTAGCCCTGAACCGACTTGTGGCAATGAAACTGGCCTACAAATAAATACCCATCCAAATTGGGAGAGCAAATACAGAAAACTTATTTTTTCCTATATAATGAATAATAGTTTATTGTGATGCTGAAATCTTCTAATCCAAACCCATGTAAAATTATTCAAGTAGAAAGCACATATACAATATGAACGTATGTACCTGCTTCAGAAGAGGTTGATGTCCCTGGAGAGAGTCCTAATGAAACAGATTGTGAGAGTGAGATTTACATTTTGAAACATTGCATAAAAGGAGCAAATAATGACTGACAAACTTCTCATGACACACAGACCAGTTCTTTTAACCTTATGGCTGTATTTTACTAACTGTAAGTACAGAGATTTACTCACCTTCTATTTTTATTTTGTCACTGCGTGGGGAAGGAGAGCGGGAATCTGTGGGGACAAAGTAATCGCAGCTCACTTCTGTCACAGACTGCAGAACCTGCTGCAGGTCATCCCGTTTCACAAAAAAGTTGCAGACAGGTTGGCCTTTGGTCCATGTGCTTAGGAATGGCTCAGATGAGTCTCCAATGAACAGGTTACAGCTGATATTAGTGCCAGATGGGAGGGGTTCCATCTGACAGGCCAAGTCTACATTCTCAGCACTGATATGCCCATGAATCTTTGGTTTCTGTAGCTGACCTGTGAAAAGGGAACACACACATCACAGAGCAAAAATACCAAACTGCATAAAAAAACTAAAAGGTGTGTTAATATCATGCCTGAAAAAAAGAATATTTGCAGCTATTAGAGAGCACTGTCTCTACATATGGCAACAACTACAATATAACTTCTATTGCCATTTCACTACACATATACTATCTATTTATACTATTTCAAAACTTCTATGTATAGTTACAAATTATTTCTGTTAGTGGTTTTATTTATATGCAAAGAACCAACAAAAATGTAGAACGCATCTTTAAAAAATTGAGACCATGCACACTGCATGTGCATAATAATACTAAAACTCTAACAATAGCTATAATTTAAAGCTGATAAATACTTTCATCTGTCATTCAACAATTTATTGCATTTCCACAGATAATGTTTTCTATTAGCAGCATAGTCTGAAGTAGGAAAAGGCCCAGTCAGGCTTTTTTTGTTAAATCATGAATGGTCTTTGAATGCGATGAACCCTTAGCTCTAAGTCCTGTTGATGAAAAGTTTGTACGAAATTTCCTGAGACCCTACCAGTGGTTTCAGACCGCATGCAACAGTTTCCTGAGAAATACCCATTTAAGACTGCTGCAATATACTGTACACGTCCTGTTAAATTTTTTAAGAAACAACAAAATTAAAATACAATAGAATGAGAATATGTATTATAGTTTACCATTGCTAATTGTAAATTTGAAAGGATGATAACAATAAAACATTCTTATTTCTCCTTCTTCTGTCTTACGGTATTCTCTGTCTATCTACAGCCATTCAAAATCAGAACATCTATACAGAACATGTTTCAGTTAAATGTTAAAGACAGGATTGACTACAAAAAAAGCTAAAATATAGTAATTAAATATCCTCATGAGAAAATATATGCTTTTTGTGATTAAGACCAGCGACTCATATTCCCTGCAGGGAACAGAAATGAATTGCCGGGTCATAGGAGGATATGTCATATATCCTCCTATGATCTTAAATGGACCAGCATATATTTAATGATTTAGCTTTGCACACAGATCATAGTAACATGAAGCACCAAAGAATCCCTTTGCTTGACCTAATAACTTGGACAACATATTGAACCATCTCGCTAATTTGGCTGCAGATACCAAAAGGGTAATGTTATAAATTTGGATAATGCTATTTGTGGCTTTTATACTGACCTTCAGCATCAGCGTGCAGTATGAAATCTGGCAAACATAAGTCAAATGAAACAAATTAGTTTGATCAAAACTGTCCTCCAGATATTTATTGTTAACTTTCTCTGACATGCCATGATCAGCCTGAAATGTGAACATTTGTAAAAAATCTACATAAAGAAATGTGATTAGTTTAGATTAAAAAGAAAAGAAACTGGAAATAAACACATTGTCACAAAGCCAAAGAGAACTAGAAGAAAATAACTGCTGCAGATCTGTCACTACTGGCCACTGTGACAGACAGAGAATGCAGAAAGATAAAGAGGAACAAGAAAAGAGAGAAATAATTGTTTCACTCACAGTCCAGCTGGATGGCAAAGGCCAGCAGCAGAGTAGTGTAGAACTGGGACCTCATTTCAAAGAGGAGGAACACAACAGTGAGCAAAAAGAAAGAAAAGCAGATACTTATCTCAGACTGATCGTGTGAATACGGAAGTACATTTTGGGGTGGTACAAGAAACCACAGCCATGTTCAGTTGCAGGCTATTTATGTACCTTTTAGGTGGGGGAACTGGGCATGTAACTCAAAAGGTTGTGCGTTTGAATCCCAGCTGGGGCTCTGCCATTTTACCTTATAGCAAAGTACTGAGCCTAAATTGGTTCAGTAATATATCCAGCCATGTATATGGATTGTATGTAGTAATGTGATCTAGGAAAGTCACTCTGGATAAGAGTGTCTGCTAAATTGTAATTGTAAGAAAACCCTCAAATGGCGGCAAAAAAAAGAAATCTCGAGAAGAACCCTGCTATTGAGGAGGAGCCCATCCTCCACTGGCCAACTTGGTATAGAGACAGCAAATAAAATGGGTTAAGTAGGTTACAGCTGAGATGAAAACTAAGAAGAATAATGTAAGACCAAATGGTATAGCTCAGAATATTGCAGTTTAGAGGAGTTGGATGATGGATCTGGAGCCCCAGAGAGCGTCAAGGCATGGGCAGGGGAGGAACAGGGCTGAAGCAGTCCATGACCATGGAGCGAAGGACAGGACTGGAGCGTTGCTGTGGATTCAGGCCGAGGAAACAGGCTGGAGCGATCTTTGAACTCAGGGTGAGATAAGGAGCGGGAGTATAGTTTGGCTAGTTATAGTTTGTGCCTGTTGGCATTCATCACTGAATGTGTTAATGTATGTGTGGGTGTGTGCTTATTTTACATTGCTCTGGATTAGAGCACCAGCATATTAAAATGTAAAAAAATAATGCCACACTTATTTTGATGCTTAAATCACTGCAGCTAATGCCTTTTCTTTATGTCAAAAATAAGACATTATATACCATATGTTTGCCAGCAGTCATATGAGCCTGTACCCTTTCCATGCCAAACTGCTGAAGCTAAGCAGTTGTGGGTTTACTTAGTACTTGCATGCAGGCCTCCAGGGAAATGGAAATGTCTGCTGGAAAGGTGTTGGTAGTCCTATGGGGACCTAATATAAATTCAATGGTTCATGGTGTTGGGTGAGGTTACCATCCTTTAGATGAAACAATAAGTCACCATCCAGACTGAAAAGAGTAGATGTGATAACCCTGGAGTCCTGCTCAAATCCCCCAAAAACTGGTTCTCTGGCAACCAAATGATCCCCTATATCTGACTTGCTAAACAATCCCTTGCATTCCCAATTTGATTATCTGTGTCTTCACAACAAAAGAGCAGAGTTCTGATTTGACAAACAAGACAAAATAAAGTAAACTTGCAGCCCTTTTTTCCAACAAATATTCAGTGTGTATTTTTTATGACAAGCTTGGTCTTTTTTTCAATTTATGCTATGCAAGAAACAAAAATAATGGACAAAAGAACAATATTATTTTAAACAAACCAACTTGGGTAGTTCACAACAGTGCTTGTAATAAATATAAAATTGAGAGCATACATTTTTAAATGGATGAAAACAAGTTAGACATGACATCGCAGAAATAGACTACAGTAGTAAATATTTAAGAGTACTTTAAAGTTAAAACAGTATGTAATTGTTACTGTATGTATGTTACATTTGTTTATAAATATACATGTTCTGTATTCATGTGTGGTTTTATGTATATTTTTATTTATTGTGTATGCGTACTGTATATTTGTAGAGGTAAACAGGTTAATCTCTCATGTCTCAGAACAATGTCTCCACAAACTGTCCAGTGTTCTCACTCACTCTCCTCTTCCTGCAGCATCTCAAACACACATTTATGTAAATTAAATTAGTCAACTAATATGCACGTGCATAGGGAGGGATTAAATCCAAAGATAAACCAGCAGCACAATTTCAGAAAGTGATTTTTTTTTTTTTTATGTTTTTTTTTTTTTTACACAATACAACAATTTACCATAAGGGCCAACAATGGATACATTCTTAAGCATATAAAAAGGCTTCAGTTGCTGAAATTTGATACATCAGCAGTACTGACTATGCAGCCATCATCTAATCACATTGTCAGTCTCCCTGAAGTGTGTGCTGCCAGTCGCTGCTTTCATTCTGTATTCCACCAGTTGAACTTAAATTTCAGCAGAGCAATGCATTTCATACACAGCTGGTATAGGGAGACCACACATGCCTGACCAAACAGAGAAGTCACTCCTGTGCATTAGATGGGCACTACCATAGCAACTGAGTCTGGCTCCTGTGGCAGAACTAAAAAACAAACAAACAAAAAAAAAAAGAATGTAATAGTTTGAACCTTCCCATTGAAAATAATTGCTTTACAAAGTTACTTATTGAAATAAAGCTCCTGTCGCCTGCATGTAGCCAATATTGTCCACTTTTCACCATAAGCAAATGTCAATGGCAGGACTGGTCAAAAATCCTTAATAAGAGCTTTACTGTCACATACGGGAGGGTAGGACCCAGACGTGGAGAGGAAAAAACACAGGAACTTAAAAGGAAAGTTTAAAAAGACATTTACTACACACACAAAAAAAACAAAAACGGAAGAAAATCCAAAAGTCCAAAAACATGTAGAACAGAACAGGCTAGGCAGACGCAGACAAAGACAGTCAGAAAAGCATGGGCAGCAACACAGGCAGAAACAAAGTCAGAAACACAAGCAGGTCAAACCGCAGGCAGAAACACACACAAAACGAAAGCAACCAGCACTTGAGTCAGGAAACAAAGAACTTAAATAGACAAGGGTAACAAGACACAGGTGAACTCAAAGAAGAATCAAACCAGAAAAGGAGGGGATAACAAGACACAGGTGGGAACAATGATAGAATAATTAAAACCAATAATACAATTAACAAAGGGAGCAAGAACGAACTGAAACACAAAACCCCCCAAAAGGGGAAAAACAGAAACAGAAAATACAGAACCATGACATTTACAAACTTTTCATAGCTGTGTAGCACATTCATAGTCACTATATCAACATTATTACATTCATACTTTTAACCAAAACAGAATGTAATGGTAATATAATGTATAATGTGGGTGGTAACAGCACAATATATAAAAGCATATTTGAATGACTATGTTTTTATTAATATTTATGCACTAGTTATGTTGTGCTTATGAATATTTGATGCAGGTTTTACATAAAGACTTTCTTTGTATGATTCAGATTAGATGTCTGATTAAAAAGTACATTTCTATTGGCTGATGATGGGTGGACAGTTGAAGCACAGACCTGTGGTTGGTGTGTGGGAGATGAAGTATTCTATGAGTATTCCAATAGCAACCAAGAAGACCAGAGCACTGAGGATGTGTCGCCACAGAAACCTGGCTGACTCTGAGAAAGGAAAGAAAAGGAAAGGAACAGATCAGCAAACAACACTGACAATTACAATCTGGACCACACACAAAGTTTGTACTTTCTGTCTTAATTAAACGTGTTTCATTAGTGAAAGATAGTTTACACAGAATAAGAGAAGTAAGATTCTATGAAGAAGTAACAGAATAATATTGACAAATGAAGCACAGTTACCATAGCATTTTTACTGTATGGGAACTTGACATTGTACCCTATGTTCACAATATACTGGCAGCACATTTTAATGTTGGTTTCTGCACTGTGACTCCTCCTGAGCAGCTCGGACCCAGTGACAGACTGAAAGGATCTCAGTCAGCTGTCTCCCCTCTGTGTAGAAATAACACTGAGACTCAGAGGGAGGCATATCAGTTCCCTGCATCAACTCCCTCCCGGTCACAGTGAAGCGATATCGGTTCCCCTCATGCACCTCTGTCCTGAGGGGTGTGTCCTTTGTGTCTGTACAGCCTCCTTACGATTCCTTACTTGGTTCTGTGGTCGGTACCATGGGTGGTACCGTGCACGGTTCTGTGGTCGATACCATGCGCGGTTCTGTGGTTGATACCATGCGTGGTTCTGTGGGCGGTACCGTGTGCGGATTTGTGGGCGGTTCTATGGGTGGTACCTGTGGGCGGTTCTGCAGTCTGCTGAGCAGAGGTCTGTGGAGGTTGTGACGTTACTTTTCCACCTGCAGAGAAACGAAATGTCTTCATATAGTTTAAATGAAACGAAGTGGACTACACTGTTGAATCTATTGCTCTCTTTACTACAATGCATGAATGGTCTTTGGATGCTATGATAATTTTAAAAGAAAATTAATTTTCAACAAAAGTAAGGATTCCCACTGAATTGGAGACTCGATGTGGTGTTAAAGGTGGTTGTAGAATGTGCAGTCGAGGCTAGAAAGGCGAAAAACATGAATTTATATAAAACACATAAAGTTATACTCATCTATGCACCAAATTTCAAGTTGTAATTCATTTGGGATATAATCATAGCTTAGTATAACTGAAATACAGATTTAGAAATGAGTCAAATTTTGAGATCAACTCAAATGAACTAGTCTCTCCTCTAAAGCTTTTGTTTCCCATATCAGAACATAGCGGAAGTATAAATACTTCTCTTAGTCATCACAGGAGGTGATGTGGGTGGCTTCTTTTTCTCTAAAGAAAGAAGGAAAGAGCAAAAGAAGACAAATTATTGTTACTGTCATTACAAGAATGGGATATTTGTTGACTGACGTTTCGAAACAATTTGATTAGTAAATATTATGAAATCCCACAGGAACTTCGTGTTAGAAAGTAATTTTGTGTTGGAAATATATTTTTTGAAAATGAAGGGTCAGAAGTAACAGCAGAAGCAGACAGAAGCAGTGAGAACAAAACTGTGGTAGGGGAACATCAGGAGATTTTAACAATTAAAATTTAAGTTGATGTCAGTTGGAATAAAATGCCACTAACCTCTGAATTCATAATGACAAATAGACTCCAAATGCTTTCTTTCACAAAATAAGTGATGTATTGGTCAACTTGACCCCACACACATTACATATTTATATTTGAATGCTCTGCACTTGAAGTTGTGCTTCAGTGAAGGCATCGTTTGTATTTTATTTTATGCTTTCCCTCCCTTTCTCTGCCCAGCTTGCAGTGCCTAATTACGCTCATGCTGCAATGCTTGGCACAACAACACTGGAAATTTAGGAGAGTGCAGACAAACGCGTAATGTGAGCTGCCTCTTACTTGCATTTTGCAAGCCAGGCTCACACAGACATGGGTTGGAGGAAGACACATTGTACAACTTAAGAGGCAGAATTGTGGGATACGATGACAAATACTGGCACTCAGGCTGCCAGAACCCCCCCCCCCCATCCCTGGGTAATGCTGGACCCAATTTTGCATCACCTTGTGTGGCTGCCAGACACCGTCGGCACTGGGTCAGTCTGGACTCTATTCCGGATAGAGGGACCCATCTAAAGATTAGACCACCAAGCTGCCCAATGATGAGTTAAGTTCGAGGGCAACCTAAACTAACTAGTAACAACCCAAACTAACTACTCTAAGGATTCGTTACCTATTACATCTCAGAAGTTCAGACCAACAGAAGTTTCAGTACTTTTTTTCGTCGTCACATGAGGTGGTGAGGTTGTCTTCTTATCTACAGAGAAAGAAAAAAAAGGCTTTATTGTTACTGTAATTACAATAAGTGTGTATAGTGTGTGTATAGACAGCAACCTCATTTAGATGTACTTGATAAGTGAACCTAAATTCTGTAAGCCATAATATTTACTTTGACTGTGCTGAAAAATGATGAAATATTTTGAAAATGAATATCTTTAGGAAATAATTGCCTATTGGCTGGAGCTATTGGCTGAATGGCCAACAAAGCCATCATATAAACTCATAGATCAAGTTAAAGCTTTACTGGCAATTTGAAATAAGTGCATTGGAATTGTTTCTCACAAACGTTCATCAAAAAAGGTTATATGGTTGTTAGGTGGCTATGTATATTTCATGAGTATTACAGGATGTTTGCTTTTGTTTAGACTTTGGAACATAATTAATTTATTCGCAATACCTCCGTATTCCCTGAGAATCACTCAGGGAGTTCACTGACAATATTTGTTTCTTCCCCATTTTTCAAGGAACAAGGACTGCATTGCCCACAGTAAAACTCGGTTTGTGCTGGGAGGTCGGAGACTGTGTGGGGGTCACATGATTATTTGTACTGTGAGTGCAGAAACTGCTGTAAGTCACACATTCCAGTGGACAATGTTGGCTGGCCATGTGTAGTAACGTTTCTGCTGTGATATTGTGAAACCTCTCATACAAGAATTGTGTCCTGTCTGTGCAGATTAAAAGAAGTGGCTGCTGGTTACATGGTTTCAGAGGCTGTGCATGCTAGCCCTGAACCGACTTGTGGCAATGAAACTGGCCTACAAATAAATACCCATCCAAATTGGGAGAGCAAATACAGAAAACTTTTTTTTCCCTATATAATGAATAATAGTTTATTGTGATGCTGAAATCTTCTAATCCAAACCCATGTAAAATTCTTCAAGTAGAAAACACATATACAATATGAACGTATGTGCCTACTTCAGAAAAGGTTGATGAGAGAGTCCTAATGAAACAGATTGTGAGAGTGAGATTTACATTTTGAAACATTGCATAAAAGGAGCAAATAATGACTGACAAACTCACCTTCTATTTTTATTTTGTCACTGCGTGGGGAAGCAGAGCGGGGATCTGTGGGGACAGAGTAATCGCAGCTCACTTCTGTCGCCCCCACAGACTGCAGACCCTGCTGCAGGTCATCCGGTTTCACAAAAAAGTTACAGGCAGTTTTTTTTGTGGTCCATGTGCTTCTGAAGGGCTGAAATGAGTCTCCAATGTACAGGTTACAGCTGATATTAGTGCCAGATGGGAGGGGTTCCATCTGACAGACAAAGTCTACATTCTCACTGTTATGCACATGAATCTTTGGTTTCTGTAGCTGCCCTGTGAAAAGGGAACACACACATCACAGAGCAGAAATACCAAATTGCATAAAAAACTAAATATCATGCCTGAAAAAAGAATATTTGTAGCTATTAGAGTGCACTGTCTCTATATATGGCAACAACTACAATATAACTTCTATTGCCATTTCACTACACATATACTATCTATTTATACTATTTCAAAACTTCTATGTATAGTTACAAATTATTTCTGTTAGTGGTTTTATTTATATGCAAAGAACCAACAAAAATGTAGAAAGAATCTTTAAAAAATTGAGACCATGCACACTGCATTTGCATAATAATGCTAAAACTCAAACAATAGCTATAATTTAAAGCTGATAAATACTTTCATCTGTCATTCAACAATTTATTGCATTTCCACAGATGATGTTTTCTATTAGCAGCATAGTCTGAAGTAGGAAAAGGCCCAGTCAGGCTTTTTTTGTTAAATCATGAATGGTCTTTGAATGCGATGAACCCTTAGCTCTAAGTCCTGTTGATGAAAAGTTTGTACAAAAATTTCCTGAGACCCTACCAGTGGTTTCAGACCGCATGCAACAGTTTCCTGAGAAATACCCATTTAAGACTGCTGCAATATACTGTACACGTCCTGTTAACATTATTTAAGAAATAATGTCTGTCTATCTACAGCCATTCAAAATCAGAACATCGATACAGTACATGTTTCAGTTAAATGTTGAAGACAGGATTTACTACAAAAAAAGCTGAAATATAGTAATTAATATATCCTCCTGAGAAAATATATGCGTTTTGTGATTAAGACCAACGACTCATATTCCCTGCAGGGAACAGAAATGAATTGCTGGGTAATAGGTGGATATGTCATATATCATATGCCATTATGTGTCAAATCATGTAATCTAATCTTAAATGGACCAGCAAATATTTAATGATTTAGCTTTGCACACAGAACATAGTAACATAAAGCACAAAAGAATCCCTTAGCTTGACCTAATAACTCGGACAACATATTGAACCATCTCGCTAATTTGGCTGCAGATACCAGAAGGGTAATGTTATAAATTTGGATAATGCTATTTGTGGCTTTTATACTGACCTTCAGCATCGGCGTGCAGTATGAAATCTGGCAAACATAAGGCAAATGAAACAAATTAAAGTTTGATCAAAACAGTCCTCCAGATATTTATTGTTAACTTTCTCTGGCATGCCGTGATCAGACCAAAATGTGAATATTTGCAAACATTTACATAAAGAAATGTGATTAGATGAAAATGAGAGGAAAGTGGAAATAATAACTATGAGAAAATAACATCTGAAGATCTGTCACTGCTGGCCACTGTGACAGACAGAGAACGCAGAAAGAGAAAGAGGAACAAGAAAAAAAGATAAATAATTGTTTCACTCACAGTCCAGCTGGATGGCAAAGGCCAGCAGCAGAGTGGTGTAGAACTGGGACCGCATTTCAAAGAGGAGGAACACAACAGTGAGCAAAAAGAAAGAAAACCAGATACTTATCTCAGACTGATCGTGTGAATACGGAAGTACATTGTGGGGTGGGACAAGAAACCACAGCCAAGTTCGGTTGTAGGCTATGTACCCTTCAGGTGGGGGAACTGGGCATGTAACTCAAAAGGTTGTGCGTTTGAATCCCAGCTGGGGCTCTGCCATTTTACCTTATAGCAAAGTACTGAGCCTAAATTGGTTCAGTAATATATCCAGCCATGTATATGGATTGTATGTAGTAATGTGATCTAGGAAAGTCACTCTGGATAAGAGCGTCTGCTAAATTGTAATTGTAAGCAAACCCTCAAATGGCGGCAAAAAAACTCCCCAATGAGAAGAAATCTCGAGAGGAACCCTGCTATTGAGGAGGAGCCCATCCTCCACTGGCCAACTTGGTATAGAGACAGCAAATAAAATGGGTTAAGTAGGTTACAGCTGAGATGAAAACTAAGAAGAATAATAGAAGAGCAAATGGTATAGCTCAGAATAGTGCAGTTTAGAGGAGTTGGATGATGGATCTGGAGCCCCAGAGAGCGTCAAGGCATGGGCAGGGGAGGAACAGGGCTGAAGCAGTCCATGACCATGGAGCGAAGGACAGGACTGGAGCGATGCTGTGGATTCAGGCCGATGAAACAGGCTGGAGCGATCTTTGAACTCAGGGCGAGATAAGGGGCGGGAGCCCCATGGAAAGAGAAACCATAAGGCCAAAGCCCACTGACAGCTTCTCAGTAGGGGCCTGTGCAGCCAGGCGCCACCAGCAGATGGCAGTGTAGTGCAAGATGCATAACATGTATCTCTGCACCATAAATGAAAGAACAACTGTAATGGTGATTTTGACTGACTATGAAAGAGGCAAAAAAGATGACCGGTCAATTTCGTGTATGGAAAAATTTCAACTCGTAGCCTCAGAGGATAGCAAGACAGCTAACTAACACATTTGCACTGCAAGAATTCATCAGGTGGATTATTTGTTGTTGATGAGCTTTAGCACTTGAACCTTGTCATGCTTCACATGAGTATAGTTTGGCTAGTTATAGTTTGTGCCTGTTGGTGTTCATCACTGAATGTGTTAATGTATGTGTGGGTGTGTGCTTATTTTACGTTGCTCTGGATTAGAGCACCAGCATATTAAAATGTAAAAAAATAATGCCACACTTATTTTGATGCTTAAATCACTGCAGCTAATGCCTTTTCTTTATGTCAAAAATAAGACATTATATACCATATGTTTGCCAGCAGTCATATGAGCCTGTACCCTTTCTATGCCAAACTGCTGAAGCTAAGCAGTTGTGGGTTTACTTAGTACTTGCATGCAGGCCTCCAGGGAAAAGGAAATGTCTGCTGGAAAGGTGTTGGTAGTCCTATGGGGACCTAATATAAATTCAATGGTTCATGGTGTTGGGTGAGGTTACCATCCTTTAGATGAAACAATAAGTCACCATCCAGACTGAAAAGAGATGTGATAACCCTGGAGTCCTGCTCAAATCCCCCCAAAAACTGGTTCCTTTGCAACCAAATGATCCCCTATATCTGACTTGCTAAACAATCCCTTGCATTCCCAATTTGATTATCTGGGTCTTCACTGCAAAAGACCATTGAGTTCTGATTTGACGCACAAGATAAAATAAACTTGCAGCCCTTTTTTCCAACAAATATTCAGTGTGTACTTTTTATGACAAGCTTGGTCTTTTTTTTTCCAATTTATGCTATACAAGGTACAAAAATAATGGACCAAAGAACAAAAGAACAATATTATTTTAAACAAACCAACTTGGGTAGTTCACAACAGTGCTTGTAATAAATATAAAATTGAGAGCATACATTTTTAAATGGATGAAAACAAGTTAGAAATGACATTGCAGAAATACAGACTGCAGTAGTAAATATTTAAGCGTACTCTTTATTTTAAGTTAAAACAGTATGTAATTTTGTGACTATGTAGGTATGTTACATTTGTTTATAAATATACATGTTCAGTATTCATGTGTGGTTTTATGTATATTTTTATTTATTGTGTATGCATACTGTATATTTGTAGAGGTAAACAGGTTAATCTCTCATGTCTCAGCACAATGTCTCTACAAACTGTCCAGTGTTCTCACTCTCTCCTCTTCCTGCAGCATCTGAAACACACATTTATGTAAATGAAATTAGTCAACCAATATATGCACTTGCATAGGGAGGGATTAAATCCAAAGATAAACCAGCAGCACAATTTCAGAAAGTGGTTTTTATTTATTTTTTTTAAACAATACAACATTTACCATAAGAGCCAACAATGGATACATTCTTAAGCATATATCTCTAAACCCTAGAGAAAAATACTGTTCCAAGTGCAGGGACTAACCGCATAGTTCATCTTGGACCCTGTAGGTTAAACTGATTAACACTAACATAAACGATAACAGCAACAATGCAGTCTATGCAAAAATGCAAGCAGTACTTAGGACAAGTGCATTAACTAAGTCACCTACGAAACAGCTACCTAGTTACAACCCTAAGCTTAC
Organism: Anguilla anguilla; assembly: GCF_013347855.1. Classification (NCBI taxonomy): domain Eukaryota; kingdom Metazoa; phylum Chordata; class Actinopteri; order Anguilliformes; family Anguillidae; genus Anguilla; species Anguilla anguilla. The sequence goes on along the minus strand of NC_049206.1, from coordinate 28,286,999 downwards.
AGTCAATTTAGAGATTACAGGGAGGTAGGGAGGGATGGGGAGAGGTGCAGCCTGAAGAGGGGAGTCTTCAGTTGTCGCTTGAAGTGGGTCAGTGACTCAGCTGTTCTGACCTCCACGGGGAGGTCATTCCACCATCGTAGGACCAGAACAGACAGGAGACGTGTTCGGGAAGCGCAGGTGCAAATTAATTCCATTCACCTTATGAGGAGCCCCAGGGCCAGCTGATGCCAAACAACTACATACCTAGGGGCACCATTTTTTCAAAGTAGTTTCAGGCCTCCATTTCAATCACCACTCAGCATGAGAGCAGTAGAGCCATCTTTGATTGCATATGTTATTGAACAGAAATTCTGCCCTAGCCATGCATGTTGATTGGTGAATGAATTTTTAATTAAATGATTGAAAGGTACTTGTGGTATTTTTCATTATTACCTTTATCTTTTATTACTTTTTCAAAAAAAAAAAAAAAAAATTAATCTTGTGGTTTTGTTTTTCTTTCAGCTGAAGGAAAAATATGGCTTTAGTGTTCAGCATTCAGTTGGGCTTCCGGAAGATGGTGGTTTTGACTGGCTATGAGACTGTGAAAGAGGCGCTTGTCTTGAAAGCTGACCAATTTGCAGAGGTCAGATATTCCTATATTCACACAAATTACAAACGGAAATGGTATGTCCCAGCTTCAGGTGGAAGTTTTTGTTGACCTGTGCAAAAGTCTGATACATATCTGACTAGGAATAGGGGAGAAATTTTAATTTCAGTCAGGACCACTCATGTAGACTCATTCAGATTAAATATTTAAATGATATGCAATGCAATTATTTTGGTTTGGTGCCGAATCGATCTGCACACACCAGCATGCACTAAACTATCAAACAAGGAGTCCGATGCATCACTCCCACTAAACAGGAGAAATGCCAACCACCTGCTCCTTAGTAAATTGAAGCAGATCAAAACAGCAATACATTACATTACATTTATTTCGCAGACTGCTTGATCAAAAAATCAATCATTTGATTCAGAATGCCGCTGCCCGACTCATCTACAACCTCCCCAAATTCTCCCACGTCACTCCTCTGCTGCGATCACTTCACTGGCTACCGGTCGCTGCCAGGATCCGATTCAAAGCCCTGACCCTTGCCTACACTGCCGCCAACAGGACAGCCCCCATCTACTTGCAGGACATGACTCAATTCTATGTGCCTGCTCGACCACTCCGCTCTGCGGCAGCAGGGCGTCTTGCAACCCCTCCCACCCGCCCAAAGGGATCACAGAGCTTCTCCACCCTAGCTCCCCAGTGGTGGAACGAACTCCCCGTCCCTCTCCGAACCTCCCCCTCACTATCCATCTTCCGCCGTGGCCTGAAGACTCATCTCTTCAGACTATACCTAGAATAACCACCACCACGCTGTGTATATATATATTTAAAAAAAAAAAAAAAAAAAAACCCTTTTTCCTGTCACTTGTTACATGTTGCCCCATCCCTGCACTTCTTGGTAAATTGTATTTGTCCTAATACTCTAGCTTATTCTTCTGCCTAGTTTGGCTTTGCAGATGTTAGACCAGGATAGTGTTCTTTGTTCTCGGCTAGAAATAGCTTTACAAAATAAGTAATTGTACCTTACTGAACCCGTGTTCAGCAGTTGTCTACGATCATGAAAATGCACTTTTTGTACGTCGCTTTGGATAAAAGCGTCTGCTAAATGAATGTAATGTAATGTAATGTAATGCAGACACTTTTATAAGTGTATACTGAAGGTAATTGGATCAACTACAAAACATATGTTTGATAAGGCACAATATTCATTTTAACAGTTATTCATTTCCAAGAACACATTAAGTCCAGTTCACACAATAAGCATAAGCTAGGTCAGAGAATAATGTTAAGTCAAACTAGGAGGCTACTATATCAAGATAACAATACAAGTGCAAAATAAGTGCTGGATGGAGGGACATGTAATATGAAAGAGGGGGATTTAAGTGATAAAATGATACCAGATTGGGAGTGCCCTGCAGAGTGGTGATAGATAGTTAGTCCAGGTATAGTCTGAAGCAGTGAACCTGATCCTGGCAGTGATCGGTAGCCAGTAGAGTGAGCTGAGCAGAGGAGTGACGTGAGAGAACTTAAGATGGTTGAAGACAAGTCGGGCAGCAGCATTCTGAATAATCTATAGTGGCTGTATGGCACAAGCTGGCAGGCTTGCAAGGAGAGAGTTGCAGTAATCAAGGACGGGAGGTCACCATAGCCTGGACAAGTAACTGGGTGGAGTGCGCGGTCAGGCATGGTCGAATCTTCCTGATGTTGTACAGGATAAATCTGCAGGAACATGATGTTGCCTTGATGTGCTCCTTATTACAGCAATAATTCTTTGAGCAGCAGCAACAGAAATTACAAAGCCCAACACAGGTAATGAGGAGAGGTCAGACTGCTGGTTAAAAAGGCGCTCCATTAGTGATGTGTGCATATACACATCACTACATGTTCTCATACTCAACCATGCAGTGATATGTGATTGATTGAGCATGAGAACATGGTTGCTGAGGCCAACTATTGGTCAGCCACAGCAGGTTTCCTGATTGAACTTGCTATGTGCATTTCATGCGTGATACTCATTTATTTTTTGACCCTAGGTATTATTTTTGGCCATGGGGATTCATGGAAAACTATCCGTAGATTCACACTGACAGTCCTACGTGACCTTGGAATGGGAAAGTGGAATACTGAGGAAAAAATCATTGAGGAATCTGAACACCTGGTGAAGCAGTTTGAAGCAAAAAAAGGTGAAGCCAATCAAATCAGTGTTTCTGCTCAGTGTAAATACAGATACCACAGGATTAGAGAAAGTGCTTCTGCTCAATGTTTCTAGAGGCAAAATATGTTTAGAAACAAGTATGTCTGCTCAGTATTGCTATAGACAAAACAAACTTTGAAACAAACTCTTCCTTTCAATACTGAAACTGAAAAAGCATGCTAGGAAACATTCTATCAATCTCATCCAAGTATTTCTACTCAGTGTTATAATAGAAAAACTTTCTTAGAAACTACAATATAGTATATGATGTGACCAGTGTCAACCAAGTGATATTACTACAGACTCAACATTCTTAGAAACAAGTTCTACTCAGTATTTGTAATGACAAAACATGCTTAGAAACCACTATAAGTGCAACCAGTCTCACCTGGTTATTTCTCTGGGCTTTTTTGAGCATTGGGCTTCTGTTCGCTGTTTTTCTATGTGAAGAAATTATTAGAAACCAAAAACGTTGCTTATGTAGGAATAACAGAATCAGAATGTTACTTTCTTTTTTGAACTCAGTGAAATGGTTGTGCATAATGAACCATGTAAGTGTAATTCATAAAGCATGATGGCTATATTATTTGACCTCTCTTTTCCCCCTTAGGTGAACCTTTTCTGACAACAATTCCTATTAACGCAGCTGCATCTAACATTATAGTCTCCCTGATTATGGGGAAAAGGTTGGAATATGAAAATTTCATCAAATTTTTAAACAATGAGAGCGTCAGACTTATTGGAGGCCCTTATATACAGGTGTAGTAACTATTGCACTATTATTTTATTAATTAATTAATTAATTTATTTATTTTTATTATTATTACATGGACATTTACAGATGCTTTTATCCAGAGCAACCTACGCAACTTTTAGTATTTTGTTTTTATATAGTATCCATTTATACAGCTGCAATTCAGGTAAAGTATCTTACTCAATGGTGCAATGGCAGGGTGTGCAATCTTTAGGTTACAATCCCTGTTCCTTGCTCATTGTGCTACATTGCCACCTACAAATGACAAGTTGTTATTATTATTATTATTATTATTATTATTATTATTATTGGCAGTAGTAGTAGTAGAAGCAGAAGTAGTGGTGGTAGTAGTAGTAGTAGCAGTAGCCATAGTAATAGTAGTACAGTAAAAGTTTAAAAACACCTGTGTCTCTAACCTGTGTTTTAGTTGTACAACATGTTTCCTGTGTTGCACCCCTTGCCTGGACCACATTATAAAGTTATAAAACACCAGAATATTCTGAAGGACTTTTTCAGACAGATTTTCATCCAACACAGAGAAGTCCTTGATGAGAATGACAAAAGAAGCTACATCGATGCTTTCATGAGCAAGATAGAGGGGGTAAGAAGACACTTTATATTTATATAATCATCCATGTGTGATATTGGTGTTTTCTTCTTATAACATTCGAAAAGGTAACATATTAGTTGTGTGCATGTGTTTAGGCACATAAGGAAAAAAGGCTTACCCACACACTGGTTTTGAATGTTACCAGTGAGTGTGTAATAAACAGACGTTTTGACCACCAGGTATTATACCTGACAAAGACCTGCAGGTCGAAAGGTTGAGTGTAAATTAAACCCTGACTGTGAAAATTCAAACGCAGGGAGCAGGTAATCCTTTTTTCATATGGTTCTATTTATTTGTTCGCCCTGCCCTGCACCTGTCTACAGTTTTTATGCACAATGTGTCTAAAGTGCACTTTCTGCCTCCAAAAGTTTAGGAAGCTCTTGCCAACGTGACTTTTAATTGTCATGCATATTTACTGTTTATTTGCATTTATTTCAGAATTAAATAAATAAACTGTGTACAAAATTTTGGGCACCCTCTTAGTTGCTGTAGTACTTAGTAACACCAGTTTCTTGAATTTTTTCCTCTCTTTCCTGCAGAACTTTTCTAGCTGAGAAATATTCATAGATGTCTTTACATGCATTACATAGAAACACTTAGCTGGCAACAGGAAATGTTCAGAAGCTGTTATAGCTCTGACAAAGTGTTTTATTATGTATTAAGTCAGCGTTTCCCAACCGGTGTGCTGCGGCACTCTGGTGTGCCGTCAGGTGAGGTCAGGTGTGCCGTGTGAAAAATCCTTTAAAAAATATTTTAATGTTCAAATGAATTTAAAAAACTTAGATGAACAAATCCCATTCACAAAACCAAAATAAATGTAATTAAAATGCATATCGCTTAATTAAAACCCCAAAATAACATTTAGGCCTACTGTCACATCAACGTCAGTACGTCGCTTATGGTTTTTTTCGGTCGGCGTGGTGTGCCATGAGATTCTGTAAATTTGGAAAGTGTGCCGCGGAAGGAAAAAGTTTGGGAAACGCTGTATTAAGTGACAGGGTGCGTTAACTGAAAAAAACAAAAAGCAGACACGAATGCAAACACAGTTAATATTTGGTAATTGGAATAGTGTAAGTCCAATAAATCACATTTGTTTTAGCAGTGATGTTTGCACTAACTGAGTCCTGAGCCAGATTAGTCATTTGGGGCTGCAGATTGGGCCAAACAGGCTTGAACAGTCTCCCTCTGGGAACCAGGCCTTTCGCACAGCTGTGGGCTGGCAGTACACAGTTGTGATTGATCAGCTACATGGATGTTTTTTAGTTCTGTCAGAGTGACCTGCAGTCATACTTGGCAATTATCTCTGCAGCCTTCACAGGCTTTCACTGATGACTGATGACCATCACAAATGACAAATAACGACAGTGAGCCATGTGTTGTACCCATGCAAATGTGTTATTAACTGGCAGCAGTGTAGCATAATGGGAAATGGTTTTGTGACCAAAAGGTCACAGGTTTGATTCCTGGATAGGACACTGTCCTTGTACTCTTGAGCAAGGTACTTAACCTGCAATGCTTCAGTATATATCCAACTGTATAAATGGAAGCATAATTGCTAAGTAAAAAGTTGTGTAAGTTGCTCTGGATAAGAGCATCTGCTAAATGCCTGTAATGTAAGTGAAATACTCTTCATGCATTTCAGATGTTTGGACAGGCAGGATGATAGATAAAAATATGAACCGAAGTGCACAGCTGAATTGCCCATAACTATTTTAACTATCAAAAAGCACCCACCCACCCCCGGCCACCCCCCCCCCTCAGAGTTCTATAAAATTACAAAAGGGGTGCATTTCTACAGGGGTGGCTAGAATAATGGAAACAAACATCGTAACAAAATATGACTGTCAACTAACTAATAAGGAGTAGAGCCATCCTGCACTTTCAGAACAGCTTCAGTCCATCTTGGGATGCTATCATACAAGTTCTGTGTGTTGTGGGATATTGGGCTTTCCTTCAAGAAGGACAGCCTCTAGTTCTTGCAGGGATAACGAAGGTGAAAATCCACTTTTTCCATTGATTGAGGGTTCAGGTTACGTGCTTAAGTTCTGCGTCTTTGTGCAGTAGCGTTGGTTACAACCGATTTCCAAATGACGATACTGCCATAAATAGCTAGCTTTTTGATGCTCACAACATTTTTTATTAACAGGCATTGACTCAGTTGTGTGAGGCAGTAGTTTTGGGGTGTTTACCAAATATCCTGTTAATTGCCGTTCCTTGTTGGCGAGTGCTGACTTGTGTGCATTTCTCTGTGCTAATGCAGTTTGTTTTTGGAATATGTTGTCACAGTCATAATTTTTGATACTGTTCCTCCTGCCACATTTCAATCATTTGACAGTTTTTGTGACCTGTTTGCAGATGCAGAACATACAAAAAATTAAAAGTTGGCTTAATTATGTATAATTCCTGGTGGTATCAATGTGGTCTTTGTCTGGAGTTGCAGTGATGAGAGTGGTCCAGAGTTATGATTGGGAATTCCAACCTTTGAAAAAACTTTAGAAGGTAACCTATCCATTGTTTAAGCTATGTTCAAAGTAATCCCAATGTCAACCCACAGGAAAAGCACCCTTTCCTGGGCTCTCTTGATCCTGATCGAGCACCCCAACATCCAGAGTGAGTTTATGCTATTTTAGAATCCATACTTGTTGCTTTAAAAAAAAGGATTTAGTTAAATCCTGCAGTGAGTCAGTAGTTCCACGACTATGGAAGATTCTTGTTTGTTATTTGTATTTCTCTGTCCTTTATCAAGTCCTGGTCAAAGGGGAAATAAAATGGCTATTGTCTAATTGTCTGGAGAGTGTGGGCTCTTGTGATTGAGTGGATGAGGAGCTGCCTGTTTCCCTTCTTTCTCCAAGAGTGCCACAGATCACTTGAAAGGGGGGCTACCTTTAAGGGGCTTTGCCGGGGGAGGGTCCAAGTCTTAACAGTGTTTCTCTCCCTGAAGGTGTAGCAGGTTGTTATCATAAATGCAATCAGAAACACCTCAGGTGTGTGTGCCTGTAAGTGAGACTTCTGCAGTCTGTAGCCCTGCAGGTCTCTCTCCCCCAAAATCACAACAGCAGCTGTTCTGGTAACCACAATCAAAATGGAGGCATAGGTTGCTTTCTTGGTATAACAGATTTAAACAAAACATTTTATTGCAAATGAATTGCATAAATACATATTACTATAAATATTAGTGTATTTTCTTGCTTCATTTCTGTCACATTTTCAGTGAAGGTCCACGAGGAGATTGACAGGGTCATTGGAGGGGCGTAGCCCAGAGCTGAGCACCGGCAGATGATGCCCTTCACAGACGCTGTGATTCACGAGGTTCAGAGGTTTGCCGACATCCTCCCCATGGACCTGCCTCATGAAACAACCTGTGATGTAGACCTCAGGGGCTACTGTATACCCAAGGTTAAATGCAACAATCTGTTGATGTATAAAGGCAAACACTCTGTTCATGTATTCTGTATATACAGTGCCGTGAAAAAGTATTTGTCCTTTCCTGATTTCCTCTATTATTGAATATTTGCGACTCGGAATGGTTTTTATATCTTTAGATAACATGTAATAGACAAAGGGAACCTGAGTAAACACAAAACAAATTTAAAATATTATTTCATTTATTTAATGAAAAAAGTTATCAAACACCCAAAGTTATCAACCATAAAATGTGTTTACTCAGTTTCCCTTTGTCTAATATTACATTTTGTTTAAAGGTCTGAAACCATTCAGTGTTAAAAAGAAGCAATAATCAGGAAAGAAGAAATCAGGAAAGGGGCAAATACTTTTTCACGGTACTGTACATATCCACAATGTTTGGGACAAAGACTTTTTTTTTTTCTTGCCTGGCCTGGCAGAGCATCACCAGAGATACTCAGTACCTAATGATGTCTATGGGTCACAGAATTCAAGCAGTCATTGCATGCAAAGGATATGTGACAAAGTAATAAACATGACTACTTTCATTTACATAACATTAATAGGTCCCAAACATCACAATGCCCTGAAATAGGGGGGCTATATATAAAAATGGTGAAATTAAAGTGTATAAAAATTCCCTTAAAGAAAAACTGGGAATGTGAATTGATTACAAATTTAAAATTCCGAGCCAAATTCAAAAATAAATAATAAATAATGTATTCATTCTAAACATTATGGAGGGGCTTACTATATAAATATAAATATATATATATATATATATATATATATATATATATATGGACACACATACACTGCCTAGCCAAAAAAAAAATAGTCGCCATTTGGATTTTTTTGGACAGTGCCCACTGTACAAGCCTCTGGAGGCAGCGTTCTGGGGTTGCTTCAATTGGTCAGGTCTAGGCTCAGCAACGTTATGCGGCAATAAAATGAAGTCACCTGAGTACCTGAATGTACTGAATGACCAGGTTATCCCATCAATGGATTTTTCTTCCCTGACGGCACAGGCATATTCCAGGGCGACAATGCCAAGATTCATTGGGCTCAAATTGTGCAAGACTGGTTCTGGGAGCATGAGGAATCATTTTCACACATGAATTGGCCACCACAGAGTCCTGACCTTAACCCCACTGAAGCTTTGGGATGTGCTGGAGAAGTCTTTACGGAGTGGTTTGACTCTCCCATCGTCAATACAAGATGATGTAATTCTATACAGAAATAAATGTTGTGACATTGCATAAGGTGGTTGAAAAAATGCCACGACGAATGCGCGCCGTAATCAAAGCTAAAGGCGGTCGAACGAAATATTAGAGTGTGCAACTTTTTTTTGGCCAGGGAGTGTATGTGGACACACATTGGAATGTCTGAATTGTTCCCAGAATGACTATTTCCCATCATTCAAATGAAATATTGTTATGCTTTCCCTTTGAAAGCTTAAAAATGAGCTGTGTTTTACAGATCAGTGCATGGTAGGGGCCAGAGTTGTCTTCAATGTTCATAATGAATTGCATTTATACAACACTTTCATCTTTAAGCATGTTGTCAATAGACTGAGGCTGTGATCTTATCAACATGTTTGATGAACCATATTTTTTTATTTCCTAATAGTTTGGGGAGTTCAGCAATCACGAAACCAAACTCGCTAAATTGAGTTTGTGGAAAAAACTTGCATTTACTTGGAAGTCAAAGTTAAGGACAAACGTTGAATTGAATACATGCCAGTCTTGGCGTTATTGTTAAAACCTAAGTTTGTCATTATATTCATGCCATTATCGTAGTCAAGTTTGACTCTTTAATATGTTCAAATTCATTGAGAGATTTAAAGTCTCAGTAAGCTGAACAGCAAGTAAGAGGAAATGTTTTTCATTTTAACTTGCTTTACTCTAACATCTACAAAAATAAGTATATACTGTTCATTCATGCCACAATAGACAAAAGGCAGCATACTACAAATTTTAATATGGGTAAAATTCAGTTCAATGGCTTAAATCAGTAAGCAGTCCTGCTTCTGGATGTCATGGTGGGATTTGACCCTGGCCCTGTTCTTCTCTGGCCGTTGCTAGGCCGCAGGGTATGCGTTGGAGAGACGCTGGCCAGGATGGAGCTGTTCCTGTTCTTCACGTCTCTGCTGCAGAACTTCTCCTTTCACGCCGCAGAAGGGGTGAATGGGGAAGACATCGATCTGTCCCCGACTGGGGGTCTGACCCTTAGCGCCCCGAACATCCAGGTGCGCGCCCTGGCCCGAAACATAAACGTCTAGGTGCCCCTCCGCTAGCACCAGTCTGTAATGCAATCCCAGACCGCCCTCATATTAATCTATGTGTAGGATAGAGACCACTCCTGTATTTAAGAGCATTTAATGTCTACTGTAAGCACAACAACTAGATGCCATTAGCTATATAGCTTCAGAAAACATCAATTTGTGGAATTAAATTTTTTTTAGAAATACAGCAATTTGTGGGATTAGGTGGTCTTCTCAGGGTCATCCTTGTATCATCAACAGGCAGCAACACACTAGTTTCCCAGACAGGCACTCTCATTGAACATGTTAGAATTAAAGTTTGGAGTATCTTTTCATTTTAGGGCTGTTAACGTGGTGATGGTTTACATTTTGTCAAATTGTTAAAATGGTGTATTCAACATATTTGTCACGAGTCTATTTCCAATAGAATATCTGAAACACTTCTGTTTTTCTCAGGTTTTGTAACAGAGTAAAATACCTTTTTGTAAGTTCCAAGAAAGTTATAAACCACTGAACTAATGTGCATTAAAGTTTTCATACAGGAGTACAGCACTAGAGTAGTATATTATTCCAGTAGATGCTTTTGGGTAAAATGCAGAAGGGAAAAACATTAGCAATATTTTTCATACCCACAGATCACCTAATTTGGCAGCCAGGTTATAACAAATAAAAAATGCAGCAATAAGCACTCACTAAACCTATTATTCATAATATGTGTATGCAAACCTTGCCTTTGTACAAAAACATTAAGTGAAATAAAATTTTGGACTTCAATTGTTTTAAATTTAGTTTTAACTAATATTTTAGTTGTTTTCGACTATTGTTTTACTGCATGTTCTTCTTTTGCTTTCTTTTATTTTTGTTGTAAACCGCATTATTGTAAATGGGGCTCTTTCTCAATGCTTCCCTGAAGTTTAAATTACATAAATATTGGAATTCATAGTAATTACTGTGAGACTGAAATGTTTTTCCATTTGCACAATTGCACAGTACTTAGATTTCAGTACATCAAATATAAAATCAAAATGAAACTGTGGATTTTTCTCCAGAAAATCTAGTTAATGTGTCATGGTTCTGTGGCTTGTTTGCGTTTCCCCTTTTGGGCTGCCAGATGGCGGCACTTCAGTTTTTAGTTCTGCCCTTTTTCCCCTGTTTAATTGTATTATTGTTTTCAATTATTCTATTATTGTTTTTGGGTTGTCTCGTTTTCCCTTCCCTCTCTGTGGCCTGATTGTTCATTGTGCCCTCCTGTGTCTTGTCAGCGTCTTGTCTATTTAAGTTCCCTTCTTCCATGACTCAGGTGCTGGATCCTTTTGTGTGCGTTTCGGATTGTGTTTCGGTTTGTGTGCCTTCGTGTACTTGTGACTCAGTGTTTTGCCCTGAGTGTTTCCGCCATGCCCATGCTCTGTCTTTGCATTGTTTTTGGATTTCTGCATTTTCTCTGTTTTTGCGCTTTAAGAACTTTGTCCATTTTTGACTTTCCCTGCGCGGCTTTGTTTTTGTTGTTTTGTTGTTTTTGTATGTATTAAAAGTAACATCCTCGGTTTTGTGTTTACCCTTTGGATTTTGAGTGTTTTTTCGACTCTGCGTTTGGGTCCATTCCCTCACCCACCCTGACATAATGTCTGGCATTACAATTCCCAGCCTGCTCGTAGTCTAAGTGTGAAATAGTGGATGTGGTTTATCTCAACAATAAACATTAACAAGGAATGATGGTAGCTGTACTGAAATTTCACAGAAAATTTAGCATCAGAAAAGTATATTTATTTTAGAAAGTCAAATGTTTACTTTCAGACACAGAAAAAAATCTGTCTTCCACATACAAAAGTAAAAAAAGGAAGCTTTACACTGCTAATTATTACAGAATAAACACTTGCTTCACTTCAAACTTGTAATCAATAATTGCACATTTAACAGTAAACAATTTTCATATGCGAACTTTATGTAAGCATACAATTTTAGTATACAACACAAACAGAACACACAAAAGTGGATGATCCTCCTCTCCCCCAGGAACTAAAATATGACAAAATGAACTGGATAGAAAGAGTCACCCACCATTTATAATATGTTTCTGATTGAACTCAATAATTTAAACTGCTTAAAACAAAGCTAACATATTAAAGTATAAATCTGATTGGTTATTAGAAAAAGAATTCAAATGTTTTGTGACTGGGACATTTCTTCTCAGAAACATCTTACCTTTGTAACTGAAAATTTCCTTCCGCAGAACTAAAATATTCCAAATGTGGGCCATTTAACAATCTTTCATTATCCAAGCTTTATTTTTTTAGTTTTTGGTTTTGCATCTCCCAGTCCAAAGAATGGCATGATTCCCTTAGTAAGGGTGCTGATTGGGTAACGGAGCCTGGGGACGGGAGGGTGCTCTACCTCATCCCTCCGCCTCCTCTCGGTTCCCTTTGCCGAAGGGCAGCACAGTCTGGGTGCGGTCTGGATCCTTCAGCCGATGAACCCGGATCAGGTTGCTGAGTGGGAGGGAGCTGGAAAATAAAGGACTGAGTCTGAATGCCTGGTGCTGACACACACATCACTGCATGGTCTCATTCTCTTCTAACAAGAGACTAGAGGGCCAAATTTACTGAAGATATGTGGGGCTTTTACAGACGCTAACGAGATAGTGTTCCATATTTACTAAGGTGCCACACTGGTAAGGCTTGTGCTGGTAAACCGAGAGATCCGGCATTCCTAAAATGCAAGCTTATACCCGAAATTTACTTCGGGAACAGTTTTTGACTGTTATCACATTGGTCTTTCCCTTTGGGACGCTCTAGAGGACTGAACTGTGCATGAACAAACCTAAAATGGCTATGGTAGCCGTGTTTTACATTAAGTCATTGACCATTGATGTTACATTTATCAAGCATTACGTTCATAGCGACTCTCCCCTATGTTATTAATGAGACTTGTTAACATTTAAAGGTGATGGTGCCTATCCATTGCATCTATGTACTTCCTGACACTTCACTAGAGATGGAGTGATAAAACAATGGTGCTTTCCTGCAATGGGAAAGACACATTTTAAATACTGACAGTGGATTTAAATGAACTTGCTGCGGGTGTGCTCATTTACATAACCAGTCTTAGTAAATACCCCGCTAAATTCAAAACATGCGACGACAAAGAATTCTGTGTCTGGCGGTAATTTGTGTCATTCTTAGTAAATATGGCCCTAAGATTATAGGAGTTTCAAAAACTGGGGGAACTTACTGAACTGAATGAGCCTCTTTGAGGAGGTCCTGACAACACTGTATTTCCTTACATACATTTATTTTATTATTACACAGATTACTTTTGTTGAGGGAATATTTTGATCTAATATATTGTTTTATATAGCATTTGTTAGGCCAGGAATTTTATTCTGATCAAGTGTCAGGCCTGGCCTGAGAATCTCTCCTCACTCAAGGGCATACGTCACTGGTGGGTAATGTTCTTTTGCCAGTTAGATAAGACCTGAGAAAAACAGCTAGTCAAGAGGCAAAATAAAATACAAATTGTGTGCTAACTTACTGACACCTGAAGACACATCACAAAACCTCTTGCAGGTATCAAAAATTCAAATATAGTATTGATTTAAACACCTAATTCTATTTAAATATATTTAGTTATTGATCCAATCATCTGTTTTTATAAGAGATTCTTTGTTATGCAAAGCAAGTGTTGTGGAATGTGGAGAGAGTCAGCGAGTCCCAAGATTGTTGTGCATGTGACAGATTGTTATGTAAACACGGCACGATTATCAGTTGCTGTCTCTAAAACAATGGCCTTATGATGTACTACCGACTCTTAAACTAGGTCATAAGTAACTAGCCATCCGCGCTTGCACTTTCGGTCAGTACGGCAAAAGAACACGCCCTTATCCTTGAATGTATAAAACAGTGAAATTCGGGGGGATGGATTACAGCACTTCGGCAGAGAGGGGGAATCCATGTCTAGGATCCTGCTCAGATTGTTTATTGTGGATCCATAATAAATTCTGTTGAACTTCTTTTGGTTTCACAAAGTTGGAATTCACGACTCCTCAGAAAGAACCTGGAACTCAAGGGATCGTATCTCCCACACTTTCCATTCTCACTTGCATAAAACACTGTAATTTCCTTCACGGTAAATAACATGCACAATATATATAAGCTTTTATAATACAGACCTACAAATGCAAATGTCTGTGACTGAGTGAGTGATGAAGTTACACCATTGGTCGGTCGAGTTATGAAGTTACATCATTGGTCGGCCGGATCACGTGTGTTAGGTCCAGCCATATACTAGGTTTTGACCTGGTCTTGTTTTTATAGTAGGGCCTCCTGAAAGTGAGAACATGAATGTAACTCATTCAAACTTCAAACTAAAAAAAAATAAAACAAAAAAGGATACAGTGCAACTGGACTGATTGACAGATCTTGAAACATGAACTTAAAATGGCAAAAACCTTGTTTGCCTTGGAAATAAGACAAAGCTACCATACCTCGTTCTGAGGGGTGAGGAAAATGAACTGTCGGAAACGTTGGCTAGCAGCGATCCTAAGCATCATGTCGAGGGATATTCTCCGGTTGTCCATATCCTGAAACAATTAAGATAGTTAGTTATGTTTATGTTGCTTCATGTAACCCTGAGGATAGTAGAGAACATTTTGTATTCCACACACAACACTAGTGTATCTGATACACCACAGGTAGCTACATCTCACCATCATTGACCACTTTGACAATGGGCTGCGTTCAAAGTATGGTACAAGGGGAAGCTGAACAAAGGAAGTGGTGGGTTTGCAGTGGGTTAATATCCCAAGTGAGCACTGCTGCTATACCCAAGCTTATTCAGGTGAACTGCTTCACTAAATTAATTTACACTTTCAGAGATTTTTTTGGAGACCGTTGGCCAGTTCTAGTACTCCAGCTACCACTTCTATGATGACAACACTTTAATGATCTGCTGAACGCCCAAAATAACAGAAACACCCTGGTGTCTACAACCGCCTGCCAGCAGCATCGGTGTTTAATTTGTGCCAGATCCTGCCACAATAGGATCCAGGACCCCTCAATTTTGGACTGCCTGCATTCTGGGACCCATTTGTGTGTATTTCTTCCCAATTTCTGTATGATTGTTTTTTGAAACAGAGAGTTTTGGGAACATTTAAGGTCTGAAAATGAGTCTTTGCTGCTTAAGTGGGTCTGAACTGGTTGCTGATTTGAGGTGAAAAACCAGTAGACCCTGCAGCTCCCCAGGACCAGCCTTGGGGACCAATGTCTTTTGTCATGTAGCAGGAATGTGTTGGACATTCAGATACATTATTTTAAACAAATCAGTTAACTGAGGGTGGGTCTCAGATGAGGGTGGTGATTGAAACATCAAGAGGAGGCATGTCAAATATGCTACACTTCCACATACTAACTTCAGAGCATCTGACATGCCATTGCTGCAAGTGAGCTTCCCATACGCTAAGGAAAGAGAGTCTCCAAATCTCCCAAGATCTGACCGTCTGTGCCCTGAGACTAGTTCTAGTAGAACTACCACAAGGTCATCTCACCATTTAGACGTCAAACTCGTCCAGACATTGTAAGGGGGCCTCGTCAATGGTCCAGGGCGACAACACAAAACACACGATGGAGAACGAGCGCTCCCCCCCTGACAGAGATCGCATGTCATTAAGGGCTGCTTTGTCGCCCTGTCCTGGCTGCACCTGAAATGAAATCCCAGACAAATATTCTATAAACAAGACAGAAAATCTAGGACCTTCTGGTGCTTACATATTAACCCCTCATATTAAGCCAACATACACTGGATTAATGAATAAAATATGAAGTGTAATACTAAAATTCATGTGTTTTATGATAATGTAAGGTTTTGAAACCACATTTGCAAACGGCAAAGATAAAAACCAAGATATCTAGTTAGTTGTTGCCACGTGTGTAAGAGACATTACTTACTAGTTAAAGATAACTCAGGCTTACCACTTACAACCGTCATTATTGATTGCTTGACAAAAAACAACAAATTTAAAAATAAGTGTTTCTGCTTCTTCCAGAGAACGCACTTCCGTTTCCGGAAGTGTTACCAATCACATTTTGAAAATGTGAAACACTTCCGGTGTTGCATCGGTCCTTATTATTATTATTATTATTATTATTATTATTATATTTCAACAAACACAACAGTAACAGTAGACAACACATTGCATGCAACACGACAAGACGTCAACAATAAAGTTAACATACACAGTATTTACAATGCAGGGGATCGTTTTGCATCATATGTGCCATGTCTGGAAGAGGGAAACAAGAATAATAAATCTCTGCTAGGAACTTTATTTTATCTGTAATTTTTTTCAAAATTTTAGAAGTTTTAGCAATTTTCTCAATATATGTTAGGCTATCTTACATAAAGAGTCATGGACAGTTTTGAGTTCATTTTTGAAAAATCATTGGATGGTCATCAATAATCAGAATGCAAGTGTTACAATACAAAAATAGGACAATGGCTTCAGTTATGCACGCTAACCTATTATATGTCACTAAATTATCTTTGTAACATCTAATCAGAAATTATATGTGTGAGGGCAATCAAAAAATAAGTGTGAAATTGACTCAGATACAACACCACAAAATGACCATTCAAGAGAGATTTCTGGCTTGAACTTATGGAAGCATTTCTTACAGGGATAAGACATTTTTACATTAACTTCTTTGATCTTATTAGGGAGTGCAAATTTGTTATGACTACACGAGAGTTTGTTAAGAGGATTTTCAAAGAAGATTTTCCCATAAATGGAATGTTTTTGGTAAGCAACTTGATTAATACATTCTAAATGTGCTTATTATCACATTTCCTGCCAGAAATATCTACACCACCAATACTGAGTTTGGGGATTAGACCTTTCAGTGACCCATATTGTAAGAGAGCCTTACCCAAAAGTAGTAAGTTGACAGAGATGTCACTAATGATTTTTTTCATATTCAATATATCTTATATATTTATCCCTGAAATTTGCAGTAAATAAATAAATAAATAAATAAATAAATAAATAAAAACTTCTCGTAACTAAGGTGATGACCATTTTTATGAAGTCTAAAACAAATATATAACCCTTATCAAAACAATTTCTTAAAAACAAGGACGTATTTCTATACAACACATGTTGATTGTCCTGCACTGCATGTTTGAAGTGGACAACTTGTAGATGGCCAACTTCCAAGATTTGAGAGCTTGCTTATGAAAGTTTCTAAGTTTAATGGGCAGTTCAGAGGATTTAAAGTCACAGGCAAGTAAGAAACTGAGGCTGCCTCATTACTCACCTCATCAATGGATATAATGTCGCCCCCTGCTGATATGTGTGATTTTCGTACAAAAAGCCAGTTTCCCCATTGGGCTCCATTCATTTTTGACAGCATAATAAAAATACCTCCACTCATATATTTATGTTAATTCTGTGCATTATCTTAAAAAGAAAAAACACTTCTAATTTTGTGAAATATTTTTTCCTACCACACAGACAAAGATATGCATTTTTAAATGTATTATTTATTTAAGTCTACATCTTATTTTCATGCCATAATTGGAGATCTCTATGATATAATATAGGGTAGGAAAAGGGTGTGTCCCAATCTTACTCAAAAAATGTATCCGTCTTTCCTCCACTACCACCTTGTGTTCTCCATGACCCAGAAACTGATCTTTATGTCCTCCCTCCAGTGATCCAGTACAGGAGAAAACAAGCAAAGCGCACAGAACTGTATTGGCAAAGCAGCTTCCAACTCATCTCCTCCCTTCCTTTCCTCCACATACTTCTGGGTAGGTTGAGTGGTAGTGGGGCAGTGGAGGAAAAGGAGGTGAGGAGTGGAGAGTGGACGCACCCAAAGAGAAGCCAAGGTCTATGTGCTTACAACGTACGTTTATGTCAACAAGTTAGGAGAACATGTGCAGCTAATATGCCATTGAGATTACAAATATATATAAATACATTGAAATTAAACATTTGGACATGTCATGATTGCATCATTTAAGTATAATCAACACATTATTAAAGATTTGTATCCATGTTGTAATTTGAAATACATAAATTGAATGATTCCTCAATTTTTAAATGTCTCATAAGCTTCACATTGAACACAGATTAATTTTATGTCAAAAATATGTTGAAACAATTATGATTAAACTGAAAATGGTGGAATATTTCGATGATCCTTGACAATTAAGGTTAAAATTAGGCAGAAAGAAAAACTGCATTAGCCCAATTGCCATTCTTATGTTGTTTGCTGTCATAATTACAGTGCATCGAGAGGTCACCAATGGTGAATTAATTAATTAATTAATTTTTGTATTAATTTGTGCTGCCAACATCTCTTTATAAGAATCCCCCCAGACACACCAAACAACAGAAGTAACTGAGTAGCAAAGTAATGCGTATGTCTAACCTGGTGTCGCTGGAATGGGATTAATTTAGTGACATCTCGATTTTCTGGCTCCAAGTAATGTTTTAACCTTTCCTCTGTGCTAACCGTTATACATAGAAGGAGACTGCAAATGACCTGCCAGTAGTGTCTATATGAATTGCTATGTCGGTAGACTCTGATGTGCCTCTGGCGTGTGTAGCCTGCAAAAATATAATTGTATATCTTTGCAATCGCAATAGTGTATAGACTAGCGACTATGTGCAGATATACTGAGCTGTATGTGTATGTTAGGACCTTAGCCACTAGGTGGTCTGTGGTAAGAGTCAAAGAGGAATACCAGGTTAAAGTGAATGCAATTTATTGTACAGTGTGTTCAGTAATAGCAATATACAATGTGCACTACAAAATGTGAATGGTGAAACGGCTACATGAGAAGGTTGCGCAGGAGGTTGTCTCCTCAAACCATTCCATTTTTCCCCTTATATACGAAATGATCAAAGAAAAACCTCAAGTCATCAAAGAAGGACACAATCACAACAAAACAGTACATCAATGATCCTGCTTGCGCTATCTCTGAAATCTATCTCATAGGTACCAAGATCAAGTTAGCGCCCACTGTACCACACCACCATAGACATCAATTTCCCCATGACTTACCCATCAGATTTCCAACGATACCAAACATGATTACACTATATTATGGAAAACCAAAGTTTTACATAATGCTGGTCCAGTAGGAAGTTAAGCGTAACTTGGGGGGATGGGAGGTAATGTGGTCCGGTCACATTGGTAGTTTTAAATGGACTTCAATGTGGAAACGATTTTTTTTGGTACCAGCGGCTTGCTAAACTGCAGTACCTCGAGTAACCACTGACCACTGCAGCCCATAGATCAGCCACTAGGGGCATAATTCTTCCGGTTACTGCAACTCAGATCCGGGGGCTTGTTTAATTCTCTCCCGCCTTCACTCAGCTTCAGTCAACCCGTCCTGAATAAAGCAGGTCACTAGGCGTCCCTGTTTTGAAGTTACCCGCGGAATCTGCCGTCCAAGGTGGATAGAAGATTGTTGTAGCGGCAGTGCTTCGGAAAACGTATGATATGACATTGCAAACAACTGTTTTATTTAGTTTCATTAATTAGCGTAGCTAACAACTGTTCAGAAAGAATTAGCTAGTCCTGCTAACTAACAACTGAAGTTCGTAAGCACATTGTATTCGTTTAGCACACCAGCTAAAGGTTATATCAACGTAGCCAGTTTGCTAAAACGTCTTTTGATTCTTACAGTTTGCTGAAGTTATGTCTGTTATCATAGTTTTCAAGAAAGCAGTCTGCCTGTCACTTTGCGACGCTGTTGGGTTTCGGTTTCTGTTTGTAGGTATCCGTTGACGTTAGTCATCATGATTATATGATTACACAGTCCGTGTAGCAGACACTGCTAATACTGAAGGATTGAGTTAAGTAGCCAGCGTTAGCTCTCTATAGTCTGTCGATATGCACGACGAGTAGGCATATTAAACAAGTCATCATCATATCGAGGTTTGGCCACGAACTATTTGATTTGAGAAGTCCGTGGGCACTAGTAGTATGATTTGACAGTGTTGGCTTAGCTGACATTAACCTGTTACTCGCCAAATTAATTGTAAACGCGTTGGTCAATGAAGCTTGCTAGCTAACGTTAGTATTTGCAAGTACAGCTTACTACCCTGCATGTTTTGGCATGTGAATGTCATGGCATTTTCGAAATTCAATTGCGTCGTTTCAGTTTTTCAGAGATGTCTAAAAGGAAACATAGGTCCTCAGATGAGAGTAATCACAAAAGAGCCAGGTCTGAACAAGTGGAGGATGATTCAGAGGATGAGGAGGAAATGGTTGGACCAAGCCAAGCCACCCTCACGACAGCCCCTTCAGTAAAGGTAACGTTACAGTAGAATTATCTAGTACAGCATGTAGCTGAAAGTAGTGTGATATGTCTTTGTTGCACCAGTATACTTGTGTTGGTCTCAGTAAGTGATATGGTGAAAGACAGACCTTTAATTAAGCTTCTATTTTTGTCCATTTCAGACCTGTGGGGAAGTGGGGTTAGTTGAAAGCATTTCCCTGAAAAACTTCATGTGTCACTCTTTGCTGGGGCCTTTTTCTTTTGGAGACAATGTAAATTTTGTCATTGGAAACAATGGAAGTAAGTTCATTCATTCTCTTGACAGAGGATTTGCCATTTAAAGAAACTCTTATCTACTAACTGAGAAATGTGACATTATTTGTAGTAAATTCTGCATTTGTGATTTGTCAACATCCCCTGTGATCTATTCTCATATTGATTTGACACCCTAACCAAGTGCATCTGATTGATTAGCCATTTGTACGTTTACTATTTATTGAATCAGTTCATGATAAGTACCGTCTTAAAAGTATAGTAGCAGTGTCCTGTTTGGGATTTGAATCCGCTACCTTTGCTTGTCAGGTGGAAAGAGTGCAATTCTCACAGCTCTCATCGTTGGACTGGGAGGAAAAGCAACAACAACAAACAGGGGGTCCTCTGTGAAAGGATTTGTGAAGGAAGGAGAAAGGTAGCTCAACTGCTCTGTCTGTTTTTGAATTTACATTCATTCAAATAATTTTTTATCAGCTCGATGTTTGTCTCAAATGCTTTTCCTATGGTAAATGCTGTGGCAACTATTCTCTCGGATGCCCAAGAAAACCTTCTGTTGATTTGAAAGAATCAGACTCACTATTCACTCAAATGAATCAAGACTTACTGTATACCTTTGTAGAAACACTATTTACCACTTGCTAGAACCTTGTAAGGGCGTTTTCACTGACCTAGCATAGCATGCTGGAGGAGAGAGCAACCCATTCACACCTGGGTATCAGCACCTGTTACCTATTGTCTGGCAGGGGGGTTTGTGAATAAAATGGCAAAAACTGCCTGTATTTTTTAATGAGTCGATTTTTTAGCATTCCAAAAGCTCATTTATATTAAGCCCAAATATTTAGGAAAAGTCGTCGAAGGAGGAGTGTATTGCATTTGTGGTGTTGGAGTGATTTTAATTTAAAAGTCCAAACGCCCGATGGCGTCACCTCTGGCCTTTCTAGCCTTAAGCCTACTCTGTGATTTTACAGCAGTTTTATGGGACAGTCTCCTTTCTCCAAAGGGCGTGTAATCTGGAGCTGTGAAACACATGCTCTGAGGGAAATGTCGTAACAAGCCTGCAATAAACCATGTTCGGTCATTGTGTATTTAGACCCTTAGCTTTCTTGGCACTAATGGAAAGGCTTTCTTCTGAGTTCTCCTGCTTTTCTGTATAAACAGCTCAGCAGATGTCTGCATTAAATTACGCAACCGAGGGCAAGATGCGTATAAGCCTGAGGTGTTTGGCCCATCCATTAACGTGGAGCTCAGGATTTCCAGTGAAGGGCTGCGAACGTATAAGCTTAAGAGCAAAACAGGTAATTTTCACAGTTGTTCCTGCACAGCCACTACCAACAAGCCATTAGTCAAAGGCCTGATATTGGTATTCAATATCATGGCTTAATTGTTCACATTGTATATTATTTTATAAATACTGTTCAGATGCTAAAAACCTTATTTTGGGACCTTAGTCGTCTTGCTGAATATTCAAATTTATATTTCAACGATGATATTTTGGATTTATGGCATAAAAATAATTTTCATGGCATACATATTTGTGATATGGGGCTGCCTTTATACACTTGATATTTTAGGAGTTCAGGCACATAATGACTGATTCATGTTATTTAAGACCTGATGACTGTCTTGTTTTGGATGGCAAAGTGGAGCAATGACTGCAGTTCTGGAATTGTAAAACATCTAAAACTGCCAGACAGTTTACTTTACCAGATCTTTTTCGAATTACCAAAATGAGAACAACCCTGAAAGTGCGTTTTAAATTTTAGGCCAGGTTGTGTCCACGAAAAAGGAGGAGCTTGTTTCAATTCTTGATCACTTCAATATTCAGGTATGATGGATTTTTATAATTGGCTGAAGTTCAGACTAGTGTTTACAATCATGTGGTTTTTGTGTACTTGAGTGACCACCAGGAAGACCATATTTCCATCAGTGAAACTGACCACAGATTAGTTGGTAACGTTACTACTGTAAGTGAAATGCAAGTTGTGTGACTGTCTATTGGATGTTAATGTACATGTATGTGCCTTTGATATTAAATCAAAGTGCCATTGATGGGTAAATGCTGTTCCTGAATTTCAATAATGTTACTTTAAATCCTGAAACTACAGACACCTTCATTGGCAACCTCGTCCAATCAACACACAACTCCTAAAAAAGACTTTCTGATTAAGATATAAAATAAATCTGGAATCACTTTCATTTCTGTGGCTTCCTAATCTTATCGCAGCCAAATTGACCATGATAATGTTTATGCTAACCTATTGACTTCACAACCAATTAAATGCAAGTTACATGGTAGGTAATCCCATGAGGGCATCAGCATGCAAAAACACAGCCTAGAATTCTTACTGTTTTTCAGTGGAGAGCAGCAATGACTATATTCTTTATCATTCTCAGTAATTTATCTTTTCATCTTTCGATTATTTCTGTCTATTTGTGTTTTGACGTGTATCTTTTATATGATATATTTGTATGTTCTTTCTATGTGAAACAATTTGGGTTACAATCCTTGTATGGCAATGTGCTATATAAATAAAGTTGTAGTTATTATTACTATTATTATTATTATGGTTATTATTCATTACTTGCTTACACAGGTGGATAATCCAGTGTCCATATTGACTCAAGAAATGAGTAAGCATTTTTTGCACTCTAAAGGAGAAGGAGATAAATACAAGGTGAGTATAGTTCTGGTCGATTATTTTGCATAATCACTGTTCGGAAATATTCCATGTTTTTGTGAAATAATAGTTTATATAGTCAGGCCCTTGACTTTGTTTTCTGTGTAGTTCTTCATGAAAGCAACGCAGCTGGAGCAAATGAAAGAAGATTACACCTACATTATGAAGACAAAGACTGTCACCAAGAATACAATTGAGAAGCATGAAGAGGTACTGGCTTTTTTCCTGTTCATTGTGAAACTTTGTATTCATAAAGTGTTGCTCTAGGATCAGATTGCTTTTTTGGCTCATAGTGGATTAGGTAGGGGTAACCTGGTCCTAGATCAGCACTGTTACTGTAAAACCCTGAATACAAGCCCAGATGTCACAATCTAGAATTTGGATTGTGTCACTAGCTGACTATTCATGGCTGCATGCAGTGGTGAGACACCATTGTCTTTGTTGTGTTCGTGTGAGGTGGGCCAGATGTCCTCCACTTGCTACTGCTTTAGCACCCGTGTATCTTGCCTGCTGTGTCAGTGAGTGACGCAGCTGTCCTTGGATGGGCAGTCACTCCTCATCTCACATTAGTAAAAAAAAAACGCTCCTGGATGATCCCCAAGCCTTTTGGGATAATGTTCTATGGACATGATGAGTCAAAAGTGGAACTTTTTGGCCAACATGGGTTCCATTATGTCTGGCACACATACAGCATTTCACAGTAAGAACATTATACCAACAGTCAAACGTGGTGGTAGTGTGATGGTGTGGGGATGCTTTGCTGCCTCGGGACCTGGACGACTTGCCATTATTTGAGGGTCCATGAACCTCTGTACCAGAAAATTCCTAAGGAGAATGTCCGATCATCTGTCTATGAGCTGAAGCGTAATTGGGTTATGCAGCAAGACAATGATCCAAAACACAAAAACAAGTCCACATTTGAATGCTTGGAAGGAAACAAAATGAAAGCTTTGGAGTGGCCTAGTCTTGTTTGAAAACATATCAAATTGTCTGAATTAAAGCAGTTCTGCAAAGAAGAGTGGGCTAAAATTCCATTGATAACAAATTATACGACTGTTTGGTTGCGGCTATTAAGTAAGTTGTGATATGGGTGTTTGATAACTTTTTTCATTAAATGAATAAAATGTGTTTTGTGTTTACTCTGGTTCCCACTGTCTAATATTACATTTTATATAAATCTGAAACCATTCACTGTGACAAATATGCAGTGATAGAGGAAATCAGGAAGGGAGCAAATACTCACGGCACTGTAAATAAATGGTGGAGAGGCAGATCATTGATCGTTTTTTGTAACTGCTGGAGACTTATAAAGTAGTCCGACATCTCGGCCATACATGTTCCGTTGGGGGTCTGTCAGGTCTGTAATTTTGTAATAAAATACTCTTTTAAAATTGTCAATTTCAGTGCTTGGAAGTCTTGAAACGGAAGTTTCTGGAAAAAGAAGACAAGTACAAAAGTCTGGCTTCCCTGGATGAGATGCATGCCAAACTACAGGAACTGAAAAACCAGATGGCATGGGCTTTGGTAGGGCATAGTGCTGCGCCTTTCTGTTCAGTGTGTATTCATATCTGCGTGTATGTGTGTACATGCGAATGGGAATAAATGCATGCATGCTTACAATGGGATTGAAATGAACGTTTTTCAGGGGGGAAAAAGCCCTATTCCAAGCCCTGTACACAGATGAACCTGACCAGGTTATTATCACCATGTAACCATCTTCCTGACTTTACATTAGTTGTGTGGCCACCCATTTTAACAGGGATATTCCAGTGGTCGTTATCCTTGTCATTGGGCTATGCACCGGTCTCCGTCAGTTTGTTTGTTCGGCAAACCCATTATATCCTAGAACTGTCCATCACACAACAGTTTAGCTCAGTCTTGGTCTGACACGCATCTCGCAAGTAGCGTTTTCACTTCTGAATGTCTGTTACACTGCACAGACATTCAGAGCGTATAAGGTACCGGTCAGTCATTAAAAAATGTAAACATTTTTATTCAGCCATCATGACTTGGCTGGCCTACGGTGAGTCTGTCCAGAAAGACATAGCTACGTTATTCTCGTTGGCTACATTGCTAGCATACAAAACTTACTGTTTGAACAGTAGCTAACTTAACAACCTTACTTCTTGCAGTGGTTGCATAGATACCTACTAACATAGTTATATCATAAACACCCTGGCATGTAGAAACAAGATATTGTTACCTTGCTAGTTAGTAAAGTAGCTAAAGTTAGCTGAATTCAGTTTTTATATGCGGAATGTCCGTGGGTATTGTACATGTAGCTTAATTTAGGAAATAGCCAAGACAATGAAATGCTTAATTTCCACAACTTGTGAGCTTTTAAAAAATTTTTTGAGTGTTTGATTGCATAAAAGTAGGACTTCTCAATTGCATACAAAGCATCTTTAACAATGTTACAAACGTGTGACAAAGAAGATTTTTTAGAACGTTCAGTAAAAATATATTACATCACATTAATTTACATTAATGTGCCAGGGAGTTGCTGGATCTGAAGCATTCCAATTGGAGGAAAATATAGGGACAAATCTGGCATTACTTTGCAGGTTTAGGTTTTAGGTTTTTTATTCAAGGTATTTTACCTGAATAATCTGTTCAAATTATTCGTTATTTATATGAATTATTAGTTTTGTATTTGTTTAATCCTGTTCAAATTTTTAGTTATTTATATGAATTATTAGTTTTGTAATCGTTTAATCAATCTTAAATGGAAATAGCTTTCTTTAAGCCATACCCAAAGTGACCTCATTCGTCTAGGACTTGTTTCTTTCCCTTTTGTCAGTGACGATTTGCAGGTCTGTCAAGTGTTTTGTCTTTAATGCCTAGAAGTGGACTGAAGGAGAGCTTTTCTCCTCAATTTATCATCAGTGCTCATGAAGGTGTGTAAATGTGTAAATCTCAATGCCTCCTAAAATTACCACCACCTGGCCTGACACCCCCATATGAACCTCAGTTTGGGAGCCCATGCGCTGAGTAAAATGAAATCTTTATTAACAGAATTTTGTTGTCTTCATGTGTTTATTCTGAAGGTGGCTGAAATGAAAAAAGAAGTGAAACCACTGAGGGAGCGAATCACTGGAGAAGAGAAGGGTACCATCAAATATGACCAGAGAGTAGAGGAGTGGAAGGTAAGGTTCTGCACACTCTGACCCCTCTGCACTGCAGATAGAAGTGGACAAGCTCAGACAACTACCTTCTCCATGCTCTGTACCATGTTTGAAGGCACTCTGACCGCTCTGTTCCACAGGCTAACATGGACACTCTCAAGAGCATCCACAGACTAACATGGATGTTGTTTGACTATAGTGTTCCACAGGCTAATGTGTACACTCTCTGACCGCTCTGTTCCACACGCTATAGTGCACACACTCTGACCGCTCTGTTCCACAGGCTAACTTGGACACTCTCTGACCGCTCTGTTCCACAGGCTAACTTGGACACTCTGACCGCTCTGTTCCACAGGCTAACGTGGATGGTCTCTGACGCTCTGTTCCACAGGCTAACGTGAATGCTCTGACGCTCTGTTCCTCAGGCTAAAGTGGTGGAGGCAGAGCAGAAGTACAAGCAGATCCATGATCAGCTGGAGAGCATCTCTGAGCGTGTGCAGCAGCTGCAGCCACAGTGCATAGAGCTTAAGAGCCAGGCACAGGAGTGTAGCAAAGCATACAAAGCAGCCGAGGTAAAGACAATACTCTACTCCTTCCTTCTGTTTTTTTTTTAACCCTTCAGAGGTGCCTAGGCCTGGGCCTATGGGATGACATTGTGGCCACTGATCTTTTGCTGTAACTTTAAATTTACCCTGTAAACAAAAACCAGCTGACTGTCGTTCTCTAGGAGCAAATTTGGTACCCTTGCACTCCATTATGTTTAATTAATTAGCCTGGATAAAACAGTCAGCCACATCTGTAATCAATTCTCCGTTGGCCAAATGTGTGGCATGTGGGGATGTGAAATTAAGAAAAAAACTGTTGAAAAACAATAGTTTGAATTGTGTGGTATGACAACATGGGGCAATAGCCAACACATGATTTCAGGCAGGCCAAACAAAACACAAAAGTGTGTGGCATCATTACATTGACTTTACATTTCTGTCTCAGCCATGTCAAGAGCACACCCACGCTTGCGCATGAAAATACATCACCTGAAATGAGAGAGCAAGCTTCTTATGGCATTCTAAAGACTAATTGTGCAACACTGTCAAATTAGCAACAAAACTGCTAGTAGTGCTATAATAGCTTGGTCTATACAAAACGGTGGGTCAGAGCAGTGGAGCCTAGTGGGCTTGAACTGGGTGATGCTACTATGTCAAGTGCAATCACTTAACCAGTGATGGGTTCATTGCTGATGGGTGAAATCCTCATTGTTGATAATACAATGCAGTAGTGCAGTTTTTAGTTTAATGGCAATTATTCCCTGAGGCTCACCCCTGCCCTGAATTATGGGAAATAGTGAAGGAGTTATGAATATTAGCATTTTTATTGTTTTGCCCCGACAGCCATGTGCACAGTTGATTGTCCTTTTACACTGGTAGATGAGCCAGCTTAAATAAAATATTTCACTTGAACCTTGTAGACCAGTGTCCATCGCATCAAGACCAATTTGAGAGACCTGGAGAAGGACAAAGAACAGCTCACGAAGCGGATCAGTGAACTCAAGCACAGGTACAGCACTGCTGACAGTGGAAACCTTTGCCCAGAATGCGCAACTCATTTTTAAGACAACCTTCTCACCATGCAAAGAAGCTGTTGTTCGTAGCTCGTTCTTCTCCCTACATCTTCACATTCAGGGTTTTTAACTACATTTAGAATGTACGTTACGTTTTAGAACAAATTATATATATTCAGCATCGTGCCTCCCCACCTCTGATAAAAATGGTGTTAATAGATCCAACCTGTTTTTTTTTTTTTGTTCAAATTAAATTGGAGTGGATTTCAAACGCAATCCTGTCCAGCTTGTTCCAGTGTTTTAGCTGATTTGCGCATCTCCATAAGGTCTGAGTAAAAGCAGTACACATAGAAAGCCAATTGACTTTTTCTGGCTAGTAATAATGGTAACTATATTGTTTTTGCCTATATATGTGTTTTACTTGATTGCAACTACAGTATATGTCAATATGGCTTTACCGATCATGCTAGTTTGAAACAACAACTTTGACAGTCAATACTAATATCTAATGATAGCCCACAGATTGTAGTTTAAAATAATATACATTATGATTCGTCCACAGCTAAACACATAATAGTAGCTGAAAATAACCGTGATGTAATTATTTACTTTTTATCTTTTTAAATATGACGTTCCGTGAACGTAGCACGAAATAGACATGAAGCCGGCACCGAGGTGCAAGAGCGTGTTTATGGGTGTGTCTATTGCGATTGACAGAACGCTAGCTTCTTTCTGATTGGGCGAAAACATCACATAACAGTTGAGCCCATGTCACAACAGATCCCGCTGTCCCCTGCAGTGCATCCACTTAATTGCAAAAGGGATTATTGCATAATTGCCAAATCCCAAACCATTTCACATTCATTCCATGGTAGATTGCATATTTGTCTCAACCATTATCGCATATTTCGGATATTTTCATAGAATTATGTCCAATTACATTGCATAATGATCTATAAATGTTCATTCAAGGTCGACTGATGCCTCATAAATAAACCAAAATCTACGAAGAGTAGGCGGTTACCATTGAAAATCACATCCATGGGGTGCTCGAGTGGCATGCGCAGTTGTTGGCAGTCTGTCTACCATCTCATTCTTTCATACAATTAAGCAGATTCCACTGAAGTTAATTTAGTGTGGTCGCATGTACATTTGTAGGCTTTAAATTTAAAAACTTGACATGCACTTTCATTATCCAATTGTAACACCCCCCCCCCCCCCCCCCGACCTGCCTAAGCCATTTCAATGCAGGAAAAATTCAGATAAAAAACTTAATTTGTCAATGCCAAAGATAGAAGTAATGCTTCTCTTCCCTCCAGGGTCCCATGCTGTCAGTACTGTTGATGTTAAAAAAGCATAGCACCATGTTCAAATTAGGGCCTAATTTTGCAAGCAAAGTCATGCAGAAACCGGTGCAGACCCTGGTCCGACTCGGCTCAGCGAGTGAAGAGACCAAGAATATACCCCAGCCTGCGTGATGAAAAACGCTCTGCTCCCCGCAGTATCAGCCAGTCCAGGGCCGCAGACACCCAGGAGCGGGTGGAGAGGATCAGCAGGCTGCAGGCGGAGCTGGAGGCTCTGAACCACCAGGACTCCACCCTCAACCAGCAAATCGACCAGTTCCAGCAGGTGGTGGCCAGACGCCGAGAGGAGCTGGCCAGGATTGAGTGAGTGCTCTCCTGTCTCAAAGTGTGGTCACTGATCACATACATCTGCTTTCAGTACCACTGCATTAAAATAAATGGAGTAATAATAGACAGAAAAATGATTTGTGTGATTTGAAGAGAAGTGACAGTTTTGCCAGCTGACAGCTGCTGAATAAAGCATTCTATACTGATTGAATGTTTGAAGGTCAGATGCATATCAGTAGCAGAGGTCCTGATTCCTGGAGCAGCAGTGCATTTAATTGAGCGTCTGTTTTATTTGTATCGTGCTTTTCATAAAGAAATGTGTTTTACATGGGTAATGTAGTCAATTAAAATCCATCTTGGGCACTGTCTTTGGCATTGCGCTTGGCATGAATGTCCATAGTTTTCCATGGGAATATTGGTTTTGCTGTGTTTCAAGTGCAATAGGTGACTGTGCACAATGAAGCAAAGGCTTGTTTGTACCACCGGAAACCCGACAAACCAATTAAGAGTTCTTTAACGATTGCTTAGCTTGTGTGGGTTGTGAAATTTGGGGCAGAGAGCAGCCCTCGTAATCATAGCGTCTGCGGATCTCTCAGTTGGTGCCGGTGAGCACTAAAACGCACACATCCGTGTATTCTGTGTGTCCCTGGTTTGGTGGGCAAGTTAGCTGCAACTCCTCCGTCCCCTTCTCCGTTGGTCCAGGCGGGAAAAGCAGGAACTGTCCAGTTCCATGGACCTCAAGCGGCGCGCGTTGAAGAGCATGCAGGCTAGTAGGACCGACAGAATCAGGCGCTTCGGAGACCAAATGCCCAACCTGCTGGCTGCCATCGATGAGGCCTACGGGAGGGGCCAGTTCAAAAAGAAGCCTGTCGGGCCGCTGGGTAAGACCGGATTTACTGTGCCCGAGGCCTCAAACCGCGACTGCAGGAGAGGCTGTCCAGCAGCCGGAGGTGTGACGTGTCTCTGCATCTGTCAGTGTGGTGCATAGGGTGGAAATTAGCCTTAGCCATAAACCTTAGATGCAGTGCATCAAAAGTAATTGGACAAACTAACATAATCATAAATTAAATTGTCATTTTTAATACTTGGTTGCAAATCCTTTGCAGTCAGTGACTTCCTGCAGTCTTGAACCCATACTCATCTCCAGACGCTAGATTGCAATAATTAAATGAATAAATAAAAATGTAGTTTTGCTTGGTCATTTCCAGGTTAATAAGTGGAGAATCCCGTAGGTCTTCTATGTTTGGTTTGGTTATTGTAGATGATTTGGATGCATATGTTACCCATTTCTCTGGCTAATGAATGTCCATTGCAGCTTGAACAGTTTTGTGTGTTAGGTCTGTATTTGACACACACTTTTTTTGGCGGCGGTGCGGCTGTTTTTTAGGCTACTGCATCCGCCTGAATGACCCGGAGCTGGCCGTGGCTGTGGAGAGCTGTCTAAAGGGACTGATGATGGCCTTCTGCTGCGATAACTACCACGACGAGAAGACCCTGCAGGGCCTCATGACCCGGCATTACAACAACCTCAAGAGGCCCCAAATCATTGTCAGCGAATTCTCCAACGCCATGTATAACATCAGTGAGAAGTACGACACCTTTTACTCTTCTTTCCAATACGAAGACCTGTGTTTGAGTCAAGGAACGTACCATTTTCACAGAAATAGGGATGGGAACGATTAATCGATGATTGAGTATTCTTTATTCGCATTGATCAAGCTAAACAATTAAAAAAATTAATTTTATTTTGCTCCCCTCTGGGAGAAAGCAGAATGCAGACCTGCCAACCTGCACGCATTTTGTGTACCAACCACGCAATTCTTGGTCAAAATACGCATGTACGAAATGCCAAATGAAACTACGAAAAAAAAAAAAAATATATTATTCTAATTTAATTACGAAAAACAATATATCAGTACAAAACAATACCGTACATTTATTCGGTATTTAAACTACATCCCTCGGATTGGACCAGGTGCGACCTTGTGCTTGTGGTTCTGTAACCCCTCCCCGACTAACTCAGCGTCCACTGATACACAGCGGTACTTTATTATCCACCGAGGTGTAACGCTGCATTGCTGAGGTAAAATTATAAGTGGGAGAGTAATAATCAAGCACAAAAATGTTACCGTAATGTTAACATATAAAACGTTAAAACGTGTTCGGTAACTGATGCATTTCAAGAGGTATATCCTAATGAGATAAATTTGTGTATATAGTTAGCCGTAGTAGTAGCTCGCATACGATTTAGCCTCGTTACGAGACGGCTACGTTGTGAATAACTGATGGAATTATTTAGCTGCAGTAACTCAAACGCCACGGAGACTCCCTGTTCTAACTTTGAATCGCGCACACTCTGTTGGAGCAAAATATCAGGAGCAATGGCCGTACTTCCGCACCATGCATTTTGCACATTGTGCGTTTAAGATTTTGACATTAGCTACCAAGGAGCTTCATGTAATAATTTAGCTAAACCTCTAGTTACAAAGTTTTTTCATTAGCCCTATGTGATGTGTGCCTATATAAGCTGATTCAATTATTTAATTATTAAATAAAAATGGAAATCATGAACAGAAACTTGGTTTTGTTCATAACTGCCAGTGTTTTACATCGCAACATGTTTTTTTTTTTTTTACATTACAACATAAGTTTCTGTAAATACTTGAAAATGAAAACGTGTTACATCATACAAAATAAATTATTTCCATTTTTATTAAATAATTAAATGCAATTCACTTATGGTTATCAGTTTGTATAAGCACACATATCATACAATGAAATATTAATCATGAAAAAAATGGTTTTAAGCAGGTGTACTCAAACTTTTGACTTGCAAGTATATCATAATATAGCCCAGTGCAGTGCAAGTGATATTTTAGAATCAGGTCAAATTATACAATTTTGCCTGATCACTTCTACAGTCAAAACTAGAATTATGAAGAAAGGCGTGTGTGTGTGTCTGTGTGTGTCTCTTGCAGACTGTCGTGTGCTAATTGAAGTGCGAAAGCATGTGAACTAAGCATTACACTGACTACTGTGGTACTCAAAATATTTTCCCAAGGTTGGCAGGTCTGAGAATGATTTCAACTGTCCACCTGGTGGAGCTGTTATATTTTAACCAACTGAGATAGGCTTGCACATTTACATCAGGGTACTGGTAATGCGTCATACGAACGTAAGTGGAGCCAGCGAGGGGCAAAACAATCCTGTGTCTGTCACTGTTCTGAATGGGACCCATCGTAGCTATCTGTCATTGCTAGCTACCATTGCTATTTTATTATAGTGTCAGAAAATTACATTGAATCATTGTTTTCTAACAGCAGAGGTATTTTTGCGATATAAACTGAATAGGTTGCAGAGTGGATGTTATGATCCCACTCAGTGCCCTCAGGTATCATTCCTAACATCATCTTATGACGTCTTATTGAATCCCCTGTAGGGAACCACGTCAACTGCAGTGATGATCCATGACAATGAATGTAGACCAACGTTGATTACGTCGATTACATTGCATTTTTGTCTAAATTTTGCGGCCATCTAAACAAATGTTTTTCTGTTGTTCACATCGTGGTAGATATTTTTATCTATTGCATTTTGAATTTGTGTGAGAAGAAACCCTTTCACAAAGCCTGGAGTCAGGAAAAGTATTTCCTCCCTTGCC
The DNA here is from genome assembly GCF_013347855.1 of Anguilla anguilla. Classification (NCBI taxonomy): domain Eukaryota; kingdom Metazoa; phylum Chordata; class Actinopteri; order Anguilliformes; family Anguillidae; genus Anguilla; species Anguilla anguilla. The sequence goes on along the minus strand of NC_049206.1, from coordinate 28,253,977 downwards.
ATTCACATTTTTATTGGTGTCTGATCTAGCCATATAGCTCATGGAATTTACCTTAAGCCCTTAAAGTCCAATGGCCAGGAAGCTACATGATGGAGTCTAACAGTAACATTGTCATAAATGAATGCTTTTTTTGGCCATTGATTCAGGGTGCAGCGCTATAACCTGTATAACGTTGTAATGCTTAGACACTTCGCACTTTCATGCAAAAAAGCCTTGAATGGTAAACCACTAACAAAACAAATAACAAGGCAGTCCCCCCCTCCCAAAGGAGGGCTGAAATTGACATCCCAGTTTGATGATTACGATATTTTATAATAGAAAAAATGTCCTCAACAAGTGTGTCTCCACTGGGATTTACGTAAATAAATTACAACCTGAGCCAAGGCAAATTAATACACTCTTTGTACGTAGGCTAGTAAAATTGCAAATTGGCAAACGTTTCACTTAAACCTTCCCCATAATATGCATGGAATTTTAACCAAAAGACCGGGCATACATCCAGTTGGTCCAACTGACCCCTGTATATTTACTGAGTGAGACTCCCATTGGATTACAGGATTTGGTCATTTTGGTACAATGTGCTCTTTATTCTATGTTTTGAATAATGCCTGTACTGTGTATAATTTTGGAGATAATGGGGTTTATTTAAGATGGGGATTTGTACAAAAAGCCCTAGATTTTAAGTAGGCTGTAAGGGCTTAATGATTATCAATTATGCATGTGCATCCCAACAAAGAAATTACAGAATTTTGAGTGTAAATTGTACCACATCATAAAAGCAGGTGTGGGAAATCCCTGGATGTCCATATTTGTAGGTGAATCGCAAGCTGGCTAACTGTTCAAGGTTCGTACGGTCATGAAAAACCTGGAAAAGTCATTGAAATTTAAAATGCAATTTCCAGGCCCTGGAAAAGTTATGGAAAATAATATTTTTGGGAAAGTAATGGAAATATAGCTGAAGTTGCATCAAACACAACTGCTAATTAATCCAATCATAAAAATAGTATGTATAGTAATAAAACGTAAATTGGCACGTAACCTTCGCGGTATTTTGGTGGTGTGAGAAGTTATTTCGGTCTGGCTCAGTCTGTTTACAGGCACGCCCAACAGGCACGCTTCTGCTAATGTAGCAGTTAGTGAACGTAGGCCCTAATGTGCCAACAATATGCCAGGGAAGTGCAGCTTCAATAATATATCAGGGCTCGAAATGTATTTTTTTACTTGGTAGCACTGGTGCTCCCAACTTCAAAAAGTTAGGAGCACCCACCAAAATGTAAGGAGCACCAACAATATATGCAGTAGATTTTTTATTGATAAAAAACGACAATATAACAGTACGGTTTACAAGTAACAGTTAAACTGTCACGCCTAAAATGTGTCGACTCTTCAATCAATTGCGTGTTATGCATTCAAACGAGAAAGCGCTTCTCGTCACATTAATACCGCGAATTAAATCAACCGCCAGTAAACTGCATTGGAGAAATTAGCTGTTTCAACCGGGTCGCTACACAAAACACTACATTAATGTTTCAAAAAAAATTCCGTAATCGTTCGCTTCAACTTTTCAGCTTTCGATAACGCTAATAAATTGAACATAAACTTTTGTCTTCAGGTAACATTAGTTAACGCGTTAGCTCTGTGTCGCGTGACAGTGGAGTGCAGCGAAAGGGAGTGATCGAAGGCTAATATTAACCAATTTAAAATCAGCATTAAAGGTAAGAATGTCAAGCTCACGATTGGTTAGAAGGGTCACCGTCAGCTCACAAGGCACATACTGAATGTACTAACTAGCGAATGTACAGAGAAAGAGACGTTCGACTGAAAAAAGAAGAAGGTCGCACCAGAACAATTATTTGCACTCGCACAAATGCTCCCAATTATATTTCGAGGTCGCACAGATTAAATTTCGGGAGCATATGCGACCAAAATGGTCGCAGTTTCAAGCCCTGTTTGAGACATTGACAAAAATGTTAAACTATTCGAATTAAAATATGAAAGAATGTATCTAAGTGTGTCTGTCTGGTGTTTATTTGTTTTTGAGAGGCACCATATGTTTCAGATGCAGACCTAATTTTACTTAGTGTTACAATAAATAATTTTAAATCGTCCCGCTGAGATAACGTCATTTGTTTTGGTCATGGAAATTCAGTTAAAGGTTGTGGAGAAGTCATTGAAAATCATTGGTGAAAAAGTGTATGAACCCTGCTGTTTTTATTTTTTACATAACCAGCTAATATAAAGTGGACGTTATGTTATTTTTAAAGGGAATGCATGTTTGTCATGAATCTGTTCTTTGTAAGTTGTATCCTGAATGTAAACTGAACTACTCAATAGAACCCATACAGTATACAGTATATTTCACATTAGAATCTTACCATTTAATTTGTCTCATAAGTGTGACAATGTGCTAATGTATAGCCCACAGATCAATAATGGATTTCTAGGCTGTTCTGTGAAGGTTCTTTTTTCATTTGAAAGGGGAATTAAAACCACACTACAACCCACCACTGTTAACCTACCATTGCTTCTGTTGCACTGGATTTTTATTAATATATTTTTTGCTTCTCTCCAGAGCTGTCCAACATCCAGAATATCCCACTGTGCTACAGGCTCTAGAAGTCCAAGATCCAGTGGTGGCCAACTGCCTGATTGACATGAGAGGGATTGAAACAATTTTGCTAATTAAGGTACATTAAAAAAAGAAATACATACATACACAGACACACACACACACACACACACATATATATATATATATATATATATAGGTGAGCTCCAAATAATTCACATGTGGTTAAAGTACACATTCTTAGCTTTTGCTTAAGGGTATATTTATACATTTTGTTTTCTCCATGTAGAAATCCTGGTCTGTCATTGTTTTGTTGTGGTCTGATCTAAGAGTGAACCCGCTCTGTCCGCCTTTGTCCTGCCGTGCTTTTCAGAACAATCGAGACGCCCGTCAGGTGATGCAGCAAGGACAGCCTCCGAGAAACTGCCGAGAGGCGTTTACGATGGATGGAGACCAGGTGTATGCAAACCGCTACTACTCCAGCGACCACCAGAGGGCGCATCTTCTGAGCAGGGATGTGGAGGAAGAGATAAGGTGCGTGCCATTGTTCAGTGATCATCAACTGTGGACAATGGAGCCGAATACCAGCAGGACGGGCAGACAAAAAGAGGGGTGTCTTTTTTTCTGCTGTGCCAGAAATTGAGATTTTCAGACCTTAAATGTCTCAGGGATTGCAAATATTTGGCTGTATTATTCAACATTCAGTAACAAAGAATACAAAAGCTTAATGTGAGTGCTTATGATGCACCCAAGTCTTCTGCTGATGAACTAAGTTAATGGTGCCAAGGCTAATTAGGCCTCTGGATGGGACATTTAGGGTCTGAGTATCAGTATGCCCAAATTAATCAGGAAAAATGACATCCTTGAATAAACTAGCCATGTCAGAAATTATTCCAGCATTTGATTTCCTGACTGAAAGATTTACTTCTGCAAACCCTTCAGTACTATGAATGAGAGGAACAGTTTAAGTTAGGGATGCATATTTAAAGGAATTTCCTTAATCGATAGTTGTTAACCTTAACAAACAATCGTTGATTAATTGACAAAACATAAAAGCTAAATATAGCTTATGATATACAGAATACAAAATGCATATTATATTCCTCAATTTAAAGATGTATTGTAACATTTGAGAAACAGGCATTCTTGTAGCATAACAAAAATAGAATATGAAGGCGTGTAGGCTACTTTAACAGGAAAAACAATTGCGCTCCGCCTTGTCTGTCGCATGCAAAACCGTTGCTCCGCTAGGCTTCAATGCGTGTAGTTATGGTACCTCTAGACGGGATACGATACCCTGGCTCGAGGAAGTTTATTAGCTCTCGAAATCCCTTGCCGTCAACGGTGCTTATTGGCATCATTTCCTTTTCAACCATGTTGCATATCCTCTGAGTAACACCCTCCGCTCGTCTATACCCTCTTTGCCAACACCGGGGTGATGGTAGGTTGCGATCCACTTGGCCCTGGCAATGCGGTTGGATGTAAAACTTTTTAGGTGGTACATTAATGAAGTGGTTGAGTAGTATTCCCGCACTGGACTACGTTTTGCCCGCTTCATTTTTGTGCCTTTTTGTGTAGGCTAAACTTCACGGCCTCTTCAATAATTACACTAGGCTAAATCTGACGCCCTCGCGTGGAGGGGAGACCTTAAATCATGATTGCATTTCACGCAAAAACTCCCGTTGATACAAGACCACAGATTGTTCAGTTAATTGTTAATTTGAAATCTTATCAATTAAATTCTTATTAGCAATTCATTGATAGTTGATTAATTGTTAACTGTTGGAATTCTTTTGGAAAGAGTGTTGTAGATGTCTTAGGATTTGCACTACCCCTGAAAATAACTGTCACCTGTTTTACCCAAGACACCTGGAGACTGAGCTCGCGAATGAGACAACTCAGGTGGAGCATTTCCGGCGGCAAGTTCAGGTGGTGCAGGGCGATATCCAGCAGAACAATGCCTTGCTGAAGAGAGCGCACGAGGAGAGGAAGAGGGCGCAGGTGTGTTACGCTCCTGCATTGCTAAACCAGGGGTCCCTATCGCTCATCTGGGAGAACCACTGTTTCTGTTGGGTTCCCCAACCCCGGTCCTCGTTTTCCTTGCTACTCAATACTTAATTGATCAACTACACAATTCACCTTGCCTGGTTTCTTGGGTCTTAGAGATTTTAGTGTGAAAACAAAAACTGACACTGCAGGTTTGGGGATCGTTGCGGACCCTATGGTTCTCCAGGACCAGCCGTCAGTAAACACATGATACTCACGAGCGTCCCTGCTGTCATTTGACTGATTATCTTTAAATCTTCCCAGGAAAAGTCCCGCAAACTCCGGCTGGAAATCAGTGATCTCCAGAACGTGGAAGAACCTCAGTCTGAAGACCTCAGACCTCTTGTAAGAACTTTTGTCTTCTCGTCTGTTCTAGTAATGTCAGATTTAATTGCAATTGATTAGCAATTATGTAGATCCTAATTTGGAATGTCTTCCAATATAATGTAATACTATTTATATTTGAGTGTAGAATGTCTGAAAGAACTTAATCATGCATCGTGAACATCAGTAAATATTCAAGGAATTAAATGAAGTTTTTGCAGTAGTGGCTGCTGAGCTTACAATTGAGGAGGCATAAAACTTTGGTATTTTTGGTATTGACCTGTTTTCAGTATTTTCCTTGATTAATAAGTGTGCCAACAATGAAATAATCCATTGTCAGGTAAACGCATAGCTTCTTTCTTCAGATCATTTTAGGGATTAAATAATACATTTTATTTAGAAAAATCTGTTTTATTCACTGAGTACACTTAACGACAAATGATACACCACTCTGTTAACTACTGTGTTAGCTTTTGGCGCAACCTACTGTACAATAAAGTCTTACCACATCTGTACTTCAAGATCATTTAAATGACAAAATCTGTGGCAGATCTTTTCCATGAATATTCTCCAAGTGTAAGTGTGAAAAACATATACATATATAAAAGTACATATATCTACAATTTTGAATAATGTTGGTTGAAATGCCCAACATTTTGTGATGCAAATAAACAGAATTTTAAATTAGAATTCACCTAATTGAGGAGACCTTGCTATATCTGATGGAGTTGAGTATTTTGTATTTTGACTTAATTGTTGTATTGTTAATCCAGGAAAATTACTGAAAAGTGAAACTAGTCAAGTTTTCTGCCTCCTCAATTTCAGCTCAGCAGCCTTCACTGGATTTTTTTATCTTTTGTTGATTTCCACAAAGACATGTTTTGAACTTTGAAAAAAAAAGTTAAAAATGAGGTCAAGTTACGACAAACAATATTGGCTATCTTGGTTCGCAAAAAATTGAACAAGCTTCTTGATTGTCCAAGTTTTAATTTGTGACTTAGCGAAACTGCTTTGTATGTGTGAGTAATCTGACATTGTTGTGCGTTGAAGATGTGTTTTTGTTGAGTTATTTATTTTTGTGCTGTGTTTGTTATGAGTAACTGATCATAACTAGAATGTAAAGTTCATAAGTAAACTTTAGTGTGGTTTCTTCAGCAGTTGTTTAGCTGTTACCAGATTAAAAAGTTAAGAGAGCTCTAGCATCCTAAAACTTTAATGGTGTATAGGTATATAGCATGCCAGGTGTAACTTGGTGGATGGTATACCTGCCATCCCAATAAATAAGTTGCGTAGGCCACTGAATGTTATATTCATTCATTGTTCCCTTGGCACTGACCAGCAGTCCTTGAAGAGCATGTATTTTTACTAGAGCTGAATGGTTCAATCTTGGCTTTACCCTGATGGTGTGGGTTGGGTTGGGTGTACTTTCCTCTCTGGCCAGGAGGAGGAGCTGCAAGAGATCTGCGAGAAGATTGTTGTGGCTCGGGGGGAGAGCGAAGCTGCCCGGCAGCGGGCAAGCCAGCTGAAGAAAGCCTTGGAGGAGGCGGAGACGAAATACCGGCAGCACAAAGACAGCATCAGCAGCATCACTGAAGAAGCTGACCCCATCAAGGTGAGCTTGTGTGAATGCTCTCTGCACCAAGTGCTGTGTGAGTATCTCTGAAGAACTGACCTGCCCTTCACAAGCTTCAGAGAATGTATCCACAGGTTTCTTCCTGCTCTGAAATGTCTTAAGCGGGCCACCTACCTGATCAATAACAAGACCAGGTTAAAACCTAGTATATGGCTGGACCTAACACACGTGATCCTGCCGACCAATGGTGTAACTTCATCACTCACTCAGTCACAGACATTCGCGTTTGTAAATACTGCATTTTGACTGCTTTAAAGTTTACTTACAACCTTATACACGCTAAATATACTGTGAGTCCACATAATCTCATAAGAGAATTAGACAGTATGGGCGACCGCACGTGCCACTCAGGCATGTGCTGTTATTGTGATTTTCAACAGAAACTGCCTACCTTCTAAGTGTTTGTTTTTTTTTTTTTTTTCTCTAAAGGGCAATTGTCTTTATTTATGCCACATCTACTGACTTTTACTGTATAATTATAGATCATTATGCAATGTAATTGGGCATAATTCCAGAAATGACAATTCTGTGCAAATACCCGAATTATGCGATAATCCCTTATGCAAATATGTTGATTCTACTATATTAATTTACACAGTTTTTGCCTATCTGCAGGTTGAACTGAGAAATACAATTCTGAATGTTTTTCAGGAGTGATAATTTTCTTCTGGAATTATTTTGAGAAAACCGTGGCAAAACATTGTCAGTTCTGAACTGTAGCCCATAACCAGTAATGATCTGTGGTAGCGGAATCTCATTATCAAGTTTATTTCGTGAAGGGTTCTCCCATGACAATCCTGTTTGTCATACACAGGATGAGCTGAGTAAAAGTGACCAAGAAGTGGAGAAAAGCAAACATCACAAAAGGCACTACGAGGAGAAACGCAGGGCCCACATTGACGGGATTCAGAAGCAGAAAGCCGACCTGAACACCAAAGAGAGAGAGCTCATGGTACTGAAGGAGTCATTTATGGGTAGCTGGTGGTGGCAGGGATAAGTACGAGTTTCTCAGCACACGTGATTCAAATTTACACCCAAAAGTTTAAATTACATTGAAAGCAGCAGGACCATTATCAAAATGTTACTTCTATACCGGTTATTCTGCTTGCGTTCACTACCGTGTAAAGGACAGTTCAGATTGGAAAGTCGCCAAGCAACAAGATGGTTTTGAGACATTTTTTATGGGAAATTTAGGATACTGTAGCTCTGCTTTCTCTGAGAGTGAGCATGTCAAACCTTTAGTTCAGACTTTAAAGACGGATCTGTTCAACCAACTCAACGTGGTGTTGTACCAGTCAATGTTTTTTTTATTTTTTAAACTGTCTTTTTAAGTAGACTGTATAGTCTTCACTCAGTAACATCCTACTTATCTTACCTATTGCAGTTTGATCTGAAATTAACATTAGCTATTTATGGAAATGCACCCGATGAATTCAAACAGTGACATGGAATTTGCCTCATCGTCAGTGATCTACAGTTTTTGGGAAGCTGCAAACAGTTCACTCATCTGAATCTTGACAGGAGGCCATTGAGAAAGCCACAGCAATCTGCCCTGAGCTGGAGGTAAGGAGAACGGCAAAGAGTCTGGACAATGAGATCAGCCGCCTGAGACAGAAGATCAGCACGCAGCAGAATCAGCATGGAGACCGGGACGAGATCCTCAGGTACAGTTTTGACCCCTTTCATCAGCGCTCTTCAGTCATGGTCCTGGAGAGCTGTTTTTTTTTTTATTTTATCTGAAATTGCACGACCAGTTCACAATCAACAAGGAGAGGCGCATTTACTGTCTGATAAACCACTTAAATTTTTGTCTAATAAGTGCTGAGTAACAGCAAAAACCAGGACTTTCTGGCTCCATGGGACCAGAATAGGAGAGCCCCCTGCCTTTCCCATTGGTTCCTCTAGCAAGCAGCAGACACTGACCATCTTTCTGGTCAGGTGACCTTTCAGGCTGCATAGCCCCAAGCCTACATAGAATCCCTTCTGTATACAAACCAAGTGAGATTTGTTTGGATATGCAAATTATGATGTGCGAGGATCTTCTGTGGTAGGCATTTGAGACAAACTTTTTTGTGAGATGTAATGTCTAGCTTATGGTAGAGTGCCGGTTAGTTTCAGAGTGATAGATTAAGTGGTAGCTAATCGCTACAGTGGCACAGTTAGACTAGTAGATGAGCAAAAGCAAGGGAGAATAGTAGATGAAAGGTAGAAGGTTTGCCACAGAGTGGTAGTTAAGCTTGTCTGTTTCTGAACCGTAGGCAGTACCAGGAGGCTCTGGAGAACTACAAGAACGTTGCATTGCAGGTTAAGAATCTGAAGAAGTTCACCGAACTCCTGAGCAAGATCATGAACGACCGACACAGAGTGTATACAGAGTTGAGAATGTAGGTAGAATTAAATTATTTGTATGATTGCTTCCAATTTTATATTTTTCATCATTATAAAAATATAGTGTCAAAAGGCAGTTCCGACAAGCCAGCAGTGCCTGTTGAGTGAATGGTATCTGCACGTTACTTACCGCTTCTTTCATCAGGTACCTTTCCGTGCGCTGCAAGTACTACTTCGACTCTATGCTGTCACAGCGCGGGTACACTGGGAAAATGACCTTCGACCACAAGAACGAGACTCTGGCCATCTCAGTAAGGACAGACCATCAATGTGTGCAGGGATAAAAGGGATACACTGACTTCATGGATATCCCTAAACCGAGCTCACAGTCGCCAGTTATAAAATTAATGTAGATGCAGTATCAAAGCTTTATTTCATTTATTTTCTTCTTTGATTCTTAAATAACTTATTGGCCTGGAAGGTTGTCAATCACATAAGTAGGTTTTGCTTTATTTTGCGCAATTAGAAAAATTGTAATCTTAGAAAAATGGTGCTGGTGAACTCAGGCATGAAAATCTTAATTTCTTTTGAGGTCTTTTCATCCCTGTGTCTAATTGATTGCAGGCCACAAGTTTAAGCAGTCAATCCAGTGTATGTTGGTTTAATGAGGGGTTAATATGTAAGCACCAGAAGGTTCTAGGTTTTCTGTCTTGTTTAAAGTATATTTGTCTGGGGTTTCATTTCAGGTGCAGCCAGGAGAGGGCGACAAAGCAGCCCTTAATGACATGCGATCTCTGTCAGGGGGGGAGCGCTCGTTCTCCACCGTGTGTTTTGTGTTGTCGCTCTGGGCCATTGCCGAGGCCCCCTTCCGATGTCTGGACGAGTTTGACGTCTACATGGTGAGATGTATGGCGAGCCGTTTTAGCTTTAATTCATTTCTAGAGGATATCGCAAATACAATTCTAACTAGTTCGAATGCAAATTCTTGATATCAGAAATTCAGTTGTAACTAGTTATAATTCAAGCGTTTTCCCCATTCATTTCAATGGGACCTTTCATTTTTGATATCAAGAATTGAATTTCAACTAGTTAAAATACAATTCTTGATATCAAGAATTCCTATTTTAACTAGTTAAAATTAAATTCATGATATCAGAAATAAGTATTTTAACTAGTTGAAATTATATTGTTGATATCAGTAATTGATTTTCTGATATCAGAAATTGGCATTTTAACTAGGTCAAACTCCAACTCCCATTGAAATGAATGAGAAAAAGTTTTAAATCTGACTAGTTAAAATAGAATTTCCGATATCAAGAATTGGCATTTTAACCGGTTATAATTTAATTTCCGATATCAATAATATGCCTTTTAACTAGTTAAAATCGAATTTCTGATATCAACAATTTGCATTCTAACTAGTTAAAATTTGAATTTGCGATATCCTCTAGAAATGAATTAAAGCTAAAACGGCTTGCCATAGAGATGACCTCATGGTAGTTCTACTAGAACTAGTCTCAGGACACAGATGGTCACATCTTGGGAGATTTGGAGACTCTCTTTCCTTAGCGTATGGGAAGCGCACTTGCAGCGATGGCAGGCATGTCAGATGCTTTGAAGTTAGTATGTGGAAGTGTAGCATATTTTACATGCCTCCTCTTGATGTTTCAATCACCACCCTCATCTGAGACCCACCCTCAGTTGACTGATTTGTTTAAAATAATGTATCTGAATGTCCAACACATTCTTGCTACATGACAAAAGACATTGGTCCCCAAGGCTGGTCCTGGGGTCCTGGGGAGCTGCAGGGTCTACTGGTTTTTCGCCTCAAATCAGCAACCAGTTCAGACCCACGATTAAGCAGCAAAGACTCATTTTCAGACCTTAAATGTTCCCAAAACCCTCTGTTTCAAAAATTTGAATTCACAACAATCAATGGACAACAGTCATACAGAAATTGGGAAGCAATACATGCAAATGGGTCCCAGAATGCAGGACAGTCCAAAATTGAGAGGTCCTGGATCCTATTCCGGCAGGATCAGGCACAAATTAAACACCAATGCTGCTGGCAGGCTGTAGACACCAGTGTGTTTCTGTTTAGTTTGGGCCTTCAGCATGTCGTCAAAGTGTTGTCACTCTAGAACAAGTGGTAGCTGGAGAACTAGAACTGGCCAACAGTCACCAAAAAAATCTGAATTAATTTAGTGAAGCAATTCACCTGAATAAGCTTGGGTATAGCAGCAGTGCTCATCTGGGATATTAACATGCTCCAAACTGGTTATCAGTTCAGTTCCTTTGCCCAGCTTCCCCTTGTACCGTACTTTGAACGCAGCCCATTGTCAAAGTGGTCAATGGTGGTGAGATGTTGCTACCTGTGGTGTACCAGGTACACTAGTGTTGTGTGTGGAATTATACAAAATGTTCTCTACTATCGTTAGGGTGACGTGAAGCACCATACACATGACTAACTAACTTCTTAATTGTTTCAGGATATGGTCAACCGGAAAATATCCCTCGACATGATGCTTAGGATCGCCACTAACCAACGTTTCCGACAGTTCATTTTTCTCACCCCTCAGAACACGAGGTATCGTACCTTTGTCTTATTTCCAAGGCAAACAAGGTTTTTGCCATTTTAAGTTCGCGTTTCAAGATCTGTTGATCAGTCCAGTTGCACTGTAGCATTTTTTGTTTTGTTTTTTTTTAGTTTGAAGTTTGAATGAGATACATTCATGTGTCCATCTCACTTTCAGGAGACCCTCCTATAAAAAAAAATTACTTGGGAATTGAATATTTTGTTCTTGCACTTCTGTATTATAAAAGCTTAAAGATTTTGTGCATGTTATTTATCGTGAAGGAAATTACACAGTGTTTTATGCAAGTGAGAATGGAAAGTAATCTGTGTAATAATAAAATAAATGTATGTAAGGAAATACAATGTTGTCAGGACCTCCTCAAAGAGGCTCATTCAGTTCAGTAAGTTCCTCCAGTTTTTGAAACTCCTATAATCTTAAGGCCATATTTACTAAGAATGACGCAAATTCTTTGTCGCCGCATGTTTTGAATTTAGCAGGGTTTTTACTAAGACTGGTTATGTAAATGAGCACAGCCACGGCAAGTTCATTTAAATTCACTGTCGGTATTTAAAATGTGTCTTTTGCATTGCAGGAAAGCACCATTTTTTATCACTCCATCTTTAGTCAAGTTGGGTTTTGGACAAGTGTCAGGATACATAGATGCAATGGATAGGCAGTGTCACCTTTAAATTTGAATTTGAAGTCTCATTAATAACGTAGGGGAGAGTCCCTATGAATGTAAGGCTTGATAAATGTAACACGGTCAATAACTTAATGTACAACATGGCTACCATAGCCATTTCAGGATTGTTCATGCACAGTTCAGTCCTCTACCGCGTCCCAAAGGGAAAGACCAATGTGATAACAGTCCAAAACTTTCCTGAAGTAACTTTCGGGTATAAGCTTGCATTTTAGGAATGCCGGATCTCTCGGTTTACCAGCACAAGCCTTACCAGTGTGGCACCTTAGTAAATATGGAACACTATCTTGTTGGTGTCTGTAACAGCCCTGCAAATCCTCAGTAAATTTGGCCCCCTAGTCTCCTGTTAGAAGAGAAAGAGACCATGCAGTGATGTGTGTGTCAGCACCAGGCATTCAGACTCAGTCCTTTATTTTCCAGCTCCCTCCCTTCCAGCAGCCTGATCCGGATTCGTCGGCTGAAGGATCCAGACCGCACCCAGACTGTGCTGCCCTTCGGCCAAGGGAACCGAGAGGAGGCGGAGGGATGAGGTAGAGCACCCTCCCGTCCCCAGGCTCCGTTACCCAATCAGCACCCTGACCAAGGGAGTCATGCCATTTTACGGACTAGGAGATGCAAAGCCAAAAAACGAAAAAAATAAAGCTTGGATAATGAAAGATTGTTAAATGGCCCACATTTTAGTTCTGTGGAAGGATATTTTCATTTAGAAAAGTAAGATATCTCTGAGAAGAAATGTCACAGTCACAAAACATTTGAATTCTTTTTCTAATAACCAGTCAGATTTATACTTTTAATATGTTAGCTTTGTTTTAAGCTGTTTAAATTATTGAGTTCAATCAGAAACTTATTATAAATGGTGGGTGACTCTTTCTATCCAGTTAATTTTGTCATATTTTAGTTCCTGGGGGAGAGGAGGATCATCCACTTTTTTGTAGTCTGCGTGGTATACTAAAATTGAATTCTTACATAAAGTTTACATATGAAAATTTTGCTGTTAAATATATGTGCAATTATTGATTACAAGTTTGAAGTGAAGCAAGTGTTTATTCTGTAATAATTAGCAGTGTAAAACTTCCTTTTTTACTTTTGTATGTTGAAGACATTTTTTTTCTGTGTCCGAAAGTAAACTTTTGACTTCCTAAAATAAATATACTTTTCTGCTGCTAAATGCTCCATGTTTTGTGAAATTTCAGTACAGCTACCATCATTCCTTGTTAATGTTTATTGTTGTGATAAACCACATCCACTATTTCACACAGGCTGGGAATTGTAATGCCAGACATTAACCAGATTTTCTGGGGAAAAATGTAAATGCACAGTTTAATTTTGATTTTGTGTTTTATGCACTGAAATCGAAGTACTGTGCAATTGTGCAATTGGAAAAACATTTCAGTCTCACAGTAATTACTATGAATTCCAGTATTTATGTAATATAAATTTCAGGGAAGCATTGAGGAAGAGCCCCATTTACAATATTGTGGTTTACAACTAAAATAAAAGAAAGCAAAAGAAGAACATGCAGTAAAACAATAGTCGAAAGCAATTAAAACATTAGTTAAAACTAAATTTAAAACAATTGCCGTCAAAATTTTATTTCACTTAATGTTTTTGTACAAAGGCAAGGTTTGCATATACATATTATGAATAACAGGTTTAGTGAGTGCTTATTGCTGCATTTTTTATTTACAACCTGGCTGCCAAAATCAGGTGATTTGTGGATATGAAAAATATTGATAATGTTCTTCCCTTCTGCATTTTACCCAAAAGTGTCTCATGTAATAATATACTACACTAGTACTGTACTCCTCTATGAAAAATTTAATGCACATTTGTTCAGTGGTTTGCAACGTTCTTGGAACTTACAAAAAGGTATTTTTACTCCGTTACCTGAGAAAAACAGGAGTGTTTCAGATATTCAATTGGAAATAGACTTGTGACAAATATGTTGAATACACCATTTTAACAATTTGACAAAATGTAAACCATCACCACGTTAACAGCCCTAAAATTAAAAGATACTCCACACCTAAATTCTAACATGTTCAATGAGAGTGCCTGTCTGGGAAACTAGTGTGTTGGTGCCTGTGATGATACAAGGATGACCCTGAGAAGACCACCTAATCCCACAAATTGCTGTATTTCTGAAAAAATTAAATTCCACAAATTGATGTTTTCTAAAGCTATATAGCTAATGGCATCTAGTTGTTGTGCTTACAGTAGACATGAAATGCCCTTAAATATAGGAGTGGTCTCTATCCTACACATAGATTAATATGAGGGCGGTCTGGGATTGCATTACAGACTGGTGCTAGCGGAGGGGCACCTAGACGTTTATGTTTCGGGCCAGGGCGCGCACCTGGATGTTCGGGGCGCTAAGGGTCAGACCCCCAGTCGGGGACAGGTCGATGTCTTCCCCATTCACCCCTTCAGCAGCGTGAAAGGAGAAGTTCTGCAGCAGAGACGTGAAGAACAGGAACAGCTCCATCCTGGCCAGCATCTCTCCAACGCATACCCTGCGGCCTAGCAACGGCCAGAGAAGAGCAGGGCCAGGGTCAAATCCCACCATGACATCCAGAAGCAGGACTGCTTACTGATTTAAGCCACTGAACTGAATTTTACCAATATTACATTTTGTAGTATGCTGCCTTTTGTCTATTATGGCATGAATGAACAGTATATACTTATTTTTGTAGATATTAGAGAAAAGGAAGTTAAAATGAAAAACATTTCCTCTTACTTGCTGTTCAGCTTACTGAAACTTTAAATCTCTCAATGAATTTGAACATATTAAGGAGTCAAACTTGATGCGGTAAGGGCATAAATATAATCACAAACTTTGGGTCATTCCCAGGGTGGTCTTATGTTCCCAGGGTGGTCTTATGTTCCCCAGATTTATATGGCACATAATGGGAACATGACAAAGGGTCTTATGTTCCCAGAGTCCTATGTTCTCCAGGTCTACAAATGTGCTCTCCCAGGGTCCTATGTTCCCAAGGTCCTAGGACCCTGGGAACATAGATACGCTCCCCACAAACTTAGGTCTTAATAATGCCAAGACTGGCCTGTATTTAATTCAACATTTGTCCTTAACTTTGACTTACATGTAAATGCAAGCTTTACACTTTTTCTGCACAAACTCAATTTAGCAAGTTTGGTTTAGTGATTGCTGAACTCCCCAAACTATTAGTAGAAATTGAATTTGGGGCAAATGTTGATTAGATCCCAGCCTCAGTCTATTGACAACATGCTTAAAGATGAAAGTGTTGCATAAATGCAATTCATTATTAACATTGAAGACAACTCTGGTCCCTACCATGTGCAAAATGGCATTACCTGCAGAAAATGGCATGAAGGCTTCTCGTTTGACAAACTTCCCCTGCTCATTGAGGAAATGTGGTGGGTAGAAGTGGTCTGGCTTCTCCCAGTGGTTCTTATCCCGGTGTACTGATCTCAGCAGTGGGATAATGTAAGTCCCCTGTACAGAAGTGTAAAACACAGCTCATTCTTACGCTTTCAAAGGAAAAGCATTAAAATATTTCATTTGAATGACGGGAAATAGTCATTCTGGGAACAATTCAGACATTCCAAAGTGTAAGTTCCATAATGTTTAGGATAAAGGCATTATTTAGTTTTAAATTTGGCTCTGTAATCACAATTTTAGATTTGTAATCAATTCACATTCCCAGGTTTTGTTAAGGGTATTGTTATACACTTTAATTTCACCATGTAGAAATTCCAGAACTTTTTATATATACCCCCCCTATTTCAGGGCATTGTGATGTTTGGGACCTATTAATGATATGTAAATGAAAGTAGTCATGTTTATTACTTTGTCACATATCCTTTGCATGCGATGACTGCTTGAATTCTGTGACCCATAGACATCATTAGGTACTGAGTATCTCTGGTGATGCTCTGCCAGGCCAGGCAAGAAAAAAAAAAGTCTTTGTCCCAAACATTATGGATATGTACAGTGCCGTGAAAAAGTATTTGCCCCGTTCCTGATTTCCTCTATTATTGCTTCTTTTTAACACTGAACGGTTTCAGACCTTTAAACAAAATGTAATATTAGACCAAGGGAAACTGAGTAAACACATTTTATGGTTGATACCTTTGGGTGTTTGATAACATTTTTCATTAAATAAATGAAACAATTTTTTCAAAATTTATTTTGTGTTTACTCAGGTTCCCTATGTCTATTACATTTTCCCAAAAGATCTGAAACCATTCAGTGTTGAAAATATTAAATAATAGAGGAAATCAGGAAGGGACAAATACTTTTCACGGCACTATATACAGAATACATGAACAGAGTGTTTGCATTTATACATCAACAGATTGTTGCATTTAACCTTGGGTATACAGTAGCCCCTGAGGTCTACATCACAGGTTGTTTCATGAGGCAGGCCCATGGGGAGGATGTCGGCAAACCTCTGAACCTCGTGAATCACAGCGTCTGTGAAGGGCATCATCTGCCGGTGCTCAGCTCTGGGCTTCGCCCCTCCAATGATCCTGTCAATCTCCTCGTGGACCTTCACTGAAAATGTGACAGAAATGAAGCAAGAACATGTGTATACCAACATGTATTTATGCAATTCATTTGCAATAAAGGCTTGCCTGTCTCTTTGTTGTTTTGTTTAAATCTGTGATACCAAAAAAGCAACCTATGCCTCCCTTTTGATTGTGGTTACCAGAGCAGCTGCTGTTGTGATTTTGGGGGAGAGAGACCTGCAGGACTACAGACTGCAGAAGTCTCACTTACAGGCACACACACCTGAGGTGTTTCTGATTGCATTTATGATAACAACCTGTTGTACCTTCAGGGAGAGAAACACTGTTAAGGCTTGGACTGCATGTTACACATTCCTCCCCACCTGGCAAAGCCCCTTAAAGGCAAACCCCCTTTCAAGTGATCTGTGGCACTCTTGGAGAAAGAAGGGAAAAAGGCAGTGCCTCATCCACTTAATCACAAGAGTCCACACACTCCACAACATGATGATATCTCACCACTCTGTGGTGAATAGATAGACAATCAGACAATAGCCATTTCATTTCCCCTTTGACCAGGACCTGATAAAGGACAGAAGAAATACAAATAACAAATCTATCTAACAATCTTCCATAGTCGTGGAACTACTGATTCACTGCAGGATTTAACTGAATCATTTATTTAAAGCAACAAGTATGGATTCTAAAATACCATCAACTCACTCTGGATGTTGGGGTGCTTGATCAGGATCAAGAGAGCCCAGGAAAGGGTGCTAGACGTGGTCTCTGTTCCAGCCACAAAAAGATTTGTGACAGTACACAGGAGGTTCATTTCGTGGAAGTGGGAGTATGAGTGGTTCTTTTCCTGTGGGTTGACATTGGGATCACTTTGAACATACCTTAAACAATGGACAGGTTACCCTCTAAGTTTTTTCAAAGGTTGGAATTCCCAATCATAATTCTGGACCCTTCTCATCACTGCAACTCCAGACAAAGACCACATTGATACTACCAGGAATTATACATTTCCATAATTAAGCCACCTTTTAATTTTTTGTATGTTCTACATCTGCAAATAGGTCACAACAACTGCCAAATGATTTAATGTGGCAGTAGGAACAGTATCAAAAATTAAGACTGCTTTTTGATTTCAACAAAATCTTTAAATAGTTATTGGCAGATGATTCAAATGTGTACTTTGGTTCATATTTGTATCTATCATCCTGCCTGTCCAATCATCTGAAACGCATAAAGAGTATTTCACTTACATTACAGGCATTTAGCAGATGCTCTTATCCAGAGTGACGTACACAACTTTAACATAGCATTTTCATTTAATCAAATTATACAGTTGGATCTATACTGAAGCATTGCAGGTTAAGTACCTTGCTCAAAGGTACACTGTCCTACCCAGGAATCGAACCTGTGACCTTTAGATCCACAAAACCAGATCCTTACCCATTATACTACACTGCTGCCAGTTAATAACACATTTGCATGGGTACAACACATGGCTCATTGTTGTTATTTGTCATTTGTGATGGTCATCAGTCATCAGACGAAAGCCTGTGAAGGCTGCAGAGATAATTGCCAAGTATGACTGCAGGTCACTCTGACAGAACTAAAAAACATCCATGTAGCTGATCAATCACAACTGTGTACTGCCAGCCCACAGCTGTGCCTAAGGCCTGGTTCCCAGAGGGAGACTGTTCAAGCCTGTTTGCCCCAGTCTGCAGCCCCAAATGACTAATCTGGCTCAGGACTCAGTCAGTGCAAACATCATTGCTAAAACAAATTTATTGGACTTACACTATTCCAATTACCAAATATTAACTGTCTTTGCATTCATGTCTGCTTTTTGTTTTTTCAGTTAACGCACCCTGTCACTTAATACAGCGTTTCCCAAACTTTTTCCTTCCGCGGCACATTTTCCAAATTTACAGAATCTCATGGCACACCACGCCGACCAAAAAAAACCCCCGAGCGACGTACTGACGTTGATGTGACGTGCCAACAGTAGGCCTACATGTTCTTTTGGCGTCTTAATTAAGCGATATGCATTTTAATGATATTTATTTTGGCTTTTGTGAATGGGATTTGTTCATCTAAGTTTTTTAAATTCTTTTGAACATTAAAAACACTGCACTTTCACACTGCACACCTGACCTCGCCTGACGTCACACCGGTTGGGAAACACTGACTTAATACATAATAAAACATTTTGTCAGAGCTATAACAGCTTCCAAACATTTCCTGTTGCCAGCTAAGTGTTTCTATGTAATGCATGTAAAGACATCTATGAATATTTCTCAGCTAGAAAAGTTCTGCAGGAAAGAGAGGAAAAAATTAGTTTAAAAAATTAAAGAAACTGAAAAAAACTGTCACAGATCTGACAAGATGGTGGTGTTACTAAGTACTACAGAAACTAAGAGGGTGCCCAAAATTTTGTACACAATGTTCATTTTAGTTTATTTGAGTCTGAAATAAATTCAAATGAACAGAAAATATGCATTACAATTAAAATTCACATTGGCAAGAGTTGCCTAAACCTTTGGAGGAAAAACCAGAAAGTGCACTGTAGACACATTGTGCATAAAAACTGTAGACAGGTGCAGGGCAGGGAAAACAAATAAATAGAACCATATGAAAAAAGGATTACCTGCTCCCTGCGTTTGAATTTTCACAGTCAGGGTTTAATTTACACTCAACCTTTCGACCTGCAGGTCTTTGTCAGGTATAATACCTGGTGGTCAAAACGTCTGTTTATTACACACTCACTGGTAACATTCAAAACCAGTGTGTGGGTAAGCCTTTTTTCCTTATGTGCCTAAACACATGCACACAACTAATATGTGATGATTCATATAATATGAACACAGATGATTATATAAACATAAACAGTGTCTTACCCCCTCCATCTTGCTCATGAAAGCATCGATGTAGCTTCTTTTGTCATTCTCATCAAGGACTTCTCTGTGTTGGATGAAAATCTGTCTGAAAAAGTCCTTCAGAATATTCTGGTGTTCTATAACTTTATAATGTGGTCCAGGCAAGGGGTGCAACACAGGAAACATGTTGTACAACTAAAACACCGGTTAGAGACAAAATGTTTTTAGACTTTTACTGTACTACTATTAGTATGGCTACTGCTACTGCTGCTGCTACTACTACTACCACTACCACTACCAATAATAATGATAATAATAATAACTTGTCATTTTGTAGGTGGCAATGTAGCACAATGGGCAAGGAACAGGCATTGTACCATAAAGATTGCACACATTGCCATTGCACCATTGAGAAAGATACTTTACTTGAATTGCCTCAGTATATATCCAGCTGTATAAATGCATACTATGTAAAAACAAAATATTAAATGTTATGTAAGTTGTTCTGTATAAGAGCATCTGTAAATGTCCATGTAATAATAAAAATAAATAAATAAATAAATAAATAAAAGAATAGTGTAATAGTTACTACACCTGTATATATGGGCCTCCAACAAGTCTGAAGTTCTCACTGTTCAAAGTCAAAAGTTTAATGAAAATTTCATCTTCATATTCCAACCTTTTCCCCATAATCAGGGAGACTATAATGTTAGATGTAGCTGCGTTAATAGGAATTGTTGTCAGAAACGGTTCACCTAAGGGAGAAAAGACAGGTCAAATAATATAGCCCTCATGCTTTATGAATTACACTTACACGGTTCATTATGCACAACCATTTCACCGAGTTCAAGAAAGAAGGTAACATTCTGATTCTGTTATTCCTACATAAGCAAGGTTTTTGGTTTCTAATAATTTCTTCACATAGAAAGACAGCGAACAGAAGCCCTATGCTCAAAAAAGCCCTGAGAAATAACCAGGTGAGACTGGTTACATTTATAGTGGTTTCTAAGCATGTTTTGTCATTACAAATACTGAGTAGAACTTGTTTCTAAGAATGTTGAGTCTGTAGTAGAATCACTTGGTTGAGAATGCTCACATATTTTGTCTTTAGAAACATTGAGCAGAAGCACTTTCTCTAATCCTGTGGTATCTGTATTTACACTGAGCAGAAACACTCATGATTTGATTGTCTTCACCTTTTTTTGCTTCAAACTGCTTCACCAGGTGTTCAGATTCCTCGATGATTTTTTCCTCAATATTCCGCTTTCCCATTCCAAGGTCACGTAGGACTGTTAGTGTGAATCTACGGATAGTTTTCCATGAATCCCCATGTCCAAAAATAATACCTAGGGTCAAAAAATAAATTATTATCATGCACACACAGCAAGTTTGATCAGGAAATCTGACCAATGGTTTTCATACTCAGTCAATCACATATCACCACATGGTTGAGTATGAGAACATATAGTGATGTGTATATGCACACTAATGGAGTGCCTTTTTAAACCGACAGTCTGACCTCTCCCGTGCTGCCCATTGCTGGTGTTGGGCTTTGTAATTTCTGTTGCTACTGCTCGAAAAATTATTGCTTTACTCGCTTCCACTCTGCAAAGAGCCTAATGGTGGTCCTGGATGACCAGCTGGACCTCAAGGAGCACATCACGGCAACATCATGGTCCTGCAGATTCCTCCTGTACAACATCAGGAGGATTCAAGCACACCTGACCACGCACTCCACCCAGCTACTTGTCCAGGCTATGGTGACCTCCCGTCTTGATTACTGAAGCACCCCCCCTTGCAAGCCTGCCAGCTTGTGCCATACAGCCACTACAGATGATTCAGAATGCTGCTGCTTGTCTTCAATCTTCCTAAGTTCTCTCACGTCACTCCTCTGCTCAGCTCACTCTACTGGCTACCGATCACTGCCAGGATCAGGTTCACTGCTTCCAATGTGGTCTGAGTCACATCTCTTCAGACTATACCTGGACTAACTATCTATCACCTATCATCTTAAATCCCCCTCTTCCATATTACGTGTACCTCCATCCAGCACTTATAATGCAGTTGTATTGTTATCTTGATATTGTAACTTGTTGTCATGCCTCCTACTTTGACTTAAAAATATTCTCTGACCTAGCCTATGCTTACTGTGTGAACTGGACTTAATGTCTTTTTGGATATGAACAACTGTTACATAATGAGTATTGTGCCTTGTCAGACCTGTGTTTTGTAGTTGTTCCAGTTACCTCCAGTATACACTCATTGTACACCGCTTTTGATAAAAGTGTCTGCCAAATTACTGTAATGTTGTTTGGATCTGCTTCAATGTACTAAGGAGGAGGTGGTTGGCATCTCTCCTGTTTAATAGGGGCGATGCATCGTACTCCACTTAGTGAATGCTGGTGAGTGCAGATCCATTCAGCACCAAACCAAAATAATTGCATTCCATATCATTTAAATATTTAATCTAAATGAGTCTACATGAGTGGTCCTGACTGAAATGAAATTTTCTACCCTATTCCTAGTCAGATATGAATCAGGTGTGGAGGAAAACCTCTTCTTAGGTTTGATGGGTGAGTCGGCGATGTAAGAATAAAGACTAGAAATTATGCTTTCCTCTAATAACCTTTTTATTCTCTTCAATCAATAATCCTTTTTATGTACGTAGGCCTACGGGAGGTCTCCAGTACCATAAAGACATATAGAGAGCTTCTTCAAATTATGTTTTACATCCTTTTTATACAACCAGATCAATGACAGATATTTCACTACACACACTTACAGAGGAATGTATATGCATGACTTGAATAACAAGTATTTGTTCTCATAATGAACAATTGTTCAATCTTCCAGTTCCAAAGTACATGCACTTTAAATGCATTCAGTGCATGCTGTAATCCAAATAAATATTTACTCATATACACACCACCATGTTCTAACAAACTATGTTTATATCATTACCGTTGCTGTTAATACTTTGCTTTTCATTCCTTTATTTTAATAGAATATAATAGAATAGAATCTATACAATTACTGGATATAGCAAATCAGTTCTTTCTAGGTCAGTATCTTTTCTCTTCTCTTGCAACTCAAAGGTCTTCTGCACAAGACTGTTTCCCAACATAAGATACTTACAAAATTCCACTAAGTAAATGTTTACAGTTTTTCCTCCTGCAACTGGGGTTCAAAGATTTTCTAGGTAGTATGCATCAGTGTATAAGGAGGCCACTGTCTTTCCTTAGTTTTTAGAAATAACACAGAATACCTGCTGTTCTTCATTGATCTTCCCATAATCACATACATTTAAATATATTTTTGATCAGTACAATCTTTAATAAGAAGAAATTTTAAAACATTAAAAGAATGAAGGAGAAGCACACTTCCACACAGACTTTTGCACATGTCAACAAAAACTTCCACCTGAAGCTGGGACATACCATTTCCGTTTGTAATTTGTTTGAATATAGGAATATCTGGCCTCTCTGCAAATTGGTCAGCTTTCAAGACAAGCGCCTCTTTCACAGTCTCATAGCCAGTCAGAACCACCATCTTCCGGAAGCCCAACTGAATGCTGAACACTGAGCCATATTTTTCCTTCAGCTGAAAGAAAAACAAAACCACAAGATGAACGCCCAGTATTTTAATTGGCAGATTCAGAATAAGGGGACACAATGTATTTTTTACTTTAAATGTTTATCATTTAGTGCCCTAGCAAGATAAACAAAAATTTATAGCTGAATTGTCAAAGCTGAATTGCAACCGAATTGCTAGACTGTGGTCATCCAAATTAAGATTATGATGCTGACTTTCAGGACATAAGCACTTATAAATCACCTCCACAACAATGTGCACAACTCATATTCTCAATTGCACAATTCACACATCCCAGTGTACCAAAGTCTCAGTGTGCACATATGAATAAAAGTAAAATGTTCAATCACTGGCTGTATTTTTCAGATATATATCTTTGAATCATTTCATTGAAAATTCATTCACCAATCAACATGCATGGCCAGGGCAGAATTTCTGTTTAATAACATATGCAATCAAAGATGGCTCTACTGCTCTCATGCTGAGTGATGAATGAAATGGAGGCCTGAAACTGCTTTGAAAAAATGGTGCCCCTAGTTATGTGGTTGTTTGGCATCAGCTGGCCCTGGCGCTCTTCATAAGGTGAATGGAATTAATGAAAGACAATGAGTAGCCTACCAAGACATTTTGTTCAGAAATGTATGCCATGAAGGATACAATGTGGAAACAAATGGATCTCTAAACAAGACAATGATCACTCACATATCTCAAATTCAACTAAGAAATGGTTAATTGTCCATAAAATGAATGCTTGGCATTGGACAACTCAGTCACCAGACCTGAACCTGATCAAAGGTCTGTGGTTTGAAATGGCAAGTGCAGTTCACAAGCTCAAACTGAAAGTTCTGAATCTTGATAGGTTCTGTATGGAAGAATGATCAAAATTCCCCAAAATATGTTAACCAATCTCAAAAACTGTCAGTGGTCTTAACCTTGCAATGGAGGGTGTACAAAATATGTTCCATTTTTGACAATGAAAATATTAAAATATAGCTGTAGACACACATACACACAAACATACACACACACACTTACAGTAATGTGAAAAAGAAAGTACACTCATCCAGTTCTACAGTTTTACATATTAGGATATAACTAACCCTCATCCAGCCTTCACCTAACAGTAGATAAAACTAACAGTAGACAGATCTTACCTCATGTGACAAATAAAACATAACAGACTTTTTTCCATTATTTATTCAAGCAAAAATAAGTCAATATGCAGGAGCCTTCTTTGAAAAATTAAGTTCACTTCATGATTCAGTTGCTGTTAGAACACTTTAAGTAGAAATAACCTTAAACTCATTTTCTGTATGTTTGTCAGCCTCTTACATTTCATCAGAGGAATTCTGTCCCACTCCTCCTTAAAAAACTGCTTCAGCTTATTGGTGTTTGAGGGCTTTCCTTTGTGCATAGCTCTCTTAAGGTTCCACCATAAGATCCCAATAAGGCTGAGGTCTGGACTTTGACTTGGCCTTTCCAAAGCCCTCATTAGATTTACTGGGCTGCTTAGGGATATTGTTGCATGATCCATTTTCGGCCAGGCTATAGCTGTAGGACATGTGGTCTCATATTTTCCTCTAGAATATGCTGGTATAGAGAGGAATTCATGGTGGATTCAATCCAAATCCACAACCATACTTGATGGTTGGCATGGGAGCCTTGTGGTCATCTGCGGTGTTTGGTTTTCGCCAAGCATGGAGTTGTGCATTATAGCCAAACAACTCCACTTGGTCTCGTCTATGTATAAAAAGGAATGTAATGTAATGCCTATATGGATCACCCAATATACAGTGCCATGAAAAAGTGCTTGCCCCCTTCCTGATTTTTTCTATTACTGTGTATTTGTCACAAAGAAACAAAATGTAGAATTAAACAAAGAAACTGAGAAAACACAAAATACACTCTTTACAGTATTATTTAATTTATTTAATGAAATACGTTTTCAAACACCTGTAGCACCCATGTGAAAAAGTAATTGCTTATTTATTTTCTCAGCCACTTAACCAAATTTAATTGCTAATTAAATTCAATTGACTGGACAGAGGGTTGATTGTAGCCAGCCCAGCTGAATCTGAACCTTACTCATACAGAACCTTACCATCAGTGTAAAGTAGTTTCTACAAGCAGACTGTCATGATCAAATGAAATTCCATAAGGGATGAGGAAAAATATATTTCAGGAAAGAGTTACAAAACCATTTAAAAGGCTCTGATACTCTAACGAACCACAGGGAGAGCCACTGTCTGGAACAGTGATTCTTCCCAGGAGTGGCTGGCCTGTCAAAATCTCTCCACAGTCACAGAGATAACTCATCCAGGACATCACAAAAAATCCCAGAAGCACATCCAAAGAAATGCAGGCCTCTCCAGCCTCATGTCCCTGTTCATGACTCACAGTATGACATGCATGTAGGGCACTTACCTCCATCAGAGTCTGAAAAGGCCTTTTTCTGTCCATAATAAATATATTCCCCACTAGTGGTAGAGGCCTGGGTCCTGGTGGGAAATTCTCATTGTTTTTTTTGTGATAAAGAATGTAAATAAGGATGATGCAAATCAGATTAATAAACAGAATGGATGTGCCATCCAGAGGCAAGATGTGCATCAAGGGCATTTTGTTTTTATAGAATAAATTTTAGCAACTGGGAGATGGAAACCTTTTACCAACTGTAAAAATAAAAAATAAAAATAAAATATGTTAAAGACGGTCCCTGTCAGGTTGTTCACAGATTAGATCCTTGAATTGCACTCACCTGCAATGACATATAACTCCAAATAATATTAAACAACACAAATATTTTTTTGCATTATTATCATTTTGATTTATCTTGTTTTAGTTGTATATATATATATATATATATATATATATATATATAACCCAAGGTTAACTAGTCAATTCGAAAAAATGAAACACTACAGTTTCTTTGCCATCAATAAGAAAAGCAAAGTACTTCAACAGGAATAGTGCCATAAATAAACCAATATTTTGTGACACTATATTTGGACAAACATTAAGCTACTTTATTATCATCAGCGATCAATGACCATTTCATCACTTAACAGGTTCTTTAATTAACCAAATTACACTAGTTGTAGGTTACAATGAGACTAACTTGAGGATCATTAAAGGATGTATTGTATTGTGCCTTGTGTACAGATCTGCTTTGAAATGCAGTTAACAGTTTAGTTGGGGATTTATCTCCCTAAGACATCATTACTGGGGCAATTAAATAAATTACTAAATAAATAAATCAAAGACTTGCTTGTATATTGCTTCTACAGTAGCCATTTCAGGCTCATACAGGAGCAAATCAGTCCTCTGCCGAGTACCAAAAAACGGAGTGATTCGACAACCTTCGAGGGAAATATTTCTATAAAAGTTCTTGAGCAGGGTAATAAAAAAATCAATTCCGGAAGTAATTTTCGAATATAAGTCATTATTTTTACTTGTAATAAATCAAATCATATCATCAAATCATCAGTGCATAATTTTAAGGAGTCAAATGTCATTAACGAATTAGGATGGTTTTCTTAGTCAATAATTTGCTAGGTGAGCAAAAAAAAAAAAAAAAACAAAAGAAAAAAGAAAAATATGATGTCCTCCTTTGCAACAGCTGTTACAATTATGCGCCTCTGAGTTGTTATAACAACGTTTTTTTTTTTTGCTTTTCTATGCTTACAGAATACCAGCTAAAGCGAAAACGGGAGGGTCGTTACCCAGGGAGAACATGGAGAGGGCTTCTTATTTGGAGATTATGGACACTTGCCGGATGGTGTTGAAAAAAATTAACATGTAATTAAATTATGTTTAATATTTGTTAAAGACATTGTAGATGTCTTTAACAAATACATTGCAAATGCAGAGGACAGTCGGTATAAATGTAAGTTTTTGGATTTTGCTCATTTAGTCACATAGCCTAATATTTAGCCTGGGCACTATGGAATTTTATTTCAACCAGCTTTGACAAGTCAGTATCATTACCTGTTTCAATTCTGTTCATACCTTATGTTTCCTTTATTAACATTAGTAAGTGCAGAAAAAAAAACCTTCATACGCACAATATTAGGCGTTTTCATTTAGCTACTGTTTAAATTTTTCCGCCCTTCTGTTACAATTATACCGACTTCCCGATGCTAACTGGTTTTATTTTACTTCTGGTAGTCCACAAACAAGGACAACCTATGCACGTATAAGTTGTTTCTTTAAAGCGATACAAAAACACATTCCTGTCATAGTACAAGCAAAGCCAATGTCATATACTTACGCGAACTGCATGCTCCTTACAGTGGTCAAAAGTGTTGTTGCAACCATCTGATGCACGTGTGGTTTTATGCAGTTCTACGAACGTGCTGTAATGGGGGTGGAGCAGTGGAGGCCGGCCTAAAATAATAATAATAATAATAATAATAATAATAATAATAATAATAATAATAATAATAATAATAATAAATAAATAAATAAATAAATAAATACAATAAAAAAGCAGGGCCCAATCGGTCAATTAAGTGTGGAGCTGCCCACTAGTGATGGGCAGAGCGAATCTTTCCCAAGCAATGACACAGCTGAAGCAATTGTGTTGATTTTTCAGTGTTGTGAAGCATTTGACACCTGCCTCTCTAGCGACATATTCTGGTCAATAAGTATGCCTGTAATCACTCTTCACAGCACTTGACTTTTGACTGTAATATTTAGTTTTTGAATATAAATACTATTGTCATGTATTCTCAAAACCCTCTCCAACTGGGTCTGTTCATAAAAAAAATGGTGTACAAGTGGAAACATGTTGGCATAATGATGGGATAACGGCAATCATTATTAAAGTCAAATGAAACTGTGCGCTTTATGAGCATAATGCAATCATATCGACCAATGCCTCATAGTCAAAAGGCAAGTGGTAGCGTTACACTCATTTCAATTTATCTCTGATGTGAAGAGTAATGACAGACATATTTATTGAACAGATGTCACTTCAACTGTCATTGCTTCGGTCTGCCCTTCTCCATTTTGTGTGTTTGCATGTGTGTTCGTAGAATGTGTTTTAGTGTTTGCAGCATTTGTGTTTGTAGGCAATGTGTTTGTGTGTTTGCATGTTTGTTCGTAGGTAATATGGTTATGTGTTTGCAGCATTTGTGTTTGTATACAATGTGTTTGTGTGTTTGCGGTTGAATCCAGAGCACATGTTGATTGTTCGTGATGATAATTTATTTTTTTTGTTTGAATGACACAGCAGTCTTCCACATATATTTATTCATTTTGTTGTTGTTGCGCAGTTCAGACAGTTCATGCGTGGAGTTCGCCTGTTCTTCCCGTGTCCGTGTGGGTTTCGTCCAGGTACTCCAGTTTCCCTACAAAGACATGCAGGTAGGTTAATTGGAGATTCTAAATTGTCCATAGGTATGAATGAACGGTCGGTGTGTGCACTGCGAACCCCCCTGTGAAAGCAGCCCTGTCATGCTAGCATTAAAGCAAATGAAAAAGCGAATAAACTTAACATAACATACCAAACATAATTTTTCAAGTTATGGGTATATTATAAACTCAAATGGGCCGCTATGGCAATTAAATGCGTTTAAAGGTTATTTCAAAGCCCCAGTCAGACCCAGTGTTTCTAATAACGTGTTAAGGCGAACAGCATTTCCTTTCAGTGACCCGCTTATTTTCGTTCAAGCACTTACTGCTAAAACATTTCCGCCTGTTATTTCAATCATTTTACAGTTTCGCGACATCTGCTGGTTATTTCAATGATAAATTAATGTTGTTTTTTTTAACAATCCGTGATTTCTGCCTCTTTTTCAGTTATCCCACGATTTGCAAGAACTTTATGGATGCGAATAGTTTCCCTGGCAAACACCCAACCTTTTCCATACGTGCTGTAATGTTATGACATGCTGTATGACCCTTCAAAAAAAATTATTCTTCTTGCTCGCCCCCCTCTCAAAATGAAGACCCCTTGTCAGCACTCTCCCTGACTGTTTACAATTTCAGTAGTGCAATAAAACATTGTATTTACTTAATTTTTGTTTAGTTATTGGGCTCTACAAAATTTTACTTTATTGAAAAATGTCTAATTGTTCTACCTTTTTTATGTTGAAGTAACTTAGCCCAACTAGTTTAAATAGATTTTGATGGAAAAGGAATATGCAATGCCATCCTGTACACCGAAAAAAACAAACAACTAAATAACTAGAGAGAAAATCACTAACAGATCACAGAATTCCTTTGTGTAGCAGATTTACAGTCATTACAGGCATTTAGCAGACGCTCTTATCCAGAGTGACTTACACAATGTTCTACATAGCATTTTTTTTTGTTAACATTGTATCAGTTTATACAGCTGGGTGTATACTGAAGCAATTCAGGTTAAGTACCTTGCTCAAGGGTACAACGGCAGTGCCCTACCCAGGAATTGAACCGATGACCTTTCGGTTACAAGCCCAGTTCTTTCCCAAATGTGCTACACTGCCGCCTTACCACATTCTACTCTTCTGCTAAAACAATGCTGCTCAAACAGTGCGATGTGTCTAACAATATCAGGAATGAGTAGAAACAGGATAGCACCAAGTAGCCTAGTGGTAGGGACTGGTTGTGTCCACATCCCAAGAGACGGGAGACATGGGGCATGGTGCAAAGGCCATTGAGCCCATCAATTGTGTCCAAGATACATATATTTTAGAAGATGAATCATTCCATTTTGCTCCCTATAGAACTTCCTAGAATGCTGAGATTGTGAACGATTTTCCAAATGCACTAGTAGCAAGCAAGTAGACAATATAAAGCTAAGGTCGTTTATCTACAGCATGACAAGTTTTATCCTTTGTGATACCACTATGGGGATATTAATAAATAACTAGTATGAACATTCCACAAATAAAAAAAGATTCATAAATATTTTTGTGACTTACAAAGTAACTGGTTCACAAATAAATGCACTTCATCCACAAATAAATGCAGCTGATCTGCAAATAAATGTAGCTGATCCACAAAGAAATGCAGCTGATCCACAAATGAATGTAGCTGGTTCACAAATAAATGTAACTGTTCCACAAATATAAATGATTGGATCACAATTAGATTTTTGCACTCGGAAACAAATCTCTCCTGGAAAATGAATTACCTGCATTACCTGGCGTGTGTGCATCACCAACCAGGAATTCCTCAATGGTCCAGGAAACTGAAATCTGTGAATTCTTTACTGATGTGCTGTTTTAATACTTTTTGCATTAACAAATGACCCTGATTCTTATATATTTTAAAGAATTCTTATATAGAATCATTCTGTATAGAATCTTAATTTAAGAGCCACATATGCCTAGCTTTATTAGCTACTAAGTATTTATTTATTTGCCATGAGTCATCACCATGAACAATGGACACAATAAAATGATGGCAGGTAACATTACTATTATTAATATTAATATATCACAATAACATTATAATCAAAACAATAATGGCTGTGGATTCATGTTATTCTAGGTCATGGTTTAATACTCTGCGTATTCTGATATATTGGTTCTGTTCAAGCAACTCCATACCTATACAGCACCGAGAGTTTGGCGCTTTTCAGGGTTCCCCACAGAAATAACCACAACAGCCACAGACACTCAGCCCTTAAAAACATTAAATTCTGTACATTCTGACCCCATTTCAACAGAGAGATTTCATAAGCAAATTCACATGTCGACACAATAAAGCCCCAAACTAAGGGGATTTTGCGTTTTCTCCTTCTTCTTCTTCTTCTCTTTCTTCTTCTTCTTCTTCTTCTTCTTCTTCTTCTCATTCTTCTTCTTCTCATTCTTATTTTTCCTGCCGCCTATCCCACTAACAACATGTCTCCCCATTGGACATTTTACCGACATCAGCCAAATCCTCACCCTCACGACCCAATCAAAAACTCTGAACGTATACACTGCATTATGACGTACCGTCTGCACGTTCAGTTATTAACCGGCTACAATATTGCAAAGCCATATGGATTCAACGGGAGCTCTTCTGTGCTTACTGGCCTGTGTTCTTCTTTAAAACCACGGACAGGTTTGCTAATGATATTTCACGCATTGCATAGCTATGTCATGGTGCTGCACTAACAAAGTCACAGACTGGTAAACCTCCGGTTGAAGGATGAATCCTGCCTCGCCCTCAGGCAGATAATTCCCTCTTTTACACTAATGTTTTCTTACGCTTTTATATTTTCTTTACCAAAACTCACTCACGGCCACCCATATGCATTTCATGACGGCAAATGTATTCCTTTTATTAAAAAGTTACACCAGTTCACCACTCTGGCATTTCTACTAACTATATTTCTTCACTTGGCTATCGTACAAAACCTTCTTATCAGCAAACGCCACATTTCTACATTCATGTTACCTCGCCCTGTTCTCTATCTAGCCACATACAAACAATTACTACATATGTACGTTCTGCAACTCCCCATTAAAACATTACATTTAAAATCATGACTCACTCATAAGTATAACTACTAGTACTGAACATGAGAAAAGCACATCAGTGCAATAGATTTTACACGTTACTTAACCCTCCACTTTAATGACTAATATTATATAGCGGCTGTTATATATACCATTCGATAAGGAAACTAAGCTCGCTCATGGTCACTTTATTTACTCCGCACTATAGTCTGTGATCATGTCAACCTTCACCTACATGCCAATACTGCTAAAAACATATTGTTTCAACTACACAATTTCATAATTTCTCCTAATTTCTCTCACACTGTTGTTATTTTCTCATATGCAAAGCCTGCTGGAACATATGCGTCTGCTCCTATTCTCCACTATCAAGTTTTCCGGTTCTAGCTTAGCAAAACAGCGAAGAGGATTCCTACCTGCAGATAAGCCTATCAAAATGCCTTATAAACCTTACAAACACTAAAAGTGCATCGCCACGAAATAACGGACAACGGAGCAGGACAGCAGGGTACACAAGTTGCGACCTAGGCAGCTCTAATTCTACGGGCTTGCTGATTCTCAATCAAGGCTCGTTGGATGGCCGTAAAATCCGTGAGTACATACACTGGCCATATTACACCTGCGTTTCTGTTGCGTTTACACTTACGCCACCGCACCCTTTGTCACAGCCACTGTTTTACATATATAGCAAACCGAAACTGCTAAACAGTACACGCTCATCAGACTGTACAAATTCACACAGGGATAGCCATAATCCATAACCATTTCTTACAGGGTCACTTCGCATCTCTCACTCTCATAATAAAACGCTTTGCAAAAAGAAATTATATCTCATAAAAAACATGTTTTCAACGTGCAAAAATGCCAAGTTACTCACACATACAAGACCAGTCCAGGCCTGCCATTAAAAGTATTGATATCAAAATGACGCCAAGTTATGGTACTACAAACAATATAGGCTATCTTGCCTCACCGAAATTAAATAAGATGTATTCCAAAGCAATGCTACCCAATATTTCCTCAATTCTTTCAAGTCACTTGGCCCTGTGTTTTGTAATCTTACCATTTTACAATGTCATGCAAACTTTGTGTCAGATCAAACAGTCAAATATTTCCAATTGCCTCATGGAACACATTGAAATTCATGTAAAAACTGCTGCTGAGTAACTACAGGAAGCATATTTCATCAGAAAACATGTTTATACTTGCTTCTGAACTGAATTTGACTACATGTACAAGTTATTGTATATTTGCTACGTACAATAAACATTGCATGTAAAATACATATTGTACATACATACGTAGAGAACTTCTTTATCCCCATGGGGACATTTCCCTCGCAGCATGTTACATTCACATTTACGAACACACACTTATACCAAGAAACATACTATCATTCACGCAACAGAAAGGCTGGGCAGCGAAATACATACATACCAATACAAATTGGACCTATACACACCTATTCAATCAATCTTGACTGTGAGAGAACCATCCACACATATGTTTGGCCTGTCCATGTAGTGCATGCTTATACACACAGGGCCAAGTGACTTGAAAGAATTGAGGAAATATTGGGTAGCATTGCTTTGAAATACATCTTATGTAATTTCGGTGAGGCAATATAGCCTATATTGTTTGTAGTACCGTAACTTGGCGTCATTTTGATATCAATACTTTTGAGTAACTTGGCATTTTTGTACATTGAAAACGTGTTTTTTGTGAGATAGCAATATACAATGTGCACTGCAAAATGTGAATGGTGAAACGGCTACATGTGAAAGTTGTGCAGGAGGTTGTCTCCTCAATTTTCCCCCTTATATACGAAATGATCAAAGAAAAACATCAAGTCATCAAAGAAGGACACAATCACAACAAAACAGTACATCAATGATCCTGCTTGCGCTATCTCTGAAATCTATCTCATAGGTACCAAGATCAAGTTAGCGCCCACTGTACCACACCACCATAGACATCAACTTCCCCATGACTTACCCAGCAGATTTCCAACGATACCAAACATGATTACACTATATTATGGAAAACCATAAGTTTTACATAATGCTGGTCCAGTAGGATGTTAAGCGTAACTTGGGGGGATGGCAGGTAATGTGGTCCGGTCATATTGGTAGTTTTCAATGGACTTCAATGTGGAAACGATTTTTTTTGGTACCAGCGGCTTGCTAAACTGCAGTACCTCGAGTAACCACTGACCACTGCAGCCCATAGATCAGCCACTAGGGGCAGAATTCTTCCGGTTACTGCAACTCAGATCCGGGGGGCTTGTTTAATTCTCTCCTGCCTTCACTCAACTTCAGTCAACCCGTCCTGAATAAAGCTGGACGGGTTGACTGTTTTGAAGTTACCCGCGGAATCTGCCGTCCAAGGTGGATAGAAGATTGTTGTAGCGGCAGTGCTTCGGAAAACGTATGATATGACATTGCAAACAACTGTTTTATTTAGTTTCATTAATTAGCGTAGCTAACAACTGTTTAGAAACAATTAGCTAGTCCTGCTAACTAACAACTGAAGTTCGTAAACACATTGGATTAGTTTAGCACACCAGCTAAACGTTATATCAATGTAGCCAGCTTGCTAAAACGTCTTTTGATTCTTACAGTTTGCTGAAGTTATGTCTACTATCATAGTTTTCAAGAAAGCAGTCTGCCTGTCACGACGCTGCGACGCCGTTGGGTTTCGGTTTCTGTTTGTACGTGTCAGTTGACGTTAGTCATGATTATATGATTACGCAGTTCGTGTAGCAGACACTGCTAATACTGAAGGATTGAGTTAAGTAGCCAGCGTTAGCTGTCTATAGTCTGTCGATATGCATGACAAGTACGCATATTAAACAAGTCATCATCATATCGAGGTTTGGCCACCAACTATTTGATTTGAGAAGTCCGTGGGCACTAGTAGTATGATTTGACAGTGTTGGCTTAGCTGACATTAACCTGTTACTCGCCAAATTAATTGTAAACGCTTTGGTCAGTGAAGCTTACTAGCTAACGTTAGTATTTGCAAGTATAGCTTACTACCCTGCATGTTTTGGCATGTGAATTTCATGACATTTTCGAAAATCAATTGCGTCGTTTCAGTTTTTCAGAGATGTCTAAAAGGAAACATAGGTCCTCAGATGAGAGTAATCACAAAAGAGCCAGGTCTGAACAAGTGGAGGATGATGCAGAGGATGAGGAGGAAATGGTTGGACCAAGTCAAGCCACCCTCACGACAGCCACTTCAGTAAAGGTAACATTACAGTAGAATTATCTAGTACAGCATGTAGCTAAAAGTAGTGTGATATGTCTTTGTTGCACCAGTATACTTGTGTTGGTCTCAATAAGTGATATGGTGAAAGACAGACCTTTAATTAAGCTTCTATTTTTGTCCATTTCAGACCTGTGGGGAAGTGGGGTTAGTTGAAAGCATTTCCCTGAAAAACTTCATGTGTCACTCTTTGCTGGCGCCTTTTTGTTTTGGAGACAATGTCAATTTTGTCAGTGGAAACAATGGAAGTAAGTTCATTAATTCTCTTGACAGAGGATTTGCCATTTAAAGCAACTCTTATCTACTAACTGAGAAATGTGACATTATTTGTAGTAATTTCTGCATTTGTGATTTGTCAACATCCCCTGTGATCTATTCTCATATTGATTTGACACCCTAACCAAGTGCATCTGATTGATTAGCCATTTGTACGTTTACTATTTATTGAATCAGTTCATGATAAGTACCGTCTTAAGAGTATAGCAGCAGTGTCCTGTTTGGGATTTGAATCCCCTACCTTTGCTTGTCAGGTGGAAAGAGTGCAATTCTCACAGCTCTCATCGTTGGACTGGGAGGAAAAGCAACAACAACAAATAGGGGTTCCTCTGTGAAAGGTTTTGTGAAGGAAGGAGAAAGGTAGCTTAACTTCTCTGTCTGTTTTTGAATTTACATTCATTCAAACAATTTTTTATCAGCTCGATGTTTGTCTCAAATGCTTTTCCTATGGTAAATGCTGTGGCAACTATTCTCTCGGATGCCCAAGAAAACCGTCTGTTGATATGAAAGAATCGGACTCACTATTCACTCAAATTGTGAATCAAGACTTACTGTATACCCTTGTAGAAACACTATTTACCACATGCTAGAACCTTGCAAGGGCGTTTTCACTGACCTAGCATAGCATACTGGAGGAGAGAGCAACCCATTCACACCTGGGTATGAGCACCTGTTACCTATTGTCTGGCAGGGGGGTTTTGTGAATAAAATGGCAAAAACTGCCTGTATTTTTTTAATGAGTCGATTTTTTAGAATTCCAAAAGCGCATTTATATTAAGCCCAAATATTTAGGAAAAGTCGTCGAAGGAGGAGTGTATTGCATTTGTGGTGTTGGAGTGATTTTAATTTAAAAGTCCAAACGCCCGATGGCGTCACCTCTGGCCTTTCTAGCCTTAAGCCTACTCTGTGATTTTACAGCAGTTTTATGGGACAGTCTCCTTTCTCCAAAGGGCGTGTAATCTGGAGCTGTGAAACACACGCTCTGAGGGAAATGTCGTAACAAGCCTGCAATAAACCATGTTCTGTCATTGTGTATTTAGACCCTTAGCTTTCTTGGCACTAATGGAAAGGCTTTCTTCTGAGTTCTCCTGCTTTTCTGTATAAACAGCTCAGCAGATGTCTGCATTAAATTACGCAACCGAGGGCAAGATGCGTATAAGCCTGAGGTGTTTGGCCCATCCATTAACGTGGAGCTCAGGATTTCCAGTGAAGGGCTGCGAACGTATAAGCTTAAGAGCAAAACAGGTAATTTTCACAGTTGTTCCTGCACAGCCACTACCAACAAGCCATTAGTCAAAGGCCTGATATTGGTATTCAATATCATGGCTTAATTGTTCACATTGTATATTATTTTATAAATACTGTTCAGATGCTAAAAACCTGATTTTGAGACCTTAATCGTCTTGCTGAATATTCAGATTTAGATTTCAACGATGATATTTTGGATTTATGGCATAAAAATAATTTTCATGGCATACATATTTGTGATATGGGGCTGCCTTTATACACTTGATATTTTAGGAGTTCAGGCACATAATGACTGATTCATGTTATTTAAGACCTGATGACTGTCTTGTTTTGGATGGCAAAGTGGAGCAATGACTGCAGTTCTGGAATTGTAAAACATCTAAAACTGCCAGACAGTTTACTTTACCAGATCTTTTTCGAATTACCAAAATGAGAACAACCCTGAAAGTGCGTTTTAAATTTTAGGCCAGGTTGTGTCCACGAAAAAGGAGGAGCTTGTTTCAATTCTTGATCACTTCAATATTCAGGTATGATGGATTTTTATAATTGGCTGAAGTTCAGACTAGTGTTTGCAATCATGTGGTTTTTGTGTACTTGAGTGACCACCAGGAAGACCATATTTCCATCAGTGAAACTGACCACAGATTAGTTGGTAACGTTACTACTGTAAGTGAAATGCAAGTGGTGTGACTGTCTATTGGATGTTAATGTACATGTATGTGCCTTTGATATTAAATCAAAGTGCCATTGATGGGTAAATACTGTTCCTGAATTTCAATAATGTTACTTTAAATCATGAAACTACAGACACCTTCATTGGCAACCTCGTCCAATCGACACACAACTCCTAAAAAAGACTTTCTGATTAAGATATAAAATAAATCTGGAATCACTGTCATTTCTGTGGCTTCCTAATCTTATCGCAGCCAAATTGACCATGATAATGTTTATGCTAACCTATTGACTTCACAACCAATTAAATGCAATTACATGGTAGGTAATCCCATGAGGGCATCAGCATGCAAATACACAGCCTAGAATTCTTACTGTTTTTCAGTGGAGAGCAGCAATGACTATATTCTTTATCATTCTCAGTAATTTATCTTTTCATCTTTCGATTATTTCTGTCTATTTGTGTTTTGACGTTCATCTTTTATATGATATATTTGTATGTTCTTTCTATGTGAAACAATTTGGGTTACAATCCTTGTATGGCAATGTGCTATATAAATAAAGTTGTAGTTATTTTTACTATTATTATTATTATGGTTATTATTCATTACTTGCTTACACAGGTGGATAATCCAGTGTCCATATTGACTCAAGAAATGAGTAAGCATTTTTTGCACTCTAAAGGAGAAGGAGATAAATACAAGGTGAGTATAGTTCTGGTCGATTATTTTGCATAATCACTGTTCGGAAATATTCCATGTTTTTGTGAAATAATAGTTTATATAGTCAGGCCCTTGACTTTGTTTTCTGTGTAGTTCTTCATGAAAGCAACGCAGCTGGAGCAAATGAAAGAAGATTACACCTACATTATGAAGACAAAGACTGTCACCAAGAATACAATTGAGAAGCATGAAGAGGTACTGGCTTTTTTCCTGTTCATTGTGAAACTTTGTATTCATAAAGTGTTGCTCTATTATCAGATTGCTTTTTTGGCTCATAATGGATTAGGTAGGGGTAACCTGGTCCTAGATCAGCACTGTTACTGTAAAACCCTGAATACAAGCCCAGATGTCACAATCTAGAATTTAGATTGTGTCACTAGCTGACTATTCATGGCTGCATGCAGTGGTGAGACACTGTTGTCTTTGTTGTGTTCGTGTAAGGTGGGCCAGATTTCCTCCACTTGCTACTGCTTTAGCACCCGTGTATCTTGCCTGCTGTGTCAGTGAGTGACGCAGCTGTCCTCGGATGGGCAGTCACTCCTCATCTCACATTAGTAAAAAAAAAACGCTCCTGGATGATCCCCAAGCCTTTTGGGATAATGTTCTATGGACATGATGAGTCAAAAGTGGAACTTTTTGGCCA
This sequence comes from Anguilla anguilla, assembly GCF_013347855.1. Lineage (NCBI taxonomy): Eukaryota > Metazoa > Chordata > Actinopteri > Anguilliformes > Anguillidae > Anguilla > Anguilla anguilla. Next base: position 28,215,574 of record NC_049206.1, on the reverse strand, counting down.
ACGTGGGTTCCATTATGTCTGGCACACATACAGCATTTCACAGTAAGAACATTATACCAACAGTCAAACGTGGTGGTAGTGTGATGGTGTGGGGATGCTTTGCTGCCTCGGGACCTGGACGACTTGCCATTATTTGAGGGTCCATGAACCTCTGTACCAGAAAATTCCTAAGGAGAATGTCCGATCATCTGTCTATGAGCTGAAGCGTAATTGGGTTATGCAGCAAGACAATGATCCAAAACACAAAAACAAGTCCACATTTGAATGCTTGGAAGGAAACAAAATGAAAGCTTTGGAGTGGCCTAGTCTTGTTTGAAAATGATCAAATTGTCTGAATTAAAGCAGTTCTGCAAAGAAGAGTGGGCTAAAATTCCACTGATAACAAATTATACGACTGTTTGGTTGCGGCTATTAAGTAAGTTGTGATATGGGTGTTTGATAACTTTTTTCATTAAATGAATAAAATGTGTTTTGTGTTTACTCTGGTTCCCACTGTCTAATATTACATTTTATATAAATCTGAAACCATTCACTGTGACAAATACGCAGTGATAGAGGAAATCAGGAAGGGAGCAAATACTCACGGCACTGTAAATAAATGGTGGAGAGGCAGATCATTGATCGTTTTTTGTAACTGCTGGAGACTTATAAAGTAGTCTGACATCTCGGCCATACATGTTCCGTTGGGGGTCTGTCAGGTCTGTAATTTTGTAATAAAATACTCTTTTAAAATTGTCCATTTCAGTGCTTGGAAGTCTTGAAACGGAAGTTTCTGGAAAAAGAAGACAAGTACAAAAGTCTGGCTTCCCTGGATGAGATGCATGCCAAACTACAGGAACTGAAACACCAGATGGCATGGGCTTTGGTAGGGCATAGTGCTGCGCCTTTCTGTTCAGTGTGTATTCATATCTGCGTGTATGTGTGTACATGCGCATGGGAATAAATGGATGCATGCTTACAATGGGATTGAAATGAACGTTTTTCAGGGGGGAAAAAGCCCTATTCCAAGCCCTGTACACAGATGAACCTGACCAGGTTATTATCACCATGTAACCATCTTCCTGACTTTACATTAGTTGTGTGGCCACCCATATTAACAGGGATATTCCAGTGGTCGTTATCCTTGTCATTGGGCTATGCACCGGTCTCCGTCAGTTTGTTTGTTCGGCAAACCCATTATATCCTAGAACTGTCCATCACACAACAGTTTAGCTCAGTCTTGGTCTGACACGCATCTCGCAAGTAGCGTTTTCACTTCTGAATGTCTGTTACACTGCACAGACATTCAGAGGGTATAAGGTACCGGTCAGTCATTAAAAAATTTAAACATTTTTATTCAGCCATCATGACTTGGCTGGCCTACGGTGAGTCTGTCCAGAAAGACATAGCTACGTTATTCTCGTTGGCTACATTGCTAGCATACAAAACTTACTGTTTGAACAGTAGCTAACTTAACAACCTTACTTCTTGCAGTGGTTGCATAGATACCTACTAACATAGTTATATCATAAACACCCTGGCATGTAGAAACAAGATATTGTTACCTTGCTAGTTAGTAAAGTAGCTAAAGTTAGCTGAATTCAGTTTTTATATGCGGAATGTCCGTGGGTATTGTACATGTAGCTTAATTTAGGAAATAGCCAAGACAATGAAATGCTTAATTTCCACAACTTGTGAGCTTTTAAAATTTTTTTTGAGTGTTTGATTGCATAAAAGTAGGACTTCTCAATTGCATACAAAGCATCTTTAACAATGTTACAAACGTGTGACAAAGAAGATTTTTTAGAACGTTCAGTAAAAATATATTACATCACATTAATTTACATTAATGTGCCAGGGAGTTGCTGGATCTGAAGCATTCCAATTGGAGGAAAATATAGGGACAAATCTGGCATTACTTTGCAGGTTTAGGTTTTAGGTTTTTTATTCAAGGTATTTTACCTGAATAATCTGTTCAAATTATTCGTTATTTATATGAATTATTAGTTTTGTATTTGTTTAATCCTGTTCAAATTTTTAGTTATTTATATGAATTATTAGTTTTGTAATTGTTTAATCAATCTTAAATGGAAATAGCTTTCTTTAAGCCATACCCAAAGTGACCTCATTCGTCTAGGACTTGTTTCTTTCCCTTTTGTCAGTGATGATTTGCAGGTCTGTCAAGTGTTTTGTCTTTAATGCCTAGAAGTGGACTGAAGGAGAGCTTTTCTCCTCAATTTATCATCAGTGCTCATGAAGGTGTGTAAATGTGTAAATCTCAATGCCCCCTAAAATTACCACCACCTGGCCTGACACCCCCATATGAACCTCAGTTTGGGAGCCCATGCGCTGAGTAAAATGAAATCTTTATTAACAGAATTTTGTTGTCTTCATGTGTTTATTCTGAAGGTGGCTGAAATGAAAAAAGAAGTGAAACCACTGAGGGAGCGAATCACTGGAGAAGAGAAGGGTACCATCAAATATGACCAGAGAGTAGAGGAGTGGAAGGTAAGGTTTTGCACACTCTGACCCCTCTGCACTGCAGATAGAAGTGGACAAGCTCAGACAACTGCCTTCTCCATGCTCTGTACCATGTTTGAAGGCACTCTGACCGCTCTGTTCCACAGGCTAACATGGACACTCTCAAGAGCATCCACAGACTAACATGGATGCTGTTTGACTATAGTGTTCCACAGGCTAATGTGTACACTCTCTGACCGCTCTGTTCCACACGTTATAGTGCACACACTCTGACCGCTCTGTTCCACAGGCTAACTTGGACACTCTCTGACGCTCTGTTCCACAGGCTAACGTGAATGCTCTGACGCTCTGTTCCTCAGGCTAAAGTGGTGGAGGCAGAGCAGAAGTACAAGCAGATCCATGATCAGCTGGAGAGCATCTCTGAGCGTGTGCAGCAGCTGCAGCCACAGTGCATAGAGCTTAAGAGCCAGGCACAGGAGTGTAGCAAAGCATACAAAGCAGCTGAGGTAAAGACAATACTCTACTCCTTCCTTCTGTTTTTTTTTAACCCTTCAGAGGTGCCTAGGCCTGGGCCTATGGGATGACATTGTGGCCACTGATCTTTTGCTGTAACTTTAAATTTACCCTGTAAACAAAAACCAGCTGACTGTCGTTCTCTAGGAGCAAATTTGGTACCCTTGCACTCCATTATGTTTATTTAATTAGCCTGGATAAAACAGTCAGCCACATCTGTAATCAATTCTCCGTTGGCCAAATGTGTGGCATGTGGGGATGTGAAATTAAGAAAAAAACTGTTGAAAAACAATAGTTTGAATTGTGTGGTATGACAACATGGGGCAATAGCCAACACATGATTTCAGGCAGGCCAAACAAAACACAAAAGTGTGTGGCATCATTACATTGACTTTACATTTCTGTCTCAGCCATGTCAAGAGCACACCCACGCTTGCGCATGAAAATACATCACCTGAAATGAGAGAGCAAGCTTCTTATGGCATTCTAAAGACTAATTGTGCAACACTGTCAAATTAGCAACAAAACTGCTAGTAGTGCTATAATAGCTTGGTCTATACAAAACGGTGGGTCAGAGCAGTGGAGCCTAGTGGGCTTGAACTGGGTGATGCTACTATGTCAAGTGCAATCACTTAACCAGTGATGGGTTCATTGCTGATGGGTGAAATCCTCATTGTTGATAATACAATGCAGTAGTGCAGTTTTTAGTTTAATGGCAATTATTCCCTGAGGCTCACCCCTGCCCTGAATTATGGGAAATAGTGAAGGAGTTATGAATATTAGCATTTTTATTGTTTTGCCCCGACAGCCATGTGCACAGTTGATTGTCCTTTTACACTGGTAGATGAGCCAGCTTAAATAAAATATTTCACTTGAACCTTGTAGACCAGTGTCCATCGCATCAAGACCAATTTAAGAGACCTGGAGAAGGACAAAGAACAGCTCACAAAGCGGATCAGTGAACTCAAGCACAGGTACAGCACTGCTGACAGTGGAAACCTTTGCCCAGAATGCGCAACTCTGAGTTCATTTTTAAGACAACCTTCTCACCGTGCAAAGAAGCTGTTGTTCGTAGCTCATTCTTCTCCCTACATCTTCACATTCAGGGTTTTTAACTACATTTAGAATGTACGTTACGTTTTAGAACAAATTATATATATTCAGTATCATGCCTCCTCACCTCTGATAAAAATGGTGTTAGTAGATCCAACCTCTTTTTTTTTTGTTGTTCAAATTAAATTGGAGTGGATTTCAAACGCAATCCTGTCCAGCTTGTTCCAGTGTTTTAGCTGATTTGCGCATCTCCATCAGGTCTGAGTAAAAGCAGTACACATAGAAAGCCAATTGACTTTTTCTTCTGGCTAGTAATAATGGTAACTATATTGTTTTTGCCTATATATGTGTTTTACTTGATTGCAACTACAGTATATGTCAATATGGCTTTACCGAATCATGCTAGTATGAAACAACAACTTTGACGGTCAATACTAATATCTAATGATAGCCCACAGATTGTAGTTTAAAATAATATACATTATGATTCATCCACAGCTAAACACATAATAGTAGCTGAAAATAACCGTGATGTAATTATTTACTTTTTATCTTTTTAAATATGACGTTCCGTGAACGTAGCACGAAATAGACATGAAGCCGGCACCGAGGTGAAAGAGCGTGTTTATGGGTGTGTCTATTGCGATTGACAGAACGCTAGCTTCTTTCTGATTGGGCGAAAACATCACATAACAGTTGAGCCCATGTCACAACAGATCCCGCTTTCCCCTGCAGTGCATCCACTTAATTGCAAAAGGGATTATTGCATAATTGCCAAATCCCAAACCATTTCCCATTCATTCCATGGTAGTTTGCATATTTGTATCAACCATTATCGCATATTTCGGATATTTTCATAGAATTATGTCCAATTACATTGCATAATGATCTATAAATGTTCATTCAAGGTCGACTGATGCCTCATAAATAAACCAAAATCTACGAAGAGTAGGCGGTTACCATTGAAAATCACATCCATGGGGTGCTCGAGTGGCATGCGCAGTTGTTGGCAGTCTGTCTACCATCTCATTCTTTCATACAATTAAGCAGATTCCACTGAAGTTAATTTAGTGTGGTCGCATGTACATTTGTAGGCTTTAACTTTAAAAACTTGACATGCACTTTCATTATCCAATTGTAACACCCCCCCCGCCCCCCCCCCCCCCAACCTGCCTAAGCCATTTCAATGCAGGAAAAATTCAGATAAAAAACTTAATTTGTCAATGCCAAAGATAGAAGTAATGCTTCTCTCCCCTCCAGGGTCCCATGCTGTCAGTACTGACGATGTTAAAAAAGCATAGCACCATGATCAAATTAGGGCCTAATTTTGCAAGCAAAGTCATGCAGAAACCGGTGCAGACCCTGGTCCGACTCGGCTCAGCGAGTGAAGAGACCAAGAATATACCCCAGCCTGCGTGATGAGAAACGCTCTGCTCCCCGCAGTATCAGCCAGTCCAGGGCCGCAGACACCCAGGAGCGGGTGGAGAGGATCAGCAGGCTGCAGGCGGAGCTGGAGGCTCTGAACCACCAGGACTCCACCCTCAACCAGCAAATCGACCAGTTCCAGCAGGTGGTGGCCAGAAGCCGAGAGGAGCTTGCCAGGATTGAGTGAGTGCTCTCCTGTCTCAAAGTGTGGTCACTGATCACATACATCTGCTTTGATTACCACTGCATTAAAATAAATGGAGTAATAATAGACAGAAAAATGATTTGTGTGATTTGAAAAGAGAAGTGACAGTTTTGCCAGCTGACAGCTGCTGAATAAAGCATTCTATACTAATTGAATGTTTGAAGGTCAGATGCATATCAGTAGCAGAGGTCCTGATTCCTGGAGCAGCAGTGCATTTAATGGAGTGTCTGTTTTATTTGTATCGTGCTTTTCATAAAGAAATGTGTTTTACATGGGTAATGTAGTCAATTAAAATCCATCTTGGGCACTATCTTTGGCATTGCGCTTGGCATGAATGTCCATAGTTTTCCATGGGAATATTGGTTTTGCTGTGTTTCAAGCGCAATAGGTGACTGTGCACAATGAAGCAAAGGCTTGTTTGTACCACCGGAAACCCGACAAACCAATTAAGAGTTCTTTAACGATTGCTTAGCTTGTGTGGGTTGTGAAATTTGGGGCAGAGAGCAGCCCTCGTAATCATAGCGTCTGCGGATCTCTCAGTTGGTGCCGGTGAGCACTAAAACGCACACATCCGTGTATTCTGTGTGTCCCTGGTTTGGTGGGCAAGTTAGCTGCAACTCCTCCGTCCCCTTCTCCGTTGGTCCAGGCGGGAAAAGCAGGAACTGTCCAGGTCCATGGAGGTCAAGCGGCGAGCGTTGAATAGCATGCAGGCTAGTAGGACCAACCGAATCAGGCGCTTCGGAGACCAAATGCCCAACCTGCTGGCTGCCATCGATGAGGCCTACGGGAGGGGCCAGTTCAAAAAGAAGCCCGTCGGGCCGCTGGGTAAGACCGGATTTACTGTGCCCGAGGCCTCAAACCGCGACTGCAGGAGAGGCTGTCCCGCAGCCGGAGGTGTGACGTGTCTCTGCATCTGTCAGTGTGGTGCATGTGGTTCCATAGGGTGGAAATTAGCCTTAGCCATAAACCTTAGATGCAGTGCATCAAAAGTAATTGGACAAACTAATATAATCATAAATTAAATTGTCATTTTTAATTCTTGGTTGCAAATCCTTTGCAGTCAATGACTTCCTGCAGTCTTGAACCCATACTCATCTCCAGACGCTAGGTTGCAATAATTAAATGAATAAATAAAAATGTAGTTTTGCTTGGTCATTTCCAGGTTAATAATTGGAGAATCCCGTAGGTCTTCTATGTTTGGTTTGGTTATTGTAGATGATTTGGATGCATACGTTACCCATTTCTCTGGCTAATGAATGTCCATTGCAGCTTGAACAATTTTGTGTGTTAGGTCTGTATCTGACACACTTTTTTTGGGGGCGGGGCGGCTGTTTTTTAGGCTACTGCATCCGCCTGAATGACCCGGAGCTGGCCATGGCTGTGGAGAGCTGTCTAAAGGGACTGATGATGGCCTTCTGCTGCGATAACTACCGTGACGAGAGGACCCTGCAGGGCCTCATGTCCCAGCATTACAACAACCTCAAGAGGCCCCAAATCATCGTCAGTGAATTCTCCAACGCCATGTATAACATCAGTGAGAAGTACGACACCTTTTACTCTTCTTTCCAATACGAAGACCTGTGTTTTAGTCAAGGAAGGTACCATTTTCACAGAAATAGGGATGGGAACGATTAATCGATGATTGAGTATTCTTTATTCGCATTGATCAAGCTGAACAATTTAAAAAATTAATTTTATTTTGCTCCCCTCTGGGAGAAAGCAGAATGCAGACCTGCCAACCTGCACGCATTTTGTGTACCAACCACGCAATTCTTGGTCAAAATACGCATGTACGAAATGCCAACTGAAACTACGCAAAAAAAAAAAAATAATAATAATTATTATTCTAATTTAATTACGGAAAACAATAAATCAATACAAAACAATACCGTACATTTATTCGGTATTTAAACTACATCCCTCGGATTGGACCAGGTGCGACCTTGTGCTTGTGGTTCTGTAACCCCTCCCCGACTAACTCAGCGTCCACTGATACACAGCGGTTCTTTATTATCCACCGAGGCGTAACGCTGCATTGCTGAGGTAAAATTAGAAGTGGGAGAGTAATAATCAAGCACAAAAATGTTACCGTAATGTTAACATATAAAACGTTAAAACGTGTTCGGTAACTGTACGTGATGATGCATTTCAAGAGGTATATCCTAATGAGATAAATTTGTGTATTGGGATGGCAGGTATGCCATCCCGCCAAGTTACGCCTTGGCGGGGGCATGCCCCATACCTATACAGCACCGAGAGTTTGGCACTTTTCAGGGTTCCCCACAGAAATAACCACAACAGCCACAGACACTCAGCCCTTAAAAACATTAAATTCTGTACATTCTGACCCCATTTCAACAGACAGATTTCATAAACAACTTCACATGTCCACACAATAAAGCCCCACACTAAGGGGATTTTGCGTTTTCTCCTTCTTCTTCTTCTTCTCTTTCGTCGTCTTCTTCTTCTCATTCTTATTTTTCCTGCCGCCTATCCCACTAATAACATGTCTCCCCATTGGACATTTTACCGACACCCGCCAAATCTTCACCTACACCCAATGAAAAACTCGCATACACACGCAAAATACCCATACCTTTTTACTGAAACATTCTCAGTACAAACAGCTAGTCTGCCTGTGGCTTAGTGGGTAAGGTTACAGTCTTGGGATCACAGGGTCCTAGGTTCAAGCCCAGCTAAGAATGTGTTTCTTTAACCTGATTTTACCCTCTATAATAATTGTCTACTACTTCTCAATTATTGCTTTTGCACCATATCTACCAGCCGTTCCCCAAACGTATACACTGCATTATGACGTACCGTCTGCACGTTCAATTGTTAACCGGCTACATTATTGCAAAGCCATATGGATTCAACGGGAGCTCTTCTGTGCTTACTCGCCTGTGTTCTTTAAAACCACGGACAGGTTTGCTAATGATATTTCACGCATTGCATAGCTATGTCATGGTGCTGCCCTAACAAAGTGACAGACTGGTAAACCTCCGGTTGAACGACTGAATTCCGCCTCGTCCTCAGGCAGATAATTTCCTCTTTTACACTAACGTTCTCTTACGCTTATATTTGCTTTACCAAAACTCACTCACGGCCACCCATATGCATTTCATGACGGCAAATGTATTCCTTTTATTAAAAAGTTACACCAGTTCACCACCCAATCAAAAACTCGCATACACAGGCAAAATACCCATACCTTCTTACTCTGAAACATTTCCAGTTTATATAGCTAATCTGTTTGTGGCCTAGTGGGTAAGGTTACAGGCTTGGGAACACGGAGTCTTAGGTTCAAGCCCAGCTAGGGACACATTTCTTTAACCTGCTTTTACCCTCACTAATAATTGTCTACTACTTCTCAATTATTGCTTTTGCACCATATCTACCCGCCGTTCACCAAACGTATACACTGAATTATGACGTACCGTCTGCACGTTCAGTTATTAACCGGCTACAATATTGCAAAGCCATATGGATTCAACGGGAGCTCTTCTGTGCTTACTCGCCTGTGTTCTTCTTTAAAACCACGGACAGGTTTGCTAATGATATTTCACCCATTGCATAGCTATGTCATGGTGCTGCACTAACAAAGTGACAGACTGGTAAACCTCCGGTTGAAGGATCGAATCCCGCCTCGCCCTCAGGCAGATAATTTCCTCTTTTACACTAATGTTTTCTTACGCTTTTATATTTTCTTTACCAAAACTCACTCACGGCCACCCATATGCATTTCATGACGGCAAATGTATTCCTTTTATTAAAAAGTTACACCAGTTCACCGCTGTGCCATTTCTACTAACTATATTTCTTCACTTGGCTACCGTACAAAACCTTCTTATCAGCAAACGCCACATTTCTACATTCATGTTACCTCGCCCTGTTCTCTATCTAGCCACATACAAACAATTACTACGTATGTACGTTCTGCAACTCCCCATTAAAACATTACATTTAAAATCATGACTCACCAATAAGTATAACTACTAGTACTGAACATGAGAAAAGCACAAGAGTGCAATTGATTTCACTCTTTACTTAACTCTCCACTTTAAAGATTAATGCTCTACACCGACTATTATATATATATAATAGCGTTCCATAAGGAAACTAAGCTCGCTCATGGTCACTTTATTTACTCCGCACTATATTCTGTGATCATGTCAACCTTCACCTACATGCCCATTCTGCTAAAAACACATTGTTTCAACTACGCAATTTCATCATTTCGTCCTAATTTCTCTCACACTGTTGTTATTTTCTCATATGCAAAGCCTGCTGGGACATATGCGTCTGCTCCTATTCTCCACTATCAACTTTTCCGGTTCTAGTTTAGCAAAACAGCGAAGAGGATTCCTACCTGCTGATAAGCCTATCGAAATGCCTTATAAACCTTACAAACACTAAAAGTGCATCTCCACGAAATAACAGACAACGGAGCAGGACAGAAGGGTATACAAGTTGCGACCTAGGGAGCTCTAATTCTACGTGCTTGCTCATTCTTTTATCAATCAAGGCTCGTTGGATGGCCCTCGGATCCGTGAGTACATACACTAGCTATTTTTCAACTGCGCTTCTGTTGTGTTTACGCTTACGCCACCGCACGCTTTGTCACAGCCACTGTTTTACATATATAGCAAACCGACACTGCTTAAACCATATACGCTCATCAGACTCAAATTCACACAAGGATAGCCATAATCCACAACCGTTTCTTACAGGGTCACTTCGCATTTCTCACTCTCATAATAAAACGCTTTGCAAAAAGAAATGATATCTCATAAAAAACACGTTTTCAACGTACAGAAATGCCAAGTTACTCAAAAGTATTGATATCAAAATGACGCCAAGTTACGGTACTACAAACAATATAGGCTATCTTGCCTCACCAAAATTACATAAGATGTATTTCAAAGCAGTGCTACCCAATATTTCCTCAATTCTTTCAAGTCACTTGGCCCTGTGTTTTGTAATCTTACCATTTTACAATGTCATGCAAACTTTGTGTCAGATCAAAGAGTCAAATATTTCGAATTGCCTCATGGAACACATAGAAATTCATGTAGAAAACTGCTGCTGAGTAACTGCAGGAAGCATATTTCTCCAGAAAACATGTTTATACTTGCTTCTGAACTGAATTTGAGTACATGTACAAGTTATTGTATATTTGCTACGTACAATAAATACTGCATGTAAAACACATATTGTACATACATACATAGAGAACTTCTTTATCCGCATGGGGACATTTCCCTGGCAGCATCTTACATTCACATTCACGAACACACACTTATACCAAGAGACATACTATCATTCACGCAACAGAAAGCCTGGGCAGCGAAATACATACATACCAATACAAATTGGACGTATACATGCCTATTCAATCAATCTTGACTGTGAGAGAGCCATCCACACATATGTTTGGCCTGTCCATGTAGTGCATGCTTATACACACAGGGCCAAGTGACTTGAAAGAATTGAGGAAATATTGGGTAGCACTGCTTTGAAATACATCTTATGTAATTTCGGTGAGGCAAGATAGCCTATATTGTTTGTAGTTTGTAGACATCCCAGTTAGATGATTACGATATTTTATAATAGAAAAAATGTCCTCAACAAGTTTGTCTCCACTGGGATTTACGTAAATAAATTACAACCTGAGCCAAGACAAATTAATCCACTCTTTGTACATGGGCTAGTAAAATTGCAAATTGGCAAACGTTTCACTTAAACCTTCCCCATAATAAGCATGGAATTTTAACCAAAAGACCAGGCATACGTCCAGTTGGTCCAACTGACCCCTGTATATTTACTGAGTGAGACTCATTGGATCACGGGATTTGGTCATTTTGGTACAAATGTGCTCTTTATTCCATGTTTTGAATAATGCCTGTACTGTGTATAATTTTGGAGATAATGGGGTTTATTTAAGATGGGGATTTGTACAAAAAGCCCTAGATTTTAAGTAGGCTGTAAGGGCTTAATGATTATCAATTATGCATGTGCATCCCTACAAAGAAATTACAGAATTTTGAGTGTAAATTGTACCACATCATAAAAGCAGGTGTGGGAAATCCCTGGATGTCCATATTTGTAGGTGAATCGCAAGCTGGCTAACTGTTTTTATGTTTTACATAACCAGCTAATACAAAGTGGACGTTATGTTATTTTTAAAGGGAATGCATGTTTGTCATGAATCTGTTCTTTGTAAGTTGTATCCTGAATGTAAACTGAACTACTCAATAGAACCCATACAGTATACAGTATATTTCACATTAGAATCTTATCATTTAATTTGTCTCATAAGTGTGACAATGTGCTAATGTATAGCCCACAGATCAATAATGGATTTCTAGGCTGTTCTGTGAAGGTTCTTTTTTCATTTGAAAGGGGAATTAGAACCACACTACAACCCACCACTGTTAACCTACCACTGCTTCTGTTGCACTGGATTTTTATTAATATATTTTTTGCTTCTCTCCAGAGCTGTCCAACATCCAGAATATCCCACTGTGCTACAGGCTCTAGAAGTCCGAGATCCAGTGGTGGCCAACTGCCTGATTGACATGAGAGGGATTGAAACAATTTTGCTAATTAAGGTACATTAAAAAAGAAATACATACATGCACAGACACACACACACACACACATATATATAGGTGAGCTCCAAATAATTCACATGTGGTTAAAGTACACATTCTTAGCTTTTGCTTAAGGGTATATTTATACATTTTGGTTTCACCATGTAGAAATCCTGGTCTGTCATTGTTTTGTTGTGGTCTGATCTAAGAGTGAACCCGCTCTGTCCGGCTTTGTCCTGCCGTGCTTTTCAGAACAATCGAGACGCCCGTCAGGTGATGCAGCAAGGACAGCCTCCGAGAAACTGCCGAGAGGCGTTTACGATGGATGGAGACCAGGTGTATGCAAACCGCTACTACTCCAGCGACCACCAGAGGGCGCATCTTCTGAGCAGGGATGTGGAGGAAGAGATAAGGTGCGTGCCATTGTTCAGTGATCATCAACTGTGGACAATGGAGCCGAATACCAGCAGGACGGGCAGACAAAAAGAGGGGTGTCTTTTTTTCTGCTGTGCCAGAAATAGAGATTTTCAGACCTTAAATGTCTCAGGGATTGCAAATATTTTGCTGTATTATTCAACATTCAGTAACAAAGAATACAAAAGCTTAATGTGAGTGCTTATGATGTACCCAAGTCTTCTGCTGATGAACTAAGTTAATTATGCCAAGGCTAATTAGGCCTCTGGATGGGACATTTAGGGTCTGAGTATCAGTATGTCCAAATTAATCAGGAAAAATCACATCCTTGAATAAACTAGCCATGTCAGAAATTATTCCAGCATTTGAGTTCCTGACTGAAAGATTTACTTCTGCAAACCCTTCAGTACTATGAATGAGAGGAACAGTTTAAGTTAGGGATGCAAATTTAAAGGAATTTCCTTAATCGATAGTTGTTAACCTTAACAAACAGTTGTTGATTAATTGATAAAACATAAAAGCTAAATATAGCTTATGATATACAGAATACAAAATGCATATTATATTCCTCAATTTAAAGATGTATTGTAACATTTGAGAAACAGGCATTCTTGTAGCATAACAAAAATAGAATATGAAGGCGTGTAGGCTACTTTAACAGGAAAAAAAAATTGCACTCCGTCTTGTCTGTCGTATGCAAAACCGTTGCTCCGCTAGGCTTCAGTGCAGGTAGTTATGGTACCTCTAGACGGGATACGATACCCTGGCTCGAGGAAGTTTATTAGCTCTCGAAATCCCTTGCCGTCAATGGTGCTTATTGGCATCATTTCCTTTTGAACCATGTTGCATATCCTCTGAGTAACACCCTCCGCTCGTCTATACCCTCTTTGCCAACACCGGGGTGATGGTAGGTTGCGATCCACTTGGCCCTGGCAACACGGTTGGATGTAAAACTTTTTAGGTGGTACATTAATGAAGTGGTTGAGTAGTATTCCCGCACTGGACTACGTTTTGCCCGCTTCATTTTTGTGCCTTTTTGTGTAGGCTAAACTTCACGGCCTCTTCAATAATTACACTAGGCTAAATTTGATGCCCTTACATTTCACGCAGAAACTCCCGTTGATACAAGACCACAGATTGTTCAGTTAATTGTTAATTTGAAATCTTATCAATTAAATTCTTATTAGCAATTCTTTGATAGTTGATTCATTTTTAACATCCCTAGTTTAAGTATTTTTGGAGTTCTTTTGGAAAGAGTGTTGCAGATGTCTTAGGATTTGCAGTACCCCTGAAAATAACTGTCACCTGTTTTACCCAAGACACCTGGAGACTGAGCTCGCGAATGAGACAACTCAGGTGGAGCATTTCCGGCGGCAAGTTCAGGTGGTGCAGGGCGATATCCAGCAGAACAATGCCTTGCTGAAGAGAGCGCACGAGGAGAGGAAGAGGGCGCAGGTGTGTTACGCTCCTGCATTGCTAAACCAGGGGTCCCTATCGCTCATCTGGGAGAACCACTGTTTCTGTTGGGTTCCCCAACCCCGGTCCTCGTTTTCCTTGCTACTCAATACTTAATTGATCAACTAAAGTAGTCAGTTACACAATTCACCTTGCCTGGTTTCTTGGGTCTTAGAGATTTTAGTGTGAAAACAAAAACTAACACTGCAGGTTTGGGGATCATTGCGGACCCTATGGTTCTCCAGGACCAGTCGTCAGTAAACACATGATACTCACGAGCGTCCCTGCTGTCAGTTGAATGATTATCTTTAAATCTCCCCAGGAAAAGTCCCGCAAACTCCGGCTGGAAATCGGTGATCTCCAGAACGTGGAAGAACCTCAGTCTGAAGACCTCAGACCTCTTGTAAGAACTTTTGTCTTCTCGTCTGTTCTAGTAAAGACAGGTCAGATTTAATTGCAATTGATTAGCAATTATGTAGATCCTAATTAGGAATGTCTTCCAATATAATGTAATACTATTTATATTTGAGTGTAGAATGTCTGAAAGAACTTAATCATGCATCATGAACATCAATAAATATTCAAGGAATTAAATGAAATTTTTACAGTAGTGGCTGCTGAGCTTACAATTGAGGAGGCATAAAACTTCCCCTTAAACTGATTTTTGACATTGACCTGTTTTTAGTATTTTCCTTGGTTAATAAGTGTGCCAACAATGAAATAATCCATTGTCAGGTAAACACACAGCTTCTTTCTTCAGATCATTTTAGGGATTAAATAATAAATTTGATTTAGAAAAATCTGTTTTATTCACTGAGTACACTTAACGACAAGTGATACACCACTCTGTTAACTACTGTGTTAGCTTTTGGCACAACCTACTGTACAATAAAGTCTTACCACATCTGTACTTCAAGATCATTTAAATGACAAAATCTGTGGCAGATCTTTTCCATGAATATTCTCCAAGTGTAAGTGTGAAAAACAAAGAGTACATATATCTACAATTTTGAATAATGTTGGTTGAAATGCCCAACATTTTGTGATGCAAATAAACAGAATTTTAAATTAGAATTCACCTAATTGAGGAGACCTTGCTATATCTGATGGAGTTGAGTATTTTGTATTTTGACTTAATTGTTGTATTGTTAATCCAGGAAAATTACTGAAAAGTGAAACTAGTCAAGTTTTCTGCCTCCTCAATTTCAGCTCAGCAGCCTTCACTGGATTTTTTTAAATCTTTTGTTGATTTCCACAAAGACATGTTTTGAACTTTGAAAAAAAAAAGTTAAAAATGAGGTCAAGTTACGACAAACAATATTGGCTATCTTGGTTCGCAAAAAATTGAACAAGCTTCTTGATTGTCCAAGTTTTAATTTGTGACTTAGCGAAACTGCTTTGTATGTGTGAGTAATTTGACATTGTTGTGTGTTGAAGATGTGTTTTTGTTGAGTTATTTATTTTTGTGCTGTGTTTGTTATGAGTAACTGATCATAACTAGAATGTAAAGTTCATAAGTAAACTTTAGTGTGGTTTCTTCAGCAGTTGTTTAGCTGTTACCAGATTAAAAAGTTAAGAGAGCTCTAGCATCCTAAAACTTTAATGGTGTATAGGTATATAGCATGCCAGGTGTAACTTGGCGGATGGTATACCTGCCATCCCAATAAATAAGTTGCGTAGGCCACTGAATGTTAT
Organism: Anguilla anguilla; assembly: GCF_013347855.1. NCBI lineage: Eukaryota > Metazoa > Chordata > Actinopteri > Anguilliformes > Anguillidae > Anguilla > Anguilla anguilla. The sequence continues at coordinate 28,199,761 of NC_049206.1, read as the reverse complement.
ATTCATTCATTGTTCCCTTGGCACTGACCAGCAGTCCTTGAAGAGCATGTATTTTTACTAGAGCTGAATGGTTCAATCTTGGCTTTACCCTGATGGTGTGGGTTGGGTTGGGTGTACTTTCCTCTCTGGCCAGGAGGAGGAGCTGCAAGAGATCTGCGAGAAGATTGTTGTGGCTCGGGGGGAGAGCGAAGCTGCCCGGCAGCGGGCGAGCCAGCTGAAGAAAGCCTTGGAGGAGGCGGAGACGAAATACCGGCAGCACAAAGACAGCATCAGCAGCATCACTGAAGAAGCTGACCCCATCAAGGTGAGCTTGTGTGAATGCTCTCTGCACCAAGCGCTGTGTGAGTATCTCTGAAGAACTGACCTGCCCTTCACAAGCTTCAGAGAATGTATCCACAGGTTTCTTCCTGCTCTGAAATGTCTTAAGCGGGCCACCTACCTGATCAATAACAAGACCAGGTTAAAACCTAGTTTATGGCTGGATCTAACACACGTGATCCGGCCGACCAATGGTGTAACTTCATCACTCACTCAGTCACAGACATTCGCGTTTGTAAATACTGCATTTCTAATTTTTAATGTTTTGACTGCTTTAAAGTTTACTTACAACCTTATACACGCTAAATATACTGTGAGTCCACATAATCTCATAAGAGAATTAGACAGTATGGGCGACCGCACGTGCCACTCAGGCATGTGCTGTTATTGTGATTTTCAACAGAAACTGCCTACCTTCTAAGTGTTTGTTTTTTTTTTTTTCTCTAAAGGGCAATTGTCTTTATTTATGCCACATCTACTGACTTTTACTGTATAATTATAGATCATTATGCAATGTAATTGGGCATAATTCCAGAAATGACAATTCTGTGCAAATACCCGAATTATGCGATAATCCCTTATGCAAATATGTTGATTCTACTATATTAATTTACACAGTTTTTGCCTATCTGCAGGTTGAACTGAGAAATACAATTCTGAATGTTTTTCAGGAGTGATAATTTTCTTCTGGAATTATTTTGAGAAAACCGTGGCAAAACATTGTCAGTTCTGAACTGTAGCCCATAGCCAGCAATGATCTGTGGTAGCGGAATCTCATTTTCAAGTTTAGTTCGTGAAGGGTTCTCCCATGATAATCCTGTTTGTCATACACAGGATGAGCTGAGTAAAAGTGACCAAGAAGTGGAGAAAAGCAAACATCACAAAAGGCACTACGAGGAGAAACGCAGGGCCCACATTGACGGGATTCAGAAGCAGAAAGCCGACCTGAACACCAAAGAGAGAGAGCTCATGGTACTTAAAGAGTCATTTATGGGTAGCTGGTGGTGGCAGGGATAAGTACGAGTTTCTCAACACACGTGATTCAAATTCACACCCAAAAGTTTAAATTACATTGAAAGCAGCAGGGCCATTATCAAAATGTTACTTCTATACCGGTTATTCTGCTTGCGTTCACTACCGTGTAAAGGACAGTTCAGATTGGAAAGTCGTCAAGCAACAAGATGGTTTTGAGACATTTTTTATGGGAAATTTAGGATACTGTAGCTCTGCTTTCTCTGAGAGTGAGCATGTCAAACCTTTAGTTCAGACTTTAAAGACGGATCTGTTCAACCAACTCAACGTGGTGTTGTACCAGTCAATGTTTTTTTTATTTTTTAAACTGTCTTTTAAGTAGACTGTATAGTCTTCACACAGTAACATCCTACTTATCTTACCTATTGCAGTTTGATCTGAAATTTACATTAGCTATTTATGGAAATGCACCCGATGAATTCAAACAGTGACATGGAATTTGCCTCATCGTCAGTGATCTACAGTTTTTGGGAAGCTGCAAACAGTTCACTCATCTGAATCTTGACAGGAGGCCATTGAGAAAGCCACAGCAATCTGCCCTGAGCTGGAGGTAAGGAGAACGGCAAAGAGTCTGGACAATGAGATCAGCCGCCTGAGACAGAAGATCAGCACGCAGCAGAATCAGCATGGAGACCGGGACGAGATCCTCAGGTACAGTTTTGACCCCTTTCATCAGTGCTCTTCAGTCATGGTCCTGGAGAGCTGTTTTTTTTAAAATTTTATCTGAAATTGCACGACCAGTTCACAATCAACAAGGAGAGGCGCATTTACTGTCTGATAAACCACTTAAATTTTTGTCTAATAAGTGGTGAGTAACAGCAAAAACCAGGACTTTCTGGCTCCATGGGACCAGAATAGGAGAGCCCCCTGCCTTTCCCATTGGTTCCTCTAGCAAGCAGCAGACACTGACCATCTTTCTGGTCAGGTGACCTTTCAGGCTGCATAGCCCCAAGCCTACATAGAATCCCTTCTGTATACAAACCAAGTGAGATTTGTTTGGATATGCAAATTATGATGTGCGAGGATCTTCTGTGGTAGGCATTTGAGACCATACTTGTGAGCACAGTGCTAGACCACCAGGCCCTGGGAACCCCTGCCCAGCCTATTTTAACCCTTGGTGTATGTTTACTGATATCAGAGATGGTCCATTATTGTTACCTATTATCTATTATCTACTGTCTGTTGTAATAGTTATGTTACTGCCAATGCTGAAACAATGCTGGACATAGCAACCAAAAATGTAGTTTAAGTAAATATATATAAATGTTGTGATGAAAATATCACGTGGAGTCTAAAGGTGATATATTATTTCTGTTACTTTAAAACACATTCCTTATCATTCTGTCAGTAGGCCCCCAAAGGAACCAAAAACATTTGGCCACTGCTGAGTTTTCTGTTATTTAGACTTGGTTCTGCAACATTGTTCTTCAGACAACTTAACAATGCCTATTTTTGAATAAATGTATAGTTCTTGCACTTGTCTCAAGTCTGAATAAAATTAGGTTCGTATATCAGTTTCTAATTTTTTTATTGATGATGTGTGTTGCAAAGTTTAGGAAGCAAAAAACAATTCTGAAAATGTCTGGCATAATTTACACAGCAAACGTACACCTAGGATTACCAATGCCAATCAAGCAACAGTGGCATTGATTTAAAAAAAATGTATCCTATATCCTGTAGGGACTTGTCAATTATCGGTGGTATGTCAAAAAGTTTTGGTATCGCTTTTCATAATCACTTTGAAATTTTGCTTGAAGAAGCAACATTTTAAAAAATCTAGTTTTATGGGCTTGTGCTATTGGCTTGTGCTAGCTACCATTTTCAAGCTAGCAATCAGTCATATATTTTATCAACAGTCAACAAACTTTTTTGTGAGATGTAATGTCTAGCTTATGGTAGAGTGCCGGTTAGTTTCAGAGTGATAGATTAAGTGGCAGCTAATCGCTACAGTGGCACAGTTAGACTAGTAGATGAGCAAAAGCAAGGGAGAATAGTAGATGAAAGGTAGAAGGTTTGCCACAGAGTGGTAGTTAAGCTTGTCTGTTTCTGAACCGTAGGCAGTACCAGGAGGCTCTGGAGAACTACAAGAACGTTGCATTGCAGGTTAAGAATCTGAAGAAGTTCACCGAACTCCTGAGCAAGATCATGAACGACCGACACAGAGTGTATACAGAGTTGAGAATGTAGGTAGAATTAAATTATTTGTATGATTGCTTCCAATTTTATATTTTTCATCATTCTAAAAATATAGTGTCAAAAGGCAGTTCAGACAAGCCAGCAGTGCCTGTTGAGTGAATGGTATCTGCACGTTACTTACCGCTTCTTTCATCAGGTACCTTTCCGTGCGCTGCAAGTACTACTTCGACTCTATGCTGTCACAGCGCGGGTACACTGGGAAAATGACCTTCGACCACAAGAACGAGACTCTGGCCATCTCAGTAAGGACAGACCATCAATGTGTGCAGGGATAAAAGGGATACACTGACTTCATGGATATCCCTAAACCGAGCTCACAGTCGCCAGTTATAAAATTAATGTAGATGCAGTATCAAAGCTTTATTTCATTTATTTTCTTCTTTGATTCTTAAATAACTTATTGGCCTGGAAGGTTGTCAATCACATAAGTAGGTTTTGCTTTATTTTGCGCAATTAGAAAAATTGTAATCTTAGAAAAATGGTGCTGGTGAACTCAGGCATGAAAATCTTAATTTCTTTTGAGGTCTTTTCATCCCTGTGTCTAATTGATTGCAGGCCACAAGTTTAAGCAGTCAATCCAGTGTATGTTGGTTTAATGAGGGGTTAATATGTAAGCACCAGAAGGTTCTAGGTTTTCTGTCTTGTTTAAAGTATATTTGTCTGGGGTTTCATTTCAGGTGCAGCCAGGAGAGGGCGACAAAGCAGCCCTTAATGACATGCGATCTCTGTCAGGGGGGGAGCGCTCGTTCTCCACCGTGTGTTTTGTGTTGTCGCTCTGGGCCATTGCCGAGGCCCCCTTCCGATGTCTGGACGAGTTTGACGTCTACATGGTGAGATGTATGGCGAGCCGTTTTAGCTTTAATTCATTTCTAGAGGATATCGCAAATACAATTCTAACTAGTTCGAATGCAAATTCTTGATATCAGAAATTCAGTTGTAACTAGTTATAATTCAAGCGTTTTCCCCATTCATTTCAATGGGACCTTTCATTACAATTCTTGATATCAAGAATTTCTATTTTAACTAGTTAAAATTGAATTAATGATATCAGAAATAAGTATTTTAACTAGTTGGAATTATATTGTTGATATCAGTAATTGATTTTCTGATATCAGAAATTGGCATTTTAACTAGGTCAAACTCCAACTCCCATTGAAATGAATGAGAAAAAGTTTTAAATCTGACTAGTTAAAATAGAATTTCCGATATCAAGAATTGGCATTTTAACCAGTTATAATTTAATTTCCGATATCAATAATATGCCTTTTAACTAGTTAAAATCGAATTTCTGATATCAACAATTTGCATTCTAACTAGTTAAAATTTGAATTTGCGATGTCCTCTAGAAATGAATTAAAGCTAAAACGGCTTGCCATAGAGATGACCTCGTGGTAGTTCTACTAGAATTAGTCTCAGGACACAGATGGTCACATCTTGGGAGATTTGGAGACTCTCTTTCCTTAGCGTATGGGAAGCGCACTTGCAGCGATGGCAGGCATGTCAGATGCTCTGAAGTTAGTATGTGGAAGTGTAGCATATTTTACATGCCTCCTCTTGATGTTTCAATCACCACCCTCATCTGAGACCCACCCTCAGTTGAATGATTTGTTTAAAATGATGTATCTGAATGCCCAACACATTCTTGCTACATGACAAAAGACATTGGTCCCCAAGGCTGGTCCTGGGGTCCTGGGGAGCTGCAGGGTCTACTGGTTTTTCACCTCAAATCAGCAACCAGTTCAGACCCACGATTAAGCAGCAAAGACTCATTTTCAGACCTTAAATGTTCCCAAAACCCTCTGTTTCAAAAATTTGAATTCACAACAATTAATGGACAACAGTCATACAGAAATTGGGAAGCAATACATGCAAATGGGTCCCAGAATGCAGGACAGTCCAAAATTGAGAGGTCCTGGATCCTATTCCGGCAGGATCAGGCACAAATTAAACACCGATGCTGCTGGCAGGCTGTAGACACCAGTGTGTTTCTGTTTAGTTTGGGCCTTCAGCATGTCGTCAAAGTGTTGTCACTCTAGAACAAGTGGTAGCTGGAGAACTAGAACTGGCCAACAGTCACCAAAAAAATCTGAATTAATTTAGTGAAGCAATTCACCTGAATAAGCTTGGGTATAGCAGCAGTGCTCATCTGGGATATTAACATGCTCCAAACTGGTTATCAGTTCAGTTCCTTTGCCCAGCTTCCCCTTGTACCGTACTTTGAACGCAGCCCATTGTCAAAGTGGTCAATGGTGGTGAGATGTTGCTACCTGTGGTGTACCAGGTACACTAGTGTTGTGTGTGGAATTATACAAAATGTTCTGTACTATCGTTAGGGTGACGTGAAGCACCATACACATGACTAACTAACTTCTTAATTGTTTCAGGATATGGTCAACCGGAAAATATCCCTCGACATGATGCTTAGGATCGCCACTAACCAACCTTTCCGACAGTTCATTTTCCTCACCCCTCAGAACACGAGGTATCGTAGCTTTGTCTTATTTCCAAGGCAAACAAGGTTTTTTCCATTTTAAGTTCGCGTTTCAAGATCTGTTGATCAGTCCAGTTGCACTGTAGCATTTTTTGTTTTGTTTTTTTTAGTTTGAAGTTTGAATGAGACATTCATGTGTTCATCTCACTTTCAGGAGGCCCTACTATAAAAAAAATTGACTTGGGAATAGAATATTTTGTTCTTGTACTTCTGTATTATAAAAGCTTAAAGATTTTGTGCATATTATTTATCGTGAATGAAATTACACAGTGTTCTATGCAAGTGAGAACGGAAAGTAATCTGTGTAATAATAAAATAAATGTATGTAAGGAAATACAATGTTGTCAGGACCTCCTCAAAGAGGCTCATTCAATTCAGTAAGTTTCCCCAGTTTTTGAAACTCCTATAATCTTAAGGCCATGTTTACTAAGAATGACGCAAATTCTTTGTCGCCGCATGTTTTCAGTTTAGCAGGGTTTTTCCTAATACTGGTTCTGTAAATGAGCACAGCCACGGCAAGTTCATTTAAATTCACTGTCGGTATTTAAAATGTGTCTTTTGCATTGCAGGAAAGCACCATTTTTTATCACTCCATCTTTAGTCAAGTTGGGTTTTGGACAAGTGTCAGGATACATAGATGCAATGTATAGGCAGTGTCACCTTTAAATTTTAACAAGTCTCATTAATAACGTAGGGGAGAGTCGCTATGAATGCAAGGCTTGATAAATGTAACACGGTCAATAACTTAATGTACAACATGGCTACCATAGCCATTTCAGGATTGTTCATGCACAGTTCAGTCCTCTACCGCGTCCCAAAGGGAAAGACCAATGTGATAACAGTCCAAAACTTTCCCGAAGTAACTTTCGGGTATAAGCTTGCATTTTAGGAATGCCGGATCTCTCGGTTTACCAGCACAAGCCTTACCAGTGTGGCACCTTAGTAAATATGGAACGCTATCTCGTTAGCATCTGTAACAGCCCTGCAAATCCTCAGTAAATTTGGCCCCCTAGTCTCCTGTTAGAAGAGAATGAGACCATGCAGTGATGTGTGTGTCAGCACCACGCATTCAGACTCAGTCCTTTATTTTCCAGCTCCCTCCCACGCAGCAGCCTGATCCGGACTCGTCGGCTGAAGGATCCAGACCGCACCCAGACTGTGCTGCCCTTCGGCCAAGGGAACCGAGAGGAGGCGGAGGGATGAGGTAGAGCACGTTCCTGTTCCCAGGCTCCGTTACCCAATCAGCACCCTGACTAAGGGAGTCATGCCATTTTACGGACTAGGAGATGCAAAGCCAAAAGCGAAAAAAATAAAACTTGGATAATGAAAGATTGTTAAATGGCCCACATTTGGAATATTTTAGTTCTGTGGAAGGAAATTTTCATTTAGAAAAGTAAGATGTCTCTGAGAAGAAATGTCACAGTCACAAAACATTAGACGTCCTTTTCTAATAACCAGTCAGACTTATACCTTAATCTGTTAGATTTGTTTTAAGCTGTTTAAATTATTGAGTTCAATCAGAAACGTATTATAAATGGTGGGTGACTCTTTCTATCCAGTTAATTTTGTCATATTTTAGTTCCTGGGGGAGAGGAGGATCATCCACTTTTTTGTAGTCTGCGTGGTATACTAAAATTGAATTCTTACATAAAGTTTACATATGAAAATGTTGCTGTTAAATATATGTGCAATTATTGATTACAAGTTTGAAGTGAAGCAAGTGTTTATTCTGTAATAATTAGCAGTGTAAAACTTCCTTTTTTACTTTTGTATGTCGAAGACATTTTTTTTCTGTGTCCGAAAGTAAACATTTGACTTCCTAAAATAAATATACTTTTCTGCTGCTAAATGCTCCATGTTTTGTGAAATTTCAGTACAGCTACCGTCATTCCTTGTTAATGTTTATTGTTGTGATAAACCAAATCCACTATTTCACGCTTAGACTATGAGCAGGCTGGGAATTGTAATGCCAGACATTAACCAGATTTTCTGGGGAAAAATGTAGATGCACAGTTTAATTTTGATTTTGTGTTTTATGTACTGAAATCAAAGTATTGTGCAATTGGAAAAACATTTCAGTCTCACAGTAATTACTATGAATTCCAGTATTTATGTAATATAAACTTCAGGGAAGCATTGAGGAAGAGCCCCATTTACAATATTGTGGTTTACAACTAAAATAAAAGAAAGCAAAAGAAGAACATGCAGTAAAACAATAGTCGAAAGCAATTAAAACATTAGTTAAAACTAAATTTAAAACAATTGCCGTCAATTTTATTTCACTTAATGTTTTTGTACAAAGGCAAGGTTTGCTTACACATATTATGAATAACAGGTTTAGTGAGTGCTTATTGCTGCATTTTTTATTTACAACCTGGCTGCCAAAATTAGGTGATTTGTGGATATGAAAAATATTGATAATGTTCTTCCCTTCTGCATTTTACCCAAAAGCGTCTCATGTAATAATATACTACACTAGTACTGAAAAATTTAATGCACATTAGTTCAGTGGTTTGCAACGTTCTTGGAGCTTACAAAAAGGTATTTTTACTCCGTTACCTGAGAAAAACAGGAGTGTTTCAGATATTCAATTGGAAATAGACTTGTGACAAATATGTTGAATACACCATTTTAACAATTTGACAAAATGTAAACCATCACCACGTTAACAGCCCTAAAATTAAAAGATACTCCACACCTAAATTCTAACATGTTCAATGAGAGTGCCTGTCTGGGAAACTAGTGTGTTGGTGCCTGTGATGATACAAGGATGACCCTGAGAAGACCACCTATTCCCACAAATTGCTGTATTTCTGAAAAAATTAAATTCCACAAATTGATGTTTTCTAAAGCTATATAGCTAATGGCATCTAGTTGTTGTGCTTACAGTAGACATGAAATGCCCTTAAATATAGGAGTGGTCTCTATCCTACACATAGATTAATATGAGGGCGGTCTGGGATTGCATTACAGACTGGTGCTAGCGGAGGGGCACCTAGACGTTTATGTTTCGGGCCAGGGCGCGCACCTGGATGTTCGGGGCGCTAAGGGTCAGACCCCCAGTCGGGGACAGGTCGATGTCTTCCCCATTCACCCCTTCAGCAGCGTGAAAGGAGAAGTTCTGCAGCAGAGACGTGAAGAACAGGAACAGCTCCATCCTGGCCAGCATCTCTCCAACGCATACCCTGCGGCCTAGCAACGGCCAGAGAAGAGCAGGGCCAGGGTCAAATCCCACCATGACATCCAGAAGCAGGACTGCTTACTAATTTAAGCCACTGAACTGAATTTTACCAATATTACATTTTGTAGTATGCTGCCTTTTGTCTATTATGGCATGAATGAACAGTATATACTTATTTTTGTAGATATTAGAGAAAAGGAAGTTAAAATGAAAAACATTTCCTCTTACTTGCTGTTCAGCTTACTGAAACTTTAAATCTCTCAATGAATTTGAACATATTAAGGAGTCAAACTTGATGCGGTAAGGGCATAAATATAATCACAAACTTTGGGTCATTCCCAGGGTGGTCTTATGTTCCCCAGATTTATATGGCACATAATGGGAACATGACAAAGGGTCCTATGTTCCCAGGGTCCTATGTTCTCCAGCTCTACAAATGTGCTCTCCCAGGGTCCTATGTTCCCAAGGTCCTAGGACCCTGGGAACATAGATACGCTCCCCACAAACTTAGGTCTTAATAATGCCACGACTGGCCTGTATTTAATTCAACATTTGTCCTTAACTTTGACTTACATGTAAATGCAAGCTTTACACTTTTTCTGCACAAACTCAATTTAGCAAGTTTGGTTTAGTGATTGCTGAACTCCCCAAACTATTAGTAGAAATTGAATTTGGGGCAAATGTTGATTAGATCCCAGCCTCAGTCTATTGACAACATGCTTAAAGATGAAAGTGTTGCATAAATGCAATTCATTATTAACATTGAAGACAACTCTGGTCCCTACCATGTGCAAAATGGCATTACCTGCAGAAAATGGCATGAAGGCTTCTCGTTTGACAAACTTCCCCTGTTCATTGAGGAAATGTGGTGGGTAGAAGTGGTCTGGCTTCTCCCAGTGGTTCTTATCCCGGTGTACTGATCTCAGCAGTGGGATAATGTAAGTCCCCTGTACAGAAGTGTAAAACACAGCTCATTCTTACGCTTTCAAAGGAAAAGCATTAAAATATTTCATTTGAATGACGGGAAATAGTCATTCTGGGAACAATTCAGACATTCCAAAGTGTAAGTTCCATAATGTTTAGGATAAAGGCATTATTTAGTTTTAAATTTGGCTCTGTAATCACAATTTTAGATTTGTAATCAATTCACATTCCCAGGTTTTGTTAAGGGTATTGTTATACACTTTAATTTCACCATGTAGAAATTCCAGAACTTTTTATATATAGCCCCCCTATTTCAGGGCATTGTGATGTTTGGGACCTATTAATGATATGTAAATGAAAGTAGTCATGTTTATTACTTTGTCACATATCCTTTGCATGCGATGACTGCTTGAATTCTGTGACCCATAGACATCATTAGGTACTGAGTATCTCTGGTGATGCTCTGCCAGGCCAGGCAAGAAAAAAAAAAGTCTTTGTCCCAAACATTATGGATATGTACAGTGCCGTGAAAAAGTATTTGCCCCGTTCCTGATTTCCTCTATTATTGCTTCTTTTTAACACTGAATGGTTTCAGACCTTTAAACAAAATGTAATATTAGACCAAGGGAAACTGAGTAAACACATTTTATGGTTGATACCTTTGGGTGTTTGATAACATTTTTCATTAAATAAATGAAACAATTTTTTCAAAATTTATTTTGTGTTTACTCAGGTTCCCTATGTCTATTACATTTTCCCAAAAGATCTGAAACCATTCAGTGTTGAAAATATTAAATAATAGAGGAAATCAGGAAGGGACAAATACTTTTCACGGCACTATATACAGAATACATGAACAGAGTGTTTGCATTTATACATCAACAGTGTTGCATTTAACCTTGGGTATACAGTAGCCCCTGAGGTCTACATCACAGGTTGTTTCATGAGGCAGGCCCATGGGGAGGATGTCGGCAAACCTCTGAACCTCGTGAATCACAGCGTCTGTGAAGGGCATCATCTGCCGGTGCTCAGCTCTGGGCTTCGCCCCTCCAATGACCCTGTCAATCTCCTCGTGGACCTTCACTGAAAATGTGACAGAAATGAAGCAAGAACATGTGTATACCAACATGTATTTATGCAATTCATTTGCAATAAAGGCTTGCCTGTCTCTTTGTTGTTTTGTTTAAATCTGTGATACCAAAAAAGCAACCTATGCCTCCCTTTTGATTGTGGTTACCAGAACAGCTGCTGTTGTGATTTTGGGGGAGAGAGACCTGCAGGGCTACAGACTGCAGAAGTCTCACTTACAGGCACACACACCTGAGGTGTTTCTGATTGCATTTATGATAACAACCTGTTGTACCTTCAGGGAGAGAAACACTGTTAAGACTTGGACTGCATGTTACACATTCCTCCCCTCCTGGCAAAGCCCCTTAAAGGCAAACCCCCTTTCAAGTGATCTGTGGCACTCTTGGAGAAAGAAGGGAAAAAGGCAGTGCCTCATCCACTTAATCACAAGAGCCCACACACTCCACAACATGATGATATCTCACCACTCTGTGGTGAATAGATAGACAATCAGACAATAGCCATTTCATTTCCCCTTTGACCAGGACCTGATAAAGGACAGAAGAAATACAAATAACAAACAAGAATCTTCCATAGTCGTGGAACTACTGATTCACTGCAGGATTTAACTGAATCATTTATTTAAAGCAACAAGTATGGATTCTAAAATACCATCAACTCACTCTGGATGTTGGGGTGCTTGATCAGGATCAAGATAGCCCAGGAAAGGGTGCTAGACGTGGTCTCTGTTCCAGCCACAAAAAGATTTGTGACAGTACACAGGAGGTTCATTTCGTGGAAGTGGGAGTATGAGTGGTTCTTTTCCTGTGGGTTGACATTGGGATCACTTTGAACATACCTTAAACAATGGACAGGTTACCCTCTACGTTTTTTCATAGGTTGGAATTCCCAATCATAATTCTGGACCCTTCTCATCACTGCAACTCCAGACAAAGACCACATTGATACTACCAGGAATTATACATTTCCATAATTAAGCCACCTTTTAATTTTTTGTATGTTCTACATCTGCAAATAGGTCACAACAACTGCCAAATGATTTAATGTGGCAGTAGGAACAGTATCAAAAATTAAGACTGCTTTTTGATTTCAACAAAATCTTTAAATAGTTATTGGCAGATGATTCAAATGTGTACTTTGGTTCATATTTTTATCTATCATCCTGCCTGTCCTATCATCTGAAACGCATAAAGAGTATTTCACTTACATTACAGGCATTTAGCAGATGCTCTTATCCAGAGCGACGTACACAACTTTAACATAGCATTTACATTTAATCCATTTATACAGTTGGATATATACTGAAGCATTGCAGGTTAAGTACCTTGCTCAAAGGTACACTGTCCTACCCAGGAATCGAACCTGTGACCTTTAGATCCACAAAACCAGATCCTTACCCATTATACTACACTGCTGCCAGTTAATAACACATTTGCATGGGTACAACACATGGCTCATTGTCGTTATTTGTCATTTGTGATGGTCATCAGTCATCAGTGAAAGCCTGTGAAGGCTGCAGAGATAATTGCCAAGTATGACTGCAGGTCACTCTGACAGAACTAAAAAACATCCATGTAGCTGATCAATCACAACTGTGTACTGCCAGCCCACAGCTGTGCCTAAGGCCTGGTTCCCAGAGGGAGACTGTTCAAGCCTGTTTGCCCCAGTCTGCAGCCCCAAATGACTAATCTGGCTCAGGACTCAGTCAGTGCAAACATCATTGCTAAAACAAATTTATTGGACTTACACTATTCCAATTACCAAATATTAACTGTGTTTGCATTCATGTCTGCTTTTTGTTTTTTCAGTTAACGCACCCTGTCACTTAATACAGCGTTTCCCAAACTTTTTCCTTCCGCGGCACATTTTCCAAATTTACAGAATCTCATGGCACACCACGCCGACCAAAAAAAAACCCCCGAGCGACGTACTGATGTTGATGTGACGTGCCAACAGTAGGCCTAAATGTTCTTTTGGGGTCTTAATTAAGCGATATGCATTTTAATGACATTTATTTTGTCTTTTGTGAATGGGATTTGTTCATCTAAGTTTTTTAAATTCTTTTGAACATTAAAAACACTGCACTTTCACACTGCACACCTGACCTCGCCTGACGTCACACCGGTTGGGAAACACTGACTTAATACATAATAAAACATTTTGTCAGAGCTATAACAGCTTCCAAACATTTCCTGTTGCCAGCTAAGTGTTTCTATGTAATGCATGTAAAGACATCTATGAATATTTCTCAGCTAGAAAAGTTCTGCAGGAAAGAGAGGAAAAAATTAGTTTAAAAAATTAAAGAAACTGAAAAAAACTGTCACAGATCTGACAAGATGGTGGTGTTACTAAGTACTACAGAAACTAAGAGGGTGCCCAAAATTTTGTACACAGTGTTCATTTTAGTTTATTTGAGTCTGAAATAAATTCAAATGAACAGAAAATATGCATTACAATTAAAATTCACATTGGCAAGAGTTGCCTAAACCTTTGGAGGAAAAACCAGAAAGTGCACTGTAGACACATTGTGCATAAAAACTGTAGACAGGTGCAGGGCAGGGCGAACAAATAGAATAGAACCATATGAAAAAAGGATTACCTGCTCCCTGCGTTTGAATGTTCAGGGTTTCATTTACACTCAACCTTTCGACCTGCAGGTCTTTGTCAGGTATAATACCTGGTGGTCAAAACGTCTGTTTATTACACACTCACTGGTAACACTCAAAACCATTGTGTGGGTAAGCCTTTTTTCCTTATGTGCCTAAACACATGCACACAACTAATATGTGATGATTCATATAATATGAACACAGATGATTATATAAACATAAACAGTGTCTTACCCCCTCCATCTTGCTCATGAAAGCATCGATGTAGCTTCTTTTGTCATTCTCATCAAGGACTTCTCTGTGTTGGATGAAAATCTGTCTGAAAAAGTCCTTCAGAATATTCTGGTGTTTTATAACTTTATAATGTGGTCCAGGCAGGGGGTGCAACACAGGAAACATGTTGTACAACTAAAACACAGGTTAGAGACAGAATGTTTTTAGACTTTTACTGTACTACTATTACTATGGCTACTGCTACTGCTGCTGCTACTACTACTACCACTACCACTACCACTACCAATAATAATGATGATGATGATGATAATAATAATAATAATAATAATAATAATAATAATAATAATAATAATAATAACTTGTCATTTTGTAGGTGGCAATGTAGCACAATGGACAAGGAACAGGGATTGTAACCTAAAGATTGCACACATTACCTTTGCACAATTGAGAAAGATACTTTACTTGAATTGCCTCAGTATATGTCCAGCTGTATAAATGGATACTATGTAAAAACAAAATACTAAAAGTTATGTAAGTTGCTCCGTGTAAGAGCATCTGTAAATGTCTATGTAATAATAATATAAATAAATAAATAAATAAATAAATAAATAAATAAATAAATAAATAAATAAATAAAATAATAGTGTAATAGTTACTACACCTGTATATATGGGCCTCCAACAAGTCGGAAGCTCTCATTGTTCAAGATCAAAAGTTTAATGAAAATTTCATCTTCATATTCCAATCTTTTTCCCATAATCAGGGAGACTATAATGTTAGATGTAGCTGCGTTAATAGGAATTGTTGTCAGAAACGGTTCACCTAAGGGGGAAAAGACAGGTCAAATAATATAGCCCTCATGCTTTATGAATTACACTTACACGGTTCATTATGCACAACCATTTCATCGAGTTCAAGAAAGAAGGTAACATTCTGATTCTGTTATTCCTACATAAGCAAGGTTTTTGGTTTCTAATCATTTCTTCACATAGAAAAACAGCAAACAGAAGCCCTATGCTAAAAAAAGCCCAGAGAAATAACCAGGTGAGACTGATTACATTTTTCTAGTGGTTTCTAAGCATGTTTTGTCATTACAAATACTGAGTAGACCTTGTTTCTAAGAATGTTGAGTCTGTAGTAGAATTACTTGGTTGAGACTGCTCACATCACATACTATATTATGGTTTATAAAAAATGTTTTTCTATTATAACACTAAGTAAAAGCACTTGGATGAGATTGATAGAATGTTTCCTAGCACACGTTTTTCATTTTCAATATTGAAAGGAAGAACTTGTTTCACAGTTTGTTTTGTCTACAGCAATACTGAGCAGGCATACTTGTTTCTAAACATATTTTGTCTTTAGAAACATTGAGCAGAAGCACTTTCTCTAATCCTGTGGTATCTGTATTTACACTGAGCAGAAACACTGATTTGATTGGCTTCACCTTTTTTTGCTTCAAACTGCTTCACCAGGTGTTCAGATTCCTCAATGATTTTTTCCTCAATATTCCGCTTTCCCATTCCAAGGTCACGTAGGACTGTCAGTGTGAATCTACGGATAGTTTTCCATGAATCCCCATGGCCAAAAATAATACCTAGGGTCAAAAAATAAATTATTATCATGCACACACAGCAAGTTCATTTTCATTCAGGAAATTTGCTGCGGCTGACCAATGGTCAGCTTCAGCAACCATGTTTTCATACTCAATCAATCACATATCATCACATGGTTGAGTATGAGAACATGTAGTGATGTGTATATGCACACTAATAGTGCCTTTTTAAACCGACAGTCTGACCTCTCCCGTGCTGCCCATTGCTGGTGTTGGGCTTTGTAATTTCTGTTGCTACTGCTCAAAAAAGTATTGCTTTACTCCCTTCCACTCTGCAAAGAGCCTAATGGTGGTCCTGGATGACCAGCTGGACCTCAAGGAGCATATCAAGGCAACATCATGGTCCTGCAGATTCCTCCTGTACAACATCAGGAGGATTCAACCACACCTGACCACGCACTCCACCCAGCTACTTGTCCAGGCTATGGTGACCTCCTGTCTTGATTACTGCAACACCCCCCTTGCAAGCCTGCCAGCTTGTGCCATATAGCCACTACAGATGATTCAGAATGCTGATTCTTGCCTTCAACCTTCCTAAGTTCTCTCACGTCACTCCTCTGCTCAGCTCACTCTACTGGTTACCGATCACTGCCAGGATCAGGTTCACAGCTTCCAATGTGGTCTGAGTCACATCTCTTCAGACTATACCTGGACTAACTATCTATCACCTATCATCTTAAATCCCCCTCTTCCATATTACGTGTACCTCCATCCAGCACTTATATTGCACTTGTATTATTATCTTGATATTGTAACTTGTTGTCATGCCTCCTACTTTGACTTAACAATATTCTCTGACCTCTGACCTAGCCTATGCTAGACTTAATGTCTTTTTGGATATGAATAACTGTTACATAATGAGTATTGTGCCTTGTCAGACCTGTGTTTTGTAGTTGTTCCAGTTACCTCCAGTATACACGTATTGATAAAAGTGTCTGCCAAATTACTGTAATGTTGTTTGGATCTGCTTCAATGTACTAAGGAGGAGGTGGTTGGCATCTCTCCTGTTTAATAGGGGCGATGCATCGTACTCCACTTAGTGAATGCTGGTGTGTGCAGATTTATTCAGCACCAAACCAAAAGAATTGCATTCCATATCATTTAAATATTTAATCTAAATGAGTCTACATGAGTGGTCCTGACTGAAATAAAATTTTCTCCCCTATTCCTAGTCAGATATGAATCAGGTGTGGAGGAAAACCTCTTCTTAGGTTCGGTGGGTGAGTCGGCGATGTAAGAATAAAGACTAGAAATTATGATTTCTTCTAATAACCTTTTTATTCTCTTCAATCAATAATCCTTTTTATGTACGTAGGCCTACGGGAGGTCTCCAGTACCATAAAGACACAAATTATGGTTTACATCCTTTTTATACAACCAGATCTCCTCCTACCCTGATGCATCTTCCCTTTAAAATAACCAATCCCAGCCTAGGTCAAACTTATGTTTCACCAGTTAGTTTAACAATAACTATTATATAATCTTCCATTTTAATCAATGACAGATATTTCACTACACACATATGCATGACAAGGATTTGTTCTCATAATTAACAATTGTTCAATCTTCCAGTTCCAAAGTACATGCACTTTAAATTCATTAAATGCATGCTGTAATTCAAATGAAATATTTACTCATATACACACCACCATGTTCTAACAAACTATGTTTATATCATTACCGCTGTTAATACTTTGCTTTTCATTCCTTTATTTTAATAGAATATAATCTATACAATTACTGGATATAGCAAATCAGTTCTTTCTAGGTCAGTATCCTTTCTCTTCTCTTGCAACTCAAAGGCCTTCTGCACAAAACTGTTTTCCAACATAAGTTACTTACAAAAGTAAATGTTTACAATTTTTCCTCCTGCAACTGGGGTTCAAAGATTCTCTAGGTATTATGCATCAATGTACAAGGAGGCCGCTGTCTTTCCTTAGTTACAAATTCTTAGACATAACACAGAATACCTGCTGTTCTTCATTGATCTTCCCATAATCACATACATTTAAATATATTTTTGATCAGTACAATCTTTAATAAGAAGAAATTTAACATTAAAAGAATGAAGGAGAAGCATACTTCCACACAGACTTTTGCACATGTCAACAAAAACTTCCACCTGACGCTGGGACCTACCATTTCCGTTTGTAATTTGTTTGAATATAGGAATATCTGGCCTCTCTGCAAATTGGTCAGCTTTCAAGACAAGCGCCTCTTTCACAGTCTCATAGCCAGTCAGAACCACCATCTTCCGGAAGCCCAACTGAATGCTGAACACTGAGCCATATTTTTCCTTCAGCTGAAAGAAAAACAAAACCACAAGATGAACGCCCAGTATTTTAATTGGCAGATTCAGAATAAGGGGACACAATGTATTTTTTACTTTAAATGTTTATCATTTAGTGCCCTAGCAAGATAAACAAAAATTCATAGCTGAATTGTCAAAGCTGAATTGCAACCGAATTGCTAGACTGTGGTCATCCAAATTAAGATTATGATGCTGACTTTCAGGACATAAGCACTTATAAATCACCTCCACAACAATGTGCACAACTCATATTCTCAATTGCACAATTCACACATCCCAGTGTACCAAAGTCTCAGTGTGCACATATGAATAAAAGTAAAATGTTCAATCACTGGTTGTATTTTTCAGATATATATCTTTAAATCATTTCATTGAAAATTCATTCACCAATCAACATGCATGGCTAGGGCAGAATTTCTGTTTAATAACATATGCAATCAAAGATGGCTCTACTGCTCTCATGCTGAGTGATGAATGAAATGGAGGCCTGAAACTGCTTTGAAAAAATGGTGCCCCTAGTTATGTGGTTGTTTGGCATCAGCTGGCCCTGGCGCTCTTCATAAGGTGAATGGAATTAATGAAAGACAATGAGTAGCCTACCAAGACATTTTGTTCAGAAATCTATGCCATGAAGCTCAATGTGGAAACAAATGGATCTCTAAACAAGACAATGATCACTCACATATCTCAAATTCAACTAAGAAATGGTTAATTGATCATAAAATGAATGCTTGGCATTGGCCATCCCAGTCACCAGACCTGAACCTGATCAAAGGTCTGTGGTTTGAAATGGCAAGTGCAGTTCACAAGCTCAAACTGAAAGTTCTGAATCTTGATAGGTTCTGTATGGAAGAATGATCAAAATTCCCCAAAATATGTTAACCAATCTCAAAAACTGTCAGTGGTCTTAACCTTGCAATGGAGGGTGTACAAAATATGTTCCATTTTTGACAATGAAAATATTAAAATATAGCTGTAGACACACATACACACAAACATACACACACACACTTACAGTAATGTGAAAAAGAAAGTACACTCATCCAGTTCTACAGTTTTACATATTAGGATATAACTAACCCTCATCCAGCCTTCACCTAACAGTAGATAAAACTAACAGTAGACAGATCTTACCTCATGTGACAAATAAAACATAACAGACTTTTTTCCATTATTTATTCAAGCAAAAATAAGTCAATATGCAGGAGCCTTCTTTGAAAAATTAAGTTCACTTCATGATTCAGTTGCTGTTAGAACACTTTAAGTAGAAATAACCTTAAACTCATTTTCTGTATGTTTGTCAGCCTCTTACATTTCATCAGAGGAATTCTGTCCCACTCCTCCTTACAAAACTGCTTCAGCTTATTGGTGTTTGAGGGCTTTCCTTTGTGCATAGCTCTCTTAAGGTTCCACCATAAGATCTCAATAAGGCTGAGGTCTTGACTTGGCCTTTCCAAAGCCCTCATTAGATTTACTGGGCTGCTTAGGGATATTGTTGCATGATCCATTTTCGGCCAGGCTTTAGCTGTAGGACATGTGGTCTCATATTTTCCTCTAGAATATGCTGGTATAGAGAGGAAATCATGGTGGATTCAATCCAAGTCCACCACCATACTTGATGGTTGGCATGGGAGCCTTGTGGTCATCTGCGGTGTTTGGTTTTCGCCAATGGTGTTGTGCATTATAGCCAAACAACTCCACTTGGTCTCGTTTATGTAATGTAATTCCTATATGGATCACCCAATATACAGTGCCATGAAAAAGTGCTTGCCCCCTTCCTGATTTTTTCTATTACTGTGTATTTGTCACAAAGAGACAAAATGTAGAATTAAACAAAGAAACTGAGAAAACACAAAATGCACTCTTTAAAGTATTATTTAATTTATTTAATGAAATACGTTTTCAAACACCTGTAGCACCCAATGAAAAGTAATTGCTTATTTATTTTCTCAGCCACTTAACCAAATTTAATTGCTAATTAAATTCAATTGACTGGACAGAGGGTTGATTGTAGCCAGCCCAGCTGAATCTGAACCTTACTCATACAGAACCTTACCATCAGTGTAAAGTAGTTTCTACAAGCAGACCGTCATGATCAAAGGAAATTCCATAAGGGATGAGGAAAAATATATTTCAGGAAAGAGTTACAAAACCATTTAAAAGGCTCTGATACTCCAACGAACCACAGCGAGAGCCACTGTCTGGAACAGTGATTCTTCCTAGGAGTGGCTGGCCTGTCAAAATCTCTCCAAGGTCACAGAGATATCTCATCCAGGAAGTCACAAAAAATCCCAGAAGCACATCCAAAGAAATGCAGGCCTCTCCAGCCTTATGTCCCTGTTCATGACTCACAGTAAGAAAGAGACTGGGAAAATCTCACATTTGCAAAGAAAAAGCAGCTAGATGACCCCCAAGCCTTTTGGGATAATGTTCTATGGACAGATGAGTCTAAAGTGGGGAAAAGTAGTGCGATGGGATTGGGGTGCTTTGCTGCCTTGGAACCTGGATGGCATTATTGAAGGAACCATGAATTCCGCTCTGTACCAGAAATTTCTTAAGGAAAATGTCCGAACTGAGAGCTGATGTTGAAGCGGATTATGCAGAAAGACAATGATCCAAAACACAAAAGCAAATCCACATCGGAATTGCTGAAAATTAAAAGAAGTAAAGTTTTGAGTGACCTAGTTAAAGTCCTACTTGAACCCGTTAGAGATTCTGTGGCAAGACCTGAAAGCAATGCTCCAACATATAGCATAAAGCCTTCCAAGAAGAGTAGAGGTTGTTATAGCAGCAAAGGATAGACAAACTTCATATTAATTCCTATAATTTTGGATGAGATGTTCCAAAATGGCAGGCCTCAACAGTCATTACCTACATGGACATTAAGATTTTAAATATCATGTCAGTAATGACCCTCTGAATAGCTTTGTGTTCGTGTGTTTCTTCACTGAGGCAATAAAACCTTCCAAGAGCGGAGACACAATTACACACCAGATATGTGTGAATTGATAAGGCTATCTTTTAATTGCCATAGAATTCCTGTGGATATTTGGGGAGGAAAAAAAATAATCAATGACCTCATGATCAGGTCAACCAGAGCAAGTCACTCAGTCACAACATGACATTGTACAGACCATAAATCATTAACCTGCATCACAACATACTGTCCGTCTCCCATGTGCCGTGTTCTAAAGACGTGTAGAACCAGTTAAACAAGTACTTAAGTTAACCATGAGACAACACCAGTATGATGACATGCATGTAGGGCACTTACCTCCATCAGAGTCTGAAAAGGCCTTTTTCTGTCCATAATAAATATATTCCCCACTAGTGGTAGAGGCCTGGGTCCTGGTGGGAAATTCTCATTGTTTTTTTTGTGATAAAGAATGTAAATAAGCATGATACAAATCAGGCTAATAAACAGAATGGATGTGCCATCCAGAGGCAAGATGTGCATCAAGGGCATTTTGTTTTTATAGAATAAATTTTAGCAACTGGGAGATGGAAACCTTTTACCAACTGTAAAAAAAAAAAAAAACAAAAAAAAAAAAAATATGTTAAAGACATATCTGTCAGGTTGTTCACAGATTAGGTCCTTGAATTGCACTCACCTGCAATGACATATAACTCCAAATAATATTAAACAACACAAATATTTCTTTGCATTATTATCATTTTGATTTATCTTGTTTTAGTTGTGTGTGTATATATATATATATATATATAACCCAAGGTTAACTAGTCAATTCGAAAAAATGAAACACTACAGTTTCTTTGCTTTTCTTATTGATGGCAAAGTACTTCAACAGGAATAGTGCCATAAATAAACAAATATTTTGTGACACTATATTTGGACAAACATTAAGCTACTTTATTATCATCAGCGATCAATGACCATTTCATCACTTAACAGGTTCTTTAATTAACCAAATTACACTAGTTGTAGGTTACAATGAGACTAACTTGAGGATCATTAAAGGATTTATTGTATTGTGCCTTGTGTACAGATCTGCTTTGAAATGCAGTTAACAGTTTAGTTGGGGATTTATCTCCCTAAGACATCATTACTGGGGCAATTAAATAAATTACTAAATAAATAAATCAAAGACTTGCTTGTATATTGCTTCTACAGTAGCCATTTCAGGCTCATACAGGAGCAAATCAGTCCTCTGCCGAGTACCAAAAAACGGAGCGATTCGACAACCTTCGAGGGAAATATTTCTATAAAAGTTCTTGAGCGGGGTAATAAAAAAATCAATTCCGGAAGTAATTTTCGAATATAAGTCATTATTTTTACTTGTAATAAATCAAATCATATCATCAAATCATCAGTGCATAATTTTAAGGAGTCAAATGTCATTAACGAATTAGGATGGTTTTCTTAGTCAATAATTTGCTAGGTGAGCAAAAAAAAAAAAACAAAAGAAAAAAGAAAAACACGATGTCCTCCTCTGCAACAGCTGTTACAATTATGCGCCTCTGAGTTGTTATAACAACGTTTTTTTTTTTCGCTTTTCTATGCTTACAGAATACCAGCTAAAGCGAAAACGGGAGGGTCATTACCCAGGGAGGACATGGAGAGGGCTTCTTATTTGGAGATTATGGACACTTGCCGGATGGTGTTGAAAAAAATTAACATGTAATTAAATTTTTGTTTAATATTTGTTAAAGACATTGTAGATGTCTTTAACAAATACATTGCAAATGCAGAGGACAATCGGTATAAAAGTTTTTTGATTTTGCTCATTTACTCACATAGCCTAATATTTAGCCTGGGCACTATGGAATTTTATTTCAACCAGCTTTGACAAGTCAGTATCATTACCTGTTTCAATTCTGTTCATACCTTATGTTTCCTTTATTAACATTAGTAAGTGCAGAAAAAAATCCTTCTTACGCAAAATATTGGGCGTTTTCATTTAGCTACTGTTTAAATTTGTCCGCCCTTCTGTTACAATTATACCGACTTCCCGATGCTAACTGGTTTTATTTTACTTTTGGTAGTCCACAAACAAGGACAACCTATGCACGTATAAGTTGTTTATTTAAAGCGATACAAAAACACATTCCTGTCATAGTACAAGCAAAGCCAATGTCATATACTTACGCGAACTGAATGCTCCTTATAGTGGTCAAAAGTGTTGTTGCAACCATCTGATGCACGTGTGGTTTTATGCAGTTCTACGAACATGCTGTAATGGGGGTGGAGCAGTGGAGGCCGGCCTAAAATAATAATAATAATAATAATAATAATAATAATAATAATAATTAATAAATAAATAAATAAAATTTAAAAAACGGCCCAATCGGTCAGTTAAGTGTGGAGTTGCCCACTAGTGATGGCAGAGCGAATCTTTCCGAAGCAATGACACAGCTGAAGCAATTGTGTTGATTTGTCAGTGTTGTGAAGCATTTGACACCTGCCTCTCTAGCGACATATTCTGGTCAATAAATATGCCTGCAATCACTCTTCACAGCAGTGATATATTGAAATGAGTGAAACACCACCACTTGACTTTTGACTGTAATATTTAGTTTTTGAATATAAATACTATTGTCATGTATTCTCAAAACCCTCTCCAACTGGGTCTGTTCATAAAAATGATGATGGGATGACGGCAATCATTATTAAAGTCAAATGAAACTGTGCGCTTTATGAGCATAATGCAATCATATCGACCAATGCCTCATAGTCAAAAGGCAAGTGGTAGTGTTACACTCATTTCAATTTATCTCTGCTGTGAAGAGTAATGACAGACATATTTATTGAACAGGAGATGTCACTTCAACTGTCATTGCTTCGGTCTGCCCTTCTACATTTTGTGTGTTTGCATGTGTGTTCGTAGAATGTGTTTTAGTGTTTGCAGCATTTGTGTTTGTAGGCAATGTGTTTGTGTGTTTGCATGTTTGTTCGTAGGTAATGTGGTTATGCGTTTGCAGCATTTGTGTTTGTAGGCAATGTGTTTGTGTGTTTGCATGTTTGTTCGTAGGTAATGTGGTTAAGTGTTTGCAGCTTTTGTGTTTGTAGGCAATGTGTTTGTGTGTTTGCGGTTGAATCCAGAGCACATGTTGATTGTTCGTGATGATGATTTATTTCTTTGTTTGAATGACACAGCAGTCTTCCACATATATTTGTTCATTTTGCTGTTGTTGTGCAGTTCAGACAGTTCATGCGTGGAGTTCGCCTGTTCTTCCCATGTCCGTGTGGGTTTCGTCCAGGTACTCCAGTTTCCCTACAAAGACATGCAGGTAGGTTAATTGGAGATTCTAAATTGTCCATAGGTATGAATGAACGGTCGGTGTATGCACTGCGAATCCCCCTGTGAAAGCAGCCCTGTCATGCGAGCATTAAAGGAAATGAAAAAGCGAATAAACTTAACATACCATACCAAACATAATTTTTCAAGTTATGGGTATATTATAAACTCAAATGGGCCGCTATGGCAATTAAATGCGAAGGTTATTTCAAAGCCCCAGTCAGACCCAGTGTTTCTAATAACGTTCTGGCGAACAGCATTTATTTTCAGTGACCCGCTTATTTTCGTTCAAGCACTTACTGCTAAAACATTTCCGCCTGCTATTTCAATCATTTTACAGTTTCGCGACATCTGCTGGTTATTTCAATGATAAATCAATGTTGTTTTTTTAACAATCCGTGATTTCTGCCTCTTTTTCAGTTATCCCACGATTTTCAAGAACTTCATGGATGCGAATAGTTTCCCTGGCAAACACCCACCCTTATCCATACGTGCTGTAATGTTATGACATGCTGTATGACCTCTCAAAAAATATATATTCTTCTCGCTTGCCCTCCTGTCGTTGTACTTTCAAAAGTCACTAGAATTGATTTAAAAAACTGTTTGGTGAAATGTCTCAAAATGAATTTTAGTTTAGTTAGTGGGCTCTACGAAATTTTACTTTATTGAAAAATGTCTAATTGTTCTACCTTTTTTATGTTGAAGTAACACAATGTATGTAACTTAGCCCAACTAGATAAATAGATTTTGATGAAAAATGAATATGCAATGCCATCCTGTACACCGATAAAAACAAACAACGAAATAACTACCAGAGAGAAAATCACTAACAGATCACAGAATTCCTTTGTGTAGCAGATTTACAGTCATTACAGGCATTTAGCAGACACTCTTATCCAGAGTGACTTACACAACGTTCTACATAGCATTTATTTATTTTATTTTTTTTACATTGTATCCATTTATACAGCTGGGTGTATACTGAAGCAATTCAGGTTAAGTACATTGCTCAAGGGTACAACGGCAGTGCCCTACCCAGGAATTGAACTGATGACCTTTCAGTTACAAGCCCAGTTCTTTCCCAAATGTGCTACACTGCCGCCTTACCACATTCTACTCTTCTGCTAAAACAATGCTGCTCAAACAGTGCGATGTGTCTAACAATATCAGGAATGAGTAGAAACAGGATAGCACCAAGTAGCCTAGTGGTAGAGACTGGTTGTGTCCACATCCCAAAAGACGGGAGACATGGGGCATGGTGCAAAGGTCATTGAGCCCATCAGTTGTGCACTCGGAAACAAATCTCTCCTGGAAAATGAATTACCTGCATTACCTGGCATGTGTGTTTCACCAACCAGGAATTCCTCAGTGGTCCAGGAAACTGAAATCTGTGAATTCTTTACTGATGTGCTGTTTTAATACTTTTTGCATTAACAAATGACCCTAATTCTTATATATTTTAAAGAATTCTTATATAGAATCATTCTGTATAGAATCTTAATTTAAGAGCCACATATGCCTATATTTATTAGCTACTAAGTATTTATTTATTTGTCATGGGTCATCACCATGAACAATGGACACAATAAAATTATGGCAGGTAACATTACTATTAATATATCACATTACAGGCATTTAGCAGACGCGCTTATCCAGAGCAACTTACACAACTTTTACATAGTATTTTATATTGTATCCATTTATATAGCTGGATATATACTGAAGCAATTTCAGTTAAGTACCTTGCTCAAGGGTACAACAGAAGTGTCCTACCCGGGAATCGAACCTCCAACCTTTCAGTTACAAGCCCAGTTCCTTACCCACTGTGCTACACTCGTCACGATAACATTATAATCAAAACAATAATGGCTGTGGATTCATGTTAATCTAGGTCATGATTTAATACTCTGAGTATTCTGATATATTGGTTCTGTTCAAGCAACTCTGAATTCAACACTTCTCTGCATCGATGAGTCAATAACAGTCTCATACTCATTCATGTATGAGACGCGCCAGTGTGCTCGTCTAAGCAGTCACGACCACTGTGACGTAAAACCATGCAGACCAAATTGGAATGAAATAAATCTTATATCTTCTTCTGTGGGACTCAGAACAAAAATCGGTGCCTGGAGCATAATTAGTTCATTGTGAAGAAATTTTAGAGATAAAAATGTTCAGTCAAAAATAATTTAATTTGCCCAGGGTAAATTCTTTGAATTGCTTTGAATGGACTTCAATGTGGAAATTTGCTTTTTGGCACCAGTCTTACTAAACTGCAATACTGGAGTTCATGAGCTTCACTGAATGGCAATGGCAATCCCTGGTCCCCTGCGCTTACTACACACTTCCTAGCTCCGTGAAGCTGCAACAATTGAAGACCTCCGGTTAGAGTATTTCAAAATACAATCCTGGTAAATGCAATGATTTCCTAAATTAAAATTTGATGTTTTTCTTCTTGTAACTAATACAGTTGGATATAAAACCAAGTTGTATACTTATATTTAAACCCATATCTTTAACACTGTACAGTCACAATTGTGAAATCATGTTCCCAGCAATTGTTGCTGGTGTTTTAGTGTAGCCCGGCCATGCATTGCCATACACTCTCAGTTCAGTACTGGCTCATTTTTTTTACCAGATTACTGCCAAAACAAAAAATTGTTACCAAATGAAAGGGGGTATACATTTATTCTACAGACCCATACCTATAACATTATGTAGTATTTTCTGTGAAATCATGTTCCCAGCAATTGTTGCTGGTGGTTTAGCGTAGCCCGGCCAAGCATCTTCAAGACTGGCTCATTTGCATATTGGATTTCCCAGAATGCAATGGTCAAGTTTTTCCCACTAAAGGGAGGGGCTATATTTTGCCCTGTATAAAGCAATGTTTTCACTCACGCCATTTAGGACCTTCACATTCTACTTTTGACACACCTTTGGTTTTTACGTAACTTTGGCAGTAATATGGTATGCAAATGAGCCAGATACTGAACTGAGAGTGTATGGAAATAAATGGCTGTGCTACACTAAAACACCAGCATCAATTGCTGGGAACATGATTTCACAGAACTTATCGTATAATCTTTAAGATATGGGTCTGTAGAGTAAATGAACACCTCCTTTCATTTGGCTAACAGATAAGTCAAAATGCTGAAAACATTCTGGGGTGAGTTTTCTCTTTGCTTTCTTGCAATCTACTGAAATAGAAATAGACATCAGAAGGGTGGAGCTGTAAACATGAATGGTAAGTGGGAGGGTGGGCGGACACATTCATGTTTACTCCTATTTCACTGTAGCAGTGACATTAAGTGAGAGAAAATCGGAAATTATATTTAAAAAAATGCTGTACAGTGTATGGTAACATGGACTGTTTGCAGTCATGCATGATACATAATTTAACCTCCGTATTAATAGGTTATTTTTGCCATCCAGTGTCATCATAAATTTAAAAATATACATACGCAGTAAAATTCCAGGCTTAATTTAAACCAGCCAAACAGCAAGCTAGTAGGCCTAATTCAAACCAGCCAAATAGCAAGGAAGCAGCTAGTAAATTAAAGCTATGAGCTCCTTTATTCAGGACGGGTTGACTGAAGCTGAGTAAAGGCGGGATAGAATTAAACAAGCCCCTCGTATTAGGCTTCTGAGTTGCAGTAACCGGAAAAATTCTTCCTGAACTATGGGCTGCACCAGGGGGCCAGGGATTGCCCTTTTGTCAAACTCGCAAATTCAGCTGGTTACTCGAGGTACTGCAGTTTCTACGTTGAAGTCCATTGAAAACTAAATGTACCCGGCAGGGGACCGGTGCTTCATGGAGCTTTGTGAAGCTGGGTATTTGCGGCGCTCTGGCAGCACGTGGTGCTGAATGGACAGCGGTCATTCCTGGCTTCCGGGCTGATGTACTGTATAATAGCTCACGCACTGGAGACCTTCGGATTGAAATTGTGCTGCAGTCAGTAATGCGTTTTATAAAATTTTGCATTACGAATCAATAAAAATATACAACACAAAAAACTATAACTTATGAAGATAACACTTACATTCTAAAAGCTCCCAGAAATGTAATTAACATCAAGCTGTTTACGAGAGTATAAACACAAGCACGCGGAAATTCACATTTCTCCAGAGGAAGAAACTCCTGCATCTGTTTATTTCACACACATACGCACTCGCGTATGCACACCCCGTTATTTTCCTGCCACACACAGGAAGATAGCTGTAGAACAGTTATAAAATACGTGGGCATATATTACACTGATTATTGTTGATAAAAATAGCGGACGCTGCGGCTCATAAGCTTCCCTTCGTGAGCGCGTGATCGAAGTACAGAAACCACGCGAGCGGCTCTAACCTGCAGCTCCGTCTGGCACTAAAATGCAGACGAATAAAACGCACTTGGTACTCGTTGAAGCTTCCCGCAGCTGTGTTTGGGTTTGGATAGTCTGCGAATTCAGAGGGGATGGAAGCCCCTCTGAGAGCTTCTTAGTGTCACAGTTAAATGTGTAATTTTCGCAGCTCTCTTCAGCTCTGCGTAGTTAATCTGGGCACTTTAGAGTCAAATTTCAGTCAGAAATTAAACCTCGGGCAACATGATCAATTTGTGAATAACAGTTCCGTAAATAATATTCTATACATCATCTTCCTAGGCAACCCTCCCCCAGTCCCAACTCAGTACCCCTCCGCCCCCATCTTATCTCTGCCTTCTCTTCCCTTCGTTCTCTATACTAGAGCCCCAGGCTTCATTCAATAAAATCAATGAGATGAAGGACAGTGTCTCCTTACTCCGAAGTTTTTTGCCAGCATACTCATTCAAGCTGAGCTGCACATCCTTGCATATTCAGAAATGGTAACAACTTCAACTTTTTACAAAGTGCTTTTTAAAGTGTTGTGTGTTCAGGAATTATGGTAAATGGACTTATCCAAAGCGCTTTACAATTGATGCCTCTCATTCACCCATTCACACACACACTCACACACCAACGGTGAAAGGCTGTCATGCAAAGAACCAATAAGCTCGTTGGGAGCAATTAAGCGTTAGGTGTCTTGCTCAGGGATACTGTGACACGCCCAGGGCAGGGGATTGAACCGACAACCCTCCAACTGCCAGACAACCACTATTACCTACTGAGCTGTCGAATTATCATATAAGATGGACTGCATGTGATCAGAAAGCTCAGCAAATGAAAAACTCCAGTGACCTTTGACCTTCAACCCTGATTGCTTCTATTCAGATCATCGACATCCTGCAACAGAAATGGCAGCCAGGTCTGTGTTCCATCAGACAGCAACGATGGTCATGTCCATGACACCGGCATTGGATGTGCTCATGATTTTGGTCTTTATCTGGAGAAGAGTAAGCATTTCTTTCATTATTATCAGTGTTAAGTGTCTAATAGTTTTCAACACATAATTAATTATTACACTGTATAAAGACTGTATCTTCTATTGAGCAAGATACTCTGCCTGCTCGCCTTTTAAAAGTTTTATTAAGCAAAATATTTCATTCTGATACCTCCATTCTATACCTTTTCCCTTTCCAGTTTAAAAGCAGGACCAATCAATGTGAGTTTATTTATTTTTATTATATTGTTTGAATAACTGCCATCTATTTCCTGCTGTAACCTTTTATGTGCCAGATTGTCATGTGCTAGAATCTCATGTAGTCTCTTTCTTCATTTCTATTTTGATTTCTTAGTGACCAACAAGCAACTTTTGGAGCAGTTTGCTCAACAAATGGATGAGAGTCATGTGAAAATTTCAGCCCTGAATAAAAAAGTAAGCTTCAGATTAACTTCATCCACATGTAACGTATATGCCTCAGGAGGGCTTGTATACTAGACACTAAAGAAAAAATGAGAAGAACCAAAGAATGCTTTCTTCCTCCCATTGTAAAAATTGGAACCTGAAGGTGAGAAACAGGAATGAATAATTGGCAAATTTGCCAAAATTGTATGAATAATGCTCGATACTATCGATGAGTGTGATTAATTTCAGTTACTTTTAAAATGTGACTTTTTCATGAAATCTATGGCTGAAGTATGCATAGGCTGCTTTGTTGCTGCTTTTGGTTGTGTTGATCAGATTAACCTATAGGGTCCAAGTTAAACTACGCGGTCGCTCCCTGCACTTGGAACTATACTTCCCTCTAGGGTTTTCAACACACTTGTTCCTGGTTATGGTTATACACTTTGTTGTACGTCGCTCTGGATAAGATTGTTTGCCAAATGCCTGTAATGTAATGTAATTAGTGCACTGCTGTTTATGCAACAGCTTATATTAGAAATGTGTATTTGCACCATTTCATATTTCATAAAGGCAAGTGCCAGGGAGCTGCAAAGGAGATGCATGAAAATGTGTGAAAAGATAGATGCACTTGACTTGATGCTGAAGGAAAGAGAGAACAGAATAAAAAGTGCCGATCGGGAGCAGGAGAAATTTAAGAAGACATTTCAAGAGAAAGAGATGGCTCTACAGCAGTGAGTACCGAACAAGACTCTTTTAAGGGAAACCAATTATGACATCTCAATAAGGTAACCATAGCAATGGGAGAGTGAGGCTTCATGAACTCCATTATGGGTGGGACTACCATGTGCTGTGAGTCACTGACATTGGTATGAACCAGTCAATCAAGTTTGGTCTCCATAGCAGACCACTTTGATTGGATCAATTTTATCTGCTGTTAATAACTCATTATAGCTCCACCCATTTCGGGGTTGGTGTCTTATTCCAAGTAACAGTCAGAGAGGAAAGGTAATAATATTGACACTAATTTTAGAAGTAACGGTATCTGAATAACAATGGACAGACACTTACCAGAAAGACATGAGCTTAAATTATACATGATGAAGCTTTTGATTCTTTTTAACATAATGGAATCTTGTACAGGAGAGATGAGTGCCACATTGTGCTCACCTCCATGTGCCGTGAGCAGGTTTATAAAAAGCACACAAGTTACTGCTGGCTCCTGCACAGTGTAAGACCGAAGCCCATGTGCTGCAGGAAGCTGGAGCAGCTTGAGCAAGACTGGAGAGCGAAGCTGGAAAGAGCGATGGAGGACAGGAGCGAGCATGAACAGCGTGTGAAGAAGGAGATCCAGGCTCTGCTCCTTAAACTGTTCAAGACTGAGCAGCTACACCAGACCCAGGTGAGCAGCTCCAGCATGTACCAATGCTCCACTCTACAGTCAGGTCTGTCTCCTGTTATAGGATTGCATCCATATGTGTGGGTCGTAGGAACACCTTTAATCTCCATGTTCTCCTCCTTTTCCATTGCAGATACACGACTGTGAGGTCAAGTACAGGGACTCACTGAAACTGGTGTCTGAGCTGCAGCATCAGATCGAGCAGCGTGAGGTGAGAGGCTGAAATGGAGGTTGGGCGGTGGCGCCTTTTGGCCTTGACATTGTGGCTCCGGCCACGGTCTGAAAATGCAGGCATCCCATTTCGTGGTGATTTCATTATGGCGTGTGCTATTTACAGCTGCACTAGACGACCATAAAATAATCCTCCTAAGTTTTTCGGTAGCCGTGTCATTTTTACTATTTCCTTTAGCCTACTTAACCAAATAATTATTTGGCAGAAAGCGTAATCAGCTTGCTATATTTGGTAGTCCAGTAGTAGCCTATGCTAAAACAGTTCGCAACTTCGGCTACCAAGCCATTTGACTAGCTAGCTAACCTTAACCGGCAAACATTCAATCTGTCAGACGTGTTTGACGGCTTGTCAGTCGTGTACATTCCGTAAATGTCTACCTGGGCCATGCTTCACGCATGTGACAAAGCTACTATAATCCCGATTTTGGGATAAACACTTTTTCAGTTTCACGAAGCGAATTAAGAGTCTCAAGGTTCATTTGCTGAATATACAACACACGATGAAATCACACACACAGAATTTAACGAAATGAACCATCTTGGCATTTAGAAAGAAACATGTTTTTTAGCATTTAAGAGACCGACAAGCTAGGCATTTAAGACAGTGGTTCTCAGAATCGGTTCTGGGGGCTCCTTGCGTATATTGGCTTTTCTCCATTGGTTTTGATGATTTACAAGAAAACAATAATAGCCTAATAATAATTAGAAATTCAATGTAGGCTACATTATTTTTGTCTTCATGCACCAGGTGGAAAACTTGCTGTACAAAGTGCGTTGTCATATTTACACACAGATCAGTTATTAAAATACTTGGTAGATTTGTTAATCACCGTGTTAATTTTTATTCGGTAGAAAGTGATTTGCGAACGATCGGTCAGCTAGCGTCACCCAGCAAGTGAACACCACAAACGGCGATGGAGTAGCTAGTAGCAGTTACTGGCTCATTAACATGACTGTGGCGAAAACCTACGACGATAACTTGCTCGGTTAACAGCAGGTCTACCAGACAGTTATACGAAAATTAGCCTAGTCAAATCACCAGTAGCCTACACATCTCTGATTGATTGACCATCAGTGTAGTGTGGGGAAAAACAGGACCCAGCCTGGCCCAGAAGAGCTGGGTGTTCTCCTCACACTGTTGAATACTTCTTCAAAATATACACTTCACAGAGTCTGATGCAACTGGATTTATTGCAGGTAATTCAAAGATAACATGCAAGAACCCGGGCTGATCTGCACATATCAATACAAACTGTCTCAAAGCATTCCACAAGACACTTCACAGAAAACACATAAGACGCACACACACACACACACAGACAAGGCACACACACACAGACATACGAGACATACAAGACACACAAGACATACTCCCCTGGGGCCGAACACTCCCTTTTATCCTCTCTTAGCTCCTCCTGTTGTGGAGCTCAAGCTTGGACTGTCCCTCATGCTTACATCATTTTACTTTACTCTTTTTTACTTTACTTTACCATATGTGCCGCCCCCTACACGACAGCCCGTGAGAGTAGCCCTTGCTGCACACTCCATGTTTGGTCTAATCACATACATCTATCACCCTCCTGCATCAGGATTCTTGCGTTTCTTAGCATTCATTTAATATGTATTTGGTATACGTTGATTAATATGTATTCATGTTACTACGTGAATAGATCACATTTGGCAAACTTTCCCTAAGATCTGTTGTCAGATTCCGTCCAGTCAGACAGCAAAACACTGTCTCATGACCTGAGCAGGAGGGAGACCTAACAGCAGAGCAGATCATCGTGTGGAAAACATCCCCTCCCTATTTTGCGGGGAGTGGGTAAAAGCCACACAATGCTCATATCCCTCACAGTTCTTGCCATTTCACCTTGCACACAGGCCAAAGAGATCCAAAGCAATATAACAAGTATAGTCTGCATCACAATCAGTACAACATATTCTCCTTACTACTAAAATGTTTTCAGCCCACATTGACTCGTTGAGAAGTAAACAATTCAACAGACTCCCTATACGGCCTTTCTGTTGCTTAATATTGCCACCCCCACAACTGTAGCTGAATATGAGCAGTAAGGCAGAGTGCTGCTCAGGCATGCCCCCGAACATGCGTCACGTGGCCCCCCTTTCGCACGTGAATGTAGCCTTCTGAGTGCGATGGATTGGATTATGTCTTCGCTGCCTAAATTTTCCTGAATAACACCAACAGGGCAAACCGTGGCCTTTGTTTCACTACGAGGTTCAGTGTGGTCTGATTTTCCTTTTAACTAATACAATATCATGTATACATATTGCGTGTTTAAGCCTGAGTACATTAATAATTGGATCAGCCACGGGTTACAGGTGCACAAGTTTATACAGTTACATGAGATGGTTAGATGGAGTTCTAACATCATAATTCTGGTTAGTTAATTATAAAATCAATCAGTCAATTCTACTTGGTTATGTGGGTTTCTTGATTGTAGCCTCTACTTTTGCTTCACTCATATTTTCGTTTTCGGCGCCGTCATCTACTTCCGTCCAGTTTGGCTCTTTGCGAGTCGTAGCCTGGCTCTTTGTATGCTGAGGAGAGGTTGCTAGCACATCACTCAGATACTCTTGCTGCTCTCGATCCTCTTTAGTCACGCGAGTTGTGCAGTCGGTGTATGTTTCTTCAGCCCAGGTACTTTACGCACCGCAGAGGGTTATCACTGTGGAGAGGTTACTAGAACATTCGATGCACAGTGACTCTGGTCGCTCTTTTCCTCGCAGCGCTGGCGGTCTTTGCTACACACAGAAGGTTCTCCACAGGTGCATCTAGCGTAAGCCTCCCAGAACCCAGGATCGTTCACCAGGCGGGCGGCTTGTGGATGGACGTTCCAGCATTCCCAGCCAGCACCTCCTTTCACACCCCATTCGCAAAGAGGGTTTCCATATTGATTGCGATACTCCTTAGGTCCTGTTTGAATGACAGTTACAGCAAAACACCCCACCCCCCTTGCATCGTTGTGCATCTCATGTAATGGTTAATTTCCTTTTCTTGGGTTCAATTTACCACACCCAACAACGGAGGGGTCATTATTGATTAGCCATACTCCACTTATCTGCATTGGTAATGTCCAGTTGTAACCGGAAATTGCCCAGTGACTGAAGTTACCAACCTTTTGACCAGGGACTGAATTAGTGGAATTAGTGGAATAGGGGCGACATAGCTCAGGAGATAAGACTGATTGTCCGGCAGTCGGAGGGTTGCCGGTTCAAACCCCGCCCTGGGCGTGTCGAAGTGTCCTTGAGCAAGACACCTAACCCCTAACCCCTAACTGCTCTGGCGAATGAGAGGCATCAATTGTAAAGCGCCTTGGATAAAAGCGCTATATAAATGCAGTCCATTTACCATTTACCAATTACACAACAGGCAAATAACAACACCAACAATACTATCCCTATGATCACCCTTATTTTTACCAGAGCCATTTTCCATGTTGACATGTTAAACCAGTCCCACCATGACCACCCCTTAGATTCTCCCAATTCCAAGAAGGAGTTTGATAAATTTCCACTACTTCTAATGGTTCAGCCTTGTCTTTTTATAAAACAGCTACAGATAACACTGAAGTCACTCAGATACACAGACCCTGACCTTGGTCCAATGAGTAGAAACACGGCAGAACATAACACGAAATAATGAGGCAGTATTTCAGTCGCTGAGACACTATGAACTATTGTTATGGCTGAAATGTCGAATCTTTTCTGTAGTTTAAAAGAAATAGTGCAAACTATTTCAAACACCTATCTGGAATTCCAGCATTTTCCTAGCAAGCATATGCAGAGCTAAGACCTGCTGCATGATTGATGAATTCACACCCAGCAATCAGAAATGTTTAAATCCTCTGCATATTTTTATTTATATATATCCCCCCATGTCAGTAGCAGAACCGGGTGAAATTGAGCCGATTTATTTGAACCTGCAGGCATCATTTAAACTGGAAATAATAAACTATTTGCTCTCAATATAAGTTTATCTGCTCTTAAATGTAACCACCGTGTTTTGATAATCCAAACGCATCAAATCCGTTTACTCTTTCTTTGTGAGCAATCCACAATTGACCGTTTTGTCCACTCAAATTGTTACTCTCGTCACAGTCACTGTCACCATCAGTGTCATCCTTAAAAAGGTGTTTTACTTCAACATAGTCTGTATAAAATAAAGAGCCGGAAAAGTAATTTGAAAAAGTCAGTAACTTATTTCAAAGGGGCTTTTTGGTTTAATTCTTAATGTAGGCCACCCCAGCTGGCCTTGGCTTGTGCTGCTGCACCCTTGTAATCTGTTTATAGTTGCTCGAGGTCGTCTGCTTCTCCGTCTTCTTGGGCCCGTATCTGCAGAAAAACCTAATAATTTTGGTTAGATTCACACAATAATTTTGTTAAAGTATCTTCAATTCAGTTCTTCACCACACATTGCCACTTCATAGGGACACCTACAAATTAGAAAGGGAAGTTAGTGGGTTCTGGCTCAGCTCGTATTAGCTCCAAGTCAACAACCAATTCCTGTTAAAACAGAGGAAAGATGTTCTGTTAATTTCTAGTCAACCACTGTAACAGAGAAAAGTTGTGCGCATTCATTTTGTTATATAGCAGCACCTTTTCTTTTCTTTCCATGATCTGTGCAGTTGTTTTTACTCCATTTACAAAGTATCCCTCAAATCATGTTTACATATTCGTGACCTTCTCAGACACCTGTAGCAAGCTTCTTATCTCCCTTTTGTACCAAAAATTGTTGCAGCTGAAACTTGGCGGGACGCCCAGAACTTTATATATCTGACTCCCTTAGTTCATCCACATATCTTCCTCCTCAAAGGTTTCTCATTCCCAGTATCTTTCTATTTTGCACAATTAGTTACATACATAGTTTTGTTATTAACACATAAAAATACATTTCATATAGTAAAACACAATAAGCAGGTTTGTTTTCTATCACACTTCACTTCATCCTTTTGTTTTTAACAAAACTACTTTCATAGCATGACTTCCTTTCTTTTTTTTTTTTTTTAATGTGAGGTTTTAATTTCATTCTCATCAATCCTCTACTTCCCTCCTGTTTTTTCATCATGCTTCCAGAGCTATCCTGGAAGCTGTGATTCAGTGTTCCTACACATAATCTGGTGTAATGCCAAATGAATATTTGCTGCGTTCTATTTTGATACATCTAACATAGGATAAAAGTCATTTTGCTTGAGAAAATCACTATTTGTTTTAGATGCATGTTTAACAGAGGAAAATTTATCAGACATTGCAATCATTTCGTATCCTGGTTCTTATTGGGTTCCACACATTGCTCGATTAAACAACATGTGTAAGTTATGGAATCCTTGTCTTAGTTCTGTATTATTTTCACCCACAGTGAAGGTAAACCAAAACTGGCTGTCCAGGTGCACTGGAACAGAGAAAAAACCAATGGACACATCCAAAACCAAACAATTCAGCACTGCCTTCTCCTGACACTGCTGCATGACCTGCTGCATTGCAGCCTCATAGCTCATCACAATATGCATTACAGCATAACATACTGTGCAATGTTTAAACTGCATTAGTGTGGACACAACATGAACTAATCTTTAGATTGATTGATCACTGCACAGTCACCCTACACTACTCTCACATATACAGAGGTAATTGCACATGTATAATTTGAGATTCACTTTCAATCAGGCTAAAACAGTTTACAGACGCAGGCGCGCGTGTTCGAACACTTCTAGCATCAGACACACCCATACAGTCCACACCACTCATATGTACACAATGCTGTTCTCTAAGACACTGACACTCTTCCCACAATGTACAAAAGTTATTTTGTTTCCATAAAATGCAAATATATTAAGATGCTGATTAATTTTTCACAGCAGTTCATAAACATAATCTATTTTATAATCTCAATTATTGTAGACATATTTTCTTTATTTAAAGAGAACTATATGATGGCGCCTTATTTTTATTCGGGAACCACTGCTTACACCACTGTAAAAAGAACTATTTAATGTTGTTCATCTAATTTCAACAGTTATTACTCTTTCTTAACTGTCTCTGTAATTTGTATTTAGCTTTTCTATTGTATCTAAGGTGTTTATTTTCTATTTATGTGTGCGCCCCACAAATGCTTTGCAATATCAAAACGCCTCCCTTTAGTAATAAAAATTACTCGCTATTTACTGCTAAAATATTCTTATTTTTGGTTCTCATAGATGTCTGGTTTCAACTGTTCCAGCAGGCTATATGAATCGAATTGGGCGCTGTCTGGCGCAACGGCCAAATCCTTTACACATAATACACTGATCATTTTGTATTTTCAACTGTGTTGTTGCGTTTGCGGCGGAAACTCTGTGTGTTGTGGTTCTCTACCGCGATATTGACAAGATTGTAAATCAGTCAAGGATACATACGCGGCTGCTACTTCTACCCCGTCAGCCTTTTTCTCTACGACTAACTTTAGGTGTTTTCTTACACTTAACATTACACGTTGCCTTTTATCCAACTCTCGCTGCTGGTCATGTATTATTTTCTCTAAACTTTCCATTTACATCTTCAAACATGTTGCTCGCATCCACATCTCATCTCCAGTTTTAACTTCCTCATTTTCACTCTGTTGTAGCCTTTCTGCATCACGTTGCCACGCATCTCTCCTGGTGTCACTCAGGTTTGCTTCCTCATAGAATTATTTTGCTCGACCCAATAGTCGCTTGACATTCCACTCCTAATGATCAAACCACAAGCTTTGAATACCCGCGGCTTTTGCTTTTCAGTCACTCTTCTCACAGGGAAGGTCCTGTCCTTTTCATTTAAGCATTCACTGACACTATTAGCCATGAACTCCTTCACTTCTTTCAACTTCTTTCAGTTATTATGATTATAGTTCTATAATATAAAACAATACTTATCACACAATTAAAATATTTATGTCTCTAAAATATAAAACAATATTTATTCTGGGCCCACAAGACTAAAAACGTCACACTTTGACAAACAACACATATATCCTGCTCCCTTTTTAGTTTTATTTTCCTGCTATTCTAATTCTGCTTTTAATCTATCCAACTGTGACCCCAGTTTTATATTTTCTGTGCGAATCTTGCTCAAAGGTCAGTGTTTCTGAATTATCAGACCCTTTCACCCTTTTAATGTCTGCCCACTCACCTGTCTCAAATTAACCCTTCTTGGGATAACCATAACACACAGTCGCGGATTCAACAACAGTCTTTCCCATCCTGCAGTAGCAAATCCCTCTGGTATCCCCAAGTGTGATGCAAGTGGTAGGGTCGCTACACTCTCTAATCCCAACGTTTCTGCCGTCCACAGTTGTCACAATAGCGATAACCACTGCACATCTGAAAACCTGCCTCAAATTAACCCACTTAGTAAGCTGCCAAAGCTTTAAATTAATCAGCAGTGTGTCCTGTCAGTGCTCAACTCCCTCTGAGTCTAAATAGGTCTAGCCAAAAATGTGTCCTAATCCCTTGTGTTTCTATGTCCCCATATGGCAGTTATTGATGCAAATTACAACAACCTTTTGAGTTGATGATTTTCTTCACAATGGTGTGTCCACTAACACAAGTTTGCACTGCGTATTGCGTTCCACTGTTCTTTGTCTACAGTAAACACACAAAGTCTGTTCAATCTACGCGTCTCATATACCCACTTTTCAGTTAAAATCCCCTTGTTGCTGCAGTCAGAATCGTCACTAAAATTTAAACACAACATGTTTTTCGAAAATTGCTCTGTTTGCTCTTTCGGATAATGAGTAAATCGGCATGATCAACACTTCAGCTAGTAATCTCAAGCCGCGTTTCCACCGCAGGAACTATACCCCGGAACTAGGAACCTTTTGAGGAACTCAGTGCGTTTCCACCGCAGGAACTAGGGTCTAAATTTAGTTCCTGGGGCTTTATTTTACCCCTCAAAAGGTTCGTGTTCGGGGGTAGTACTTTCCAAAAGTACAGGAACCTTTTGGGTGGAGCTTGCAGCGTTGAACATTTCTGATTGGTCGAGTACTCGCAGCATTTTTTTGTGTTTTTTGTTTTCAGGCGCCATGTTTAAAAATAAGCAGGCGCAAACCAATTTATTTTCATCATAACTTCAAATCAAACTTGTATGTTATGCGGCGCTGTAGCCTACTTTTGGTTATAGCCTGCCAACGTCTTGGAATTATAACGTGTGCTCTTCTGCTCTTTTCTTGCTTTAGTATTCGTTTTATAAAATGCTAAGCATTCGTGCTTGGACAGCATATTACGTACTAAAACATTCAAACGGATTAATTCGGTTGCTGAATATTTTCTTCCGGATTTTCTTTGTTAGCCCGTTGTAATTGACTCAAAACGTTTGATACAGTTATGTGAGGTATGCGGTAGTTCTGCGTAATTAACATTGGTGATACAGTAAAAGCAAACTGGAAATCACCTTCCGCACTTTTTGTCAGAGTAAAATAAAAGGTTAATTCTAGTAACCGTCCCTTTAGCTTTTTCAGACTGCCGTAATTTTACTCCATTTTACTGCCATTCTTCAATTCCACGAAAAGACCAGGAAGACTATGGACTAATTTATGGTGCATGGTTCGCATCTGGAGGGCACACTTCGCTGCTCGGCTAGCAGTAACTTCGAAGGAAAGCAAACGGTGGCTGTACCACTACTAATTTACATTTTCACGCAAGTCCGAGTTTTCGTTCTATTCTTGTCATTTTGCGATTAGCCTATATGGAATTGACGACGAGAAAGTAATCAAACAGCAAATTGTTTACAACGTGTGCATGTTTTCTGCTGTTGTTGCCAGTTATACATATAAATGTGAATGCATTCTGTCGCTTCGGATGTCAAGACATGAAAGCGAATGTTCGCATAAAAACATAATGAATGTGTTTGAGAGGATATGTGAAAATCAATAAATACAAAAGTAACCATATATAGTCATTGTTGGTAACCCGTTGTGGAATAAACTCCTCCGGGCTGTCCCGGTTATTTGAAAATAATGTAGGTTACTTCGGTGGTAGTATGGGGTTACAGAAGAAATCATATGACAGATGGACCGACGACAACGTCGCTTTTTCATACGTCAGTGGGCTAATTTGCCTAATCTTCGCGGTACTTTAGACCCCAGTGGAAACGCAGACAACCATTGGCTGAAGGAACCTTTTAGTTCCTGGTAAAGTAGTTCCTGGGACTGAAAGTTCCTGGTAATTTTGGTGGAAACGCGGCTTTAGATAGGATCAATTCTGATCCTTTGTGGCCACAGCACTTTATTTAAATTTTTCAGGATTACTATATATATATATATTGCGCCTCTTACACACTGTCAGACCGGTCTTGACTATGGCGGGTTTGATCGTACGCTTCATGAATTTTGTAGCCTAAATAACAAAGCATGGATGCAATCACAAAAATATCATATATTTCCCCGCTACCTTCTTAAAACATGAATATGTACATATATACGTACATACACACATATATATATATATATATATATATATATACACACACATATACACACACATGCGTTATAAGTGATTACAAAAGCAGAACAATTGGCAGAACAATGGCGAGGGTGACACGGCCCAGCAGGCACAGGCCGATCTCAAGGCCGCACCCCAATCTCCACAGAGGATTGTGCATTTGTTTTGTTATGCTAGCGTGGTTAAATAATATTATTTATATTCTAGCACATATACTCATATACGTGAAACCTTCAGTAATATGGCACACTTCCCCTTGTAAGGAACAGCCGTTGTGTTCCTGAACTTCAAACCTTCACCATTATTACACATTCCTTTTTTACAGTGCTGTTGAACTAGTGGGGCCCTTGTTCATATTAACACCCTATGCAAATTAAATAGTTAGGTCACCTTTGTGCACAAGACAATACACAAGACAACACGTAAGACTGACAAAGCGCTTAAGACTCACAAAACTCACTTCTCATTCACACCAGCGCCGGCGCATTCACACATTTCTGGCCAGGGTCACCGTCCCGTAGGCTTTTCAGTGACCTACTTTAATTGCCACTTCCCAGCAATTTGTTAGTACTTGTTGCCGCTTCCCAGCAATTCTCTACTCTACTACTTATTAGTAACTGTTGCTGCTTCTCAGCATCCCCTTTTAATTGCTGGTCCTCAGCAATTTTCTACTCTAATACCTGTTAGTAACAGTTGCTGCTTCTCAGCATCCCCTTTTAATTGCTGCTTCTCAGCAATTTTCTACTCTAATACCTGTTAGTAACAGTTGCTGCTTCTCAGCATCCCCTTTTAATTGCTGCTTCTCAGCAATTTTCTACTCTAATACCTGTTAGTAACAGTTGCTGCTTCTCAGCAACCCTCTTTTAATTGCTGCTTCTCAGCAATTTGTTAATACATGTTAGTAACCGTTGCTGCTTCTCAGCAACCCTCTTTTAATTGCTGCTACTCAGCAATTTGTTAATACTTGTTAGTAACCGTTGCTGCTTCTCAGCAACCCTCTTTTAATTGCTGCTTCTCAGCAATTTGTTAATACTTGTTAGTAACCGTTG
The DNA here is from genome assembly GCF_013347855.1 of Anguilla anguilla. Lineage (NCBI taxonomy): Eukaryota > Metazoa > Chordata > Actinopteri > Anguilliformes > Anguillidae > Anguilla > Anguilla anguilla. The sequence goes on along the minus strand of NC_049206.1, from coordinate 28,157,610 downwards.
CTGCTTCTCAACATCCTTCTTTTAATTTATGACCCATCAGGCCCCCAGCTAAGCCGCGACACGCCCCAGGCCAGCGGACCAGACCAGACACATGAGCACCCGCAGGCCCAATGCAGCCCCGAACAGACAGCCGAGTGAACGAACACCAGGCGCGCAGACAAGCCACCGGCTGGGCGAAAACACACCGGACCAGCAGGGGCCCCGGCTGCAGTTAATGCAACAGCCGCCGATTGGGCGAAAACACACTGGGCTGGCAAATGGGCAACGACTGGAGCTGAATAGGCTTCAGACAGTCACACAACCCATCGTTTAGTCGGTCCAGCGGCTATATCGCACAACACGGCAGACTGCGCCACAGACAGCCGAACATCCCACTGCCTTAAGGCACGGCGGCTATATCGCCCAAGACAACTGACTGAATGCGCACCCTTTGTGAACGGACAAACCGCCGAATGAGCGAGGGCCCCGCAGGTCCACGAGCACACACGAACGGCCCAGGCGCCAACCCAGAACCGCCCCCGCAAATCTGGGCGCCCCTTGTGTGCTATCAGCTTCACCCGTTCTTAACCTTCCCCTGCCACACTTCTTCAATACCGACAGAACAGTATTTCACACAACACTTATCCCTTTCTGAGCTGCTTTAACGCCAGATGCGTCAAACCTCCCACAAACACAGCACAGACAATGAGCCAACACACTATCAGGATCTTTAACACACACTCCGGCATATCTCACACTTACGCTTCACTCTTTTCATTCATGCACATAACAGTTATTTCAAACACGCAGCGCTTTATCACAAACCCGTACCATTCATCACAAACACATAACATTTATCACAAACACATAACATTTAACTCAGACATATAACATTTAACACAAAGACATAACATTTAACTCAGACATACGATCACGTCAGACTCTTTTCTCTTACCATAGCTTTTTACTGTAGTTTTTAGACTCTTTGGAGGAGAGGCCTCGCATTTGCTTAGGCCTGGGCGGATACGCACTGCTCTTAGATTCAACCAGTACATGCAGATTTTATAAATAGGCTCTGCTTACCTTATTGTTTTGTGGCCACTGTTGAACCCAAGAGTCAGCAGTTCCGTCCAGGCATTCAGCTTCCTCGAGCCTCTCCTGGCTGGCTCGCCAATTCAATGTGGGGAAAAACAGGACCCAGCCTGGGCCAGAAGAGCTGGGTGTTCTCCTCACACTGTTGAATACTTCTTCAAAATATACACTTCACAGAGTCTGATGCAACTGGATTTATTGCAGGTAATTCAAAGATAACATGCAAGAACCCGGGCTGATCTGCACATATCAATACAAACTGTCTCAAAGCATTCCACAAGACACTTCACAGAAAACACATAAGACGCACACACACACACACACAGACAAGGCACATACACACACAGACTTACGAGACATACAAGACATACAAGACACACTCAACTCCCCTGCGGCCGAACACTCCCTTTTATCCTATCTTAGCTCCACCTGTTGTGGAGCTCAAGCTTGGACTGTCCCTCATGCTTACATCATTTTACTTTACTCTTTTCCCACACATCATTGTTTCTCATTTTTCAGACACCATTATTTCCCAATTCTCGGACACCATTATTTATCAGCCCCTTCCTTCCTTATTTTTAAAAAATGATAGTGCTCGTCTCCCACTTGAATCTACCTCCCCCTTCTATCATAAATCACATTCTGACAACACATTTTCCGGAAAAGACAGAAGCTTCCGTTAGTTCCACAGATGTGCTTTTATACAGCTTAATTAGCAGGGCAGAAATTATGTGTGTATTACGTGTTTGTTCTTATCGCACCTATTTTAGTATGAAGCGCTTCCCTGCTGCCGGTTGTTAATCTTATGGCCAAGGTCAACCTTGGTCCACCTGTATCCTTCCTCCTTTGCTAGCCGGATGATACGTCAGGGAGGAGACAGCTGGTGCTCATTAATACATTCCTTTCCCATATACACTGGGCCTGTGCTCTGTAACTACATATCTTTCCCCATACAATGAGCTTGTGTTTTTTGAGTACATCTATATTTATTTCCCACAATTTAGTCATTTCACCATTCACATTTTGCGGTGCACATTGTGTATTGCTATTATTGAACACACTGTACAATAAATTGCATTCACTTTAACCTGGCGTTCCTCTTTGACTCTTACCACAGAACACCGAGTGGTTTAAGGTCCTAACATACACATACAGCTCAGTATATCTGCACATAGTCGCTAGTCTATACACTATTGCGATTGCAAAGATATACAATTATATTTTTGCAGGCTACACATGCCAGAGGCACGTCAGAGTATACCAACATAGCAATCCATATAAATCTACACTACTGGCAGGTCATTTGCAGTCTCCTTCTATGTATAACGGTTAGCACAGAGGAAAGGTTGAATCATTACTTTTGAGCCAGAAAACCGAGATTTCACTAAATTAATCCCATTCCAGTGACACCAGGTTAGACATACATCTTACTTCGCAACTCAGTTACTTCTGTTGTTTGGTGTGTCTGGATGATTCTTACAAAGAGATGTTGGCAGCACAAATTATTTTAAAAATTCATTCATTTATCCATTCATTCATTCATTCATTCATTCACCATTTGTGACCTCTCGATGCACTGTAATTATGACAGCAAACAACATAAGAATGGCAAGTGGGCTAGTGCAGTTTTTCTTTCTGCCTAATTTTAACCTTAATTGTCAAGGATCATTGAAATATTCCACCATTTTCAGTTTAATCATAATTGTTCCAACATATTTTTGACATAAAATTAATCTGTGTTCAATGTGAAGGCTATGAGACTGATTTAAAAATCAAGGAATCATTCAATTTATATATTTCAAATTACAACATGGATACAGATAAACAATCTTTAATAGTGTATTGATTATATTTAAATGATGCAACATAGCTCATGGGCGACATAGCTCAAGTGGTAAGAGCGCTTGTCTGGATGTCGGAGGGTTGCCAGTTTGATCCCCTGCCCTGGGCATGTCAAAGTGTCCCTGAGGAAGACACCTAACCCCTAATTGCTCTGGTGAATGCGAGGCATCAATTGTAAAGTGCTTTGGATAAAAGCGCTATATAAATGCAGTCCATTTACCAAAATATGATTTAGGCTTAAAATAAATAAGAATTTCAAAATGTATATCTTTGTTTATGTGGTAATTGGTCTCTTCATGGAATTGCGTGTTATGCATTCAAACGACAAAGCGCTTCTCGTCACATTAATACCGCTAATTAAATCAACCGCCAGTAAACTGCATCGGAGAAATTAGCTGTTCCAACCGGGTCGCTACACAAAACGTCCGCTTCAATTTTTCAGCTTTCGATAACGCTAATAAATTGAACATAAACTTCAGGTAACATTAGTTAACGCGTTAACTCTCTGTGTCGCGTGACAGTGGAGTGCAGCGAAAGGGAGTGATTAAAGGCTAACCAATTAATATTAACCAATTTAAAATCAGCATTAAAGGTAAGAATGTCAAGCTCGCGATTGGTTAGAAGGGTCACCGTCAGCTCACAAGGGACATGCTGAGTGTACTAACTAGCGAATGTACAGAGAAAGAGACGTTCGCCTGGAAAAAGAAAAAGAAAAAGAAAAAGAAAAAGAAAAAAAAAGGTCGCACCAGAACAATTATTTACACTCGCACAAATGCTCCCAATTATATTTCGAGGTCGCACAGATTAAATTTCGGGAGCATATGCGACCAAAATGGTCGCAATTTCGAGCCCTGTTTGACACATTGACAAAAATGGTAAACTATTCGAATTAAAATATGAGAGAATGTATCTAAGTGTGTCTGTCTGGTGTTTATTTGTTTTTGAGAGGCACCATATGTTTCAGATGCAGACCTAATTTTATTTAGTGTTATTTATTTATTTATTTATTGACCTTTCAGCATTATTACAGGTTCATAAAGACAGTTGTCATTAAAAACACTGAATTATTTTGCTGTTACAATAAAACATCAATACTAAGTAGACAAAATTTTTTTAAATATAGCAATTATATAAGCTGAGATCTAATCTCGTATCCTAAATTTAAATTTAAAATCCGCTGTCATTTAGGAGCCTGCACATATAGGGAATTGGTGATCTCCTGTATCTCTCAGTTCAACATCTTGGGATGGCCAGTTGGTTTGAATTCCTTGTCTGACGACCTGTGAGCTCCTCCCTGAGGGAGGGTAGCCAGAAGTTGGACTTTAGCAGCTTTCTGGCAAAGCCAAGACACCGTTGAGTGCGTCTCTCTGATAGAGTGCACAATCCGAGAGTGCAGAGAGCCTCTGGGTACCCTGAGTACCTCTGGCCAAGTATGATTTTACAAGCCCGTTTCTGCGTGCTTTCCAGCCTTTTAGCCTGGTCTGTAGTCAGGGAACTGTGCCAGACGGGGCATACTCCAGCACCGGGCGCACGTAGCCTGTGTAGATGGAAACCAGTTCTGGGTCTCGGACACCAAATTTCTTCAGGCGACGCAGAGCAAAAAGCTTCCTGTTCGCTGAGGTCAGCATGTGGTCCACCTGACTGTCCCAACGCAAATTACTCTGGATGGTGACCCCCAGGACCTTGACAGTGTCACAGACTGTTGTTCTGGTCAATGGAGAGAGTCGGCAGGGCGGGTGGATGCCTCATGTGGGTGACATTTCTTTGGGTTGAGTTTCATTTTGTGCTCCTCTACCCAGATATCAAGACCATTCAGGGTCTGTTGGAGGGTACAGGGTAGTTGGAGCTGTTACAATAAATAATTTTAAATCGTCCTGCTGAGATAAAGTCATTTGTTTTAGTCATGGAAATTCAGTTAAAGGTTGTGGAGAATTCATGGAAAAGTCATTGAAAATCATTGGTGAAAAAGTGTATGAACCCTGTAAATATGAGTGGAAGTATTTTTATTTTGCTGTCAATAATGGACGGAGCCCAATGGTTTTTTTGAGCGAAAATCATAAATATCAGCAGGGGGCGACATTATATCTGTTGATGCGGTTGAGAACCTAAAGTTGGCCCCTGGACGGGAACACGATTTTGGTGAGTAATGTGGCGGCCTCAGTTGCTTACCTGCCTGTAACTTTAAATGCTCTAAACTGCCCATTAAACTTGCAAACTTTCATAAGAAAGCTCCCGAATCTTGGAAGTTGGCCTTCAAACATGGATTTTCCCCCACACGTGCATATTGTGGGACAATCAACATGTGTTGTATAGAAACAAGTACTTGTTTTTAAGAAATTGCTTTGATAAGGCTTATATATTTGTTTTAGACTACATGGATAAAGATGGTTATCACCTTAGTTAAAATAAGTTTTTTTATTTAAAAAATAAAATAATAATAAAGAAAAGAAAAAAAATATATATGCAGATTTCAGGGATAAATATCATATATTGAATATGGAAAAGTCATCAGTGGCATCTCTGTCAACTTACTACTTTTGGGTAAGGCTCTCTTACAATATGGGTCACTGAAAGGTGTAATCCCCAAACTCGGTATTGGTGGTGTAGATATTTCTGGCAGGAAATGTGATAATAAGCACATTTGGAATGTATTAATCAAGTTGCTCACCAAAAGCATTCAATTTATGGGAAAATCTTCTTTGAAACTCCTCTTAACAAATAACTTCATGTAAAAATATTGCACAATTTTTATCCCTGTAAGAAATGCCTCCATAAGGCATAAGCTAGAAAACTCTCCTGAATGGTCATTTTGTGGTGTTGTATCGTAGTCAACTTCACACTTACTTTTTGATTGCCCTTACAAAAATTATTTCTGATTAGATGTTACAACGATAATTTTATGACATATAATAGGTTAGCGTGCATAAGCCATTGTCCTATTTTTGTATTGTAACTGTAAGGAAGATCTTGGTGGTTAGGAGTTTGTCAACAATATGGGGTGTCTGGTCAGGACACGGAGGCAGGAAATTCTTTTGGGGATTTATTATAAATGGAATGGAAATACACAGGCACAGGCAATCTCTGTTCTCCTCTTAGGTTTAAACCAGGTGGGTGTGCATGTGTGTATGTGTGGTTCTAAATAAGGAAAAAGAAGTACAGTTAGCCTACTTCTACACTTATTATCGGCTGTACATTAAAAGGAAATAAACGGTGCTAATCACGTAGCTTACTAAATACAACGGAATATTCTACCATATGTAGATGCATTGTCGCGAGGAATGACACTCTAATGTACCTAGCATAAATCGCCAATATGTGGTAAATATTAAGGAATACTGCTACTAAAACTTAAACATTCTGCTATACAAATTACTATCAGACAATGGATTAATAATCTAAACTAAATATTCTTGACGATAGAGAAAGATGTACTTACTGCCGTTCACTGACGCACACAAAGGAAACCTAACTCGCTAGAAATGACCGTTAAACTGATCAACTTTGCACAAAATTTAACCGCGGCAAGCGCGAGCTGTAAACAAAAGGGCGTTGCCTAGCAACAGGTTCGGTTTTCACTGTCCACACTCTGAGCCTTTTGCACAGCCGCCCCCTGATTCGCTGTGCGAATCAGCTCCTTGAAGGCTCAGTGTCCGCTGGGGACATTGTCGGAGTATCCTCTGGGATAGCTGGTAGCTCAATGAGTTTGGCCACCGGTCTTGTGTAGGTCCTGTCGTCCACTTGAATCTCAGCAGTTCTCACCTTCCCGTCTGCGCTCATGATAGTCTTCTTGACCCTTCCCACGGGCCACAGTGCTCGAGGTAACCGCTGATCGATCACCATCACCACTGTGCCAATGGTAAGATTTCTCGTCTCTTTCACCCATTTCTGCCTTGACTGCAAGGAGGGTAAGTAATGCTGCAGGAAGTGGGTCCAGAACTGGTCCGCAAGTACTTGACTGTGCCGCCATCTCCTCCGACTGAGGATCTCGGACTCCGGATAAACCACTTGAGGGAGCGAGGAGTCGGGCCGCCCCATGAGGAGGTAGTTGGGGGTTACTGGGTCCACGTCGGCTACGTCCGTCGAAACATAACCTAGCGGCTTGGAATTTAAAATTCCCTCTACCTCAATGAGGACCGTCCGCAAAACTTCTTCAGTCACCGTCTGTGCTCCCATGGTCACATATAGCGCGGCCTTGATGGACCTGACTTCCCGCTCCCAAGTCCCACCGAAGTGTGGCGCATTTGGAGGGTTGAACTGGAAGCGGATCTGGCGCTTAGCCAGCTGGGTCTTTAACTCTTCACTCATAACCTGGAAACTTACTCGAAGCTCGGACTCCCCTCCCCGGAAGTTGGTTCCCTGGTCGGAGAGAAGCTCAAAGGGGGTTCCTCGTCGAGCCACGAACCTTCTGAGCGACATGAGGAATGAGTCAGTGTCCATGTTATGCAGCACATCCAGGTGGACACATCTCGTTGTCATGCACTTAAACACAATTCCCCATCTCTTTTCCGTAACCCGACCTCGCTTAATCTGGAATGGTCCGAAGCAATCCACTCCCGTTGAATAGAATGGGGGCTTCATGAGGCGGAGACGGCAGGGGGGCAAATCTGCCATCTTTGGTATGATTGGCTTCGCTCTCCATTTCTGGCACTCCGGGCAGGATCTCTGATGGCGACGCACGGCTTCGCGGCCCCGAAGGATCCAAAACTTGCGTCGGAGTTCCGCAAAGACTCTCTCGGCTCCGGAATGGAGCAGCTTGTCATCATACTGCCGTATGATGAGCCTGGTGACAGGGTGTTTCGGTTCTAGCACGATTGGGTGCACAACGTCGTCTTCCAGGCTGGAAGAACGGCGTAACCTACCGCCTACACGGACGAGGCCCTTGGAGATGTCGTACTCTGCGGCAAGTGTTATGAGCCGACTGCTGGATGGAACAGCTTTCCCTGTCTGTAGGCACTTGATCTCTTCTGGAAAGCTATCACTTTGCGCTCTCTGTAGGATTCGGAGTTCGGCTTCTGCGTAGTCATCAGCACTGAGGGTGCTTGGCTGGGAGTCCGCTCCGTGCAGTGACCTACTAGTCGCCTCAAGGAGGTCTTCGAAGGTGGAATATTCATCGACAGGTGGGATCTCTGGAGCGGAGATAGTCGATGTGAGGCCACAGAACGAAGACTTCTTCATCTCTGTCTCATCTGGAACCTCCTCGAAAGACGGCGGGGTTGGCCAGCTGTCATGTGGCTGCTGAAGGAAGGCTGGACCATGACTGAACTGGTTCGGCTTGGCGAGGTCAGACAGAGTCATCCCTCTGGTGATGGTATCTGCGGGATTATTCTGCGTGTCCACATACCTCCATGACCGGTGGTCGGTCAGTTCTTGGATCTCAGATACACGGGTCCCCACAAACACCTTATATCTGCAGGACTCAGACTGTATCCAGGTTAGCACAGTGGTGGAGTCAGACCACAGCACCGTCTCTCTCAACTGAAGGGTGAGCTCTCTCTGGATCACCTGGGCGAGCTGAGCTCCAGTCAGGGCAGCACAAAGTTCCAAACGGGGCATCGACTGCTGTTTCTTTGGTGCCACTCGCGAGCGAGCTAGCACGAAGGCCACATGGACATTGCCTTGAGGATCTTCACCACGTAGGTATGCGACTGACCCGTAGGCGGACTCTGATGCATCACAAAATACGTGAAGCTCGAGGGTGATGACACTTATATCAATGCCAGATGGGAAGTAGCTCCGGGAGAGGCTGACTGATAGGAGCTGAGGGAGCTCTTCTTCCCATGTGTTCCAGGCTTGCAGGAGATCAGGGGGTAAGTGCGGGTCGTCCCAGTCGCGGTCATTGGCCCACAGTCTCTGGACCAGAACTTTGGCTCTTGTGGTGAAGGGCAGAATATAACCTAGGGGGTCATACTGGCTTGCTAATATCTTGTAGATATTTCGCATTGTCGTCTGGCTTGGAGCAACTGGGCGGTGCCTGTAGTGGAGTGTGTCCTCCTGGGGGTGCCAACTGAGACCTAACGTCATCTCTTGAGCTTCCCCGTGGGTCTGGGAAACTAACCTTTCACTGCTGTCAGACTTGGCCTCCTTGGGCAAGTGGCGGATCACTTCTGGCTGGTTACTGGCCCACTGGCGGATCTCAAAGCCACCACTGATTAGGAGGGCTCTCAGCTTTGTCACAAGGCTCTTTGCTTCGTCTTCAGTAGGTAGACTCTGCAGACAGTTATCGACGTAAAAGCACTGTTCCACACTGTGACGTACATCTTCTCCTGGTTGGCTGGACTCGGTGACATGTTTCTGGAGAGCAAAGATCGCACAACAAGGGCTGCACGTAGTTCCGAATGGCAGGACTTCCCACTGGTATACTGAGGGTGGCTTGTCGGTCTTCAGGTCCCTCCAAAGGAACCTCAGCAAGGGCTTGTCTTTGTCCAACAGGCGAACCTGATGAAACATCCCTTTGATGTCTCCACTCATCGCTACTCGATGTTCCCTGAAGCGTAGGAGGACTCCAAGGAGTGAGGGTCCTAAGGTCGGGCCAGGGAGTAGGTAGTTGTTTAGACTCTGTCCGCCTATCTGGAAGCTGCAGTTGAACACAATCCGGTCTTTGTCATTATGTCTGACTATGTGGTGTGGCAGGAACCACGATTCTTCGGATGTGTCAGCTTCATGGTTGTCAATCTTCGTGGCATACCCAGCGACCTCTAGTTTCTTGATCTCCTCCTGGTAAGTAGATGCACGCTGTGGGTCTTGAGCTAACCTCTTCTCTGTGTTCCGCAGGTTTTTCATCACAACTTCCTTTGGAACTTGCAGCTTAGGCATGGTTTGGACTCGCAGGAGGGGAGTAGCATAACGATGCACTCCGTCAACCTCTACACGGGTGGTCTCGGCCTCTAACAGGTCCACTGCGTATTTGTCCTGTCTGGATCTGGTCACTAACCTCTCACTCTTGAAAGGCAGCGTGTCCAACTGCCACAGTCGTTCAACTTGACGAAACAGCTCAGCAGAAGGAGAGGAAATTGCCGTGAACAAGCACTGTGCGGGCGGAAGCTGTTGCTGAAGGTACTTAGCTGGACCCTGGAGTGTCCAACCGAGATTAGTCTTGACTGCTGCAGGGCCACCAGGGGGGCCCAGGTGCACTGGCTCAATCGGAACGATTAGACTGGCTTGATCAGATCCGATCAGGAGGGTTGGTTGAGCTCCATCAATGGGTGGAATCGGCAAGCCTGTCAGGTGACGATACTTCTTCTGGAGCTGGGAAACCGGGTAGGTGTACTGAGACAGGCCTAGGTGGTCACCTGTGAAAGCACCTTGGATGCGGAACCTCTTTCTGGGCTGTGTTACAGACGTGATGGTGAAGGAGACACGTGAGCCTGGCAGTGTCTTGATATCCTGGCGGATGGTACGAAGAGTCAGATCTTCTGCTTGACCCCGTATTCCCAGGCGGCGTGCTGCAGATGAGAGCAGGATAGTTCTCTCCGAACCATCGTCAAGCACTGCATATGTGTTGAACACTCTGTCCTGGTAGTACAGGTTGACTCTGACGATCTTCAGCAGCACTCGGCTATATCCATTTGGCTGATCTAGGTAGTGAGTCTCTGCTGTCGATGTGATGGCCGCTGTGTTGGTGGGCTCGTTCTCACTTCTCTGGTTGACCTCGTGCAGAATGGAGAGGTGTTTAGACTTACAAAGTCGACACGGCTTCTTCAGGTCACAGACGGAGGCTAGGTGAGAACGACCGCATCTCCAGCACCTTCTCTTGGTTTTGATCCAGTCCACCATCTCCCCTTTGGTTAGCTTAGCGAAGCTCTCGCATTGGCTGAGATAGTGTTCAGAGTTGCAGTAAGGACAGTATATCTTAGCCTTACCTCGGGTCTGGATGGGAGGAGCTGCTTTGGAGGTTACATCTGACTGTGGATTTTTGGAGCTGTCTGTCCCATGCATTACCGTAGTGACCTTCACCTTGGACTTGTACTTGGAGTCTTTCTTGTCCTTCTCGCTGTGGGCTTGAAGGGAGGGCTCAATGTCCAGGCATCTGACTTCAGCTTTCAGCCAATCCGAGAAGTCAATGAGTGACAGCTTCAACTGATCAGGATTCTTCCTGTACTGTTGTCGACGGAACCTCTCTTGCTGGTGCTTGGGGAGTCTACTGAGGAGGCGCTTCACGTTTGAGCCGCAGTGGAGTTCCTCACGACCTTCTCCTTTAAGCGACTTCAGCATCCCGACTAGTGACTGCACTCTGGTGGCGAACTCGTCAAAAGCCCTATCGTCTCGGATGGGGGGTAAGCGTTCCATGTCCTCTATCTCCTTCAATGCGAACTGATATGGGCGTCCGTAACGCTCATCTAGTGCCTTCAGAGCTTCAGAGTAGGGCGTACTAGACTCTGCATGAGCTAGCACAAGGCGATGGGCTTGAGGTACTTTCACATGCTTCAGCAGGATGGCATACTTGTAATGCTCAGATTGCGTGGGGTGCAGGAGGGTGCTGAGGGAAAGGCGAAGCTCCACATACTGGGCTCTATCTTCTTTCGTGAAGTCTGGAAACGTGGGGCCTTCTATATTGGGGGCTGCTTGCACGTACATCATGGGGGGATAAGGTGTTGGCATGACCGGGTTCCCTGGGTAGGAGGGGTAGGGCACATAAGGAGGTTGATGTGCTGACTGATGCTCAAGATGATGCGCGGGCGGATGCCTGGGTGGAGGCAGATACTGTGTCTGAGGATGGGAAGCTGGGTCATGTTCGTTCTCTTGCTTGATAGCCTGAAGGCTATGGCGTGGATCAAGCACGTGTTGAGGGGGATGAATGTCTCGGCTGAGAGGTGGAGGCAATGGCCACTGTTGGTGGTGGATAGTTAAATCTTCTAGCTGATGAGCCAGTTCTGCAGCTACGCTTGATTGATCATCAGCTCGGGAATGGTGAGGGGCACTGGCAGGGGGATGCTGCTCACCTACTCTTTCTGGGTGATGTGGGCGAGCTGGTGTCTGATGCCGTGACGACCTCCTTGATGACTGAGCTGAGGACCGAGGGGAATGGCGCTGCAGGACAAACTCCAAAAGCTTTGTCTGCCTCTTGGCCGTCTCACTCTGTTGCCGCGCTGTCTCCATAGCTTGCTGCACGATGGCTTCATGCGCACTCCACGCCGGTGGCATGGAGGATGTGCTCCTAGCAGGACTAGGCTGTTCTCCCTCCTCTTCGTGCCTGTGTATCTGCTCTACATTCCGTTGGTCTGTATACTGCACTAAATAATCTTCCAAATATCTTGGTCGCTGAACTGCGCGCACAGGACGCATAGATGGTGAAGCAGGAAGACTGGTTCCCTCACTACTGGCTGCCATATTGGTGACTCTATCCGGCTCGAAGGACCATAAATTGTAAGGAAGATCTTGGTGGTTAGGAGTTTGTCAACAATATGGGGTGTCTGGTCAGGACACGGAGGCAGGAAATTCTTTTGGGGATTTATTATAAATGGAATGGAAATACACAGGCACAGGCAATCTCTGTTCTCCTCTTAGGTTTAAACCAGGTGGGTGTGCATGTGTGTATGTGTGGTTCTAAATAAGGAAAAAGAAGTACAGTTAGCCTACTTCTACACTTATTATCGGCTGTACATTAAAAGGAAATAAACGGTGCTAATCACGTAGCTTACTAAATACAACGGAATATTCTACCATATGTAGATGCATTGTCGCGAGGAATGACACTCTAATGTACCTAGCATAAATCGCCAATATGTGGTAAATATTAAGGAATACTGCTACTAAAACTTAAACATTCTGCTATACAAATTACTATCAGACAATGGATTAATAATCTAAACTAAATATTCTTGACGATAGAGAAAGATGTACTTACTGCCGTTCACTGACGCACACAAAGGAAACCTAACTCGCTAGAAATGACCGTTAAACTGATCAACTTTGCACAAAATTTAACCGCGGCAAGCGCGAGCTGTAAACAAAAGGGCGTTGCCTAGCAACAGGTTCGGTTTTCACTGTCCACACTCTGAGCCTTTTGCACAGTAACACTTGCATTCTGATTATTGATGACCATCCAAAGATTTTTTTTAAATGAACTCAAAACTATCCGCGACTCCTTATGTAAAGTAGCCTAACATATGATGAGAAAATTGCTAAAACTTCACAAATTAAAAAAAAAGAAAAAAATATACAGACAAGATAAAGTTCCTCGCAGAGATGTATTTTATTTTATTTCTGATAATTATATTTTATTATTTTAATGACTTTATTTATTTATTTTTTGTTTGCTTATTCTCCTTCTATTTATTCTTGTTTCCCTCGTACGGTCATGGCACATATGATGCAAAACGATCCCCTGCCCTGTAAATACCGTATGTTAATTCTATGGTTGACGTGTAGTCGTGTTTCATGCTGTATGTTGTCTATTGTTACTATTGTGTATGTTGTTGAAATATAATAATACTACTACTACTACTAATAATAATAATAATAACAATAATAATAATAAACTATTCCGATGAGAATCGAGAATCGATGTAACACCGGAAGTGTTTCACGTTTTCAAAATGTGATTGGTAACACTTCCGGAAACGGAAGTGTGTTCTCTGGAAGAAGCAGAAGCGCTTATTTTGAAATTAGTTATTTTTCGTCAAGCATTCATAACGAAGATTGTAAGTGGCAAGCCGGAGTTATCTTTAACTAGTAAGTAATATCTGTTACACGCGTGGCAACAGCTAGATATTTTGCTTTTTATGTTTGCCGTTTGCAAATACGGTAACGAGAAGTAAGAAAATATGGCTGTTTCAAAATCTTACATTACCATTAAACACCCAGTGCACGTGAATTTTAGTATTACAGTTCATATTTTATTTATTAAAAACATAGTAGCTACAGTATGTATAATAACCTTATTTCAAATTAAAGTTACATTGTAATGTAGGCAAATGTAAACTGTATTGTTAATTGAAATGGTTGGTAACACAGCAGCAGGAAACCTCATAGCTAGCAACTGTACTAATTTACAGCAACCCGTTTTAATACGTTGCTAAATTTAACTGTTGCTATTATTGATGTACAAATGATGTACAAATGACGATGTATGCTGTCATGCATTTTGCATTCATGCATTCATATCCTGGACTCCCTCAGTTTGAGCAATGGGTGTTAATGAGCTGTGGTCCATCCTGGAACCGGCGCGGGAGTCTGTGCCTCTGTACCACCTCTCTGGTAAAACCCTGGCAGTGGATTTGAGCCTGTGGGTCTGTGAGGCCCAGTTTGTAAAAGAGATGGTGGGGAGAGTTGCCAAACCACACCTGCGGTGAGTGCTCTGATGCTCAGCTGTCAAAATACACTATTCACATGCATGAAACACTGAGGATTAGCCTAGACATTTCTGCTTTTATATGATGCTGTAATATTATATTCTAACTTGAGTAGAATAGGACAATATCAGATTTAGCTGACCCCTTTAATTATCAGCTGGATGCCTGCGATCCTTACAACATCAATATTTTGTGCTTTTTTGCAGGAATTTGTTTTTCAGGGTCTCATCTCTTATGCAAATGGGGATTAAACTGATTTTTGTAATGGAAGGAGAAGCACCAAAAATGAAAGCTGAGACAATGTGCAAGAGAAATCAATTGAGATTTGGGCCCTCCAAGAAGACAGCATCTAAAAAACCAAGAACTGGCAGATCGTACTTTAAGGCTGTCCTTAAAGAGGTTAGAGCACAACTGTCAAGGTCATTATTACTGTATGGACTGTTGGGGGTGAGTTCTTTGTTCTGCGCTGAAGTTTTCTGATAGAGGATTTCTACCTGTAGTGTGCAGAGATGCTGGACTGCCTGGGTATTCCCTGGGTCAGTGCAGCAGGAGAGGCTGAAGCAATGTGTGCCTACCTGGACTCTCTCGGCCTGGTCGACGGGTGTATCACCAATGATGGCGATTCCTTTCTTTATGGAGCCCAAACAGTTTACAGAAACTTCAATATGAGCACAAAGGTAATCTTACTAATTTAATGTTTCAGACTTGACTATGGTTCCCTGTATTTTGAAGTTTATGATTTATGATTTCAACTTGAGATGGAGGTAGAGTTGCTTTCATAGAGCATTGCAAGGCTCTGTGCTCCACTTTGTATGAAGTTCAGTTTATTGCTCATAATGATATACTCTCAAAAATCACTATCACAGATTGTAGCATTTTGTACAGAATCTACAATATACTATTTTAAAGTGTCCGATAACCCAGTTTTATTTTGTTTTTATCATTTAAATCCGTGGAATACATGGAATGTATCTTTATTCTTTTGTAACATAACAGATCCTAACATTCTGGAACCCAAATCTCTCCTGTAATTCAAATATAGTTTGATATTTGTGACTAATGCTTCATTTGCTACTGCACCATGTTGTCATAGCATTTCTAATTTCAGGATCCCCAAGTGGATTGCTATTTGATGGCAAAAATTAAATCTGAGCTTCACCTGACACGAGAAACTCTTGTGGGTTTAGCAATACTGCTTGGTTGTGACTATCTTCCCAAGGTGAGATGCAGAACTGTGACACTTAAGTTTACTGGAATATTGGTGTGAATAAAACTTTTTCACTATTATTTCTTTATTATCTATTAATATGTCTCTTCAGGGTATACCAGGTGTTGGAAAAGAACAAGCTCTAAAACTGATAAAGACTTTAAGAGGACAAACACTCCTCCAAAAGTAAGAACATGGATTTTACCTGCTGCTGCATGTACATTTCAAAATATAAACACTCTCCTATGTCAGTGTATCAACCTATATTTTAAGGGAACACTCAACTGACATACAAATTTGGTGAGAACAGCTTCCCCCCTTGCTTTTCCAGGTTCACTCAGTGGCAGAGTGAGGGGCAGGATATGCAGAATTTGGTTGTGAAAAAGGTCACTCACTGCCTTGTGTGTCACCATCCTGGTGAGTTTGCCCCCAATAAACCAGATTTCTTGCTCATAAAAGGATTGAATTTGGATATGGAGGCCTGTATCAGAAATTTGCCCCAGAACTATTTCCTAATTTGTTTCAGTCTGATCTTTTTTTTTTCTCTTTTGAACATATTGTGTTGATTAAAAAGACTTGTACCTAATTTAATAGTTTTCACACTTAATTTTATTAGGCCTTGGTCATCTGTAACATAAAACTGTTGTCTTGGGCTTGTCTCAAACATGTTTCACAAATGTGTTTCAAGCATCTGTCTTCAGCCAGTCTGAACTTCCATCTTAAAGTAAGCAAAGTGCCTGGACTTTCTAAATTAAATTACTTCAACATAACCTCTCATTGTTCTATACCAGCTGGCAAAATGAAAAAGGCAGGTAAACAGGTGTCTGGTACCAGGCTTTTATACGTTGGGCTACTCTTTCAAAGCGTGTACTGCTGCTTTGTTGTGTTCACTTTTATAGTTGCCATGCACATGTGTTGGCCCACCATTAAATGTCCCTCGAAGCAGGCTTGTGTTTGGCTGAGTTTAGTGTTTCCTAGTGTTTCCTGATTCACAGGCTCAGCTAAGACTCACGAGCGCAGTGGCTGTGCTCTGTGTGGCAGCCGACAATTTTGCCAGCCCTCGGACTATGGTCACTCCTGTCCCTGTGACTGGCATCAGACAGAACAGGCACGACTGGCTAGTTCCACTGAAGCCAACATTAAAAGGTGAGCTCTCAGCCTGAAAAAAAAAATCACCCCAAACTATGAAGCCTATGGAGAAGGGGCTAGAATATATTTCCAAATCTGTGTAATACATTGTTCTGTAATTACCATTTATATGTAGCATTTAGGAAGCGATGTATACATTTCATTCTTCTGTCAACCATATTGCCTTTTTTTTGTCTCCCAACAGGAAAACTTTAGCAAGTGAAGGGTTCCCTTTCAAAGAGGTAATGGTCAGTATTGGTTGAAATTATACCTTTAGGCAACATTAACTGGACGTTTTCACACTTGATGGTTTTTTTTTTCCAGATAATTGATGAATTCTTGGTTTCCAAAGACCAACCCATTCAAAATGTCACAAGACGAAAACCAAACCTATTGTTGATGCAGGTACTTATATCTGCGTGCCTCTACTTGTATCTGTATATTGCTTGATTAATTGTCAGAAACTGACAGACTGATTTCATGCTTAAATCATAACATTAAAAAGTTACTTGTTGTGTTAGCAGCTTTCTGTGAACACTCCATTAGAGTAGTTTTATTTTTGTAATTTTTTGTGTTCTTCATGAAGAAAAATAATTAAATTGATTTAATCCTTTAGAACTTTGCTTTAGACAAAATGGAATGGCCAAAGTCTTATACAAGCGAGAAGGTGCTGGTGCTAATGACTTACACAGAAATGATGAACAGAAAATGTGGAAGAGGAAACACTATACAGATACAGCCCATACGGTATGAAACCACAGCTTGGCCCTCCACTTTCCCCATTACAGCTGCTCTGTACGTGCAAAGTATGGAATAGCACTGAAAAATACCTTAATTTATTAAAGATAATAGAGTTTTTATTCTTCCCTAAAACAGGATATTCAAGCCTCGTGTAAGGAATGGAATTAGTAGCTTTGAAGTAATCTGGAATAAACCAGGTCAGTAACATAAAGATTTCTTCAGTTTTTACTGTTGTGTTTTTCAGGAATTTGACAGTTTGTATTTCACATTTGACATTTTTCTTGTATATCAAGAAACATGTCTATAAAAGTAACTCCATGTTCACTGTACAATTTCAGTCATATCAAAAACATAGATTTAAGTGTTAGGATGAGTCTAATGAAATGGAGCGAACAGTGCTTTTACACATGGCCATTGTCAGGTCATGATCGCTTGAAAGAATGTTCCTGCTTAAACATAATAACCCAAATGTGGTATTACATTATAGATTCAATGCAATACTGGAGCCATATTCTAATGTAGTCAAAGTTAAGTCTGTGAATAGCTGAATATGCGTCTTTGTTCTGGTGCTACTTGCATCCTGATGCAGCAGATCACCAACCACGCAACAGACACATCATTGGTACGCTATCCAAATACTCTGCCTCTATAATATGATCAGAGATGGCCTGGCCTGGCAAGGGTAAAAGGTTCTACATGATGTTACCCTCTGTTACACAACCCAACCAGCACTGACATCTCGGTCATCCGCTTGATTTATGGGAGCACGAGGAGGACAAAATAATAACAATAATAAAAATAATTCTAGGGTCTTAAACACAACTCTCAAATGTTAAAACTATGTTTGTTTTCCAACACAGACACGACTGTCATGGCCACCAGTACTGAAATATGGCTTTAAATGTCTGCATGTGGCCAGCTGTCCCAAAAGGGAAGTAGATCTATTTTTACGCCAACGGTCCAGACTCCTGAAGCGTATTCCTTGATGATGTTGATGACAGTCTCCCTGTGGCCTGTTTGGGTCTCGTTGTGAGGTTGAATTAATGTGTCTGTGTGTGGGGGTGGGGTGGGGAGGAGAGGTGGTGGAGGTGACAGAACAGTCCCAGAATCTGGAGGTGCCAAGTCAACTTCCTCTCCACGCTGAGGAAACTGTCAAACTGCCCCAACACCCCTTCCTCTCTCTGCTCACACCCAGCTTCTCACAGCTGATCATGTCTCATCTCAATTTGATCTAGGTGGAAAATCTGTTCAATTCAGAAGCCCTGAAATGTATAGAGAGTGCATTTAATTGTTTTATAAAAGAGGGTATTGAATGAGAAGACCATAGTGTTCTTTTCTTCAAAGGACTGACTTGTCTAGCTGATTGGGGCCAATCCCCTCCAGTTAAGTGCAGGGGTTTGTCTGTAAGGCATGTAAATTTGTGCATGTCTTTATGGGACCAAATAATGAATTGTGCTCAAATCACCTGATGCTACTGGTAATTCATTTTGAGATGCTAGAGATTTTTGTGTTGCTCTTCTAGATCACTACGTGTATGCAGATAATCATCTAACGGAATGGAAGGACACCGTGAGAACAGTGGAGGAGGAGGCCCTTTTCCGAGCCGCGTACCCTGACCTTGTGGATCGCTTCCTGGAGGAGAGGGAACAGGCTGAAAAGAGCAAGCTCAAACGTATGTTTCTAACACTCTCAGCAGCTAACACCCGGCAGGATTTTGCAAGCGCTATTAAACCTCCCTAGGTGGTTTTGGATCAAAGGCCCCCCTCGCTTTGTGACATTTTCAGTTTAGTACCTCGACACTTGAAACTGTATGTCTACCAGTGAAGTCACTTGCTTGAAAGGCTTTGATTAAGAGGATGTGACATGCTTATAGCCCCTCTCAGCATAAGCTCATTTCATCATTCGTGTCGTTTCCACTTTCTGAATTTTAGGCACAGATATCGAACTCTGGTGTCTTGGAAGCCCACAGTGTCTCCTGTTTTACAGTGTTTCAGCACATAAATGCTTTATTTTAAGTTACTGACTGCACCATGCACCTTTTTATGACCAAAAACCAGCTGACATGGCTGTCCTCCAGGACTGGGGTTTGAAATCCATGATTTAGGGATTGCATACTCGTTTGTTCAGTGAGTGGCGTGGTTTTGTAAAAAAAAAAGCTACAGTGATTCATGTTTTACTGTTCATTTTTGTATGTTGCCTAGACTTGACCATTAGAAAACTTGTTTGTTTTTCTCATACAGAAAAGAAACGTAACAAAAAGGAAGACAAGGAATCCAACACTGGGCCTGATGACGTTTCTGATCTCTTCTCCAAATTGAATATACACGGTTCCTCTACTGGCAAAGTAGAAGCATCTGGCACCGACACAGTAGCCATGGCTGACCACAGAAATGCCCAGGAGTTGCTGAATTGTCCACAATCCTCTGACCAGCAGAGGAACGTTAGCGAAAAACATGACTTGACTGCCCCTCAGGGCATTTGCATGAAAGAGGTGGAGCCCAGCCCGTCTCCCATTTCCTCTGAGAAGATGCCGGCAACCGTGTCCTCGCCCTCGGTTTCTGCGGTGATCGACGAGCTGCACTTGAGTGACATCGACTGGGACGGCATGTCTTTCAGCTCCGCTCAGTCTCCACAAGTACAAACTGAGCGTCCATTGCCACCGACTACCATTGACCTCCTCACACCGGTCAAAGGCCCGAGAGGCACTGCAGAGAAGGAATGTTCGGCTCCAGAAACGGGAGACTCGGCTGGGCTTGAGCTTTCAGTCTGGCAAGCTGCAAGAGCACCTGAATCACAGGCGACAGTGAATCTGTCTAAGATTCCTCTGAGGGAGAGAGTCCTTGCAAGAAACACCATTATGTCTAGTGGGACTCGTACTGACATAGTGACAGCACAAACAAACCAGTCTACAAACACACCTGAATGCACAGCTTTCAGGCCTGTACTTGCATCCTCTGAAGACAGCGATATTGGCACACACTTAGGAGAGCAAGAGTTCACCTTCAAAAAAACATTGACTAGTAATTCTAAGAATTTTCCCAGAGTTCAACATTCTAGGCACCCAATGATAAAAACAGTTAAAACACAAAAGTCAACAGGCTCTGTAAGTACCAAACCCCTATCACAGCACAATTTTGTGAAAATTAGTGGTGATCACACCGCTTTGCCCCAACGAAGTCGCAGTGACCCGAGTGTTGGGGCAGGCCATAAAAGTAGGACTCAGGCCGTAAAGAAGAGCGTCTGTATTAGCGTGTGTTCGTCTAGTGAAAACAGCGATGCAGAGAACAGACCAGTGAGAGAGCAAAAGAGGACGGTCAAGTCTAAAGCCAGGAAGCAGTGTCCATACCGCTTTGATTACAGTCTGAAGCCAACCAAAGTGACGGTGCTTCCAGGTTCAAACACTGTAGACCGTGAGCCACAGGCTTTGTGGTCAGACCAAGGCAAGAGTGGATGTGCACCAACCATAGAGAGAAACTGGGAGGCAGCTGATGATGGGGAAGTTTTTATTGAAAACTCAAGTCATGAAGTGAACATGAACAAGGGAGACGACTCTGTCATTTCTGTTGATAGCCCACTGCCTCTTGCAGAAAGACTTAAACTTAAGTTCAAGTAGAGGGATCAAAACTGTGATTTTCAAAATGCATGTACTCCATTCCAGGATTCCCAGATGTAAAGAGAATCTCAAATGCATTTTTTAAAACGTACTTTAATTACTGTACTCTGTTATTTAAGCATTTTTATTTTGGATGAGAATTGTCCATAACTTCACAAGTTGTCAATAAGATCACACATTGATCACTGATTTGTAATCAGATCCCGATTTTGTTTTTATAGTTTGGATTATTCTTAATTTTTATATTCTTGTATTTCAAGGAGATCGTAAAAACCCTGCATTACATAGCAAAACTTATGTTTTTCATTTTCATATCTGAAAGCCAGTGCATGTCTGGAAGTGAGGGGTAACGTAGCCATAACATATCTTAACATAAATAGAACTCCCAGATCCATTTTTACATTCGAGGTACTGTGTGTACTGATTTCATCAGATTTTAAAAATATATATATTTGTACATTTTTAAAATACCAATAACATATCTGCTTTTGATTTGTAGATCGCTACAACGTGTAAATATGATTTGAGTAGCAATTGTAGCCTGCACTTCATTCTTCAGAACTGTGAAAATCCATTAAAAT
The DNA here is from genome assembly GCF_013347855.1 of Anguilla anguilla. Classification (NCBI taxonomy): domain Eukaryota; kingdom Metazoa; phylum Chordata; class Actinopteri; order Anguilliformes; family Anguillidae; genus Anguilla; species Anguilla anguilla. The sequence goes on along the minus strand of NC_049206.1, from coordinate 28,136,136 downwards.
GTTTATCATTAAAAAATAACGGTAAATCGATCTGTGTTCGTTACTGTATCAACAGAGGAATTGTTAAAATAAAGTGTGGTTTGTTCTGTCATTACTCTAGAGCAATTATACATGTGAAAGCAGAAGATGAAAGTCGCAACACCATCCTAACGTGTCAGAGGTAAGTGTCGCTTCCCATACTGAAGTGTAAGTATTTCCACCAATACTGTTTTATCAGTCGCGCTGCGGTTATAACTAGCCCGTGTTGGAATTCCTTGATCAACGGTGATGCAATACACACCTCGGACATGAAAGAGCTGCCTTTTACCTTTAACTGAAACGTCCCTATAAAGAACAAGTGAACCGATGTTTATGATATTGTGTGAGGCATTACAAGGACTAGAATTGTAAATTCGGATCCCATATTTTAAGTAGCTATATACGACAAAGGAATGAATATTGTATACAAGCCTGATGAACGTTTAAACATGTGTTGCATAGAAAGTTGTTTGAAAACAGCTACATACTACCGTTGTAGCCTATAATATTGCTGGTGTCCGTATCATCGATTGGAGGACATTTAATCGCTTCCTTGAATCTGACAAAGCTATAATACATGAACACTGAAGCACATCATGAAAAACAAATTGACATAGCCGACAGCGAAATAATAAATCATGCGTCCAATCTATAAATGCATCTAGACTGGCAAAGCACATACATTATAAAAATTAAAGTAATTCGATAAAAATCGAAAATCTCACTGACACAATGTTTCTCTTCCAAAGAAAAATTCCATTTATACCTAGCCATACTGTGTTACTATATAATTGTAGGTTTCATTTTTCTCCATTAATATTCATGTAGCCCATGTCTATTTAGTATAGGAAAGAAACATCGAATATTCCAAGTTAGTGCAATCAGCCTGAATTTAAAAATAGGGGTGGGGGTTAGGGAACAGGGCCTTTGTCAAAAAGCTCACAGAGTACATGGATGAGAAAAATGTGTTTGGATTCTGAAGAGACTGGACATGAGACCCCCCCCCCCCCCCCCCCCCCCCCTTCCCCACTACAGAACAATTAAAGTTCTTATTATTCGTCGATGTCATATGGAAAGCAACTTTTTGTTATTACAAAGGAATTCATTATAATCCCGATGTGGCTGTTTTATTGAAATCAAACGTCCTGTTGGCATGTGAACGTAAATTATTTGGCTAGTTTACATAAGTTTTTTTTTGTTTTTGTTTTTTGTTAAGCCTACCATTACAGGTTGTATACTTGGCTATACAATGGGGACCAAAGGTCTGAGGACGCTACCAAGTCCTGATTGTTTTTATTGTTTTTCAAGGAATAATGCAAATATGACACTCCAATTACACTTTATTTCATGCATTATTGAGACAGCTCCCCATCTTATTAGGATGCATCCCACCAGTCACTGGACCATATACCCAATCGAACATTTGTGGGAACATCAGTTGAAGAGGGAAAAGGCCAAACATCGAGTAACATCAACAGATTATCTATGGGAAGTGCTGAGTAAGTGCTTGGATGAAATGGAAAATTAAGTGTTGCAAAATCTGGTGGAATCAATGAGTCAACCAGAGTGAATGTGGTAATCAAGGAGAAAGACGGACACGCACAATAGCCTACTAATAATTTTTGACCTTCGGTATGCCTACACACCTATATCTACCTTTTTTGTCTTAAATGATTAATAATAATGTATTCTTGTATAAGGTGTATAGTACCATGATTGTAATATCACAACTATTAATTATCATTATTCTTGTTCCAACAAACAGTTATTGTTATTGCTGAGAGCGCTATAACAGCACTTCAGATGCACTAATTTTGTGTTCTAAACAAAGGCCTAGTCTGTTGACTTAGCCCAATATTTCGATCAGTCAATGGCACGCGAGACCTATTCTGTTGATAATTACATGTAAAAAGGCCAGGTGTACTGAAAGACTTTATTTTCTTCATTAGTCTGTTCACATCAAACTGATAATTGTGGTCATGCCGACTTAAAAAGCTATTCCCACAAAAGCGAACGTAATTATTTTTCTTTCTGTTACACATTAGCCATGTATTTAAAGCTATTCACGGCTTGGTGATAACGAACGCTGTCTTTCGGGAATGCTGGATTTTAGCACTTGATTTTGCTTTGAACTTTCCCCTGAGCTGTGAAATCGTAAACTGTTACGGCGCACCGCCCGTATAAAGCGTTGCACCAGTGTAAACAGCCCTGTAGAACGTTTCAATCAGATCTCCGAAATAGGCAACTTCATTTTCGGAATGTCGAACCTTGCTGGGAATATTGTTCATTTTGATGGAGACATTGACATGCTAGTCACAAAGATCCTTACAAACTGGGACTGTTGGACTCAGAAGAAATCTTTTGAAGGCTGTCAAGATTCATCTCATTGTACGTCTCCTGAGTCGTCGTTTGATTCAATGTGCTCTTCGCCGGAGATGCCAACAAACGCGAGTGGGTGCCCGAATTTTCCCTATCCTCAGCAAGGACACAGTTCCACTTCATGCGCCTCACAGAAGCCATCCAAGCCGAAGATGTCGACCAAGCGACGCATGAAGGCAAGCGAGAGGGAGAAGTTGAGGATGAGAAGTTTGGCAGATGCTCTTCATCAACTCCGTGATTACCTGCCTCCGGATTACAGCCAGAGGGGTCAACCCTTAACAAAAATTCAAACTCTCAAATATACTATTCAGTATATCAACGAACTTTCAGAACTTCTCAGAACTGCATAATTCTTTAAGCACATTACCCACAGACCTGGGTTAAAGTGGACTGCGTAATACTGACACGCGAATGCAAAATGAGTTAGATGCAGCCTAAACTGCTGCTTTTGAACTTGAACGGACAATTTCCGAGTGAAACTGAATTTGTTGTGTATGCAACTGTGGGTGCTGACTTTATATTGTTGTTTTGATATTTTTGTATAACCAGCAATGTAGTCCTGTGTTGCCTGATTCCTAGCCTATAATATGGGACATGCCCTGCCATCCTGAAATTTTCCATTTGATTTGCTTGAATGGCACTTGAATTTTGTCATATTTGGAGCCTATTTTGATTTTGTAACAAACAAGCATAGTAAACATATAACTCTGTTACATATGGCCATTACTTGCACGATATGAATGAAGATAAAATCAACAAACATGTTTGAGAGGTAATTCGGCAGACGACAACGTTCTACGATCACTTTTACTGGCTAAGTGTAAGTAACAACTGGAAATTGATTTGAATTGTAAATATATTAGATGTCAAAGAATAAAATAATTTCATTAAAATATGTCGAGGATTCAGTTTGAATTGGGGTATTCAGGTAATGTCGTTCACCTAAACTGTTTATTCACCCACCTTGCTGACAGTAGGCAAAAACTTGAATAATAATAATAAAAAATCATGAAAAAAATAACATAAAGAACTTCGAAGTATACTTTACTATATAAGGCTGAGTTAAAATGTATAACTGGAGTTATCTCTCTTTATCGCAAATAGCTTTTAGTAATGTATCAATTAATTATTGACTCGGATATAGCCTATTATATTAAGTAGTATGCTAATATCATCATATCATCAGTCATACACAACAGGTTTTGTATCTAGCAAGCAGTCAGCGTGTATTACCGATGTCATATCGATAGACTGTACTGTATGTAAGAGCTGTAGCCTATGCACATTCTGCGCATACTAATGTATGACACCTGTATGGGATAACCATATCTTCTCATGTATCGCAAAGCACGATGCATAGAACGGTGTAGGTCACATGATACAAGCGATGATTGATTGGTTTTGCGTGCAATTCTTTATTTAAGTTTCAAACTCTTCCCATAGCTGTATTTCTTTCACCTCGCCGAATGAGCGCGTCTTTTGCTGTTGCACATTTGATGATCATTTTCCATCCAAAAATCCGTGAGAGCAGACGGGTTTCCTTCCACCAATAACAATACAACAATTATTATGTGGGCGTCACAAGAGTTTTCACAGGCCAACCCAGAGAGGACTGTGCTTTCGATGGGAGGGGCTTTCCCAGCTACAATGTATCCTTGACAGAGAAATCTGCTGGATGTGTCGGATCTGTACACGCCGCCATTTCAAGCGGACGGGGTATAAGCGTAGTCTGATTTCTATTTTTTTGTTTTTCTTATATTTATTTTACTGATTATTTCGTACAGAAAGCCTTATTTTAATTCTGCTGTTAGTTTCATCTCATCGCCTTGGGAACTTTTAGTTCTTTCAGTGAGGTGAGTCGTTCCAGCTTTATCCCCATTACAATGGCACCGTGTGTTAGCCTATCATTTGATGTTTTCCCTTCGTGTCTGCCTTCCAGTGAAGGAATGAAATGCTGAGCATATAAATCGAGCCACAACTGATCTACACGTGGCATTGGAATTCTATTAATTCCCGCAAGCGCATCATTTATTAATATAATACGCGAGACATTAGCTAGCACTAGTGATAACGGCTAACCTGAGGCATGTCTCGATTGTGATGAGCAGTCTCGATTTATGCTGAATGTTTACCCCATCATATGTGGTTCGTATACGGTTATAGTGTTGATATCATATTTGGTATTTGGTTAGGATTAGCATGCATTTCATGATTGAGATAGATATAATTGGCACAAATAATGCATGTAAAAACATCCTTATTCAATCATTTTATGAAAGCCATGTACTTGAAATGGCACAATTATCATATATTAAGTGCAATACAGAAACGATTGTAAATACGTTAGATATTTAGAGTTCTGTTGTGTATTTCCCCTTCCAGTTAATTTTGTTTATTTAAATAGAGAGAGCTCATGTATTGTCATTACGTGATTTACTTCATTGCTGATTTTAATTTTTTATTCAATGTAAAGGCAAAACAAAGTCGTGCATTTTAGTTGCGTGCTCTGTGCTGTGACTAATTCCATGGCGGGGGGGGGGGGGGGGGGGGGGGGGGGGGGGGGATTATGCATACATAATAATTTCAGCTATGCTTCAGAAAAATTATCATTTTCACTAACCCCGGAACACCGTACACTGACCTATGTTGCCATCCGGAATCGAGAATAGGCAAGTTAATTGCTCCAGTGAATAAAATAACGGAAGTGCTTTCCACTGACAGTGGCACTGAACGTCCCCGTGCATTTCTCACCGGAGATGTTTTGTGCCAGCTTTTTTTGGTTGAATTTTTAATCCGCTACGATTTTTTCGCTGTAAAGACAATAGGCGCAGGCCTATTCTGACTTGATCATGATAAATCAGAAAACAAAATTAATTGTCAAACTGAACGATTTGGACATGCGTGTTAATTCTCTCAGAATTCCATGTGATGTTGGCTAATTTTCTTTCATTATAATTATTATGAGCCGGCGTTTGTTTAAACCTTTTATTTGCCCCGAATAATTATTTCGTATGCTCATGCATCTAACAACACCTTTACAAATAGTATGTTAGTGTTGCTACAGCAGTAGACTACATCTCGATTTAGGAGCAGATAAACCTGACTTCCAGCAACGAAAATGATTTCGAGCCATAGACAGTAGTGTCATGAAAACTCATGTAAAACTGTGTAAATGTCATTCTATGTAGGAGGTGAATTCTTTGCTTTGGACTGGTATGCGCTGTTGTGTTTCAAGCATGTAGAAGGACTTTCAGCTGGGGTTTCACCCCACGGTAGCATTGACGATTCGGTTGGCAGAGGCACAGGTGGTAGACTGCATTGTACATTAAGCTCTGGCTGACTCTGAACTATTCATATTCAGCTGTTTGATAGCTTGGTCACAGGCTTCAGAGTTTAGACCTAGGCTACATCTAATGTTGGTTTTCATTGTCTTATGCATTTTGCTTTATAACACCAATATGGAGATCAAAGTTGGCAAAGTTAGCAGAATTTTAGTTTTAAAATAAAGAAGCTGTTTCAGACATACTTTTCGGGGTGCTTTTTATATTGTGTACAAAAAACCAAAATCACTCAATATATTCTTTTGCATCATATTTACAATGCACTATGCTTCAGAGCTTTATAACATCTTGAATTCAATCTTGACATTATTTATTCCCAGTGGAAAAGAAGGATCTTGTGTGGCCTATGTGTATTCCCAGAATGTGCCCAATAAAGCATACTGCTTCAATGAAGCATGGCTGATAGTGTTTTGGTGACATCATGCAATGCACCAGGTACCTGCAGAAGATAGCACCTCAAGCATACTTTAATAATAATAATAATAATAATAATAATAATAATAATAATGTAGCTAGTTCTTCCTCCCAGGTCTACAAGGATACTGTTGTCTCTCCTCAACCCTGTTATTAAAAATTATGAGAGTAATATTTTAATATTTAATAATAGTTAACAGTTGCTGTGTACACTGCTATTCTGTGCACAGAATGTCATTACCAGCACAGTTTTATTCTGTTCTTAATTTTAACGAGACAAAACCTTAATTAATAATAACGGGACTTCAATCCAGTCATACCACTGGAAAAACCAGTTACATGGGAAGAACTTTCTGCAGTTAGTGAATTTTTACAGAGAGGACTTTGTTAACTGGAGTGTTCAACTAAGGTAAGCTTAAGATTTTACAATGTTATTGAAGAACATGATTACACAAAAATGTATTAGTTTTCTCAGTTAAAAGAATGTGACAAACTCAGTACCATTGGAACTGATTGTCATGACCTGACCATGTAAATAATTGCCATTGGAGACATTCACTTTCTGTTGTCAGATATATATTTACTGTATTTTCTAGTTATGAAAAAAATACAAAACCTGAAATACAGGCAATGATTGAGCATTACTGTGCAGTTGTGTTTTGCAAATAGAAAAGCTTTTCAGCATTTATTAAAAACTCAGTTATTATTCATTGTGCCCCTTTGCCAAGGAGATATTTGGACTGCTTTATTTTTCTAAACTGTCAAACTTGTCAGTGGACAAAAATTTACTTAAATTCCCATTTTTGCTTTTGAGCAAAAAAGTTTGAGTTTTCAGATTTTAAATGTTGGTACATTGTTGTTTTTCATATATATATTTGGTCCATTGCATTATGTATATTGTGTTGCATAACATGATTTATATGAATCAGTGTGCAATGAACCTGAATGGATTTTATTGCACCCTATCTCTAATACTTTTTCAAGATGTTCTTGCTGCATGTCTCTTAAACTGTTCATGATATTCACATGTTTTGATTAGCTTTTTCTAATTGATGCTTGTGGGTGTATTTGGTCAGGGTTATGATTAGTGTGTGTAGTTGTGAATTTAGTGGTATATGGTTTCCTTACATTTTATTTGATAAATGTTCAGCAGTTGATGTAGTAAGTCCCAACACAAATGTATGAATTGACTGAAAGATACACTATATGACCAAAAGTATCTGGACACCCTTGGTCTGGGGCAGTTTTTCATGGTTTGGGCTTGGCCCCTTACAGTAGTTCTAGTAAAGGCAAATCTTAATGCTACAGCATACACTGACATTCTAGACGATTCTGTGATTACCCAACAGTTTGGGGAAGGTCCTTTTCTGTTTCAGCATGACAGTGCCCCTGGGCACAGAGTGAGGTCAGAATAGAAATGGTTTTGTCGAGAATGGTATGGAAGAACTTTACTGGCCTGCACAGAGCCATGACTTCAACCCCATCCAACACCTTTGGGATCAATAGGAAAGCCAGCAATCAGTGCCCAACCTCACTAATGCTCTTCTGGCTGAATGGAAACAAGTCCTTGTAGCAATTCTCCAACATCTAGTATAAAGCCTTCTCAGAAGAGTGGAAGTTGTTACAATACAAAGGGGTGGACCAACTCCATTTTAATGCCCGTAACCTGGGATGATATCTTGGATGTAGGTGTCCACATACTTTACCATACAATGCCACAACCTAGCGTAAAAAAATAGCCTACTGCATTTCAAAATGGTACTGTACTGAACATGGCTACATTCCTTCAGCAGGCAGGCTGGGATAGTGGATTGCTGGGAATTCTGTTTAGTACACAAATCACGAGCAAGTTAATGAGCTAGCTGCTTAAATGGACAGATAACAAGTACTTGTAAAAAGGCAACATCTAGTCAACATTAAATCTCCAAGATGGACCTAGTTATCATTCTTTGCCCTCCTTTATTTGTTAGTCCAGTGTTATTTGTATCGGCAGCAGATGTTGCAAGGAAATATGCAGTGATGTCCTTTTATCAGAATGATGGAATCTTCCTGAAAAACATGGTAGCATCTGCATTACAGATGCATTAAAAGAAAATACACAGTAGGCCTTTCTATGATTTCACAAAAAAGACTAACCCTTAAGTTCACACAACAACCTGTTCAGTTTCTATTTTGCGATCACATTTTAATTTAAAAGCTACCCTACATATGTGGGGGGGGGGGGGGGGGGGGGGGGGGGGATTTTAGTGCCACTTACGACAGGACAAAATTCCTAGATATTAAAAATCATGCCCTATAAAATCAGCTTTAATGTAGGACATGCATGAACTCTAAAGGAAAGCTAATATATCACATATAATACTTTAGCTCACAGATGAGAAAATGTACTATCCAAAATAATGATGTCACCCAGGTATAATAATGTCTCCATTTTATAGAGAGAGACGAGAGATTCATTCTGAGATTAAATTAGATTTAGCTGCTGCTGAAACTGTAACAAGACTCCAGCAATTTACATATGTTTTAAATTTTGCATTTGTGACTTCATAACAACACATTTGTAATGATTATGCAGTATTACTCAAGGCAAAATACATATCCGTTCACTTACGTGAGGGTAAAACAACACACCAAATTAGGATTTTTTTGGGTGGAGTTCTCTCTTAAAAAACACAAATTGTTGCTAAATACTGATTAGGCCTATATATGTAAAAATATGCTAAATATTGCATCATAGCAACCAGATTTTGCCACACTTCTGAAAGACAGTGAGAGATTAAAGACTGAGATGATTTGTATTTTACATGCTTGAATACTTGATGTGTACATGCTTGAATACACCCTGAGATGTAATGCTTAATGTAATATCAGCCAGCCTCCAGAAAATACAACTTGCTTTATTGCTTGTGATTTTCTGTTCTGAGTGTACAGTGCCTCCCATATACTTGTACATTTTCTGAAACATATTTCAGGAAAAATCGATACAGGAATTAGGATGCTGTGCTTAATGTTAATTCTATTTACACACACACACACACACACACACACACGTACATACGCATACTTATGCGGCCTGTCATTTGTGACTCTTCCTTGACTGTCATCTGATATCTTGTCACAGCTGGGCTTGGTGACATTTGTACAAAATATATAAAATGTCCGTACCATTTAAATTAGGGTACATTCTTTAAGCATGTAATAGGTTTTAATATTGAGAGAAGGCTGATAAAGTGAAAATGGTATCTCAGATATGCCAGCAGCCATACCTCCATGCACTCCTGAAGCTAAGCAGGTGTGGGCTTGGTTAGTACTTGGATGGGAGACCACCAGGGAATACTGAGTTGCTGCTGGAAGTGGTGTTGGTGGGCCAGCAGGGGGCAGTCTTCCCTCTGGTACAAATAAAACCCCCAATGCCCCAGTGCAGTGACGGGGACACTGTGCTGTAGGAGATGCCGTCTTTCGGATGAGACGTTAAACTGAGGTCCTGACTCTCTGTGGTCATTAAAGATCCCATGTAAAAGCACTTTGAGCATCTGGAAAAGTGCTATATAAATGTAATTATTAATAATAATAATAATAATAATAATAATAATAATAATAATAATAGTAATAATATAATGTCCCAAGTATTCTCATACTGAATCTGCATTGTTTTTTGAGGAACCTTCCAGTCCATTCATTTTTGGTATGCCTTGCCTCATGGTATACAGTGGAATTTTTATGGGAGGTTTTTTTGTTTTTGTTCCTGTTATGCTTTGAGATAAGTCAGTTTGAATTCTGTGGCTAGTTTATTCCATAACGTATTTCCTGATGGGCCAGACATGGCCTGATGACCTGAGCGGTTTTAAAATATCCCACAGAAGCCCAACCAATCAGAATCAGTGCTCAGTTGTGTCTTGTCCAATGAGCTACTCAGTATCAGAGTATGCAATGTCCTATCCAATAGGCTACTCTGAATCAGAATACTTAAAGGTTTATGTTTGTTGTTTTATCAGATGGATGGTGACACAGAGCATGTGATGGAGCCCAAAGAGAAGCTCCAGGTTTCCACAGAAGAGGATATATCAGACAACAAGGCCAGGTCTGTCACATGACTATCATATCAGGGGAGTTTTACTGTAACATTGGAATTTGGAAGGTGGGTGTTGTGACTGCTTTCTTTCTTCTTTTTGTTATTTTCTTTCCACAGGGGAAGAGGGTTTAAGGGGCATGGTCGAGGGGGCCGGTTAGGACGAGGTGGACGTGGTGGGAGGGGCATGATGATGAAAGGATATGGCCCTCAAGGGCGGGGCAGGGGTAGAGGCAGAGATGGGGCCATGAATGGGTTTGGACCTGGAAGGTAATGTTCACATCCACTGCATAAATCGCTTGCTATGTGAAGTAACACATTATTGGCAGCCAGCTTAACACTAGCAGTCATTTTCTCATCATTAGATTGATGCTCAGTCAGTCTGTTTAACTAAATATCCCCTATATATGTGCGCATGCCCTGAATTTATTTTTAGAAGCTCTTGTGTGTTGCAATGATTCCTGTGCTGTGCCCTCATAGAAGAGGAATGGGGAGGATGCGTCCCTACCCTAACCTTCGTGGCCCTCGAGGTGGCATGGGTGGGCCTATGGGAATGGGTCCACCCCCTCCACCACCACCACCACCACCACCAATGCACATGAGAGGACCCTATCCACCTATGCACAGGTAGGCCCTGTTCAGTGATTGGGCTCTCTCAAACATGGCCAAGAAAGCCATTATGAGGCTGAAAAATAAGGAAAAACAGTCAGAGTGGGAGACTTAGGCCAAACCATAGGCTTACCAAAATCAATTGTCTGGAACATCATTAAGAAGACAGCACTGGTGAGCTCAGAAATCACAGAATCTCCGAAAAAAGAGCCTGGTAATCCAAGAAGACACCTACAGTGAATACAAAAAATTTACAGGCATTGAACCTGGGAAGATAAGATGCGTCTGTACACGTCAGAATTAATTCTGCTGCAGGTATCAGCAGTGATATCTTCAGTGAAGAAGAGTGAGCCAATATCTGTGGCAGCCATACATGCCCAAACCATAACACCCCCGCCACCATGTTTCACAGACGAGGGGGGCTTTGGATCTTGGGCAATTCTCATTGGCCACCACACTTGTCATCACCCTGATATAAATAAATCTTGGTCTCATTTATCCACAAGACCTTTGCAGGCTCTTTTAGGTTCTTCTTCTTACAAACTGGAACCTGGACATCCTGTTTTTGTGGAAAACTATTTGTTTACATCTTGCAGTGTAGTCTCTGTAAGTCTTCTGTGGACAGTACTCACTGGCACATCCACACCTGCCTCCTGAAGAGTCTTTTAGATTTGTTAGACAACTGTTTAGGGATTTTTCTTCATTATGGTGAGAATTCTACAGTCATCAATTGTAGAGGTCTTCCTTAGCTTACCAGGCTCTTTGTGATTTCTGAGCTCACCAGTGTGCTAGTTCCTCTTAATGATGCTCCAAACAGTTGTACATTTTCATTTTGGTTTTTGGTTAGCCTAAAGTTTGGCCTATGCCTGTGACTGTTTTTTCTTATTTCTCAGCCTTACAATGGCCTCCTTGGCATTCATTTAAATTCTGGTCCTCATGTTGACAAGCACCAATAACAGATTCCAAAGGCAATCAAAAGGCTAGAATCAAAACTGATTTGATAAGACAAAGCTGTCTTATACCTGCACTAAGGAAGCAATTGAACACACCTGACTAATCAGAAACACCTGTGACTCCATTTGTCCAAAACATTATGATACTTTGAAATGGGGGGACTATTTATAAAAAGTGCTGTAATTTCTACATCGTAAAAACACCCTTAAATAAAAGCTGATATTGTCTTCTTTGATTTTACAAATCTAAATTTGTCAAAGGGATTTAAAGCATGTACACTCCCCCGTTACTACCACATATTGCAGATATAGGTTTTAAAATCAATAACAATTTCCATCCAGATTTAGTTTGTTTTTGAGATAGGGCTGTTAAGAAATATTCAAAGTTCGAAAACTATTCGAAAATCTTTCTTTTTTTAAAGTTCGAACCTAAATTTGAGCATTCGAATATTAGTTTTGGATCCCGCGTATTGTACTTAACACGCAGGCTTTAATTTCATGCGGCGAATCATGTTAATGCACGCAAAGTTCATTTCCTGTGCTAACGTTACTTCCTCTGTCAACAAAAAACGTTCTGCCCTGTACCCGTATCAAGTAGATCGTCTGGTTTTCCTTGCCAATGACCTCCAGCGATACTTTCAGCTGCATTGACACCTAACATTACTGGTCAGCTAGCCTCGCGAGCCAGTCTCTTTTTTCAATTCGTTCAACAGATCTGGTCAGCTAACAGTTTAGGCTAAATAATGTTCCCATGGCAGGCTATGCTTCCTTTCTTTTCTGAAGATTTTGTTAAAATTGGATGATGGAAGAAGTTAAACAAACGAAACAGAGTAAGCAATTTATGTTGTTTTAGGCTACAGGTATTAGCCGTTTGAATAGTTGGAAATAAACAGCAATTTACTATAAACAGTAATTTCCCTATGATTATTAAATGCCGATTTGTGGCAAGTTACATCCACGAGAAAATGCTTTATTCATTTGCGCATTAGGCTATAGTGCAGGGGGCTCATTTATGAAATGAACTTGCGTGCATACGTCAAGTGAAGACCTGACGTAGAGCCATGACCGTTTCCACGGTCAAATCGAGTCATGTTGAAATTTTTATAAATCACTACTTTGACGTGATTTTCTACGCACGTGCCACACAGTTGATCTAAAATACGTTTTATAAATGAGGCCCCAGATGTAGTAACCTAGTATTAAAGTTCACCGATGTCCTCTATTTTACTGCCCGCTTGTGGAAAATAACGCGTAGGCCAGTTTAGAGGGAGCGTCACGTGCATATCGCGCCCGTCAATAAGCATCTTATTTTTGTGAATTATAGGCAAATGATATTTGAATATATTCGAACTCTAACTAATTACAAAAGCTAATATTCAAACTCAATTTCATGGCACTTTTGACAGCCTTATTTTGAGATCATAATATGTAGAAGCAGTTTTTTTTCAAGTTTCAGTATGAGGGTGGGCAATTTTATAAAGTATCCTTTGCTGAGAATAAGCCCGTTAAATCCAGACATTCTAAGTTCGGAGGCAAAAAGTAAAAGTTTCTGTATGACTGCAACAATGTAACAAGACCAGGTCAAAACCTAGTATATGGCTGGACCGGCCGACCAATGGTGTGACTTCATAACTCGGCCGACCAATGGTGTAACTTCATCACTCAGTCACTCAGTCACAGACATTCGAGTTTGTAGGGCTGGCCCCACTGTTGCTGTTCAGCCAAAAACAGGTACCAGTGATGAAGCCTGTGTGGAGCTAAGGAAGCCCAGCTCCCTCTTGTGCAATGGTGTATGAGTGACTTGGCATTAGAAATGAAGTGGAAAGCACCATGGTAGAGTGCATTTTGGACACTTAGAGATATGGAAGCAGCATGCATATAGAGAACATCATCATAATCTATTGCAGGGGGGAAAAAGTAGCTTTTACACATTTGTTCTTGCTTTCTAATTTAAAACAGGACTTGTTTCTAAAGAAAAGCCCCCATTTTAGCAGGGCAGCTTATATGTATTCAAAGGCAATTTGTCATCCAGCCAAAGGAAAAGCTATTTTTAAGAAGATACCCTCTTGATGACAGTACTATAACAGAAAATTAAACATTTATGTAAAGCCCTTCATGTTTCTGCAAGAACAGACTAGACAGATATATTTATTTTATATTAATTAAAATTTTATTATAAGTAACATTTTTGTTTCAGGTTTCCCATATATTTCCTATTAATTCCATGAAGTGGCACACTTTTGTTCTTATAGGCACGGCCCCCCTCCACCACCACCCCCAGGACACCCTGGCTTTAGGGGACGCCCTCCACACCCTCGTGGTAGAGGGATGCACCCTGGCCCACACCGACCCTTCCACCCCAGAGGGTAAGTCTCCCACAATACCCTTTATATGACTCCTTAGCTTCAAACATCTGGCTGGATTCCTGTTTTTGTCTCACTCCCTATTATTTTACAAACTGCTTTTTTCATTAAATATGTCAACTGATTCAATTACAGTAAGGATAATAATAATGCTGCAATTTGAAATATAAAGTAAATTGGACAAGGAACAAAAAGAAACCGAATCCTCGTTTTGAACACCTTTTCTACATGAGGGAAGCAGAGTTTGAGTACTGCATGAGCCTTGTTGTGAAAACGGTAAAACAAGACTACTTGTAAATGAGGCAGAAGTAAAACTAGCAGACCTGTGTCAGGGAACGGATCGCACCGGTGCTGAACAGGTCAGTGGTTCTTGTGGCAGACCAGCAGAATCAAATGTGTGGTTTTATCCCTTTACACAGCTTCCACAATGGACCCGCCTCTCTCCCGCCTCCCCCTCTGCCTGGCAGAGGTCAGCGCTGGCCAGGGCCCCCTGGTGGCCGGCGCTTTTAAAGCAGCTTACTGTTAATACTGAGCGCTTCAGTAGTAGGGGCCCACATTCATGTCTAACCAGATGCCTCAGTTAGGGCCTCCGAACCCTCAACTGCCTCAGTTACCCTGTAGCAAAATATCTTGTTTTCATGGACTGAAAAAGAACAAAAAAAAACACTGGGGGCCCACAAAGAACTAAAGAATGGACACTTACAGTTTCAGTCACATTTCTGTTAGAAGAGAAACATCTTACTGTTGAGATTAAAAAGTTGTTTGTTATGAAGAGAGAAGAGTCTTTTAAAACTAGGGACTGAGAATATTTCTTTCATGAAAGGTGACCTTTAAGTCCCTGAGTGTCTGTGACCTAAAGTGACATTCTAAGAGAGAGAGAGAGAGAAAGAGAGAGAAAGAAAGACGACAGCACAACAGCCCTCAAGCACCAGTGTTAACACTGTATTCCATGACTCCTTGGACCTCCCAAACATTTCATTTTGTTACATAAATGTAGTTTTAAAAATATGACTAAAAAAAATCTGATTCTTACACACTAAAAATGACAAGTCTACATGTCAAGTGTTTATGATCCTTCAAAGTAACAAGGGTTATAATATCCTTAATGTGCAGCTATTTTAAGTTAATAAATATTGTTGTTTAGAGCAGTTTATGTTTGTGTACTATAATCTATTGTGGAATGGATTTAAAAAAATAAATGGATATTAATGGATATTGAAATATTATACAGATTATACCTATATATTTGCATTTATATTTAAAAGCAATTCATTGCTTTACTCCAGTATGAACCCTACACACTGTGTTTAGTTCTGAAGTGTTATTATACCTTTCCTTAATGTAACTGATATATACATTATGTGGATTTGTGAATGTACTTTTGAAAAACAAACAGTTAAAACCTCTGGCATAGCCACGAAGGAAAAAATAAAAGTAAAAATAAACTGTGAACTGTTCCTTTTTATTGTTTTATAAATTACATTTGCAAATGTTTCTCTTCTTCAGCTGGACGTAATTACCATGTCAGCTTGTAATTTAACTTTTTGAGCAAATGGAATCGTACACTTGTATGTACTGTGTATGTGTATATCCAATTATATTGGTAGCAGTACTATTCCGAAACATTCCAATTTTGCTTTGCTATGCCAAGAAATGTATCATAAATACATAACTGCACATTATTACTATTACAACTGTTGTGATAATATTGTTACTACTACGATCAGTATTACATATGCCATTAAAATGGTTGTTTCTAAATATTGTTAAATTGTGAATATTTTGCAAGATAGGCTAGTTGTCATGGTCACGTTTGATTTTTAAGTTGGAGGACCAAGAACCCTTTTGGAAATCCAGTAACAATTTAAGGGTCGTCAGTTTTGAAACCGTTATTTCCACCTAAAAGCACTTATATGTATGCTGAGGGCTGAATCATGTGTAAGAACTGCAGTGTAAATATGAATTGCCAAGAAAACCCTAGATAAAAAAAGCATTTCAGAGGCATCACTCAACAATAAAAAAAAAAGCTCATTTAACACTCACACTAAAATATCGGGGGCATCTTTGTGCTTTGAGGACATTTCATTTGAAGTGCTTGTATTTGATTAGAACATTATTGACTAAATATGTATTTGGGAGTAATACAATTTAATATCTGGCTTCCAGTCTGGTGTTGTCGGCAAAATATATTTCTTTGACTTTACGTTTGTTAAGTTTCCCTAAATGCATGTAAAGGTGCAATACCTCCAATCAAAATTGGCATGCATAGGTGAGGAAATGCAAGGATTGAGGAGGTTATTAATTTGTGTTTTTCAGTTATTATATAATTTTCCTTTGTTATCTTCTGATACTTGGATAAGGACCATTCCTTATGGAATTCCTTAAAATCTATATCAAATTGCTGTGTACCATGCAATTTGGTGACTACAAAATGCATCTCAGTGTATGGTTGCATATTGGATTCATTTTAATTTTTAAGGGGTCCAATTAACTGTCATTGAGTTAAAAAAAATCGACCACCCTGGTATAAATCCAGGTACAAATCTCCTCTGATAGGGGGAGCTGCCTGCCAGTGTTATCAGAGCCTGGTGTCAGACTTTGGGGCACATCGACACACAAGAATAGTGTAATAGCTAGATGAGCCTCAAAACCTGAAATGAGTCCTGAAATATACATTATTTGACATAAAATACTATTGTGGTACATTTTTGGTATTTAGTTAATTGGCACACAACGTGTTGTATTTAATATTTTATAACAAAATGTTTATAACAGAACTTTTCAAAATTCATTTTATAAATGTGTACTGCTTTTTCTTTGCTAAAACGTCTGTTTGATCTGTTTGAGCATACAACAGAAACACATGGATGTCTGAAAAATGAAAAATAAAAGTTAATTTAAGAAAGCATCAGTTGCCAAACTAAGTTGGTCATCTCACAGACATTCTCACAGTCTGCATGTGCTTGATGTCACCTTAAAATGTAAAAGCTAGCATATGTAATTTTGTTACCAGTGAGAATGGAAAGCTTGTCTACATATTTTTGAAAGACAGCAAGATGGATCATATATATTTCCAAGATATTCCAAGAACTTTCAGGACCTCCAATATTGCAGATGCATTTTTAGCTGTGGTGTATATGTGCTAAATGTAGTGTGTATATATAATGTTGTGTGAGTGCTGTGTATATATATATATATATATACAAATGTATACGCACACACACACATATGCATACACATTCAATATTTTTCAGTGCTCTAAACATCCAGTGAGTGCCTGACCACTCTCAGCAGGTGTTGCACCTTTCACAGTTTTGAATATTGCTTTTCTCCAAGTGAATGCATTCTGCTGCCACATGTGAAACTGCAGTCCGCCGGTTGCTCTCTAAAGGTGAAAGATTGACTGTTGTTGTCTCCTGAAGGGTAATATAGTCACCCTTTCGAAGCCAGCAGGAGACGGCCGCTGACCCCCCCTCCCCCCAAGAAGCATGCAGTGGGCCCCGCGGCCAAGGTGAGCTTTTCATCACTCTGAATGACTTTACAGCACTCTGACTTGCTTTGCAGCACTCTCTTGCTTTACAGCACTCTCCAATGCCAGGTAGGAAATGAGTTACAGGGGAGGTGAGGGAGCCAGAAATGCATTTTATTATCTCATCCCTCATTTTATTATCTTATCTCATATCTCATATTGTGCTGAAACATTTCCCTCTTACAGCTGATCAGGTGGGGGAATCATAATGGTGAATAAAACTGCCAAGCCTTTATACTAATACACAATTAACTTCATTACCAGTGGTCATTAATTAGCTTGTTACTGACAAGAAATGCAGGTGTGACCATTGTTTCTCTTTGATTGTCAATGGTAGGCACCATGTTTTGCCATTTGAAGTGGCAAAAGACATTCGTAAATAAGAGACAGTTGACCCCCTCGTCTGAACTCCACATTTGCTGAATGTACAAACAAAATTCTCCATTCTCCATCCTACTCTGACTTAGAGAGTGAACGTACCATCTCCTTCGCCTTTTTTTCTTATTTTGCATAGCTAGATAAACTAAAGCCATTTTAAACACTTCAAACGTTATGATTGCTGCCTCATAATTATTCTGAATTATTCACGCCCCAGCGGCATGGAGTGACTTTAAACGGTGCGGTGTTCTCACTGGGTATACCGACAACAGTGTTCGTGCACATGTTCGCCGGTGGTACTCAATCCTGAAGTTCTTTCTTCTTACTGAGTATACTGCCAGCTTTAGGGTAATAGGGCCCAATGTGATCTTCTCATGGGACCCAAAATGACTGTTGGCACCCCTGCAATGGATTAATACAAAAGTCTAGTCTTCCTAAGTACAGAGTCAAAGGCAACTGCATAACTCAGTATCGTCAGTGCCTCATAAATATATCCAATTCATATACCTTCATTGCTTAATGTTAATTTGTTACAGGTAAGCAGTAAAGCAGAACCATTAGTGAGTAGTAGATTCAAAATTAGAGAGACTGTTTAAGAAGTTGGGTTGTTTAACAAGAGGTTTGACAAAACCATATTGAATATGCCAATCAATTCTCTTAGTGTATGAACAATCAGGAAATCCTGTCAGTTTATTGGAAAGTAGCACCAAGCAATGAATGTTACAGTAAATAGGCAAAACAGATGGCCTAGTAAACAAACAATAGATGGCTTAGCAGTTATTAATAGTTTCTCCTACTTTATTAGCGACAAGAAACATTCAAAATTGAAAGCTGGTGAATTCTATTTTCATTTACATTGTTGTTTAAATTGGATACTTGCTGGCATGTTGAAATTTCCTGTGACAATATTTCTCAGGTTTAGAAAATGTGAGAAAGCATGTGTATGTACAGCTTTCAGTAGGAAGTGACAACACAAATGTACAAGGAATTGAAGGTATACTGTACATTCCTTCCAATTCTTTACTTAATTCTTTAAATTATAATACCTCATAAAACTATTATTATTAATAATTTTACATTTACATTACAGGCATTTGTACAGAGCGACTTACACAACATTTACATTGCATTGTACACTTACATTATACAGCTGGATATATATTGAAGCAATGCAGGTTACGCACCTTGCTGAAGGGAACAACAGCAGTGTCCTTCCTAGGAATTGAACCTGTGATCTTTAAGTTACAAGACCAGGCCCTTACCCATTATACTGCACTGCTGCCCCGCCACTGCCGACTTTACATTTCAAGTATTAAGTGAGTGTGAGAAAGACTCCATACTATGAGTGATTACATTATTTTAAACCTCATTTTATTTTAGTTTTTGAGAAAACATAAAAGGGGAAGTGGCAAAGGTGGGCGGGGAATTTTTTTAATTTATTTTGAGCTAACAAGTGCTTTTCAGCCTGACTGTCAGATACTTTGTAAGACACCTTTTTCAAAGATGACTTACAAAGAATTAGTTAATCAGTATATAATAGTAAATTAAATACTGAATAACATTTTTTCACATTAAGAATGTAGAATATTTCATTCTTTGTTCTACAGTTACTGAACAATTTCTTCTCTGCTCACAAGCATATTTATCTGGATTATTACTTATGAATATGATTCAAAACACAAAAAGAGATGGCATACAGCAAAATTGAGTTTTACAGTAATAAAAATTTGTCTTTGTTAACAGATCGTGAAAAAAAGGATTCTCAAAAAGGGATTAATGCTTGACATTTCATTTTCAGGTGTGAGTCATTTTGATTAAGTAAGGTAGCAGCTTCAGTAGACTATGAATACCATGGCAAGGATGTGCATGCATGTCAAAACCATAATATAATCAGTGCAGCACGAATGAGCATTCTAATTATACTTGAGCTCTCTGAATGTGGAATGCTGGAGTTGTAAGCACACAGAAGCACCACATTTAAATCGAGGAAGCTTTGACTACATATTCTTTAATGCTTTGTACCGGTCTCTGAGCTTCAATAAAAAAAGCATATCCTTAATTGTGTGTTGAGTTTTCTTTTCAATTACAGGAGACTTTAGAAACGATCAGATATTATAATAAATACGGAAACAAGAACATCATGTGGGAATGCATTTACCCAATAACACATTCATCCTTCCAAAATATGAAGTCAAATGGTAATTTTTTATTTTTAGACAGCCATGCAATAGTGGACCCAGGTGTTGCTGGGAAACATTAGTCCATGGTCACTTCACTTCTGCCCTCCAGCATTATCCGATGGTGAGGATGGTTGGGCACTGTGCCTAAAGCAAAGTGATCCGCAATCAGGGCCAAAAAAAAAAATTAAAACCCTGAATTTTCAGTTTAGCTTTGATGAAATAAAAATTGTGTGCAAATGAAAAGGGTTCTCACAAATATTAATGCTTGTTATGTCACTGAATTGGTCACAATGCTGCCAATGTATAAAAAAGATATTAGTAATATTTCTAATATAAAATAATTTCTTCTGCATACAGGATTTAGCTATGGTATATTAAATGATTATTACAAACATAAATTTCCCTGTGAAATTAACAAATTTAATGAGGAAATGAGTTTGACCTACAAAACTATTAAAATGCATTATCTCACATGAATAGCAAAGAGTAGGAAGGGGCAGAATTATGAAAGCTACCAGTCTAGCTCCCTACTTGCTCTGTTTATACTGTACTGCTGGTAACACAAATGCCCCCTCCCCCAAAGGAAATGGAAACGGGCCTATGGAAGAAATGACAACTCAACAGACATCACATACAAAAGAAAGGCTTTACTGTTTCATACATTAATTCCTCTTACAGACTTCATTGCAACAGTTGTTAATATATCTCGAAATTTACAAGCTGGCTGTGAATTCGTTGAAATGGTGTTTATCATAAAATTTCCTAAACAGGAAAAACATTGAATGCTGCCCACATATCGAAATGACTTTATTGCACTCCATGAAGGTGAATCTTCTGGCACACACTGAATCAACTCTTCCTGGTGATGAGCAGGAAGGAGAGGCTAAGATGCCGGCAGTACTGTGATCTGCCATCTTTCCTCCAGAGGGCATATTCACTCCCTACTGCTCACTTCTCTTTGGCTGGGCTGTTCCACCTGGGGAACTGAGTCCCACATGGGTTTCTGGATGTGCTCTGGAATTTTCATTAGCTCAGTCTAGACAGATAAACACAAATTGAACAAGTAGTGTCAATTCCGACCATTTATACAGAACATATAATTCACTTACACCTGTTATTCATGCAAACATACAAAGGGTAAAAGTACATTTTTAAAAAGCACTGTCAACGTACTGATTGGTGGATCAGTGAGGAAACAAGACAATTCTGAGATCATAGACCGCAAAAGCAAAATAATCAAAATCAGAGATTTAACTCCAGTCCTGTAGGACCGCAGTATTAAAGTATCAGTCAATGGAAACAAGGTGTGTGAGTTCTTTAGCCAATCACTTAAACACTTAAATGCTGAAACACCCCCAAACCTACTGCAGATACTATAGCCTTCCAGGACCTGGGTTCCCTGATGCAAATGAGAAAATAGTTTTAATTTCTCATTTGGATCAGGGATGTCAAACTCCTCAATGAATTAGTCAACCACACTCTAAACTTTACTGGACGTTCTGAGCAGCAATGGAGCTGTTGCTATGCTACTGATAGTGCTGAATGTTTTCCCAGTAGGTAGTATGTTTATCAAGTAGCATCATGTTGGCGCACGGCTATAGCTGTGGTCAGTTTTGATCAGCAGAACAGGCAGCGTAATTAGATGACCATGTTCCTTCAAGAATAGATTATTCTAGGCTATTCAGACCAAGTAAATGAACAATGTCTAGTTTGATGGAATGGTACAGTAGCATGTTAGCATGCTGTTAACACTGCAAATCAAAGTTTCCATTTGACAGGTTATAGTCTTAGGATAAATAAGATTAAATTAAATAAATAAGAATTTGTAGTCCTTATTCATTTCCTTTTGGCTGCCTCCTGACAGTTCAGCTCAGGCCTTCTCAATGTTATAATGTATGGTGACATTAAGTTTGTGTATGGTGACATTAAATTAGACTTTTCTTTAGTTTACATTAGACTAGCACCAGTACTTATATATGACTGAGGAAAACACAGATGTTGAGTGATAATGCTGTTTTGAGCATAGATTTCCATTCTTTAGAACAAGCCTGTCAATACAGAAAATTATAGTCAATACAGAGTTTTTCTCCATGGGAAAATGTCCAAAAATTGTACATGATACTGCAAACACATAAGTATTCCATCTCTGAATCTGCAGGATGACTGTTAATCTGTATCAAGTGTAACTGAATAAATGGCAGCAGTAGTTCTTCAAAGAAGACTGAATAATCTTCATGCAAAGCTTGCTAGTGATTTCAAAACCACAATGCTTAAAATGAATGTTGACATCTAAAATCATGTTACAAATTCCTGGCAATGTGTCATGTGAAGACCCATCTTTATATTTATTTTCCTTGTAATATTTAAATATCTCCTTGAGAAATTTACTTTCTACACTTAATCAGTAATTGCATGTGTGTACACAACATAAATATGACTTTCAGAAAGAGAAGGCTCAGCTAACTTGTTGCCAGTACTAGCCTCTGTTGTAATGGTGCACATCAACTTGAGGCAAGCACAGTTGTATGCTGCAGCAAAAGCTAGCTAGATATTAACTGGTACAGAGAGCAACGTTAAATGAGGAATGGCTCAGGTAACTTGTTGCTGCTGCTAGCTTGGCTGCATTG
Source organism: Anguilla anguilla (assembly GCF_013347855.1). Classification (NCBI taxonomy): domain Eukaryota; kingdom Metazoa; phylum Chordata; class Actinopteri; order Anguilliformes; family Anguillidae; genus Anguilla; species Anguilla anguilla. The sequence goes on along the minus strand of NC_049206.1, from coordinate 28,113,276 downwards.
TGTTAGCCAAGGTACACGTACCCTTGAGGTACACAAATTGCATGTTGACAAATATAAGGCTGTGAAATGATGTTGAAAACATACATACACATTGAGTGTATGTCAGTTTAAGTGATAACTGGAATTAGTGTAAACTAACTTACTTGTAGACAAGTAAAACAGCCTTACATAGAACTAAGTTACACTGGGCATGGGAAGACTGTCAGGAAAGGCTGCTGTTGCCCGTTTGTAGTGGTAGCACAACCACACATCACAAGCACGCACTGTATTTCAAATACATAGAGCAGCATTCTCCATCCTTAGGTTGTTGAAAGTCGGGTCTGCCAAAGAAAATTGACAAGAAAGTTCTTCATGAGAACTCAAGTCCAAACCAAGCGGCCAAAACCGGGCTGCGTTTTTGAAGCTCACTTCCTTGTTTTATTGAGAGACGTTGCTCACTAGCACCACTGTGGTTGGCTCCAGTATAGGTGTTTCAGCCACCCGTTTTAATGCAAGTCAATGGCAACAATATGGTAAAAATACAAAGTCAATTATTTTTTCGACCAGAAAAAGTAGTCGCAATAGATTTTTTCTTTTTTCTTCGTCTAATGTCTCCCCCTATGCCGATTTGTTAAGTTATTGTGCTATTTGGGCAAGCCGGCAATATTTTGTGGACGAATCAGGGACAGTTTGCGTCACTACCGAGTCACTGTATCTCACATGCTTAGTGGATGACTGGGCTTCAAGTCCCTACAGCACAGTCTCTTTTTTTTATTTGTACAACATGGCGGCGCCCAGAAACCACACTTCCCGGGCTTCAAAACCCTTTCCACCAACCCCATGGGGAGTCAATGGGTCACAGTGACTTTGTCCATATTGTTCTACAGTCTATGGTCAGAACTTGACATTCTTGGTATTGAGGAACACCCAGGATCTCACTGTGCACCAGAAACCCCCACTGGTCAAGTCCAGCATTTAAGCCCTACATGAAGAGTCCTCCTTTGACATGTCTGTGCTAGCTTGTAAACAGTGCCTGATGAGAAACAGTGGTTGACATCATATGGTTCAGAGAAATTCATGCTGCTATCTGCACACTCCGAAATTAAGTAATGACAATTGCAGCAGTGAGCGCTGCTGAATATGCTTGGGAAATCCAAATTGGGGAGAAAGAGAGGAAAAGAGCATTTAAAGTTCATGCACACCAAATTAAACTCTCTGTCCAATGCTCAACTCAATGTTCTCTGGAGCACAGGAATAGGAAGATATGAAACCGTGGGAAACAGACCATTGCTACTTTAAAAAAAAAAAGGTTTAATCTAGTCTTCCTAGCAAAGAATAACAAGTCACCAAGGTTAAGTGGTCATACCCATAACTGATGATACGGCATTCCAGACTTACAGATTTAGTTTCATTTTGAGTATGCAGTACAAACCTCAACCCCACTGAGCAATGAAGGCCAGGCTGAACAAGCTAGACCTCTGTGTAGAAAGTTGATCCGTTTCTAGAACACACTTACCTTGGTCACCTCCATGGCCACTCCTTCCGGCAGATTCCGCTGAATATATTCCAGGTACACCTTTGCTGTGGAGCCTGTTACACGTGCCAGCTATAAAGACAGGAGACCAAAAACAATCTATTTCACAACTCTCTCTGAGTGCTATTCAACCCCCCCAAGTATCAATAACTATCATCAAAACCAAGGGCCATTTACCAAACAAATTTTCTACAGCCACTGAAGACGTTTGTCTGTCATGATCAGAAGCTGTTTATGTTGGAAAAAAAAGTTGACTCACACTTGATACAAAACCACTCATTTACATGACTGAATGCCTCTGATACAGATCCAGCACTCCCCACAATGTAAGTATACTCTGCTGAATACAAACATCGTTAAGGCTATAAGGCCAGTAAAACTAGCAGTTCAGCAGACATAGCTGGCTCAACAGCATTGGACTGTGAGATCCCGGGCCTAAGCGTTATTTCAGAAGGAGGAAAGCAGGAGGGGTCTCACCTCAATGCATCTATAGTGGGTCCTCATCTCGTACTGAACTCTGTGCTTCTTGAAAATGTGAACAGACTTGAGGAGGGTCATTCTCTCGATGGTCTTTTTAGGTTCGCATCTGAAATAAACCCCATCATTCATGTCATCATTTCTAAGAGGACAATAAAGAGCCCCACAGACAGAAAGCACCATGCTGCCTCTCTTTAGCTAAGCACTGGAAGCCCTTTGCTCAGGGGGACACAAATGTACACAGCCTTCAGCCGAAATGATCAAACTGATAGAATTTTGTTCACAATATCATTCATTGTTTTAGCCAGTGAAATGGACTGGGAAGACAAGTTCTGTAAATGGCCAATTTGACTCAGTTGACAAGTATGCTTCTCTCTCATGGTAGACACAGTTCGTGTGAAGGGTTCAAGGGCACCTACTCCTTCTCTGCTGGGAAATAAGTTCCACTTCCACTCTCCTGTGATAGGGCTAAAGGGCCCATACTTCATCTAGCCTAGAAAATATGGCTCAAGGGCACATATTTCCTTCAACGTGGGAGACAGGGCTGAAAAGCACTCACTTCCTCTCTTGGATTGGAAGACAGGGCTCAGGAGCACTTACACTTTGCCGACATGGATGCCCAGCTCCTGTGCAGCCATCGTAGCAAAGAACTCATAGCTGTCCAGAACTGCACGGTCATGGCCCTTCACCAGCACGGCCACCGTCTGATACAGAGCGTCTGGCTCATCTGTAACAGTGATCTAGCACATAAACACAACCAAGGTTACAGCAGCCTGGGTCACCGCACTGCATTTTGCCTGAACAATATTTTGTGGCTATACAGCATATGCTGGTTTAAAAGCTATTCTGTATAGTCAGTGAATAATGAGGAAGCTAACAAGCTGCCTATGGACTGAATAACGACTCATATCAAAACTAGCCTGACATACAGTGACTGAATGATGAAGAGTGCTGAAGCCAGCATAACTTACATTGTGAATTTCGGTGTTCTGAAAAACCCCTGTGTGGACACATGCCGAAGGACTGATGCAGGGGAGTCTACTCCTGTTTTAGAAATCAAAATAAAGGCAAAAATACTGCTGAGCTGATTACTTAATGTATACAATTAAGATATATGCATTAATAGACATATTATTTTGTCCATAACCAACAATCGTACAATTAGCTGGTAGACTAGGACGTTATGAGATTTGCAACTCTGACTGTAAAGACCTGACCATCCCTCTCAAAATGATACAATCAGATTCATTTTTTGCTCAAAATACCCTTCATAATACTACCGTATCAAAAGTATTCAATTACTAAATGTTACGTAGTGTACAGGAAACAAGGCAAACGAAAATGTGATAAACTATCGTTGCTTAAGATCCCCCAGAAAGAACACTTTATCTGCAAGCTTCTCAAAAAGTATTTGACTTATCTCAAATATCCTTCCAGCACTCGAAGTCATTTTTCGTAAAATTTCCGGACAATCTGAGGTGGCAAATGTGCGAGGTGGCAAATGTGCCTTTTTCAATGCAACATGGAAGAAGACGGCATACCTTCGGTGACTCTTGCCTGCGTCAAGTTTCCTTGTAAACTGAAAAAGGTACACACAAAACTCAATTAAAAATCATGCTGGTATTCGCTAACCACTATGACAGCCAATTTACTTTCCTTTTAGCGAGCCGTAATAGTTCTAACTTAGTCTAGCTACTGTTAGTGCTACACCAAATAGTTATCGAACGATTCCAAGATTACGTTATCCAAATGGATCACTGTCGTGGCAACTTTCCAGCCCTAAATTAAATTATGCCTATCGTACATTTACAAGTTAGGCGGACATAATTTGCGGACCATAGCTACTACCTAAAGCATATTGGCTACATAAAGTTAGCTACCTGTTCACCGTTGCGTAGGTTGTTTGTAGCTTGCTAAGTAGCATGTTGTCACATGTTGCAAGGTAAAGCTTGTGGCCAGAAGCAACCAAGCTTGGTCCTTGACCCATGTCTAATTGTTCAGAAAAATGCTCGCTCCGTTTAATATCCTCACATGAAGCAAAGTAGCTAATATTAGATTTAAAACGACACATGAGAACATGGGCAAATTAGATAGTCTAGCACAGAACACATTAAAAAGTGCAATGGTGTAGCGTTATAATGAATGAATCAGTAGGGTGGCAAAGCAATAATGGCATCTAAGACATTTGATTCAGCTAGCTAGCTAATCTAGGCCAAACAGGTTTTCCGACACGGAACACGGTACAAATCAATACTGCTATAATGTATTTGTATACCTGCGAAGAAACTCGTAATGTCACAGACAGAGAACGAACAGTCCTTGCTAAAAACGCCGAGGCGGCCATGATAACACAGCAACCAATGTTATTTTTCTTCGTTGGTTGTCTATTCATAAATATAAACTCAAGATGTGCAGAGCGCCATCTGTCGTTTTGGAGTATGAAGCAGACCAGCAAGGATTCAGATAGTGCCGCCATGATGAATATTGCATGAATATACATATGCATTTATATATGTATATATACGGTATTTTTCTACCGTCTATGATATGTGCACTTCATTCGGTACACCTGTTTGTTAATGCGAGTAGTCTGCTGCTCCAAAAGAGTAAATCATGTGATTGCAAGTTAATATAATAACCATGCAGACATGGTGAAGGTTTAGTTGTTGCTCAACCAAACATTAGAATGGGCATGTGATCTAAGCGACTTTGACCATGGTATGATTGTTTGTGCTAGACGTGGTGTTACCAGTATCTCATAAACGGTTGTCTTCCTGGGAATTGCAGAAGCTGCAGTCTCTAAAGTTTACAGAGAATAGTACGCTGAACAACAAAAATGCAGTGAGTGGCAGTTTTGTGGGCAAAAACACCTTGTTGATGAGTGAGGTCAGAGGAGAATAGGCTGACTTGTTCAAGCTAACAGAAAGGCTAAACATGCTCAAATAACTTCTGTTTACAACAGTGGTGTGTAGAAGAGCATCTCTGAATGCACAATGCGTTGAGGGCTACAGCAGCAGAACACCACACTGGATTCCAATAACTTCAGCCTAAGAATGGGAAGATAAGGCTACAGTGGGCACGACATCCCCAAAACTGAATACCTGGGCAACTGAAGATTGGAAAAACATTGCCTAATCTAATGAATGTAGTTTTTTGCTGCAACATGCAGGAGTTATGGTCAGAATTTGGCATGAACAGCATGAATCCATCTAGCCTTGTGTCAACGGTGGAGGCTGCTGCTGGCAGCGTAGTGTAGGGAATGTTTTTTTTTTTTTTTTTTGCAAACATTAGGCCCAATAATACCAAATGAGCATAATTTAAATGGCATAGAATACCTATGCATTGTTGTTGAGCATGTGCACAGTCTAACTCTTTATGGCCACAATCTAAACTTTTTCAAATGCATACCTCCAGCAGGATAATGAACCATGTCACAAAGTATGCATCATCTCAAGCTGGTCCCACAAACATGACAGTGACTTCAGTTCACTCCAATGGGGTTATGTATAACAAGTTAGAAATTTGCCTGGGTCCAGTATGGGATTTGAACCTGAGCTTCTCACTCACCCAGTGATTCATTAAGCAGACGTGTTACCAGTCAGCTAAAGGCGAAATCGCCCAAAGCCAAGAGTAACATCCTTATTTTTGAATTTAAAGGTTCCATCACCAGATAGTGCTGTTGTGGCAATTTGCTACGAGATCTTTGCTTTACTGTGCTTCATTAGTGAACTAGCCGAACTACACCCATTACATATGCAGCCATGCATGCAACAAGCCATGATGCCCACATAGTCCATATATGGTACAGTGACTCAGCACTGGGTCACAAGCAGGGGTATAATTAGACAGTTTTCCATTACTGCTTACTGGTGAAAAACATTGTGCTAATGACATCAGAGCCAAGATATTTACCAATACCAAATATTCCAGCAATGTGAAATATATATTTTTTGCTTTTAGGATATTAAAAAGGGGGGAAAAAATCTAAATCTCATCTGTTTATATCATAGTATTTATTTATTTTGGTTTATTGTTTATATTTTTATTTTTGTAACCCTCTTCTTTCCCACCTTGACAGTGGCAAATGTCAAATGATCATCTCTAGCTCTTATTGTGTTTTCTTACCATGTGCAATGTCCTTTCGTAAGTCACTTTGGCTAAAAGCATCTGCTAAATGACTAAATTGTTGTTGTAACATTAATAAATGCCCTTCATTGCCCTAGATCTATTTTTAGCCAATTTCCCCTTACAGTTTTTGACAAACTGAATTGTTGCCTGTAACAGAGATTTGGCCTCACTCCTTCAAATCCATACATACACATCCACCTGTCATTCTGCATTACATTGCACCATTTTAGCTAACATGTTAGCTGTTTCATTTTCTTTCACCCCAACATGTGCAGGTATCCAACAGAGACATAGTATGACACCCATAAGAAGTACATTCTGTAGAATAGAAGGACAAACGAAACACAGTTTCGTTTCAGCTATATCTCAGCATGTGCCTTGCTCGCTCAGGCCTCACTTCTCCTCTGCACAGTATTGTGTAGACAAGAACATACTCTCAGTAGAATATACTGACACCCCATCTGTTGCATTGTCTCCTCTACAAAATAGATACCTATAATACCTGAACCAATGTGCCCTGAAACCATAGCTCTGGCACTATCAGCACAAATTAGCAGAAATATGTCAAAATGCTGGTGGAAATGCTTAACAACCCTCATCTTTGTGCCAATGATCTCATTACAAGATTTGAGGAAATGCCAAGGAAGCTAATCATAGCTAGTCCTATTGCTTGCTTCTCCAGGTGTGACATCCACTAAACACCACAGCCTCCAATACCTTGCAAACCGAAAAATGCACCCCCAACCTTCTGCCACATCGTCAGCATAAAATGATACCTACCTTCTCCAGATCATTTTCACGTTAAATAGAAGAGCTAATAGCAAGACCTCCCTGTGGGACGCCATTGTCCATTTTGGAAGTGAACATGATACTTAAGAGCTAACTGACTTTAAATGTGCATCCAAACAGAAAATCTAAGACCCTGTTTCACATTCTTTCACTGATACTTGGGTCTTTGTAGTTCAGGAATCTGAAACTCAGATCCTGGAGGGCCACGGTGTCTGCAGTGTTTCAGCATTTTTACGCTTAATTTAAGTCATTAATTGGTCAAATCTAAGGTCTAAATCTGCTGCTGGTTTAAGGAAAACCACAAAAACCCTTCTGACACTGTAGCTTTCCAGGACTAGATTTTGAGATCCCTGATCCAATTCAATTAACATAAAGCCAGAGTGTTTCATAGACATTGTTTTCCTCTTTAAGTTACCCTCCTAAGGAGAAAAAAAAACTCTGTGGATGCATCAAAATAGTCTTTCCTTATTTTATGATTTCTTTGTTCCCTAGTGGAATCCTCACTGCAAAAATGTCATATCATGTCAAATGTCAAGTAGAGGAGTGGAAGAGCCAAGCAGGACAGAAGAACAGAAATGGGATTTTATGTATACGTCTCCATCATCATGGAACAGCTTACACAAACAAATTAAGCTAGATTATCTACTATCTACACTGAAGTGAAGAAAAAACATTTTAGCTACCTGTTTTTGCATAGTTGCAACTGTTTCTACACATTTTAGGATAGATCATTGTACTACATTGCATTTGAACTTCAAAAGAGATCATTAATCTCAAGAGGCCCCTGGTTAGGGCTGTTGGATATCTCACTCAAGAAAAGTGCATGAGTGAGCCCTACGGTCTTAGACCAAATCCGACCCATGCCAATGCCAACTATGGTCAGCAGCCCCAGTGGTGCGTAATAGGGTGTTGCAATCTGTAGTTCTAAAACCAGGAAGTGAGTTAGCATTGGGTTATTGGGAGCCGTGGATTCCCTCAGCAGGTTTCCAATGCTTCTTTCCCATAGGAATTTTGATTTATGCAGAAGATAAGGTCTGTGGTTAACAGAGTTTTGTTCTGTGACATAACGTACAGTTGTGAATATCTCAACCATGAATTTCAAAGCTGCTATGTCTTTTAAAAAAGTAAGTTGCTATATTGAAACTACAAACAAAAGATGCATTCTGCCAACCACCACTAAAGTTTCATACTAGCCTGCCTGAACATGACAACTGTTGTAGTTTCAATATAGCAACTTGTTAGCAACTTATACAGAAATAAATGAATCAAGAAATAAATAAATACACGTATAAATATATACAGAAATTAATGAAGCAAGAAATAAATAAATATAGAAATAAATAAATGCAGAAATACCCATTTATGTTATGCTATGTAAATTAATTTCTGTGTAAATTCATTTACTCTTTACATTTTATTGCATTATTTTATCATAAAATAATTTTGGTATTTTAAATTTTGGTATTTTTGGTCCCTCATAGCAGTAGTATTTTCCAATAGGGAAAGATCAATAGACCTGATTATAAATTTGTGCTACGGGTAGGATATTTTGATAAGGTAGGACAAATCGACAGAACATTTCATCCTATCTATCGAGTTGTCCTACCAAGGGGTACTGCGCATGTGCACATCACATTTTAGATCTAGAGCAGCATGCCCATGATTTTATGCTACTTTTGGTTTTTTGTCCAAAGGTTTTTATTGCATGTTTTTCAGCATTAGTGTGGTTTTTCTTTTATTCTAGTTGTGATGTCAACCCAACCTTTCTTCAAGCATACTATACAAAGCCAGCTTATTGTTATCAGTTCTTAGATTTTTTTTCTGTTATCCAAATTGCTAAATGTTGATTTTAGTCAGTGAACACACCTTCAAGTTCATGGATGCATATTAAGGCATATTTACCAATGGTCATATACTAAGTGGCCACTTAACCATATAGGTGTGCCTATGCTGCAATACTGCAAATAATTTACTTATCAATCATGATGTGCTTGCTACCAATCTGTAGATCTGCAAAGCATTCCGGTCCAAATTGGATGGCAGGTTAATTTATAGTAAATACATTTTTGCTGTAAATCTTAATACAGTAATAGGCCTATTTGCCTCAAAAATTTTCTAGCCACAAAAGGTTATGCAAACTTTGTCGTCCGTAATTGCATTTGAAATTGCATTTCATTTTTATTTTATGTGTGCATGACATAATCGTCAGAAATCATGACATAATTCAAATTCAAATGCAGAAATAGCATTTTCATTTTTTTACACACTTTATCTGACAATTAGAAAATGTATGCAAGTCTCCATACCATACATGACACAAACCTATCACAATTAAAATTCAAACGGTAAAAATATAATCTCTAGATCTAAAATAACAGTTTCTTCTTGTAAATGCATGATTGATGACAAAAAGGAAATGATATTTCAATTGGCAGTCTTACTTTCCATTTTCGAAGGCCAGCCAACTTCTCATGGTACACAGCTTACATAAATGAAAATACACTGTTCTTTCATTTGCAGTTTTCACTTCTGTGTTGTCACGCATCTACCCTGACAAAATTCAAATAATAATGTAAAGTTAAATACATTTTAATTTTCAAAGTCAAAAGACCTGTCAGTCAACAGACAGGGGCCTTACAGGGGAGATTAAAACCCTACCAAGAAGTCCCCCTAACCGACCATAGACGGGTAGATTTTTTCATTGCGTATACTTAAACAGGGTGGTACAGTGGAAAGTACCATTGTCTCCCAGCAAGACTCTCCCAGGTTGGGGATTTCTGTGTGGAGTTTGCATGCTCTCTGGCTACTCTGGTTTCCTCCCACAGTCCAAAGACATGCTGGTACGGCTAAACTGCCCATTGGTGTGAGTGAATGGTGTGGGTTCCCTGCAATGGATTGGCACCCTGTCCAGGGTGTGTTCCTGTCTCCTGCTCAATGCCTGCTGGGATAGACTCCCCTGTGACCCTGACCAGAAATAAGTAGGTAAGATAATGAATAGACATAATTAGGCCTAAGTAAAAAATATCATGTAAAATAACTGCATAGCTGCCAGCAAGTTAATGTAAATGGAATACAGTAAAATTCAGAGTAACTTGCCTGCAGCAATTAGCTTGTACTGTGAATGGCTTTAAAATATTTCACAGTATGATTACTGTAGATACAATTACAGTACCCATCTAAGTAATGTAATTGTTATTACGGTAAACATATTGTGAAATGTATTACACCAACTTACAAGCTAATTGCTGCCAGCAAGTCCCTATATTTATAGTATAGCTATTACAGTACAATGGGGCAACTCATTGCTGTTTTTGGCACTTTTATGTACTTTGTAGAGGGAATTTGTTTCAATTGATATTTCCTATGAAACACCAATGCCAAAATTTTCTGATCGGGCCAATTAGGTCCAATTAGGTCATAAAAATATGCTGCCTATTGTTTTGCAATGGTACCCAATGTTTACTATATTGTTTCAAGTAACTTACCCCTGTGATTTTTATTCTTACCATCTGAAGACAATACGGTCATTCAAACTGAACATATCAAATAGCAAAAATGCCCCTCTGGCCCTTCTGTCGTGTGAATGATCATATGTTTCTAGGTGTCAATGTGTCTGTAAATGTGAATTTTGAACGCTGCTAGGGAAATGTCCCGATGTGGATAATGAAGTGTAGTATATGTGAATGTATGTATGTACAGTATTTATTTTACAATTGATATTTAAGTTCTCACACTCTGTTGTCTTCAGGTGGTAAGATTAAAAAACACAGGGCTAAATTACTTTAAACAATTTAGGAAACACTAGAATAGAGGTTGTTTAATGTGTGAGCTAAGATAGCCAAATAGCCTACCTGCATGTCTTCGGACTGTGGGGGGAAACTGGACATTGCTACCCACTGCACCTCTGTGCCACCCAGTAGCCAAGTTAAAAATTGAGTTACCAACACAGGCACAGTGGTGAATGTGACCATTTAGACTTACAGAAAAACGGTATGCCTGTCCTGAGGATGTCATTATATTGGGGCAGTTTCTATACGACCGGTAATGTTACCTACGAGTAGTGCTCTTCTCTATGTCTATTCTGCGTGTGTATCCAATATTGTTATTGGTTTATGTACCTAAATGTCAAATGTGGAGAAGTATTCTTTGTGGGCCTGGAGCATTTGTGATGATGTAATCGACAGCAAGAAGAAGAAGAAGAAGAAAAAGAAGAAGAAGAAAACTCAAGTGAAGTTGTTTGTGAATTCTGTCGTTTGAAATGGGGCAAAAAAATTACGTTTTTAAGAGCTGAGAGTCTGTGGTCATTGTGATTATTTCTGTAGGGAACCATGAAAAGTGCCAAACTCTCTGTGCTATATAGGTATGGGGCATTCATGAATGTGATGGCGATTGAAGCACGCACTTAATATATTTATGTTAATTCGAAATGGGGACCTAAAACAAATATTTTAATTTTAAGTTCAAATTTAAGTTCGTTGAAAAAAAATATCAGGATGATATTCGAATATTTTTGACATTCCGATGAGGCATCCCTTGAGGGGTCTCACGACACACTAGTATAGTCAATACCTACATAGTCTATATAATCTTAATCTTGGAAGAAAGGCAACATTTTCTACCAGGTGAGATTATATTTGGCCTATTGTCTATACGGTTTTCCAGGACGATTCAATATTTTTCGGCCAGAAGATGTCAGTGTTTGTATTGCGGCGCGCAAAAACAGAAAAAAGAAAGAAAAACACTGAAATCCAGGTAGGCCTGGTGTATTTTTTGGTGGCCGTTTTCATATTCTTTTCAGTCTGTAAGTGACAAAATTGCGGTGGTGTATAATGTTTTCATTGTGCACCAAGCGTTTGTAGTGGAACCATTATTAAAGCAAGGTAACCCCCGAAAAGCATTCCAACCCCAGCAAGATTTGTCCTGGGGGATGGTAGGCTACAACTTGGATAGTTCTTCGCAGTAAAATGAAAAAAGTTGAATGACTTCACAGTAAAAATCGAATGTGTTTCACAAAAGCACCAAAAAGATGTTTCTGAAATGAAAACAGAATGTTAAAGCTATTCTTGTTCTTGTGTCCTTGTGAATGTCCACTTCATTCGGCCTGCAACTATATGTTGCTTGCATTGCCTGTTATAAAAGGTTGAAAAAATGACGCGACGATTTATTGTGATATAGTTTGACCCTTCGAATCACACAGACGTTGGCCAATGTATTGTGCAAACGGGCACCTGTCTAAAATAAGCGAGGGAGATGTGTTTATGTGCAGAGAATATGACTGTATTATGAATCGTAATTTTAATTCGGTTTGATGATGGGCTACACATGGAATTTACAAGACGGGTGGATATGGAGACCCACGAATTTATTTGCTATTTGGCCAATTGCCAAGTTAATTTGTCTGCTAAACAATTTCTTAAACTTCAGACATTGCAGAAATAAGGAAGTACTAGGAGAAACTAAGCTGGGGTGTGGCTTAACAGTTCACAGCAAACTTCTCCGTAACCCAAACTAAAGCAAACGCTGGATTACTTTTCCATTGCACGTTGTATTGGAAGAAGAAACAAATTGGAACGACTTTAAAGCAGGTTGGTGACCAATAATAGCTAATTAAACGTCTGTGAATGTTTAAAATTAGCCACACGTATTGCGGTATTATACCTGCATTACTAGAGTAAATAGAGGGGACGGAAGAAAAAGGGAAGTAGGAGACTGCACGTTTTTCGGGTGGCTGAAAAGAGTACAACTCGTCACTTTATTAAAGAAGTGTTTAGATAAATCTGTTGTGGACTACCACCTGTATTCAGTGATGGTCGCAACTCTTCACAGTGATTGGCTTTACTCAGCTTGTCTTTGTGGGTTATTTATGTGACATGCAGGTTAATAGTTAGAAGAAATCTATTTTACCGATATGGGCTTACGAGAGGATAGACTTTCCTACGATTTCAAAAAAAATCTAATGTATTTTGTTTAAATTGTTTTTGTGTGCTAAGGGTCTTCATTTTACTACTGTAAGCCTACCTGCGCATACCCTACCTTGTGCGCACGACGTTCGATGACTACAGCGTTCATCATTCATTTAGCAACATAGCCTACTTAGCATATTGTTTATTTATTTTAACATATTAACATAGTAGGCTCATAATTCCTTAGTTGTATACTGAGACAATTAAGAAGAAAGTACATTCGACAATAATTCAGATATGACTGTGCAAGGTTTGGTGTGACAGCTTCGAAAAATCTTCCGCTCTAGAATGTTTCTTAGCTGCAAGTTTATGCAGGTGAGACGAGTCTGTGCATTCCATGGCCCCAGGCTGCTATTTCGACAGTCTTAGTTTCCAGAGACAGTACGCAACGAATAACGCTGTTATAAAAAAAAAAAATGTAAATCAAATTCCACTGTTTTAGGAAAGTATTGATTTCTGATTTGCAATCAATTTTGCGTTCTTGTTGGGGAAAATAGCGGCGATAGTAGGCTATTGTAGGACTGTATGTTATTTGCATGTATAATACATAATTCCTAAAATCAGCAGAAATGTTTACCTGGTGTCCAACTTGGAGGCGACCTGATAACAAAATTCAAACAAAGAAGTTACATTTAGTTTTATTTAATAATATTTAAATATCTATGTTAAATATCATTGTTGGGTAGTAGGCCTAACCTACGGCTTACTGGAACAAATGCTATAGGCCAACGAGTCCTAACATGAATGTGCACACAAGCTGAAAGTGACACACTGAGAAACATAATTAATATACGGGAAAATAAAGAAAATTGAACGTACAGAATGTTAATTTATGATGGGCCAATGGTCTCAATGCATGTTGTGGTCGTCTTTAAACCACGCGTACATCATGGAGCTAATCGCAGGCAACAAAACCTGTTTAGAAGAAAATGTCGTACTTCGTTACAGTTGCAATTCTGGAGAGCTCATCTGTCAAAAAAAAAAAAAAAGTTTGGTTTATTTTTGGATGTCCTACTTGTGATTTATACCAAACATTCACATTTCATCCAATTTTTATCCAAAGCGTGTGACAAAAGTAGAGAACATCAGTGTTTGTATTCCTCTCAGGAATACAAAATAGCAATATTTCATGTTTGCCTTTTGAAAGGCTCAATTATTGCCCACACCAGTTGCTTTAAAATAACCACACCCCATGGAGTAAGCAGTGGAAATAAAGCTTGAATAAAATCAGTCACTTCCATTTGTGTGGTAACTTTCCACATGCAAGTTAGGTCATCCGATATTGCAACAAAGTGTGAGGTAGCCTAATACATGGCCTGCCTCTTAGCACTAATGTATGGCTGGGCTGGATCTAGGGGATGAGGCCACATCCCCCCCCCCCCGAAACTTAGACCATTTATTCGGATAATTAATTATATTGATCCACCTGTATAAAAAATTACACTTTTTTAAAGTTAGTATTTTTCACCTTATTCCCCACTTTTTCTCTGCTTAGCCAATCATAAAAATGCTCTGTTGAAAATAACAAATAAAACAATTTAGCTAGATAATAAAACTTACAAGGGAAAACATAAAAAAACCTTTTTAAAACATTATCTTTGTGAAGCCTGCGATAGATTTCAGGGTGCAATCCTGCATCATGATCAATGCACGTGGGGATTGGCTCCAGCACCCCCCACGACCCTGCCCAGGATAAGTGAATATAGATGGAAGTCCTTGCTGCTTAATTTCTTGCTGAGGTTCAGTGTAGTAGCTTTCATTGATTGACAGTCCCTTTTATGGACATTGGGCGAGAGGCAGGAATACGCTCTGGACAGGCCGCCAATCTATTGCAGAGTAGATAGATTTGAGGGTATTTATTATCTATATTGGGTGATGCTTTTAGGAATTTCAGCCCTTTTATACATAGCCTTCCCATTTCAGGGGACCAAAAGTAATTGGTCAGTTGGCTGCTCAGCTATTTCTGGGACAAATGTTTGTTCTTCCATCATTAGTTCACGCAAAAGAAAGCTAACATAAGGTCTAGGTGTCACATTTGCATTTGGGGTCTGCTGCTGTTGTCTCCCAACATGAGGACCAAAGACGTGTCAATGCCAGTAAAGCAGGCCATCATGAGTCTGACAGATCAGAATAAATCAATTTGAGACATACCCCAAACATTGGGTTTGTCAAAATCAACTGTGTGATGCATTGTAAAGAAGCAAAAACACACTGGTGAGTGTAGTAATAACAAACAACCTAGTAGACCTGGGACGACCACTGTAGAGGAGGACAAAAGGATACTATCAATTGTGAAGAAAAACCAATTTTCAGCAGTTGAAAAGATCAAGAACACCTCCAGGATGAAGGCATAGATGTGTCAAAGCCTACCTTACAGAGAAGACCACAGACATAACCTCAGAGTATTCACTGCAAAATGCAAACCACTAGTAATCCTTAAGAACAGACTGACCAGGTTAGAGTTTGCTAAAAAGTACATTAAAATAACTGTAGAGAGCTGGCACAAGGTCTTATGGACAGATGTAGGGGTGTAATTTATGGGAGGGATAGGGGGCTCAACCCCTCCTTCCCACCCCAATATTTCAAAACAAATACCCCCCCCCCCCCCCCAATAATATAGCATGATGATGACAAAATTGATTTCATGATGTAATTTGGATATACTGATTAGTAATCTGAAATATTTCCCCCTTAGAATTCACCAGAATTATCATTTTACCGCTGTTCTTTTGAAAAATTTCTTTCAAGGGCCCCACCCCTGGACCACTTACAAGGTTGCAGTTTTTGGAGTCTGCATTTCATCCCCCTCGATATTCAAGCTAAAATTATGCCCTTGGACATATGAAACAAGTATTAACCTGTACCAAAATTAATGAAAGAGGAAAGTGAGGAGAAGGAAAGGAACTGCCCCCCCTCCTCATCTGTGAAACATGGTGGAGGTGGTGCTATGCCATGTATGGCTGCTACTGGAACTGGCTCACTTCTCTTTACTGATGATGTGGCAGTGTAGTATAATGGCTATAATGGCTCTTGTAACCCAAAGGGCGCAGGTTCGATTCCCCGGTAGGACACTGCCATTGTACCCTTGAGCAAGGTACTTAACCTTCATTGCTCCAGTATATATCCAGCTGTATAATTGGATACAATGTAAGTTGCTCTGGAAAAAGCGTCTGCTAAATGCCTGTAATATAATGTGACTGCTGACGGCAGCAGCATGATGAACTGTGAAGTGTACATAAATCTTCTCAGAACCAACCAAATGCCTGAAAACTCATTGAATGGCACTTGCAGCAGGACAATGAGCCAAACTTCTGACAATGAGCCATACTGCTAAAGCAACCAAGGAGCTTTTCATAGAAGTAGAATGTTCGTGTCTGACCTAAATGCAATTGAACTTTCACTTGCTGAAGACAAGACTGAACACAAAAAGCCCCGGAAACAAACAGGAAATGAGTGGTTGCAGTACAGGCCTGGTAGAGTATCACCAGGGAAGATACTCAGTGTGTGCGATGTCTATGGGTCACATACTTCAGGCAGTCATTGCAGGCAAAGGATTTGCAACCAAGTGCTAAATTTGACCACTTTATTTAACACTGTTTTAAACTGACCAATTGCAGTATTTATGGTCCCCTAAAATAGGTGAGGGGGGTGGGGGCAGTGTATAAAAAGGATGTTATTCCTACACAGATCACCCATGGATGGATCTAAATACCCTTAAATTGCAGCAGACAGTCGGTACTTTAACCTCATATTCATTGCTTCGTTTCAAATCCAATGTGCTAAGGTACAGAGCCAAAACAACAAGAATTCTGTCACTGTCCAAATACTTATGGACCTCACAGTATAGACTATAATACACACTGTAGCATATAAAGGATGTAAAAAGCCTGTAAACTGTATGGCACACACGGTGCCCTGAATAAAAAGTCCCCCCTCCCTTTCCCCCCAATCACAGCAGTCTATAACCGGGACTGATGTGTGGCAGTATTATTAGCACAGAAATATTTAATACATTTCACATGCATTTGCTTGAGACAAATAAACTGCCTTCTTGAATTTCAGGAGGAAACTTTTTCATACATAGTTAATTCCTTTTTATATAGGCTAATTATCTGTTATCCCAAGAAGCTCCTAATGCTAAGACATTTACAAAAGAAAATGTGAGTTTTTGTTGTTGATAACTTTTTATTCAGTGTAAGCCAATAAATCACACAGTCTTTGTCTGAAATTCCTTGTATTTGTGCTCTTGTCATATGAAGTGCCAATGACACTATTAATTTGATCTAGGCCTGCAATTAAGGCATGGACAGTAATCACATAGGAAGACCAGGACTGAACTAAAAAAGATTGCTTAATTGGGTTTGAAAACAGTGAATAGAATGCTGCTACTTGATATACCACCTGCTATATTCAGTACTTGTAGTAGCCTATGTCTGGCAAATGATTTCAGATATATAATATATGGTGAGCTCCATAATGTCTGGGGCAAAGACATCTTTTTTTTTGATTTGGCTCCGTACTCCACAATTTTAGATTTGTAATCAAACAATTATTGTTTGATTCTCTGCTTTTATTAAAAGGTATTTATACATATTGGTTTCACTGTGTAGAAATTGCAGCATCTTTTATACACAGACCCCCCATTTCAGGGCACCATAATGACAAATGGCTTCACAAGTGTGTCTGATTAGTCAGCTGTGTTCAATTGCTAAAATTGTGGAATACAGAGCCAAATCAAGAAAAAAATATGTTTTTGTCCCAAACCTAATGGACCTCACTGTATATATGTGAAATCATTATTATTTTATTGAAGAGGGACACTATAGGGACATTTTTGTAACCTGGGCAGGGTTAGTGTTGTGGCTAGTAGTGACCTGCTTTGTTAGAATTCAGCCCCCTCACAAAGAAATTGAGTGTCTTTCAAGAGGTTTTTGCACTATTCCCTAATGCTGGCATTTCACATACTGTAGTGTAAGCATTCATAGGTGGCTCAGTCATGTGCTATGTGTTATGCACCAGTTTACCGTGAAACGAGAACATCGGCAATTATTTTATTGTAATCTTATTGTACATTGTGTTGGGTCTTGGTGTCTGTGACTTAGGAGATGGAAAATACTCAGACTGGTTATGTAAATGAGCACAGCTGCAGCGAGAGCATTTAAAGTTACAATCTCGAAGATTTCCGTTTCGTTCTCTTTGGCGGTACCAATGGCGAGAAGCGGTAATTGCAGGTGTGTTTTTGGACCTCACTTCCCATAGATCCAACCGGATCCAACCAGTGTCGCCTGTGTGACGTCGGTCAGTTGGCACCTGGGCCACGCCAACTATAACACTTACTATTTACTGAATAAAAAAGCGTTGTTATAAAAGTAACGTTATGTACAAACTCATTCATTGTCTAACATTAGGCTAACTTAAGCTGTCTTTACACTGCCGAGCCGGGTTAAAATGCCGTAGCAGACCTTGGGTAGAATTAGCGATGATCAATTTCCACAAACATTCTTTATCCACCATTTGCCTGGTATGAACATCTTTACACTGCAGAGAATAATTTGCGGGATTCGCTGTGGCTTGTGCAATTATGTATCTCGTGCACAATAAACAGTCCTGAATGATTGTTGTGTGATATTTTTGAAACAACTGCCTTGCAAAATGTTACCCCTGGTGTTTCTGGTTTTGCTAGCTAAACTGTTCGAGAATACAGCTGAGCTGGGTGTTAAATTAGCAATCAGACTAAGAAGAATAAAACAAAAACAAAGGAAATTTCATCAAAAAAGGGCATCAAGGCTGAAGGAACATATGAGGAAGCGTAATAAAATAATAACAACGCTAATCCATACTGCCTTATTCTTTTATTTAGTTTTCTCCGGCTTGACATCTTTACACAGAAATCAGACCCGGCTCTGGTCCACCTATACCCCGGCTATATATTTATGAACTTCATGGCAATGTAAATAACGGTAATATTAAGGCCAGTTCAGATCAATGATTCGCAACGAGACAAAACGGTTTTAAAATGTTGCAGAGAAAATTGCAGCGGTGTGAACTGGTTAGTTGCAGATTGCAGCGGTGTGAACTGGTTAGTTGCAGAGCGTCTGAAGCCGTTGCCTGGGGTCTCAAAAGACCCACCTTGTCAAATCGCCAAGTGCAGTTTTAGAACGTTCACAATCAGACGTCTTGAATTTTGCAAGTTGCATCCAGTCTCGTTGCGAATCATTGATCTGAACTAGCCTTTAGTAAGCCACATTGCAACGTTGCAACAAGGTAGCATTGCATCCGAGAGACGGTTTGCGAGGTTGGTACCGGTCGCTAGCATTAGCTAGCGTTTTTTCTAATTGTTAGCTGACATTAGATTGCGTTAATTACACTAGCTAGCTAGCTAACACAACGTTACCTGATATGAGAGATGGATACTGCGCGCAGTGTTGTCTAAACTAATGTTGCCTTTCTTGACATGGTCTGGTAGCTAGCGTTAGCTGTGCAAATAGCTATGTAATTTAGTAACGTCAAACTGTCATCAAATGTAATACGAAATCTACATCAACAAATAATATGACCTCTCATGTTACACAAAAACTTTGTAGGGTTCCATAACCCCCCCCCCCCCCCCCCCCTTCTCTGTTATTGTAACGCTAGCAGACACCGGAAAAAAAACAGTACACCACTCACACACAAGTGACTTGAAGAGCGAGCCTGTTGCGTTAGCTCCACCTACTCTCTCTGGCGGACCAACCACTGATGGGTGATGGAAAATGCGTCATTAACTATGAGCTGCTTGTGATTTTTTCCCGGGAATGTCGCCACAGACACCCAGTTCTTTAATCATAAATTATAATAATAATAATATAAATTTATATAATAATAGGCTCAATCACCATTGTGTTACCTAATTCGGCGATAGATAGCGACTTAACAGGCATTCATTTTAATGAAAATCTTTGAGATTATTACTTTAAATGCACTGCCAGTGTTTAAGATGCATCTTGCACATTGCAAGAAAGCGAAGTAATGGAATTGATTCATTGTTATTACATGAACAGCCTATATCCTCTGTAGCAACCACATTTTAAGAAACCATTTATTGGTTGTATGTTGTGCAAATATGCAGAAAATTATTTTCTAGTATTTAAATATTTTCCAGCCATCTCTGAGTTGACTGTTCTTGCACTATTTTACAATGCTGCATAAAGCAATGCTTTACCTTTAAATTAATTTTGTGCAAATTTCACCCACTGTCATTTTATTGCAGCAAGACCACTAATGCCCACACTGAGCATGTTGTGGTTCTGAGGAAGTTACTCCCCACATAGAGGAATTTACCCACATCACACTAGGCTCAGTTTTTCATGGATGATGTGTTGCTACATTTCTGCTACATGTCTATGTAGTGTACAGTCATCAGCAAATATGAAGGGATCTGCACTTTAGAGCTGGTTTTGGATTTTGTTTTTAAAAGGTTCTCATTTGTCCGGTATCTGGAGTGAAGGCCTTTAGTCCTGTCCTAGAAGGCATCAGGTAACTTTTTCAGGCATGGATCTTGTCTTCAGAAGTATTCAATCACCAGTATAGTCACACCCACTGTGTGTACATGTCATCTTTCTAAAATGTGGGTCAGTTTATTAATGAATTCATGCCTAATTTACACTCCCAAGGCACTCAAATTCACATTTTTAAATTAGTTTTGTCAAATGGCTTTTTGGCCAGCATACATTTTTTCCCATCATAAGAGTCAAAGTAGGCTTGTAGACAGCTGGCTCTCTTTTTCTCATGTCAGTATATCAAGGAGGAAAAGCTGAGATCAGGTGGCATTCAGCTTTGAGAGTCAGAGGAGATAGAGACTGAGAAAGAGAAGTGAATCTGACTGCTTAGTATTTTAAGAATGAACATGGAAATTGCTTAAATAAATAGTTAGGTAAAGAGATAAAAGTTAGAGAACTAGTCCTCCAGTTTTTGTGTTCACCTTAACATAAGCAACCAATTTAGACCCAAAAAGCCAGATGAAACTGTTTTAATTGGCCATTTAAGTGCTGATAAACAACAAAATGTAGAAGACCCTGTGGCTCTCCTGGACCACGATTGAGTATGAGAACAGCAGACAGTGTATGCAGACAGTGTGCAGGTGTTTGAGTAAGAAATTCTAAAGTTTTTGAATAAAAGAAGATTTTAATGAAAAATGGGAGAAAGGGGAGTTGAGGAAAATTACAGCTCCTGTTGGACGATTGCAATCTTATCTTTGTTTGGACATTGGTAGTTGAGCAGAGGGAAGAAAATAATGTTTAGAGAAGAATGTTTCCTGCAAGAATTTCTGTAGATGAGTAAATACCTGGAATTAAATCTCAATACGCCGCAGTACTCATGTAGGATTTTTTAAATGACTGTGAGCACCATATGTGTAACGATGTTCAATACCCATTGAAATGAATAATTAGTATAAAACATGAAGATAGATTTCAGAATAAGTTTTGGGCTATAAATGTCTCAGCTTAACAATTTTTACGTCAACACGGAGTTAGACAGTCATATTTAATGCGAAAAGAGTTTTGAATTTTGTCAGGATGAAAGAGAAAAGTTAGGCAGTTTATAATAGCACATTCATGTACTATATAGTGAAGTAAATGTTAAAAGTGAACCACAATTCTAAGTAAAAAATGAGCAATGATGTAGCTGAACAAACTGCTGTTAAGACAAAATGATACCGCTCTTTCACCTTGATCAGCTATGCTCACACTCTGGCTGAAGATACATTTCTAAAGATGCCTTCCTGTAAGCAGTACTGTCTCTAGGAAGCCTGTAAAGGGAAGTTAAAAGAAGTAACTGACCTTTTTTCTTAAAGGACACGGAAGTTTTGTGGGCTTATCTCACATCCATATCATATCCATATAGTGCTGCAAGGTAATGAGTCTAACAAGAGAGGAGGCTAAGAGCAACTAAATCAAAGACCTCTGAGATCAACAACCTCTGAGTCCCTCCATTGGTTCATTGAGCTGCCTGCATATTCTACATTCCAAAAGCAGATTGCAACTGTGCCATTCTCCTTCCACTGATGCCTTGCTGCTTCTTGCAATAGATATTCCAAGATGCTAGAATGTTGCCAAATGGGCTTTTCATGTGCTGTTGATAGTCCTAGCCAGTTCAGTTTGTGAGTCCACACCCATGTATATGATGTGAGTGAAATAATTATAGCCTAGTCTTTTCAATGAATGGTGCAATGAACAAAAACCATCCTGTGAACAGCAGTTCTGAGAGAAAAAACAACTTGTTAGTGAGAACTCAGAAGACAATGGGCAGACTAATTAAAGCTAACAGAAAGCGCACACATGCAGAAGGGTATCTCTGAATGCTCAACGCATCAGACCTTGAAGAGGATGGGCAGCAGAAGACAACACTGGGTTCCACTCCTGTCAGTTAAAGGAGTAACATGGTGGTTGAATGTAACACTTGCCAGTTGTCTTTAGGCAACTACAAAATGTGCATATTTTTGTTTTTATTATTCAGTCATTTAAATGTATTTTAAAATTTATTTTTCTAAGCCTGAATTTCCCACTATAAAAGTTCACCCGAACTGTCTGGGCGTGTTAATGAGAACTGTCGGTTAGCTATAATTGACAGACCGTGCCCCGTTACCATAGCTACCTTCATGATACGCGCTCATCTTGGGAGACTGAATTTTCACAAACTAGCCAACTAGCTTAGTATATCAAGTAGAGCCCCACCGATATATCGGTTTGGCCGATATATCGGCCATTATTTGACTTTTTTGACGACATCGGGATCGGCAGTTATGCAGCCGATGTGTCCCGATGTATAATAAACAAAAAAAACATTGATTATTTATCCGTACTTGTCTATTCGCACGTTGTAATTGCTATTTACTAGAATTATCCAGTAGAGGGAGCTCTAATACAAGTGTGAACTGCAGCAGCTGACGCGCTACTTCTGTAATAAGACGTGCCTCATCCAGTATTCACCACTGCAGATTTGATTGCCGCAATAAAGGTATGTATATTTAGTGAAAGTTTTTAATTAAATACGTTTATACGACCACTATGTTTATCAATCCTCATTATCAGGCGAGCGAGCTAGATAACTTAGCTATTTGGTTCACTTTAGTAAGCTAGCTGGCTAGCAAGCCTTTATGAAGTGGCAGTGAGCACATAAGCAGCGTAGGATCTACATTTCCAGAGGACATTGCTGTATTCTCAAATAAATAACCGGCCAAAATAAAATGGTGATTGAATGCATCACACATTTGTTTTTTTATCTGAGATAATGATATTAGCTACTATATGATGCTGTGTCAATAGCCAACGCGTTATTGCAAGCGAGTGTGTCATCTAGTCACGCGTCATCGTAGCAAGCTAACCAGACAGTAAAAACGCCGATAAAACACTTCTAACGTGGATCATTTTAAGCCATGTTATCTAGCTTTGTCGTGATAACATGAGAGAAGGATTGCTCTTGGAGAAGTGAATCAACCAACAGTTAGCGCGGGTAACCTGCACGAAAGCAGGTCTTTGAGATCATGTAGTAGAAATAAAATAAGAAAATATAATTCATTTAACTTACTGAGAATATATAATAAGAAATAATGAGGCTGTGTCAATAGCTAATGCGTTATTGCGAGCGAGTGTGTCATCTAGTCATGCGTCAGAGCGCATTGTAGTTATTTTCACCACCGAATTCTTATGGACAGGGAAGCTCGCTAGGTAAAGGTAAAGTCTTTGAGATCATGTAGTAGGAATAAAATAAGAAAATGTAATTAATTTACTGAGAATAGATACTAAGAAATAATAATAACAAATTAATAACAACAATAATAATATTCATAAAAATACATGTTTGAAACTGGAAAACTGATTTTTTTTTTAATTAATTTTTTTATAGATGGCTGGAAAAGAAAGGAGTAAAAGCAAGGTGTGGAGTTATTTTGATTTCACACACTTAAAGATGGTGTTAATATATATATTTAATTTAATATCATCTTTTACATTTTTTTATCTAAAAAGTTCTTTGTGTGTTTATTTTTATTTTTATTTGTTTGCTTATAAGTTAAATGTTCTTAAATATTGAAATTTTAATAAAATATAAGTATTTTTGACAAAATATTGGTCAAAACATCGGTAATCGGTGGGCTAGGACTCTCCAAAATCGGAATCGGCATCGGACCCAAAAATCTGGCATCGGTCGGGCTCTAATATCAAGTATCGATAGCTAAGGACGTTCACTTATATCCCCTTATAAGGGGATTCTTCTTCTTCTTCTTCTTCTTCTTCTTCTTCTTCTTCTTCTTCTTCTTCTTCTTCTTCTTCTTCTTCTTCTTCTTCTTCTTCTTCTTCTTCTTCTTCTTCTTCTTCTTCTTCTTCTTCTTCTTCTTCTTCTTCTTCTTCTTCTTCTTCTTCTTCTTCTTCTTCTTCTTCTTCTTCTTCTTCTTCTTCTTCTTCTTCTTCTTCTTCTTCTTCTTCTTCTTCTTCTTCTTCTTCTTCTTCTTCTTCTTCTTCTTCTTCTTCTTCTTCTTCTTCTTCTTCTTCTTCTTCTTCTTCTTCTTCTTCTTCTTCTTCTTCTTCCGTATACACTGCATTATGACGTACCGTCTGCACGTTCAGTTATTAACCGGCTACAATATTGCCAAGCCATATGGATTCAACGGGAGCTCTTCTGTGCTTACTGGCCTGTGTTCTTCTTTAAAACCACGGACAGGTTTGCTAATGATATTTCACGCATTGCATAGCTGCCATTACTACTAACTATATTTCTTCTATATATCAAGTTTTCCGGTTCTAGCTTAGGAAAACAGCGAACAGGATTCCCACCTGCAGATAAGCCTATCAAAATGCCTTATAAACCTTACAAACACTAAAAGTACATCTCCACGAAATAACAGACAACGGAGCAGGACAGAAGGGTACACAAGTTGCGACCTAGATAGCTCTAATTCTACGGGCTTGCTGATTCTTTTGTCAATCAAGGCTCGTTGGATGGCCGTCAAATCCGTGAGTACATACACTGGCCATATTTCACCTGCGTTTCTGATCCGTTTACACTTACGCCACCGCACCCTTTGTCACAGCCACTGTTTTACATATATAGCAAACCAAAACTGCCAAACGGTACACCCTCATCAGACTGTACAAATGCACACAAGGATAGCCATAATCCACAACCGTTTCTTACAGGGTCACATCGCATTTCTCACTCTCATAATAAAACGCTTTGCAAAAAGAAATGATATCTTATAAAAAACACGTTTTCAACGTACAAAAATGCCAAGTTACTCACACATACAAGACATACCCCGTCTACAACTCATTCATTCAGACTGCCAAAATCCAGGTCTGTGGTTAAAAGTATTGATATCAAAATGACGCCAAGTTATGGTACTACAAACAATATAGGCTATCTTGCCTCACCGAAATTACATAAGATGTATTCCAAAGCAGTGCTACCCAATATTTCCTCAATTCTTTCACTTGGCCCTGTGTTTTTTAATCTTACCATTTTACAATGTCATGCAAACTTTGTGTCAGATCAAAGTGTCAAATATTTAGAATTGCCTCATGCAACACGTTGAAATTCATGTAGAAAACTGCTGGTGAGTAACTACAGGAAGCATATTTCTCCAGAAAACATATGTTTATACTTGCTTCTGAACTGCATTTCAGTAAATGTACAAGTTATTGCATATTTGCTACGTACAAAAAGTACTGCATGTAAAATACATATTGTACATACATACATAGAGAACTTCTTTATCCCCCCGCAACAGAAAGGCTGGGCAGCGAAATACATACATACCAATACAACTTGGACATATACACACCTATTCAATCAATCTTGACTGTGAGAAAGCCATCCACACATATGTTTGCCCTGCCCATGTAGTGCATGCTTATACACAAAGGGCCAAGTGACTTGAAAGAATTGAGGAAATATTGGGTAGCATTGCTTTGGAATACATCTTATGTAATTTCGATGAGGCAAGATGACCTATATTGTTTGTAGTACCGTAACTTGGCCTCATTTTGATATCAATACTTTTAATCGCAGGCCTGGATTTTGGCAGTCTGAATGAATAAGTTATAGACGGGGTATGTCTTGTATGTGTGAGTAACTTGGCATTTTTGTACGTTGAAAACGTGTTTTTTATGAGATCTATATTCTACTACATGATTATTATCATCGTCGTTAGACTGGTGAATGCAAACTGTCGCCTTTGGGGATGGGCTGCATCTGTTTGATTTCCGCTGTTACTTAATGAATGAATCTGCAAATGTGCCGCAAAATGCTTTAACGTGTTTTATTACGTGCAGCAAATTAACGTCATTTCATTTCCTGTTTAAACTCGTTAGATATCACTGATCAGCTTTGGGAAGAAACGAATATCTGTATACAATGCGTTGTCTGTGCATTTAGAGTATATGCGTGGTTACACCTGTAGGGGATAATGTATTTCATTAATAAGAATCCTTTGACGTATGTCCAAAACAATCCATTTTCATTGAGGAGATTTTGACATTTCCTTTCATGCATATCATATGGAAAATGTGAGTGCCGATTGAACACTCCAGCCTACACCAGTGGAGAAAGGCATCTGTGTGCTAAAAAAACAGTGATTACTCCAACCTGAAATTAATTAATCTAGGCTGTAAATGATGGACTTTGGGGTCATTCGTGTATTGCTATTCATTCTTTACCGTGGTCCCTGAATGTTAATCCTGAAGCCCTTTTTTATTAAATCATATTTCTCACATTTCTCTTTGGATGGGGGTATCCTTGAAAGACATGAAGATAGGAAAATGTACATGTATTAATACCCCCCATTTTGATATAGCAACAGTAATACAGATTGCTGTTCCCCACTTGCCAAATACCCAAACACATAAAGAATATCGTTGTAGAAACATCTTCACAAGCTTAAAGCATTAGGCCTAATTAAATTACAAACCTATAGACAAATCTGCTAACTGGCTACCTAAAATACTATACGTACGGCCTTCAAATGCCTCATATTAACAGCAACCTGTATTGATGTACTGGCAAATATGGACTGACTTGCATTCCTGTACCATTAACTATGCATGGTTACTTTTATTCATTTGGGAACTAAGGTAGCTGCTTCATCTAGCTAGCTGACTGATGTGAACTATTTACTTTCCTAGCAATCTAGATACCTTGCTTGTAATATACACCCTAGCTAGTCCACGGCTTTATTCTTGTCAGATCATGTTGATGAATAATCAGTTATTTTTCACTCAATTTACATTCACTTTCCATGTTCATATGTCCTATCTGTACACTGTCTTTGCGAGTGTGGAGATGGGTGATACAGACAATGGGCCACTTAGTATATCCAGCAACTTCCTTTAGACTTATTATGTTGCGATATCATTTCCAACACTGAATTTACAGAAACTAGTACTTTCCTGATACATTCACATCCAGTACATTTTTGAACCCGGGCCCTATTTTCGGATAATCTTGGATAATCGTGAGTAGTGGAGAATACAGTTTTGCTGATTGCTTAAAAATTGAGTTTCATACCATTTTTAAAATACCATTTGCAGCCTTCTAAAACCATGACAAACTTATCTTTTGAAAATGAGAAGCTCACGGTATATTCATACTTGTCTTAGCATGTTCTACTGAAACAAATCATTGCAAACAGAGCAGTTATGGGGTGGGAAGTTGCATTTTTCTGCCTATTATAATTTCTGGCTACATCCATGTAGGACTTTGTGTGTGTACGGGGTTGTGGTTGCGAGGTACAGTAGCTAGCTTGTTTTTTATTTTTTTTATTTTTTACAATTCGGTTGCTGTAGCAAGCAGTCTGTTTATGTCTTGCTGCAGCAGCTTAGTTACCTACGGATAAAGCTTGCAAAATATTTTTGTTGCGATATTTTGCTTGTAGCATGATGGATTCCTGCTATGATGATTGTATGTTTGATGAGGATATATTCGGTTTGGATGGCAATGCCTACCAGTTTGAGCCTGAATGCACCGATGAGGAGATGCAAGAACTGCACTGCTTAGTTTGGAAAAATGTTAAATATTATTGCATGCTTCTATTGTGTGAGATTTGGATGCCTAATTTGCACTGAGGCAAGTTTGATGAATTTGTAGAACACTTATAGTTAATACATGACAGAACTCATTATTAATACTATTTCTTAGTGATGGCAGCCACCTTTCAGTGGAGCCACTTACGGAAGTACCAAATTGAATGTAGTTGAATGGGACCATATGACCAAGGGCCACCCAGAGTACCTAAGTTTACAGTTGACTGGAAGGTGCTTGGTTTGAAAGAAAAAAATAGTTCCAACTGAAATAGAAAAACGATTTTGTTCAAAACAATTTCTGCATTTCTGAAAAATAAGTCAGGACTGCTATGCATGTACTGTGAGCTTCATGTTTTTGAAAGAAATGTTTATTATGGCTTTTGAAGGCTGAAAAAATAGCCCCCAATGTATTCTAATGGGAACCATGTCTGAGCTTGCAACAAAAGGGAATGAAACTCAATTTTTAAGAAATTGGTGAAGTTCTGGTCTCCACTACTCACAGGATTATCTGTAAATATGGCCTGGGTTCAAAAATACTGAAGCTGTATCCACTATCCAGGACTCCATTGCTCCACCGTGAGTCACATTCATTACCTGACAAGACTGGAAATCTGATAACATATGAACTGGGAGCAGTGTTGCTATAACAACTCATGTGCAGACTTGAAGGCCTATCAGAATCAGAAGGAATGTGTGCCTGAAAAGTGCATGTGTGTTTACGTGGGTTTAGGTCTAGTGTTGCAGAATGTGCTGTAAAGTCTAAGTTCAAAGAGGGAAATTTATATTCTAAAGAGTACATTCAAGATATATATATATATATATATATATATATATATATTTAATGTTGGTAGGCAAAATTTAAGAGATATTTTCAGGACTTAGTCATACCAGAAATGATTTCATTCACTCATTTTATTTCCTCAAGTTTGAGACTATTTCACAGGCTGTGCACATACAATTCCTCTCTGTTGGTATTTTTGGTATTAGTAGCATATAAAAATGTCTACTTCCTAAAATCAAAATAAAGATCTTTTACTGAACATTGTTGTGATACAGTGCCTGAAATCTTAAAGGGGTCACAGCACATTTTTTGTATGGTGAACAGACTGTAGAATTTACAATAATGCATTCAGGTATTCATTAAAAACTGTATTTTAAAGTGTTATTGGTGGGTAGGTGGTTCCTTTGGTTAATTTGTGGTGTGATTGTGAGCACAAGAGTCTGCATCCCATAGCAGCAAATCATTGTCTGGTTGAGTTTTCTTGCAGTACCTCTGAGGCTGGAATTTTTGCTTGCACAAGTTTGAAATATCCAAAGGCCGTATCTCACATAGCCTACTTGTCTTGTGTGCTCGGCCTGCTGTTAGGTTCCGGGATTGTTGTTATTCGCAGTCAGTGTTTAAATCAATTTATTCTGAAATTCCTATCATTGGTATTGCACTACAGGACTTGAAATAGCAATTCATTGTTTTTGAAACTTAACTCGGCTTGTGTACTTTCTAATATTGTTTGTTGATACTCCGAAAAGCAAATTCTATGAATATGTAATATATAGGTACAAAGTTATCTATTGTAAATAAAATGTTGCATGAAATATCAGGCTTTAGGCAGTCATCGATTGCAAAGCATTCACAAAAAAGTACTAGATATTATTTCAAATTATGTTAATTTGTCTTGTTACTTTTGGTCCCACAAAACGGGGGAGCTGTGCATTAAATTGGCTCTTATTCCTGCATGGTTCACTCTCAAATTAGAGCTGACAGTCTGAACTTTAGCCTCATATTCATCGTTTCATGTCAAATACAATGTACTGGAGTACTGAGCCAAAACAAATTTTTTTTGCCACTTTCCAGATTCTCACAAACTGCACTGTATATGAAAAGGTAGAAAGACAGCTTTAAAGCAGAACGGGTAATGGATAGAGAAGGGATCACAGTTATGAAGGTTCCATGGTGGAGATCAGACCCCTACCTGCCCTGGGGGACTCGTATATGGCTTGAGAGTAGACCGCCTTGTGGACTGTGTCAGCCTACATCTTGTACATAAATTGTTTTTAAACATGGAAGTTTGCCACTGTATCCATAGCATGTAAAATAGGGTGCAGAATGGAACTTTTATGGAGAAGATTTGCTTCCATGTGTCCACCAAAAAGAGTAATTCTGAAGGAGTCATTCATTACCCATCACAAGATAAAAGTGCAGTTAGAAAATAAGAACATACGCAGAAATCTCGTCATAGTTGCAGGTGTTGCGTAATAAGAAATCATTCAAGACGACTGCAGAAAGAAAACCGTTCTTCTCTACCCCTGCAATGTTTTCAGAGATTTATTTACGAACACCAGTCTGATCTACATGGCCAATCAGTGTAATGGCATTTGAATTCAGTCAGTTCAAGAAATTAACTGTAATTTGATTGTTGAATTGGGAAAATGCCTATGATGTTATATTAGGTTGATGCGTTGCTTGTTAAATCACAAGGGGATTGAAACTGTGTGTGGAAACATTCTTTTGTCTCCAAAAGTACAAAGTTCTCCATTCTGTTGACACTGAAGGCCTCAGAGTTGATAGATAAGGCAACACATGCTAAAATGGAAAGCATGCAGTTATGCAATGCTGAATGACTCACAGTTGGAGAAACCCAGTGATGTTGTGCTGTCTGTTGTTACTTCACCAACTGGTGTTGTAATCCAAGTTGCATTATATCCAGATATGGAAATACAATGGTTAGTAAAATGCATGGTACAAACCTCTCCCTGGTGCAGTACAATATCTAAAATATTGTTTTCCCACAGTATGTACCATGTACAGTGCATTTCCCATACCAACACTTTTACATGTTACCGTATAGGTCATTGCCACACACAATAAGTTTGAAGATGTCAGGCAGAATCATGTTGGAATCATCCCCAGAGAGTGCCCTGATGGCAAACTCAAATTTAATGGCTGATTTCTTAATCCAGCCAAGCCTTTTCCCTGGGGGTTACATTCTCATGGTACAGCCCTTCCAGTGTTAAATCAATCAATAAATGAATAAATCAATGAATTAACACATTTTGGATTTCCCATATTCAAAAAATAATAATGATTTTCAGATCAGCCAAAAATAAATTATAACCAGACTAAAGTTCTAAGGTTCCATCAAGCATGAAAACAAAACAAAATAAAACAAAACTGAAAAATTCAAGAAACTCAAAAACAGGAAAAGGTGTGGTTTGACTGAATTGTATTTGCCCTTAAACTGGCATCGTGCATTTGATTGAATCTAAGGGAGTACCTTATCTCTGACTGACTTTGCAAGAACTAAATGTTAAAATTTGGGAAAGTTTAAGGGCATATGAGATCCAGTAAAACCAGACTGAATTTGTTTTGGGATTCAATCAAAGAAAAAACTAAAAAACCAATATACAGGAATAGGTATGGCCTGACAATTGTGGTGCCAGGGCATTTCATTTATTTTATGAAATAATGAAGAGGTGGGAAACAAATATTGGTTTGTCAAAATTGTTGTTCAGAGAAAAAACTATTTCAACAGGCAACAGTAGAATTAAAGTGCTTCATCTTATAATTTAATATGGGTATTTGATAGTATTCTTGTGAGCTGATTGATGATTAAAGGGAGTTCAACACACACCAGAAAACACTACAAGCTGTGGCATAGCTGCAAAAGTGTTCTTTCTGGCTTTTGATGCCAGAAGCATTTTTTCATGCCGTATGGTGGACAATAATATTTTTATATTTGATATACGTTTTTGCTGAATACACTGCTATGTAGCATTAAAGCAACAAAAGCTGAAAGCCAATGCCCTTGGACCAGCAATTATTAAAACGTTGATATATATTTAATGTCAGTTTCTATTATAAAACTGACCTTTGTCTGTCCATGCCTGTGTAATATTATCCATTTCCAAATCAGCAACCACTCTTGTCATGGGTCAACATACAGGTTTGTCATTAAAAAACTGCTTGCTGGAAGTAATGACACCTTTGTGTCTTTAGGATCTGGTAAATTGAACATTAAGCTGCATTTGTAAGGAACACAATAGGAGTTGACCTTATCCTGGGGCTGTTTTTATGACTTTTCAGTTTGAACTGGTCGGGACCCAGTAACATGAGCAGAGATGCAAGGTATAGAAATGACCAGAACCTTACATCTCTGTTTCACCATGCATAACATTTTTCTTTACTGTGACTTACTGCTCTTACTAGTAACAAGATAAC
This sequence comes from Anguilla anguilla, assembly GCF_013347855.1. Classification (NCBI taxonomy): domain Eukaryota; kingdom Metazoa; phylum Chordata; class Actinopteri; order Anguilliformes; family Anguillidae; genus Anguilla; species Anguilla anguilla. Next base: position 28,081,137 of record NC_049206.1, on the reverse strand, counting down.
AAGAATAAATACAATACTATGAATCATTTATAAATTCCTTTGTTGCTGGGCATAATTACTAGGACTGATTTTTGGTATGAATGCACCTTTAATGATCTGTTTATCTTCGTTGAGGCTTGTAATGATCTCTTTTCATGGTTGGGTGGGGTGACAAGAGCTTCTTGTCCCTGAATGCTTTAAGTATTAAGCTTAACTATTAAACACTAACCCCAGGCATGCTCAGCTTTAGTGACAGGGACTGGGAGGAATTCACCTCTGGGAACAAAGAAAATGGCATTCTCTCCAACTGTGCAAATGCCCGGTGATGCCAGGAGAGCTCTATATGGCTGTTACCATTATGAAATGTATATAGTCCATAATGATGGAATATATATATATTTTTTGTTTTCTAATTAAGGTAGGGTAGTTATCCCATCACTACAATATCTAAAGAAGTTCATCAGTGAAAGAGCACATTTTCAAAAAGATGCATATCCACTTTTTGCATCTGGATGACTTTATAGGCAACATTTACATAAAACAAATTAGGAAAATAGTATAAACGTTTAAAAAGGCATAATTTGCTATGATTGAATTTAATCGTGTGACTTTTTAATTGACGCATGACGCATATAACTATTCTAAAACGTATTCTTGGCTGATTACTTTTTGTCTGAACTGGTATTGAATGCTGCAAAGGGAATTTATTTTTTCCCTTTCACTTTCTTCTAAACCCCCTCTTCTCCACTCCTTCTGTCACTGAACATCATAGTCTCTACAACCAGCTGTCTAATAATACTGCTGTCTCCTCACTCTTCTCTCTTCTAACACTTGATTCTTTTTGTCACCTTTTCAACAGACCTACATCCTTTCCAAGTCCGTGTTTATCTGACACATGCACTGATAGGACCCCACTGTGGGGACCAGAGAGAATGTGACACACAATGCCCTGTCCAGCTGCTATTCCCTCCTCTCTACATTTTCATCCTCCATCACTGCTGCTAAGGCTAACTTTTTCAAACTAGAATTAAGGACTTGTCTTTTAACCCATGCAAACTGTATTCATTCTTCTACCACTTTTATCTGAGTGGTATATTATGTTTTTTTTTTTTTGTCTAAACACATAAATAAAATACATCAGTGACTGGTGTTTGAATTTTCACTTTACGTACCTGAACTAGGCTATAGCTCAAGACAGACAGATCTGGTGAACTAATTGTTTCTGTCTTTCACATTGTGCTTCTTGGCATGCATGTATTCACTTAGGAAAGCAATGATTTACAGTAAGTGAGCCACTAGATTAGGGCTTCCCAGCCCTTTTCCTCTTGAAGCCACCTCAATAAACTGTTAAACCCGTAATGCCTTATTTAACATCTACAACAGGCTGAAATGTACAATAGTACATTGAAGCATGTATCAGTTGCTGTCGCTTTATATTATGAATCAAATAGGCTCAACTGTTTGGTACAAGAAATATCTAGGCTATTTATTACAATGAGGTTTATTTTACAGTTGATGTAATTTTTAAAGTTTTAAGCTATTTAGTGCTCTTTTATATTAAAGAGGAAACGTTTGATAAGGACCCCCCTTGGGACAACCTATACTAAGCACACGTGTGTGTCTGTGTGAACTCTGCTTTACAATGTGTACAATGTGTACCTGTATATTTTCATTAAATATGGGTGAAAGAAGAAGAGAGTACTAACATGCTGGTATTATTCTCCCAAATGATATACTCCACCCGTTATTATAGTATGGATGTGTGTTTCCATATTTCAATATGGGTGACTAAACCCTCTCGTCCCCAGGGTGCAGGTGTGATGGTGTGGCTGTTTCCGTGACCACACGTGACGAGATGTCGGGTGACACCAGCACCCTGTCCTGGAGGCTGCCAAGCCCTGGCGGCCCTGATTGGTCAGACTGTGGCTCCGATGGGGCAGGTTCTGGGGCTGGGGGCCCTGTGAAGATCCTGAAGGTCTGCTTCATCAGCAACAGCTCCAACCTGGGCAAGAACTTCAAACTTGTCAAATGCGACAGCTCCTGGGAGATTAAGGTAAGAGGCCCCAGAACAGTGCAATTAAAGTGCATGCTATTATGACTGGCATCTTCCATTAATTAAATGACTATTAATGCAAATGCCTTAATACAGGGGTGTGCAGTCATAGGCCACAGGGGATGCCATTGCACCCCCACGAATCACCATCTCATCATTTTTATTTGGCTACTTGTTTATTAGTTTTACCCAAAATTAATTAGAATTTTATTTTTAAAAAGATACTTAGAATATGCATCTATTTTGGAGTATTGAATGCTCCATTTTGGAGTATTGAAAGTGCAAGTAGTAACTTTATCTGCTGTTCATTTGCAATTGGGTAAAGAGTAATGTAGACCACACACTAAAATTAGCTGGACCAAGCTTATTCAAAGTTCAGATGGCGTGACTACAGTACCATATCTGGTTCATCAAATTCTTTATTAGAAATACCAACATTATCTTAAAACCACAAAACCATGAAAATCATTGTGACATAGCAAACTTTAGTTTGGGTATGCTGAGGAAACAGACACTAAATTCAGCGGCATACCAGCACCTGGGTAAGCCAAGAATCGTAGTTTTTCATTGCTATCTGCAGTCATAAATTCCCTCTCCCCCTGCCCCTCTAATTTTTTGGCACCCCCATGACAGGCAGATTTTTAAATACTGTGCACGCTCCTGCCATAATATTAGCAGAGTCAGACCTTTGTTGATTAGCTACACAGCTACATACAGTATTAAGTCTTGTCGTGCTCTTTTTCTGTTCCCATTGGAACCCATTGTAGATCAAAATGTTTGCACAAAATGAGGTTGGGCTGGTTAAAATAACATAGCTGGGGGGAGGGCTAACCCTCGCTAACAAGCAATACGATGGGAAATAAAAGTTGATAACCCATTCATTGTTGATTTAATGAGCTAACAAGTTAAAAGGACTTTGATAAGTCATTGCTAGCTCTCTGGGGTATGCCCAAGGGTATGGGCACAAGGTTATCTTGTTTTTGCATCACTTGTACATGCATGTAAAGGGGGGAACTATGTTTCGTGTGAACTGCGTTATGTGTCGCCTCTCCTGGAGCCGCAATGAGCTGTTATGTTTCCATACTGTCAAGGCCCCGTTTTAAAGCCACAAAGTAGTCTACATACACAAGTACAAAAAAAGCATGTTGGTTTTGGTATATTAATAATGCAAACACACAGAGCATGTCAAAATTTCATTGGCAGCTCCAATCAGCTGCCCCAGAATTTGCTTTGTATCATCATAAAATGGGCACATGGGCATACTGCATCAACGTGCTTATCTTACTGTAGCATTCAAGCAGAGTGAGCAGTTTGAAGAATACGCTGGACAGTTATATCAAACTCAGACAAGTATGACTTGTTATCTGTGGTGCTTATACAGTACTGTTTATTTTCTTATTACTTGCAAATCAGTTAACACTTTTGTTTTCTGGAAGATATCTTATTATTCGAGTAACACATATTCATCCCCATCAGGTGTGTAGAGCACAAGGCATAGGCTGATTACCAAGTGTTGTATATTTTACTAAAATGCAAGTATGTTAAACATTCAAACTGGAAATTTTACCGGCATTCTATTCTATTTTAATATTCGACCATTTCTAATAATTCTATAGGAACATTGACAGAGATTGAGCATTTTCCTCATTTAGCTATTCACAGTGTGTTGAAAGTCTGAGTCTAGTACCTTACCCATGACTGCACTGCACATGTAAGGACCTTCAAATTCATTCCAATAGCTGTTTCATTATTATTTATTTATTTATTTATTTTATTTCAAGAATAATTAAGGATTATTGTGTTAATGTAATCATAGGCCTCCTAACAATATAACTCTATAACAATGTAATTGTCTTTGCTGAATAGAATTCACTGTATGTGCACTGTAGGTATACAACATCCTCCACAGTTTGTTTATAACACTGTCTTCTCTGTGGTTTCCTCTCTGGACTGAAATTGAAAGTATTAAGAAATCTGATGGCAGAGCAGTTATCTTATGCAACTAGATGCCCTAGGGTAGCGTTTGCTTCAAATTATGTTCTTCTGTCAAGATGTGTTCCCACCCAAGTGGGATATTCTGTTACTGTTCATGGTTGCAACTTAGCCAGCTCAAAAATTCCCCTGTATTTATTTATTTAAATGAGGGGAAATTAATTTGATACAGCATTCATGCTATTTAGCTAACGTTACATGTAGCCAACTTCAATAACAAAGCTAACAAAATTGCTAACAACTTTGAAAAGGCTACGGATAACTTCATGAAAAAGTCATTCAATTTAAGTATATTAACTAGCAATGATAGACCTATGGACTTATCCACATGCAATTCTGTGTTTACATCCAAATTCTAGCTAAATGTCCAGGGTATATAAATGCAATGATTCATTCATTCAGGGTGGTATTTCAGGAAGCAGGGTTTGAGTTTGCTGGATATCTGTGTGGAGTAAAACCCAGAACTGCCCTTTTTCAGTTCATGTTCCAGTTTTACTTAGTGCGCTTATCCAGCAAACTCAATATCCTGCTTCGTGAGACAGGGCCTAAAATAGGCCTAACTAAATACCAAACGAGGAAAAACACAAAATAGCTGCACTGGCGCTGTTAAGTTAATACCATACAATGTTACCATTCACTAAAGGGTGTATTCAGTGTATAACACTACATAATTACGGTTACCATCTATTTGGAATCATTCGTTTTGCACTTGTAGCACTCGAGGGTATGTCTTCAATGAAGGTGTGGGTGGGGTTGAGGACTAAGGAGGTGTGAGTGGGGTTTACAAACACAGAGCCTACAAGGACCGCAAAATCCTATGTAGCATACCTTTAAATCGTATCCCCATTTCTGCAATGGGCCTCATTCATGAAGCGTGTACAATACGATCATATTTGATCGCAAACTGCATGTAAGAACGTTTCCAGGAACATTTCAGCCATAGCCATAATTTCAGTCATAATTTTTTTCTTATCTGTTTTTTTTTCATGGCTGTTTTCTTATGTTAATCACATGAACAGGATTGTGCATAAAATTTACTACAGTCAGCATTTATCATCTCGTACACCTGGGATACGCACAAAAACAAAGGTCAGCACATGTGTCAATGAATCTCATATTGATTTTTCATAAGAACATTTTTAAGAACAAAAGTAAGAATAATTTAAGAAAGGTTTGTGAATGAGGCCCAATGATTAGGTGTGCAGTTACAAACGCCAGGTTTAGGAAATGCCCTGTTCTACATCCGCATCTGTTTTTACTTGCACTACAGGCTAAAGGTACTAGGCGCCTTAGAAAAGCTAAAAGTATATTTCACTCAATTTTATAATCTCCCTCCCACCCCTCCACCTTTCACTTCGCAAAAAGATTGGATAGACTTCCAATAATTAATTTAATTGTCATTAAAGCCAAGGAGGCTATTTCAATGGAAGTTATGCCTAAGTATTTTTTATTGTGTTATTGTAGGTTGGTTTGTTTGCTTTATTGTTGAACATTCTTTCCTGCTATCAGCTGGAAAAGAAGCTCATGATCTGTCTGCTAATGTCATCATATCCAAGTAGTCTGCCTCAAGTGAAGACATTTAGTATTTGGAAGTCAGTATTTTCTCACAAAGATGTCTCTTTTTTTAGCTATGTGACACTGCATTTGATTGATTTTCTCTTCCAGGCCATCATCAAGTCTATCCTGATAAGTGGCCGTTTGGGTCCAAATATAAAGTACCCAGGCTGTTATGGGCTCCTGCTCAAACACCTCAAATCGGAAGAACTCCACTGGCTCCACCCAGACATGACGGTGGGAGAGGTGGAGCAGAAATATGAGAAACTACACTTGGAGGCCGAGTGGAGGTAAGTAGGCTCAGCACAACCTTGAATTTTACCAGTGTCATGCATGAATGTGAAAATCTAAATGGCAGTATCTCGGGCAGACTTCTGCAATTCCATTTCCGAAGACCTGCTCCTTCTCTCTTGAATGGCTGTGTAAACCAGACGGGTGTATAATTCAGCAAAGTACTTCGTCTCATGTCATATGGCCTCTTAGAGAGTGAGAAAGACACAGGGACAAAATGAAAACAAAGGTACCATTAGCCGAAGTGCATACGGATACAGGATGGTATATCTGTATGCTTTTAACACTCATTATCTGTGCCTATTCAAGTTCAAAACTCCTACAGATAAAGGATTGCTAGATGTTATTGTTGCGTGTATGCATTTCTGAGAGCTCAGTGCTATCATCACTGGTTAACCGGAAATGTCAGTGTGTGAAAATGCCATTTATGGTTGTTGTCAGACAAATGGCATATGATAAATATGTGAATTCTGTCTTTACGCATTTTCTGACAAAATCAGTTTTAGTTCACCCTACAGGGAAGAGATCACATGCAGAAAATATGCAGGATGTTTCAGAGGATATTGAGGTGGGATGTGGTGAAGAACCAGATAAATAGCCAATAAGGCATCAGGCCCCAATGGAATATATCTACTGTAAGTGTATTGAAAGAACTACTGTATTTATAAACTGTTTTTAAAACTGGAGAATTACCAGATGACTGAAAATACAGGTCAGTATTTTTAACATGCATTATCAGATCCTGTCCTGTGAACAGGCAAAAGTTAAGCGATTATTACTTAACGTGAATAATAAATTGAAATGTCTTTGAGTTCACTTTCAGCAGTAGAGCTCAAGGATACATTTGTATTTTAGTTACAATCATTTACTGAAATATCTGTTGGTTTAGTTTCCACTGAAATCAGCTTCTCTATCTCTGGCCTCCCATTACAAGTGTGACTGAAAATACACTCACCGGCCATTTTATTAGGTACACCTGTTCAACTGCTCATTAACGCAAATATCTAATCAGCCAATCACGTGGCAGCAACGCAATGCATTTAGGCATGTAGTCATGGTTAAGATGATCTACTGAAGTTCAAACCAAGCATCAGAATGGGGAAGAAAGGTGTTTTAAGTGACTTTGAACATGGTATGGTTGCTGGTGCCAGACGGGCTGGTTTGAGTATTTCAGAAACTGCTGATCTACTGGGATTTTCACGCACAACTATCTCTAGGGTTTACAGAGAATGGTCCGAAAAAGAGAAAATATCCAGTGAGCGGCAGTTCTCTGGACGAAAATGCATTGTTGATGGCAGAGGTCAGTGGAGAATGGCCAGACTGGTTCGAGCTGATAGAAAGGCAACAGTAACTCAAATAACCATTCGTTACAACCGAGGTATGCAGAAGAGCATCTCTGAACGCACAGCATTTCGAACCTTGAAGCAGATGGGCTACAGCAGCAGAAGACCATACCGGGTGCCACTCCTGTCAGCTAAGAACAGGAAACTGAGGCTACAATTTGCACGGGCTCACCAAAATCGGACAATAGAAGACTGGAAAAATTTTGCCTGGTCTTGTATCAACGGTTCAGGCTGGTGGCGGTGGTTTAATGGTGTGGGGGATATTTTCTTGGTACACTTTGGGCCCCTTAGTACCAATTGAGCGTTGTTTAAATGCCATAGCCTACCTGAGTATTGTTGCTGACCATGTCCATCCCTTTATGACCACAGTGTACCCATCTTCTAATGGCTACTTCCAGCAGGAAAATGCGCCATGTCACAAAGCTCAAATCACCTCAAACTGGTTTCTTGAACATCACAATGAGTTCACTGTACTCAGATGGCCTCCACAGTCACCAGATCTCAATCCAATAGAGCACCTTTGGGATGTGGTACAACGGGAGATTCGCATCATGGATATACAGCCGACAAATCTGCAGCAACTGCGTGATGCTATCATGTCACTATGGACCAAAATCTCTGAGGAATGTTTCCAGGACCTTGTTGAATCTATGCCACAAAGAATTAAGGCAGTTCTGAAGGCAAAAGGGGGTCCAACCCAGTACTAGGAAGATGTACCTAATAAAATGACCGGTGACTGTATAAGGTAGTCTTATATTGCATTCCCAGAACAAAGTACACAATGTTCACTTGTGATAGACTGCCTTGTAAAAACACCTGCCCAGAGGGCCAGTGTGTCCGGGCTGGATCTGCGCCGATTCTGGCCCAAAGTCAGCACTGCCAGGCCAGAACTGGTGCAGATCCAGCCCATACTTGCTGGCTGTCTGGGTGAGACCAGAGAGGCGTTGTCCTTTTTGCTGGGATATTTAGCCACTTTACCAATTTGCTGATAGGCTCAATTTGAACTGGAAGGTAAAGTTTCAGGATTTCTGTTAGGTTTTCCTCAATGGGCAGGAGAGGGGTCCCGTCTCTCCCTGGAATGCCAGATAATTATCCCTTTTAACTGGTGACAGGAAGTTGGGAAGTTCCTAGTAAGGTGATGCTGTAAAGGCTGAATGAAAATGAGGACACCAACCTCCTTTCCTCTTCTGGTCTGTTTAAAATGATTATCATTAGATGTCGGTGTCTAATTTAAATAACCATTGGGGCTATAAGAGCTTAGGCTATAGAGGTGTTTTTATTTTAATTTCTTAAAGCCTTTCCTCAGAAGTTAAAAAGACACGCATTCTAAGAAACATGTAGAATTAATATGCTTATCTGTATTCAGAAACTTTAGAGAATGAAACTCTGGAGGGTTTGGGGTCAATTGCCTGGCATTAAATGTCCCATCCAGCACAAATGGAAAAGAGCTCAGGTTTAATTTGATCGAGGTTAGTGAAAATTGTGACTAACAAAATGCACAACGTTTATGAAACATGCAACGAAACTGCACATAAATGTGCATGGTTCTCCAAGATAATACAGTTGGCGCAATATAAAGGGTATTTGGCTTCATATTTCACTTCATCTTTGACAAGATAGCAGACTCTTTATCCAGACAGAGATTTCTGGGGAGCAGCTTTTTATTCAAGGCACAGTGTGTTCATACAGTGTACAAGCCTGCATTGCTTAGTGATTTTTAACACAAGATCATTGACTCCGTCGTTTCCATTTAATTTTAAATATGCACATCGTGTTAATGCAGGATCCTGCGGTTTTCACTCAGATACGCGGAGACAAAACGCAGGGTAAAAATGCACTGCACTGATATTGGTCTGACATTTGTGTTTTTATCATTTATGTTTTATATTATGCTTTATATTATGTTTTTGATCATAATATTTACACAGCTGTTGGTAGCATTGCAAGATTCAAAGAGAAATCGCATAATTTGACTGAAAAGTGGAAAATGACATGTTACTCTCTAGCTACCTTTTTAAAGATAATGCATTTGTTTTCTGTGCCTGTCATCATTGTACTGTGACCAGTTTAAACTCTGGATTATCAAAAAAAAAACTTTTTAAAAAAGGTAGATTTTTTAAAATGGGCCCCCTCAGATGCACGCAAACATGTGCACACACTGCTCCATTAGTCCTAGGTATTTTACAGTAGACAATGTGTTGGGTTGTACGACTTAGGCGATTGGGATAATATAGGTAAAGGTAGACATCAGAACCATGAACTGGGCTCAGTCTGGACAGTGCTTGGCTGCAGGCTGTTCGAAACATCAACAGTTACTGAAACAAACTTCACAACTAACTAGGCCAATAGCTTGCTTAGGTCTTCATGACACAACTTACCAAAAAAGCACAAAAAACAAGCTTAATTTGGCGTAGCAGCTCCCTTGTTGTAGGCTAGGCTATGTATAAGCCTTCACTGTGTATGTTATTCATTTAAAGGTTTCCCACTCGGCTAGGAGTTTGCTTGAAAGTTAGCTAGGCAGTAAGTATTGCTACAGCCACAAACTATGTAAAGTTTAACCATTCTAGCTAGCTAAAATCACCTTTCAATAAAATCCACCAGTTACTGCCTTGACACTTTTGCTCTCCTTGAAATCTCAGAAGCTACAGGGGGTAATGCGCACAGAATGTCCCCAATGTACGTGCCATTTTTAGCTTGTGGAATTCTGCGTCTTTTGAACGCAGGACATTTCAAAGTTGTATTTTACGCTAAATGTCCAAAGGTGGTCCAAAACTATATATTTTTTTATAGTTATATTGGCATGTTTGATTACAAGATATGTATTTTTGCAAGCAAATAAACACATGACAAAGTGTTTAAGTCTGCTTTGATAATAGTGCTTTTGTTAAATAGCTGTTAGGTGGTGATTCTCAGCCCCCAGTAAATCAATGTTAATCAGTATTTGGCTTACAAAGCTAATTCTAAACAGAAAATTTTTTGTGTGTACATGAGATAGGACAGCTTAAGCCCCCCAATTTAATAAATATTACATGGTAAGTAGCTCTGCGGACCTGGGTCGAAAAACGTGAACTATTCGCATGTAGATTACAGTTATCCATAACCAAAATTTCATGATCAAGGTTTTCACTTAGGAATGCCGTTTTCCTACATAAAATAAGAAAGCAATTGTCGAGCCACACGGCGGCTATAGCTAACAGGCTGACAATATCAGAAACCTAACACCAGTCCCCTTGAAAAAACACTTTAACTATTCACTCCTTTGAAGGGCGTCCAACAAGCCTACATTTAGCGGTCTCCAGCAAATTAAGATACCGAGCTGTGATGCTCTTGACAGAAAGTAGTCAATAACCAGTCCACTCAGTCTTTCCTGCCAGATGCTGCTCCTCATGCAGTTCTTGATTCATCTTCATTTAAAAAATGATTCATTCATTTAAACAGCACTCACTGCTGTTGCAACTATGGCAGACAATGTCATAACATCCGCAGTAGCCTACACACCTCACATCATATGATGTTTCACAATCAAGTTAGGTGACTGAGGTGTGTTTTGATGATCTCAGTTTTAAAACATATCCTGAATGACAGGAGATGAGCAGGGAAGGTTGTTGATAGGTTATATTCATAGTCGGACAGACTTTTTGATATGGTTGAGTTGCAGGGTTTGGTGATTGCATTTTTAAAAAGCCATCCTACTCTGGCAACTTGGCTACCTTTCTCTCCTAGTTCATTTTCTCTTTTCTATTCTGAGATCCACTTTTTGTGTTTGTTAGGTATTTTGATATGCTTACTTGTAGCTAGGACTTCACATTGTTCTCTTATTCAGCTAGCTAGCTGACCTTAAAAATTCAATGCCAAAACTGGCTAACAAATAGAAACTTCACATTAGACCACAGCATGAGATATTTCCCAGAAATCTTTTAATTTCAGAAAATAACACTAGTACCAAAGAAATTACCACAAATTACTTAATTGAATAGTTTTAATCATGTTTTCTGTAGAATTGGCATATAGACTAAGTTTGACGTGATCACAGACTATTAAAAAAAAGCGTATTAACCATGAGACGAGTCTGCTTATTGAACAATGAATAAAACAGATGACACGACAAAACCAAATTTGTTTACTGTCTCTGATGCAAGGGCCCTTGCATCAATACACTTTTTTCATGTAGAGCTAGTTATCCACAATGTTTGGGGGGAGGGAGGGGGGCAGAGAAAAAACTTGGGGGATCCCCAAAATCGACCCTGCTCCTGAAGACTTTTTATGCATATGTTGTATGAAATAAATGTATTTTTATTATTATATATATTTCTCTAAATTGACATTGTCATATTTGTACAATATTTTGAGACATGAAGGGGAATTTCATATGAGACACACTGAAGATTAACTTTTAAAATGACTTATTATTGGGTTTTTCATATCAATAGGCCACAAAGCAAGCACCATCAAAACCAAGCAAAATGTACTTCGTGGATTACCTCAATTCAGTTAGTTCATGTTTCATTCCCATTTATACAACATACTAGTTTAATCACTAGTTCAAGCGGCTTTTTGAAAACTAACATTGTTACTTATCACCATGGAGTATATATATACACATCCAGGAAGAGCAGGCATAAGTTCACATTTATAATTCTGGTATAAGAAACTCAGCCACTCAAGTGACGGGGCATTATTTTTCGAGCTTGTAATACACCCTTAATCTTGTTACACACTAGATTGATGCTTTACTGCATGCTTTATCTACATTACCAGTAGTATAATGAGGATGAACACTACATGTTTCTGTAATATAAAGCAGTAACACATTTACTGTATGGTTGAATGGATACACAGGGTGGATGACAACTGTCAGACAGTTCTACAACAATGTACAACATGATTTATCTCTTTGGCTTTCACTGGCATGGAGTTGAATGGTGCAGACCACAGAACAGCTGACTGCCATTGTTCTGCTTGGTGTCATGTGTGATGAATTGCAGACCTGTTCAGCCATACTGATGAATACACCAGAAGTGTCTCAGTAGACGCTCCGCAGGGCCCAGATCTACAGTAGTCTCAGCCACATGGAGGGAGGAACTGGAATGTCAGTCCTTAGCAAGACTGATTTATCACATCAATTTGAGCATAATAGAACATAGAAATAATGTAAACTTAAAATTGCCGTACTTCATATCAGCTAGGCTCAATTTCCTTTGGATTTTCTAATCTTTAATATGGAGGATGTGGGTTGTACTTAAATATATGTTAATTTCTTTTTTTGGTATGTGAAGATTGCATTACCAAAGACATTAGCTAAATGGCATATAAATTAGGTAAATTTATTTTCCCCATTTTTCTGCCAATTTGGAATTCTCAACTGCATTCATATGTTAAGAGCATTGCAGCAGCCTCATCTATCTACTCAGGAGAATGCAGAAGGGCATGTGCTCTTCTCTGAAACTTGCTCTGTCTGTTGCTGCTACTTTATGCTACACAGTTCACCAATTAGGTTTGCGCAGGCATCGAGTTAGAGGAAGATTCTTTCTGTACAGTTTATGTAAGTGCTGTATGGGCACTGGATTTTCCAGAAGTGACTGGTGATGTGGGATGAGACACAGACTGAATTCTGTCCTCCCTGTATGTGCAGCCAATCACAAACCACCCTGTAGGACTCCAGCCGCAGCCAGCACTGAATGTTACAAGCATTGAACAGATGCACTGATGCTCAGCTCCATCATCCAACACTGTATTGCAGTGAATATTGGTATGTTTATGTGTGTTCTTTCATATCTCATTTTCAACAAAATTAATCTACTCAAACCTTTTCTTCAGGTATGATCTGAGAATCCGATACATTCCAGACAACTTCTTAGAGAAATTTAAAGAAGACAGAACCACAATGTTGTACTTCTATCAGCAGGTGAGTGACCTTATTATAAATCTACCTCACGGGCTCAAAGTGTAACATATTAGACTCCTTTTTGTTATAATTTTACATGTGGTACCCATGCTATAATTTCTCACAACTGTTATATTTCTGTTAGATATGATAAATAATGAGAACTCATACTGAAAACAAAAAACACGAAACCAGATTTTAGGGCCAGTTGCATTTATTTATATTATGCTATAAAAAATTTTTTTGAAAAGAGACAGAAAGAAAGTAACACAAAACCTTGGATCTGTTCTTTTGGGCTTCATGCAGGTCCGCAGTGAATACATGCAGCACCATGCCAGCAAAGTCAGTGATGGGATGGCATTACAGCTGGGCTGCCTGGAAATCAGGTAACATCCTCGCCAGTGCCAGGCCAATTAAGCCAATAAACTAATCGTAAGAAAATGAGTTTTATCATAAATGACAGAGAGTTGGAGCAAGTCCAATTTATATTCAATAACTAAAGGAAGATTTTATGTAATTCAGCCATACCATCGGTTGCTTTGTTCAATTTAATTAAATTAGATATTTTATGGGGAAACAGCTGTTTTCTCTGTTTTGATGTGCTTTTTGTTTCAGGAGGTTTTACAAAGACATGAATGCTAAAGGTCTGGAGAAAAAGTCAAATTTTGAATTGTTAGAGTAAGTATGAACTTTGTGTGTGTCTGTCCTACTTCTGTAATAATACTATACCTGTCTTACATGACTTTAATGGTAATTAAAGCCACACATATGTGTCATATGACACTGTATAAACTTTCCTTCTTTGTTCCAGGAAGGACGTGGGACTTGAACTTTTTTTCCCCAAAATGCTTATTGACAGCATGAAGGTACAGCCCTGATATTGTTTAACAATTGAATGCAATAACACCATTGTACAATCTCCCCCGTCCAAATACCAATGCTCTGCAATTATAACTAAAAACCAAACTAAAGTCCAGAAATTTCTGCAGTTCATAAATATAGTTATACACTTCACAAACCAATTGCCTCTGCATACTCCATCTTGTGTTATGGTGATTTGCACCACGATTTGGAAACTGTAATGCAAATGCAATATCAGTTCAAAGAGACCAACCTTTTACTAAACTATTTAAATGTACAACGCATCCACAAGTGTGAAAGGAAATAGCCATTATTAAGAGGTCACATGCGCAGCACTGCATGATCATCACCTGTGGCTGGATTACAGATAGATTTTTAATAGCTTTTGCAATAGTCAACAGCTTGCTTTTGATAATAGGCTGCCAGTCTGTCAGATATGTGAACAATACAACTGTTGCTTATGGGATGGTGTGGTGCTAGTTTGTATGTGTTTCAAGGCGATACTTGGAGTGATTCCCTTCAAAAAAACTTGTTTCTAAAGGTGTAATTTTTTTATTTGATCAACTGAACAACAGGTGAAGTTTGTTCTTTTGTCCCTGTATGGAACATTTTACTGTGGTCTAATCTAAGAGTGACCAGTGCTGGTGTATAAAGTTTTTTTTTTTGTGTGAACATGAGGTGATTGGTTTAAACAGAAACCCAAAACCCTTCGCCAATGTTGTTGATATTTATGTGTACATGTATGTATGGTATATGTCAGATTCCCTGAGAAGTCTCATGATTAACTAATTCATTGATTAATTGAGTAACTGCTTGGTGGACAGCCAAAACAACTGAGGAAGATGATCCAGCAGACCTTCCTGCAGTATGCTACGCTTAAGGAAGAGGATTGCATGGAGAAGTTCTTCGAGACACTCAGCAAATTCTCCAACTTTGACGAGGAGGTGTTTCCTTGTGAGCTGGTGGTGAGTTTCCCCCTTTGGCTAGAGAAGGCTGTCAAAGCAAACTAGCAAAAGCAAATGTGCTGCTAGCAAGCCCATATCATAAAGGAAGAGGTGCTGTCAAAAGTTGTTGCCTCGTTGCCTCTTTCTGTGAACATGACAAAAATTCAACAAAACGAGTTAACTTTTGAGCTAGCTCAAAATGTCAATACAATACCACTGGGCACCAATCTCCACTCACTTTGCAAACTAATGTTTCCATCTTTACAGAACCTGCACCGTTTTTGGCCATATACTTCTGAACCAGTGCCCACTTAGAGCACATTTGTATTTTGAATACAAAATCAGAAAATACCTGAACAGAACTCCTGTTCTTTTTCCAGGCAGTTAAAAATGGCAAGACATTTAGTAAATGATTATGGTAACTGTAATTAGTATGCTGGAGTGTTTTATCAAATTATTATGCTTGCTGAGATCTGAGTTCTAATCTGAACCTAATTTACTACACAGTCTCCAGTGTTTTCACATTATTTTCTCTGTGTCTTCTACAGCAAGGCTGGAGTCTTGCGGTGGAGCTGGTCATTGGACCCAAAGGCATCTGCCAGCGTACACAGAAGCACTCAGCGGTGAGAATGTCACAGGTTCCTCCCATATTGACCCCAGTGTGTCCCCCCTCACAGCCTCTGCAGTACTGATTTCACCGCACAGTGAACCCCATTAAAAGCCTGTTTCACAGTTATTTAAAAAAGTTCTATTTAAGAGGTATAGAAGATATAGTCAGTGCTGATCTGAAATCCTTTTTGAGGTTTACCATACCATTTGTTATTTAATTTTGTTCAATTTATTCCTCCAGCCCATCTGCCTAGCTGATTACAAACAGATTAAGAGCATCAAAAGTTCTGTACAAAGTGACAGCAAAGCACTTCTGAATCTGAATATAGAAGGAGCCGCTCAGGTAAGCACAAATAAGGTTGATTTATTGGACTGTCATAAATTAGATGATCTAATGAGCCCTTGACTGAGGCTGTGATTGCAATAATTTCCTTTTTATTGAATTATCAGTCTAAATTTTATAGACAAGAGACAAAAAAATATAGATTAAAAACCATTTTTAATATGCTGTGGCACAGCCCACACATTTTTATTGTTTGGAACATTTCAAGGATAAAGTTGTAAATTAATAAATTATATGAGGAATTCATTGCTTTTTATTCAGGTTTTTAGTTTTAAGAAACATCGGGGACATTGTTATTGGGCAGTGGCTAATGACAAAACTAATAACAGGATGAATACTATACCTGTGTTTCATTATGTGGCCATATGCTGTACCTGTGTTTCATTAAAGAATGTATGCTGTATCTGTGCTCCTAGCCTTTGTCCATCCACACGGCTTCCATCAGCATGGCAGAGAACATGGCTGACTTGATAGATGGCTACTGTCGAATACAGAGCAATACAGAGGCATCTTTGATCATGAGGCCACAGAATGGTAAGGAGCTTACCACCCAATTGACCAGTGGGGGTTACTGGTGCACAATGAGGTGCTGTCATCCAGGCCAAGCGAAACTTTCAATTGGCTGGAACCAATTGTGCATCATCATGCAGGGCTGCCAACCACTGTTGGCAAAGGCATGGTCTGGATTTGATACCAAACTGTCAGGCCAATCCATACACTTGAACAATGCCTTAATAGGATGAGTCACTAGGCAACCCCTTATCAGATGATCAGTGAAACAGTTACAAAGTAAAATCCCAAGAGAATTGTTTTATTTATGTGCTTGACATACACTATATGACCAAAGGTATCTGGGCACCCCTTGGTCTGGGGCTGTTTTTCATGGTTTGGGCTAGGCCCTTTAGTTCCAGTGAAGGCAAATCTTAATGCTACTGCATACAATCACATACTAGATGATGAACAGTTTGGGGAAAGCCCTTTCCTGTTTCGGCTTGACAATGCCTCTGGGCACACAGCGAGGTCCAAATAGAAATCAGACCTGGGTCAAATACGTATTTGTTTGGGATTCAAATACTGTTCTACGCTTTACTGATCTTGTCTGGTGTATTGGAACCAATTAAATAGTCTCAAAAAGTGCAAACCCCGCCTTCTGGTCATATTGGCAGGCTCAGTTACACCAGACAAGATCAATGGAGCACAGAAAAGTATTTGAATACAAAACAAATACGTATTTGACCCAGGTCTGATAGAAATGGTCTTGTCGAGAATGGAACTTGACTGGCCCTGAACTCAACCCCTCAACCCCATCCAACACCTTATAGCAGCAAAGGTTGGACCAACTCCTTTTAATGCCCATAATTTTGGATGAAATATTGGATGTCAAGTATCCACATACTTTTTTCCAAGTAGTGTATATATATATATATATATATATAACTGGCTTTTACCTTTTGACCCTTAAATGAGTGGTATAATATTTCCATGTGTTTTTCTTGTATGCCAGTTGTAGGGATGGATGTAACTTTGTAAGTGTCAAGTGTTGTTTTTTTTATTGTTTTTTTTATTTATTTACTAATTCTGAAGTATTTTTATTTATGCGATAACTTAATAATGTTTGGAAAATATTTATAAATGTAATGTCTGAATTTTAGTTAGTTTAGTTTTTAGTTACTAATTTTAGTTATTTATAGCAGTACTTTTATTGAATTGGTTACTGCTCTATGTTGAGAAATGTTAAACTCCACTTGCAGTACTGTGCAAATGAATTCAAATTTATGATGCCTTCTCAGTTATGGGGGACAGGTGGCTCAGACAGGTGCTCTCAAAGTGTTCCCTGAAGACATATTGACTGCAACCTGGACACACATAACTCCTTTCTTTTAATCTCTGTAAAGAACTGCCTGAAATAAGCTATATAAACAAAGTTTTGTGAGTTAAATTTGGAAGTATTATTATTATTATTATTATTAATAATAATAATAATAATAATAATAATAATAATAATAATAATAATAATAATAATAATTGAAAGTATTACAGTTTACTGGTGTTGCTAGCTTGCCTTTTAGTTTTAATGTTAAAAAAACATAAATGGAACATCCAGTGTGCCACCCTTCACAACTTCTGCAATGTGTCACTATGTGAAGGCATCTGTGGATGGACAGAATGAATTCTCAAGATCCTTTATGCTGTTCCAGCATTGCCTAAACTATCCTCAGCACTGTGAATTGTTTGGTGGACTCGGTGAAAAATGTTTTGTTTACAAGAGGCTGTAA
Organism: Anguilla anguilla; assembly: GCF_013347855.1. Taxonomy (NCBI): domain Eukaryota; kingdom Metazoa; phylum Chordata; class Actinopteri; order Anguilliformes; family Anguillidae; genus Anguilla; species Anguilla anguilla. The sequence continues at coordinate 28,063,008 of NC_049206.1, read as the reverse complement.
CAACAGCAAATTATGGTTGGAAAGCATGACTGTGGTTGAAAGCAAACTGCATTTACTCCAGAGTCTGTAGCACGGGGGTACACACATACCTTTTAATAATATGTTTGTCTTGAGCAACCAGGTGTAACTATTAGAACAGCAGTGTGATTCAGGTCAGCCCTCTTCATAGACTCAGCTTCTCTGGGATGAATTATCAAATATGCAGTAATAGGCACAACCCCCAGGGTTGACTAGGCACAAATGCCCAGGAATGAAGAGGCACTTGTAAATATGATCACATTTGAAATGTATTCTGTATTATTTTTTCAGACAGGAAATTAAGAAATTCACTACCTGAGATTCCCACTTGGTGAGTTATTATTTGTCATTGGTTTAAACCTGAGGATTCATTTGTAAACATTTTATATTTATGTTTCATAGATATATCAGAAAGACTGGAGGCTATAGAAAAGAGAGATCACAACATTGTTATTAAATCAGTATAAGTTGGCCTGAGTAATGACTTTATTTTCATTTTAGTAGATGCTCATACTAAGATTGCTTAAACTTAATTTGTACTTACAATCTATTAAAAAGTATTTAGTGAAGCAATTCAGGTTAAGGACCTTGCTGAAGTTACAACTGGGAATTGAACCTGCAAACTCGCATTACACGCCTAGTTCTCTTCATTTACTGCCTTATCTTTTCTACATGTCTATATAAACTATGATGCTGTAATTATTAATGTTGTGTGTCTCCTCACCAGTGACAATAAAGAGACTACCACCAGATACAGCATGGGTAAGTGTAACATTCTCTCTCAATGAATGTTTGTTTGGACCCTTTACAATTTGTAAATTTGCAAAGCAAATATTACGTGATTCAGCTCTGTCATTTAATTTTCCCCAGGATCTGACATCTATGCAGAGATACCAGATGAGCGGCCAAAGTCTGGTAAGCTGATGAAGATGAAGCCGATTAAGGCTGCCCTTATTACATTTTACATACGTTTCTACCTGGTGCGCACAACCAAGAATAACCTTCTGACTGTTTGAATGTTCCAGTAAGATATGGTCTGTCCAGAGATGACATTGTTCTGGGCAGGATTCTGGGTGAAGGTTTCTTCGGGGAGGTTCACGAAGGAGTTTATAAAAAGCAGGCAAGTACATGGATCACAACCAAGTGCTTATCGTTTCACATTCCATGTGAATTAGTGTATCGGTAAACTGAAATCAAAATGGTGGTGTTAAAGGTTACTTCACAGCTGACACAGACCTACTGTATAATTCATATAGAAAAAGAGATGAGTAACCTGAGGTGCGTATGAAATGCATACATATAAATATGTATTAGAATGCTGCCCAACACTGACAGTAGGCTTACAGATGAACTAGCTAGTACCAGACTGTGTAAAAAAAATAAAATAAAAAAAAATCCTGTGTGTAATATTCGACTAAGACTAAATGTCTCACTGTGTGTTTAATTTAGTCCGGAGAGAGGATCAGTGTTGCTGTTAAGACCTGCAAAGACTGCTCTCCTGATGTCAAAGAGAAGTTTATGAGTGAAGCTGGTAAGATTTTGGGCCTCTCAACTATTGACCCCTGCAGAACCTTACATAGATTCTCAGAAAATCCCAGTTCAGATCAAAACCAAAACAGAAGGTGAGATTAGAATGGTGGGCGTTTATAAAAAGAATCTTCAGGCGTTTAACAAAATTACTGTTATTACCATAACAACAACTCATTAACTGGTTGAACAGAACTCTGGACTGATTATGCTGTACTGAAATTTTTTTTAACAATTTAAATGAACTACCCGCCATTAAGCTTGCATAGTGTTGCCATACTCATGTCATAAGACCTATGACCTATGACATATGACTCATGTCATCAGCCATGATTAGCAGCTTATTACAGGTCATGACAAACGGCATATTACTGTGATAGTGTAAGCATTGAGTTTTACAATCAGATTTTAAAATAAGTTTTACAAAGTGTCCATGGTATACACTATACTAGTGCAACTGTATCTATTGCAAGTTGTAATATGCGGTCATGGCCAGTTTTGACAGGCGTTATGAGCTATTATATGCTTATGACAGTATTATATTCGTCTTTGGGTGTATAGTTCAAGTAAACCATTACCAAAAATCAATCTCAGAGCATTTTTTAGAATCTAAATCACCCTTTAGCATTCATTTAGCCTGAGTTACAACTTTGCACGTGTTCACATTTGAAACCTGGAACCTCATGCAGTCGGCCTTGCTTTTTGAATGAAATCTCAGGGGCAGTTAAGAATAAGGATTTTTGTTTCCTGCAACTATAAGAAATGGGTCCTTATGCTACAGATGTCTTTTGTATATGCATTTTTCTGCTATTGACCTGTTTCTGTATGTCAGTGATCATGAAGAACCTGGACCACCCCCACATTGTGAGACTGATTGGAATCATTGAGGAAGATCCGGTGTGGATCGTCATGGAGCTGTACCAGCATGGAGAGGTCAGGATTCCCCCCAGCTGTGGAAATGCAGGCAGGGTGAAAGGAGAAAGACTAGATTAGAGTCCATTGCTCATATGAGAACCAAGCCTTACAGCTACTGTAGATTGTCTATTTAAGAGATGGGGCTAGATGGGCTGAACGGCCCGTTCTTATTATTCAATATTTTTATGCTCTACTTGCACTCCAATGCATTCCAATTTGGAGCAGAGGGATTTGTATGGATTGTCCCCTGGCATTCCTTGCATTCCAGTTTTGAGCAGAGGGATTTGTGTGAATTGTCCTCATGGAAACCAAGCCTCCTAACTGCAAGGCTACCTACTGGGTTTAAGTGATGGGCAGAATGGCCTCTTCTTGTCATCAGATATTCTTATTCTGTTCATGCATTTTTATGTTAGTATTGGGAGTCAAGTTTAATTTTGGTCAGCTTTGTCTGCCATTTTAAGCATGCACTATTGGCTCGGTAGACATTGCAGGCACCTCAAAGGTACGTTCGGTGTTGTTACCTTACTTGGGGTGAAGCAATGTACCTATTTATGTGCAGTATTCTGTTCATGAAGCATGGCTCATGCTCTGAAAGTGACATTCTCTTTATCATATATAAAATGCTATATATAATATTAATCATGAACTGTTGATCATGATGTTATTTTTGTCTGTTTTTAGTGATTATGATGTGTATTGCTTCAAATACATGCATTAATTTATTTCTTGATTAAAAATGTTCTGCATGGGAAAGCTTTTTGTCTCTGAGAAGTAAATCAACAGTAAAGTAAACATGCAGTTACACTAACAAAGCCCTTCTCATTCTTTGTCTTGTCCCTTAGCTTGGAAATTACTTGACAGAAAATCAGCACAAGTTGACCAACGTCACGCTAGTTCTGTACACATTGCAGATCTGCAAAGCCCTTGCTTATTTAGAAGGCGTAAACATGGTCCACAGGTGAGTGTTTCTAATTTCCATTTACCAAAGTCTTTTGAATCAGTAGGAAGCCTCGTTTCATCAGTGGCAAAACGCTACAGTGTTTTTGTGCCATGTAAACCTGTAATGATTTTTTTCTGTCAGTTAGGCTAAATTGAAAGCAGGCTGTCTTTAATGGCAGTCTGTGGCATTGCTTGGTAATATCGCTATTTAAATAAATGTGAACCCCTGTTCCTAAACTTAACTTAGATGCTTTATCGAGTTTGTGTACGGAGGATGATTATAGCATTTATCTGTACAGAACAGACAGCCTATGTTGCTGGTCACAGTCTGTGGTTTGTATTTCCTCCCTGCTGCACGCAGCATATCTAGTCCTCTGGGCCACTGTGTTGAGGGAGCAAATGGTGCCATATGTTGGTTCCCCATATTTACCCAACGCACTTGGTTTTGTGGTATGGTCACACTGATATGCGACATTTGTGAAAGCGGATGTTGTGGTTGGACCAGAGGGAACTTTTGAAGACTGGAAAGTCAGCAGTATGAAAGGTTTTACATGTCAGTTTGAGGCTGATTTTACGATGCTTCTCCTCTTGCAGTTCACTTAGTGCAGCGATCAGCCGTGCAATTTACTGTGCAGTAATTATTTTATCCTCTGGATGCTGATGCACTGAAACACCTTCAATTTTAATGAAATGAATGTGACTCAAATTAATATACTGTAGATATATTCTGTTGATATGCAGTGATTTTCTTTTAAGTCTCAGAGATGTGTGAAGTTATTATTTTAGTCCAAATAAAGTACAAATGGGGGGGGGGGCGCACTACTGAAGGAGATTCGCTAATTTAATCTCCTTCAGTATCTGTCATGGAATAAACACAAGCCTCACCTGCCACTAAACAGCACATTTGGTGAGTCACTGTACAGCACAAATGTGCACCCAGACTCATTGTATTTCCCTGTGCCTGGCTGTCCATCCATTGCTGGACAAAGCTGATCTTTGCTCATGATGTTTTTAATACATGATATTATCAGCATACCAATAGTCTGTCTGCTGCCTTAAATAATACATTGTTTGTTTCCTTATTATACTTCTCCTGAAACTGATATGACTCAAACACCTGCCAAAACGGATTCTAGATAACTTGGTTTCTAGTTTAAATTTTTTTTTAATTGATATTGTTTTTCAAATTATTTCACTGGGGCTTGAAGTTAATAAGACACAAAGCTCATCATTTAACACTTTAATGGGACTTTAACAGTGTGTGACATTTTTTCCATGGTGTGCAGAGACATTGCAGTGAGAAATGTTCTAGTGGCTGAACCAGACTGTGTGAAGCTGGGGGATTTTGGCTTGTCCAGATACATTGAAGAAGAAGAGTATTACAAAGGTGAGTCTGAATGATGGTGTGCTGTTGGTGCCATATTGAGGATGTTTTGTGTCAATCAATAGACCAATGCCCTTCTCAGTGGGTATAGTTATTTACGTATAGTTATGTATTATGCACAAAAATCCTGAATTTCATTTGAAAAAGGGTGGTCTAATACAGGATGCAATTTGTCTTTATGTCCTACTAATTCTTTTGCCATTGATTACTTATATTTCTGAAAAACAGCACACTTGTGAATAAATATCCAAATCTGGTTGCTATATGGTTACCATGTGTCTGTTGTCTCCTATATGAAAGCAAAGCAAGGTTGTCAATATTAGTTGGAGCCAATCGCTCTGGATTATCTCCACAGCCTCTGTGACCCGATTACCAATCAAGTGGATGGCCCCTGAATCCATAAACTTCAGACGCTTCACATCAGCCAGTGATGTCTGGATGTTTGGTAAGTTGGTCCTTGTCCCGCTCAGGATAAAGCAATCAAATTAAATTAAAAAACAAACGTGCATGTACAGTACATACAGTATGATCACCTTCAATTTTAGCTATTAACACAAAATCAGGCCAAAGCAATATATAATTGAATATCTTTAGGCTTTTTAAATGAGATTTTTAAAGGGATTAATAAAATGGATGACAAAATATATTTTAAGTTATGTCAGCAGAATAAGGGGATAAATGCAGAATTTAATTGAAGGGGAATATTTTTTACATAGAGCGATCAATGCACTTGCCAGGTCATGTAATAGCCTGTAGGGAAAGACCTATATGAATATTATGCATATATGCATAATTATCCTATATTTAAATGCACACAATCCCACTCATCGAATAAGCAGCACCGTTGCTAAGTCCAATGTTTTTAAGTCGCAAACCATGGTCATTAGCATAAACTCCTGTGGTTCTCAATCATGCGGCTAAAACCAGGCTTTGTTTTTGTCGCTTGCTTCTTGGACTTGTTCAGAGATGTTGCTCACTAGCACCAGTGCAGTTAGCTCCAGTGTAGATGTTTCAGCCATCCATTTCAGTGTAAGTGAATGCAAATGAAATGGTTAGAGTATGTCAGTATTTTTTTGCAGTGGGTGTTTGGTGGATAATACCTGTCAGCCCATGAAAAGGCAATGGGTGCTGTCACAATGACTTGGTCCATATATTTTCTACAGTCTATGTTCTAAATGTGCACCAACCCTCTCAGCCAATGACATTACAGCTGTCGCTCACCCCCCCCCCCCCCCCCCCCCCCCCCAATGGCCATCACTATCTCCCAGATAGAAAAAGCAGCACGGCTACCTTCTGATTCCACAGGAAACACTGGACCCTATGGGGTATTAAAGACAAGGATGGATGCAGTCATGCAGTCAGCAACTTAACAAGCCTAGGTGGTCTGAATACCTGTTTTCTCACAAATCATGTATGTTCTTAGGTATATTTTGTATTGGCCTGGACCTCTTAAATGGGTTCGTCAAGATGGTCTTCTTGCTGGAGAGGTAACTCAGGGACACAAATATCCATAGTCCATAAAATTGCAATGGAGATATTAAAATGTTCCAGCCTTTATGAAATAATAAATTATCCTGAATGAAGGTGAGGATGTTTGCTGGAATGGGACCTAATTTATTTTTTACGGCTCGTGAATTCAATTCCCTCCCCCGACATGTTTTTATTTCCCTCTGGCTCAGAGATATGACAACGCAGCCTGGCCGTGCCAGTCATTTCCACCTTAGAAGCAGCATCAAACCGCTCCTTTATTTACTGATTGCAGTGACAGATGATAACAGTGACTAAAGCAAAGAGGTCATTGGGGAACTGTTGTAAAAATGTTTGAACAGGAAGTTTTATTCCGTCATCTGTTGTTTTGAGGTCTTGCATTTATTTTTAAACAATTTATTTTTAAACAAACTCATGAGAATCCTTCTGACAAGTTGATATTTCGATTTTCTACTCCCATGAAATCCAATTGCATACTGCCTGTTCAACTTGTCATGCATTAGACAGTTGATCTCTGATGGATAGCTGTTCCTTTTATCTTGTCCTTCTCTGTGCAGTCATCACTTTTAGAAATGAGAAAACATAACACACTCCACTATAGTTTCATTGTCATTGCCATTGTCAGGTTGCTGATCTGTCTTGGGAAGTGGTTGCTGTTTTGAGCTCTTACTGTGAAAATACAGCATATCTGAATATGTTTTAAAGTGCGAGCATTTGTTGCTATTAACATACCATGCAGTTTGTGTGTATTTTTGCATGTGCATTTTTGTTTATTGGTGTGTTAAAAATTTTACCAGTGCTCTATTCCACATGTGAACTGTGTGTGCATACATGTTATATTATTTGTGGCTGTTGTGTGTGAATGTGTGTGTGTGTGTGCATGTGTGCCTGCATGTGTGTTCAAAGCTTCTAAGCCACTATTGTACATGTGGGTGCTCTTTATCACTGTGTTTTCTGCGTGTGTTCAGCGGTGTGTATGTGGGAGATCATGAGTCGAGGTCAGCAGCCCTTCTTCTGGCTGGAAAACAAGGATGTGATCAACCAGCTGGAGCAGGGCATCCGGCTGCCCAAACCCGAGGACTGCCCCCCAACCCTGTACTCCCTGATGACCTGTTGCTGGACCTATGACCCTCGTGAGAGGCCCACCTTCACAGAGCTTGTATGCAAACTGAGGTACACAAAGCTGCTGTGCAAACATTATTCAGAACAGATGTGGGTGTCAGTTCTGGGAAGGACATTGTTGTCTTATAGTAGCTCATATGCCTTGTTGTACGGCCAGTGTTATTCAAGAAAAATATTTGAGTTAATGTGTAATGAACTTGACTTAAGTTGGCTTTGGCATTCCTGTGTGTCAAATATATGCAGGGTTCGTAAGGTCATGAAAAACCTGGAAAAGTCATTGAAATTTAAAATGCAATTTCCAGGCCCTGGAAAAGTTATGGAAAATAATATTTTTGAAAAGTAATGGAAACACAGCTAAAGTTGCATCAAATGTAATTACTAATGAATCCAATCATAAAAATAGTATGTATAGTAATAAAACATAAATTGGCACGTAACCTTTGCGGTGTTTTGGTGGTGTAAGAAGTTAATTCGGTCTGGCTCAGTCTGTTTACAGGCACGCTTCTGTAGCTAATGTAGCAGTTAGTAGACGTAGGCCCTACTGTGCCGACAATATGCCAGGGAAGTGCAGCTTCAATAATATATCAGGGCTCGAAATGAACTTTTTTACTTCGTAGCACTGGTGCTCGCAACTTCAAAAAGTTAGGAGCACCCACCAAAAATATAAGGAGCACCAACAATATATGCAATACAAAACACTAGCCTACGTTAACGTTTCAAAAAAAAAATGCCGTAATCGTTCGCTTCAGCTTTTCAGCTTTCGATAACGCTAATAAATTGAACATAAACTTTTGTCTTCAGGTAACATTAGTTAACGCGTTAGCTCCCTGTGTCGCGTGACAGTGGAGTGCAGTGAAAGGGAGTGATTGAAGGCTAATATTAACCAATTTAAAATCAGCATTAAAGGTAAGAATGTCAAGCTCACGATTGGTTAGAAGGGTCACCGTCAGCTCACAAGGGACATACTGAGTGTACCAACTAGCGAATGTACAGAGAAAGACGTTCGACTGGAAAAAGAAAAAAAAAAAATGTCGCACCAGAACAATTATTTTCAAATGCTCCCAATTATATTTCGAGGTCGCACAGATTAAATTTCGGGAGCATATGCGACCAAAATGGTCGCAATTTCGAGCCCTGTTTGAGACATTGACAAAAATGTTAAACTATTTGAATTAAAATATGAGAGAATGTATCTAAGTGTGTCTGGTGTTTATTTGTTTCAGAGAGGCACCATATGTTTCAGATGCAGACCTAATTTTACTTAGTGTTGCAATAAATAATTTTAAATTGTCCCGCTGAGATAAAGTTATTTGTTTTGGTCATGGAAATTCAGTTAAAGGTTGTGGAGAAGTCATGGAAAAGTCATTGAAAATCATTGGTGAAAAAGTGTATGAACCCTGTATATGATGTGATGATTGGCTGGTCCTGTACAGTGCAGTCCACAAGATGGAGAAGGAGCAGGAAGTGGAGATAAAGAGGGACCGGGCGCGGTCAACTCGATACTTTGACTCCAAGTTCACCTTCAATGAGCCTCCACCGAAGGTACAGCCTGTTGTCTCAAATTTCTGACTTGAACTGTTAAACTTACTTGCACTGCTGTCTTAAACTGCTTCTGTCCCCATGTCTTATTCTGCTTGCCTCATATGTCCCCATCTGTGATCTGATTTACAGCCATCAAGAAACAAGCCTGGTCGCTTCGCCAACACACTTAGCATAGGCCTACATATTCAGGTATCTATTTTCTTGTCGTTTTTACCAATGATGGGAGAATCAGGTTTATGAAGCCCTAGATGGGAGGAGCCGTCATGTGGTCATGTGTTGTGAACCAATCATTGTTCCAGTTGAGAGAAAATGGACCTAATGGTTTTATTGTATTGAAATGATACTAGTGTATCTTAATGGCTTATTTCACTAGGTCGATTTTCTGTCTTGAATGTGGGCACACCAAGACAAATTACAATTGACTGTGTGACATGACAATAAATTATTGAATTGAATTTTCATTGGTTCTAAAAATTGACTGGTTGCTCTACCCATTATGAGACTGAAGTTGTCAGATGGAAAAGCGGTAGGCTACTCTGTGTGCCTTAACCTGCAATGCTCCATTTTGGCTGCAGAGAAGCTAAATGAATAATATCAGTGCATGGAAACCATGTTCTATTTCATTAAGTCCTCTGTTTGGTGTTTAGCCCATCTTGGCTTGCTTTTGCTGCTTCAGTTTTAGCTGTGTGTTATGTGAAAGGGTTCTCATACATAATGTAAAAGAGCATGTATTTTTTCTTGAAAATTATCTGCTTATTTACATATCCCCCCCCCTCCCCCCGAGTTTTATGGTCAGGCCAGGCAGTTTTGCTTCTTGTGGGTAGGACTAGTTTTAGTTTCCATTCCATATAAGGCCTTAATTATGTTTTTGAAGTCCTTATCCGTACAAAAAGTTAACTCGCCCTTGATTCCAGGTGGAAATCAATTTGTCTGGTTAAATGTAAGTGTTAGTTTGCAGATACAAATGTACTAAGAAACTATTAATTGTCCATTCCTAAAACAATTCCTGCCCTCAGGGATCAGTATTTTAAACTGCTACTGTGTAGCTTTCAGTGTTTTGCTTTGTGCTCATTGCTCCTGTGTGTGTATGTTTGTGTTTATGTGTGTGTGTGTGTGTGTGTGTGTGTGCGCGTGTGTTGCTGTGGCTCCTTGTGCATGTATGTGTGTTGCTGTGGGTCCTTGTGTATGTGTGTTTATGTGTGTGTGTGTGGCTGTGGGTTTTTGTGCATGTGTGTGTGCTGCTGTGGGTCTTTGTGTGTGCGCGCATGCGTGTGTGTGTGTTGTTGTGGGTCTTTGCACATTTGTGTGTATGCATGCTTGTGTGTGCGTGCGTGTGTGTGTGTGTGTGTGTTGCTGTGGGCATGTGTGTGTGTGTGTGTGTTCATGTATGCATTTGTGTGCCTGTGTGTATATGTTGCTCTGGGTTCATGCCTGTATATGCGTGTGGATTTGTGCGCGTGCGCGTGTGTGTGTATGTTCACGTATGGGTGTGTGTGCCTGTGTGTATATGCTGCTGTGGGTCCATGCCTGTATATGTGTGTGGATGTGTGTGCGTATGTGTGTGTGTTCATGTATGCATGTGTGTGCCTGTGTGTATATGCTGCTCTGGGTCCATGGCTGTATATGTGTGTGGATGTGCATGTGTGTGTATATGCAACTCTGGGTCCATGCCTGTATATGTGTGTGTATGTGCATGTATGTGTATATGCTACTCTGGGTCCATGCCTGTATATGTGTGTGTATGTGCATGTGTGTGCATATGCTACTGTGGGTCCATGCCTGTATATGTGTGTGTATGTGCATGTGTGTGCATATGCTACTGTGGGTCCATGCCTGTATATGTGTGTGGATGTGCATGTGTGTGTATATGCTACTGTGGGTCCATGCCTGTATATGTGTGTGGATGTGCATGTGTGTGTATATGCTACTCTCTGGGTCCATGCCTGTATATGTGTGTGGATGTGCGTGTGTGTTCGCTCCTGCTGCCTGCTTCCCAGCTGCCCGAGACTCTGTGTGCCAGCTCGCCCAACCTCGTTAGCCCATGCGATTACCAGTCGCCCTTCGACTCCAACAAAATGCTGATGGTGCCCAGAACCACCCCCCGGCGTCGCAGTGTCGGGGTAAGACTGCTACCTGCCCTGCCACTGCCCTGCCGGTCTTACGTGGGGCAGGGAGGTGTGGATTTACCAGGTGTTTTGCGGGTACTCAGTTTCACATTGCTGTGTCACTTTATCATGTAGAGATGTTTTTCTTTGGGGAAGGGAGATTTCTGCACTCAACATTTTACAACCAACACATGTTTGTTGGGTTGGTGAGTTGTCAATCGCACAAATAGGCTTTTGCATTATTGTGCTCAATCTGTTATTGATTCTCCCTGGTGACGACCGGTGAGCACTGAAACGCATGAAAGTATTCACCCCTGAGTTCAGGAGTGAAAGGTGTGCTCAACCTTTTTTATTGAAAGGGAGGCAAGGATAACAGATAAAGTTGTAAGTATTTGTGCATCACAAATATTTGTAAACATTTTAATAGTAATCTGGGTAAGCTAAATAAGATGTGTACCTCATGAGCAATGCATTCTGTCTATGCTTCTGTCTTTGTTAGGGGGTGAAGTTCATAACTGTCTGTCTACGTGTGTGTGTTGAAGGAGGGGGAGTTCATTATTGTCTGTCTGTACGTGTGTGTTTTGAAGGAGGGGGATTTTATTATTGAGCCATCCAGTAAGGAGGATGCCAAGCAGCTGTGGGAGATGGAGAAGCACCGGATGCAGGAGACTCTGAAGAGGCAGAAACAGGAGATGCTGGAGGATAACAAGTGGCTAGAGAAGGAGGAGAGACTGCTGGTGAGAATCTGATCTGAGAACAGTGCAGCCCGCTCACTACAGTCCCCTCAAACCTCCCTGTACTGACCTGGGAACAGTGCAGCCCACTCACTACAGTCCCCTCAAACCTCTCTGTACTGACTTGGGAACAGTGCAGCCCACTCACTACAGTTCCCTCAAACCTCTCTGTACTGATCTGAAAACAGCGCAGCCCCTGAAAAAACATGTACTGACCTGGGAAGTACAAATGCGATACATTGGTTCTAGTTGTCTTAGCTACAGTCACAAAACTGAAACAATCATAGTACTACTCAGTCCAGCTCTTCCAGGCTGGCATTCATCTACCTCAGCCTCATGGGTACTTTAACATTACAAAAACACTCAGTTGGATGCTGTAAGTGGGTAACGCCAGCCAGGACAGTTACAAAGATCTACACTCGGATGATCAATCACGGATTACTGAAATAATCAAGTGACCAAACCCAAATCAGTATTTGTTATGAGATGTGCTCTTGACTGTTGTATGATGTTTTCCACAGATGGCTTAGCCTCAATGACCATTTGGCCATGCTTTCAGCATTTTGGAATTCATTGATTTGAGCTGTAGGCTTTCAGTTAAGCAATATGAAATGGGGACAAGCAGTCGTTATTCTTTATTAGGAACCCTCTTTCAAAAGGAACAGCCACAGCACATTATGGAAAATGAAAGCATTAGTTTTACGGAGAGAGAGTAGTCTCAATTTTTTTGAAGAAATTGTTTATCATGATCCATAAATAATAGACAAGTCACAAATGCGTTTTACTATCACACACATATCTTTCAACTGTCTTGTAAATTGTAATTTACATGACTGTGTACTGATTTGTGCAAATGCATACGTATTTGTGAATACGTATTTCCCTGTTGCACAAATATATTTTTTCATGAAAACCAAAAATATTTTTCCAATTTCTTTTCCAATTTTTTGCAATAAGACGTTCTCAACTGCATAATTTGTGGAGTGTTGAATGTGGATTTGCGGATCAGGAGACATGCATGCACTCAATGACGTAAAAAAAACTTCAAATGAATCCTGTTGAAATCTTGTAATATGAGAAGCTGCATGATTCCCAGTCTTTGCAGAATCTTAAAATGTGTGCACCTCTAGGACTAAAACCCATGATTTAGGACCAATTGTTATTAGATGTGAGAATGTGTCAGACTTTTGTGTAGAAGTCGGTTAATGTATGGGAGGCATAATCTGCATGTCTGGACTGAGGGAGGGAACCCACACAGACACAGGGAGAACATGCAAACTCCTCACAGAAAGGCCCAGGCTGGGATTTGAACCTGGGACCTTAATGCTGTGCGGGAGTGTTGTATTGTTTTATTGTTAGATAATCTTATCCTGTCATTCCCTCAACTTCTCGTTGGGTGAACCCTGAACACAAGCCAGAGCTCAGGTCTGAAAATAAATTACAGAAATAAAACACTTTCACACTTTTTTTTTGTCTAACTCCAGATTTTTAATTCACAGAAATATGCTGTCTGCATGGTGAAACACATTTGTGACTTGTCTTTTATTTATGGATCCTGATTCATACAATTGTCAATAATATTGAGACTAATCTCTCTCTATATTTCTGGGTGGTCACAACCTTACGTAGCCTACAATGTTATTTGTATAAGCCAACACATTTTAACAATATTGCCAAATGCTGGGGGAAAAAATTCTGGAATAGATCAAGATTCTCATCATTGTCAATTGTTGCAGTCAGAACTTTGATAGTTCCTGTCAACAATGTTGATGCCTAGCATTCCTTCCCCATTATAGAAAGGTATTACTGGCGCCTGGAGCAGCTCCGAAGGGTATTGGTCTACCTCTGAAGGGGAGTGGCCTAGCTCCAAACGGACAGAGTTTAGTGTAACCCTCCTTTTTGGAGCTAGACCACGCCCCTTTAGTGCTAGGCCCTTACCATTTGGAGCGGCTCCAGACGCCGGAAATTTATTCTTGCTCATTACAGTAAAGTTCAGTGACAAGACCTAACCTGTCAGTTTATAACATGATGTACCAAAACAACATTTTTAAGAAATAAAAACATACACAAGGTAACTGTGTTTTATTTCAGAATGCAATTTGAGCGTGTTCTATTTTTAACAGCGACTAAGTGCACCAGCTTATCAGTGTATTTTACTTGTTGGCTATTTGTTCCTAGAAGCTGGTTACTGCCTGTTGATTTTTTCTTAAAGTTAACGCACTTGTTACTGTTGCTACAGTTGCACATGCTATTTAAATAATTTCCCACTGTTACATGAGATCTATCAGTTTTTTTTAAACTCCTTGATTTCTTCTGCTTTTTTCATCTTTCTGTAATTTTTTGCAACTTTGCCGTGACTGCTTTGCGACGTCAGCCAATATTTTCTGTCACAAACACCAATCCTTATATTTATGATTAATCTAAACATGTTCTTCCTGTGCAGGATCCCATGGTACAAGATGACATGAAAACTCCAGTGGTATGTCCTTTCTGTGTTTGGAACATGTATGGAATTGTGACGATATTAATATTTCATATGGTGAGGTCTGATTCATATGGTGGCCTGGAAGTACAAAGTACAACAAAGTACATTACCCAGAACAACTGAGAAAACACTGCAACAAAGCTCAAAACAAATGGGCTTGCCTGTAAAGTCATTGTACTTTGTGTTTTGCACTTCTTGGCCACCGTAGATTCACCACTTCTGTTGTCTTCCAAAATGTGCAGCTTTGTCAAAGTTGTAAATACCACTTTTGTATAAAAACAAAATCAGATGAGTACACACAATGATACATAGTATTTCCTTTCTGCGTAGTATGTAAATAGAACATTGTCACTCCATGTTCAGTGTTTGAAAACACTGTTGAAATTGGATTTTCATTCTCATGTTTTTCTCACACAGACACCTGAAAAGGAGCCAGGATATGGTGAGTTATGTGTCAAATTCCATTTAGGAATTCTGCATCAACACTAGATTTTACGAGCTGTACTGTGCTGGACATCTTTGCTTTGCAAACCGATGGTACACTGTTTTATCACATATTACATCATTTTGACTCCAGTCACATTTGCATACAGAATTAATTAGCCATTAAACCAAAATATTACATTTTTGTGGTTTATAACCCCAATTTATCAACCCATTATACATTATATCTGTTTACTCGTTTTTCATGCCTGATGAAATTTTTCTAACCCAAAAATGACAATCTGTGAAAGCGACCTGCTTTCAGTTTACTTTTTAAAAGGCGTATATAAATGAGCTGCTAATTGTAGTAGTTTTGAAATATTACTTTTTCATTTTGGTCAGAAGTGTTCATATAATTCCTTCCCAGTTTGGCTCTCAACTTTAAATTAACTGCTTCATATTCATCTATTCAATTTGGTTAGTCTTCTTCACTAACATTTCATGTTAATTGCATGTTAATCTCAAATTATATTGAAGCTAAACTGGATACAGGCCTTATAGAGTCAGGGTGGGGAAACACACAGCTGCAGGGCCATAAACTTGGCTTGAAATCCAGTAGCGGATGTGGTCCTCTAGGAATGAGCTTCCTCACCCCTGTTTAGACAATCATAAAGTAGAACATAGTTATTGGGTATGCGAGGTCCTTTGGAGCCGAGCTGCCCACTGTGAGCCTGCTTTCCAGCGTCCTCCAACCTCAGAAAGCCTCACCTCTCTCTCTTTCCCCCACCAGCTGAATTCACCGGCCCCCCCGAGAAGCCTCCAAGACTAAGCGCTCAGGTAATGACCGGACCCCCATTTCCTTTCCGCCTTCTTCCACAACACAGATGTTCCACTGTAACGCTGGGGTGTTAAAACCTTTGAAGCTTGCTACCAGGAATAGTTTCCTTTGCTGTGAAGGGTCTTGTCTTCCAGACGGCAATAATGTAAGCGGTTGGGGGTTGGGTGGTTTCAGGGAGCACTGTCTGTGTATAAAGGGATTACCTGGGGGGCATGGGTCTGCTGGCGTGTTATGGGACTGTTAAAAGGCCTCTTCCTGTCAGCACATGGCTATGTACCGTCACACTGCTTTGGACTAAAGATTAGTCCAGTCTCTTTAGTTAGAAAAGTTTCACAGACCTCTTGTAAAGGTAGCACCATAATGATTTTCAGGAAAGGCGTTTTCTGACTTAATTAAACTTAATGTTTAATCTTTATTTTTAGTGCATAATTTGCCAATTACAGGCGAGATACATTGAAAAAACTGGGAAATAAAGAATGAAAACACACACATTTATGCTCCAGAGATGGTGATACATTTTTTGACCATGCAGATAACATGCCACTTGGCCTTGCAACACTCAGCAAGAAACTTCTACCATATAATTATCTAGTTACATTGTATATGTACATACAAACTCTTTTTGTGTATGTATATATTTTGTGGGCTTTACCTTAAGCACAGCCTTACTGAAATGTGTTCCTAAGTGACACAGCGTGTCTGGTGTTTATCTTAAGCTCAGCACTTTCCTGCCTTGTTGGGAGGAATGAGTAAGTGTCTGGATGGAGCATTATGACCCTGCACCGTTAGCATTAGCCTGTGTGAACATGCTGATGGACCTCCATGCACTCTCTCCCTTCCTCCCTCCAGCCGGCCCCCACAGCCGAGATCGACCGATCTGATGACCAGGTCTACCACTTTGTCATGGAGGTGGTGAAGGTGGTTGTGCAGCTGAAGAACGATGTCAACACACTGCCGCCCTCAGAATACGTTGGTGTGGTTAAGGTAAGTGTCCGTCAACGGGAGGGTGGACCGGGGGAGAGGGGAGGGGCGGGATCCGGTGGCCTGCATGTTGGGGCCTGCCTACGCTTACGTAATTGTATGCTGACACCTCGCAATGAAATGTGCTTCTGACTCTTCTTCATACCATTGGCCTCCACTGTGAAAAACTTAGTGTCTCAGCTTGTTTGGCTGTCTCAGTGTTCTCCTGTACAGTAAGCAGACCAGTGTTAAGTAATTACAGTAACTTAACCCTTTCAACCCCAGACCCATGGCAGTTACAAATGGACCATATATATTCACCAATCATTTCATTCTTCTTTATTATGATTGTATGTTTTGGTTTGTAACATGGTTCATTGAAAAAAATTTCAGGGGTCTGCAGGAGTTTGTTTACGGGCATTAAACTGGCAAAGTATTTTGAATACCTATTTGACTCTGAGGTCTGACTGTAGCAAGGGATGCTGGGCTTATTATGTTGAGTAAAATCCAACAGACAGACCTTCCCATGTCCCCCCAACACTAGGCCTGTTTCTGTCTGCTGTGCCTCAGAATAGACCTTTTAAGCACTGGAGAATAAATGGGTATTCCTCTGGTTATCATTTAAATTCAGACAGTATTCTAAATAATGGCTATTTGACACATTCTGAAACTACTTATTACATGTACCATTACATATGCCTGCTGGTGATATTTCGGTCATCAGATACGTGGTCATCAAAGCCCTGTATTTTCCTGTATTCTAGAGCCTAATCCTTTTCATTAATAGAGATGTTCACATCACCCTATTTTAGCCTCTTTGCACTGGTTGCCTGTAAGATATAGCATTTATTTAGAGATTTTACTTATCATTTTTGAAGTTTTGCATGTTTTAGCCCCTATTTGTATTGCAGATCTTTTATCCCCCTATCAGCCAGTGCATAGTCTGAGTTGGTTAAGACCCTTCTGAGCATTCCAAAATCCAGATTGAAGACAGAGGGTAGCCTTTGCTATTACTGCTGTTGTTGGTTTTGCTCTTTGTTTTTAAATAGCTTTTAACCTACTTTTTGTGAAGCATTTTGTAAGCACTTTCTAAGTTCTGTATAACAAGAATAATTATAATAATGATAATAATAACACCTTATTATTATTGTTATTATTATTATTATTTTGGATAGGTGCTGATACCAGTAAACTCATCATCAGTCACTTATTTGGTGTATTGTTATTGAGTAAGGTGTTTGCATGACTTCAGAGTAAAATATATATTACTGCCCATGTAACTAGTGTTTCCTGAGAAGGTTCTACATCAAAGATACACGTTTTTGGTATAAATAACATATTGTTGATGCCAATAAAAATTTGTCTTCTCCTGCAATGTAAATAGATTTTTGGAAGGGCATGGACAGCAGCTAACACTTAGCGTTAATGAGGTCAGAAAGGCCATAGAATTTAACTGCTGAATGTATATGTTGTTATTTTAATGTGAACTCAGAACATACACATAAACCTGGTGCATACAGTAGTAAATTGTAGTTAAGGGCGCCTGCCTCCCTCTGTCTTAATTAGCCACAGTGCCTTCAAAAGGAGTGTAAAATGTTACGGTGTGCACATTGAAAATCTTAGCATGTATACGTTTTCACAAGTCTGGGCAAGACATTCCTCCTCTCTGAAGTAGCAGTGGGAGAATAAATGATTTATAACTGCCCTCAAGTCTTTTTTCAGGATGAATATGCACATATAGATGCTGATATTTTTAATCAAAGCTAATTTTCCAAGCTTAACTTTGGTCCTATATGCCTCTCAGGCATGTGCCTAGAAGGTGCACAATTAAAATGATGTGATTTGTGAATATAATTTGCCTCAAGTCAAAAGCAGGGATGGTTCAATGAATTATTGGAATATTAATCTCATATATATTCCATAACAATGAATTGAAATTAGCTAATGTTAGTTGCGATACATTACAATGTTATCAATTAATCATAAAATAAAGTAGAAATAATGAAGAACTGTTCCATATTGTTGCCTACTATAGCGAGTTCATAAAAGTTTTATAATGAAGTGCAGCATCAGAATGTGGGCATCCAAAATGTTATAACAGAAACAAAGACATATACCTACTCTCTTACTAGTGGTGTTGCATTTCATTGAGTTTTGATGATATTGTTTTATCATTGTGAAATGTTTACCTGGTAATTTTTGGATGCATTGTTTAGATATCCACAGCAGATTTGTAACATTTCCACTGGTATTTCCCTCTTTTTTAAATCTCTTGGTCAGACATGGTGTTGTATCTCTTTCAGACGGTGGGGCTAACCTTGCGGAATCTGACTCGCAGTGTGGATGACGTTCTGCCTTCTCTCCATGAGTCCATCAGGACGGAGGTATGGAGGAACCGGGTTCTCGTCCTGTCGTGATTCTTCTCCTTCCTCGCTCTCTCAGTGTCTTTCTGCCCTCATGCAGTCTCTCCCTGCAGACACAGGTCAGCTCTTGTGCATACAAATGTGCAGCTCTCTTTAGTATGGGTCTTACAGCCCTGGTCTGGTGTCAGATGAGTGCTTTGATAGCATCTTCCTGCACCGGTTCAACATGAACAGCCAGCTCTGTATCCTCGCTCAGTTGTCTGATACTGGCTGTAGATTGTAATGGATCAGCAGAATGTGCTCAGATTTCCAGATAGTACTGATGCATACAGTATATCCCTGGTGTTTCACAGATATAGCTCCTTCTAACTGAAAAACAAAGATTCATTGTGTTTTCTCTGCATAGTCTGGGTCCACATAATTCTGGCATCAGGTGTGACCTTTTGATCCAGTGTGAGTTCTGTCCTTTCATCAAGGCAGATCAAATGGGTCTGTATGTGCCCCCCATGTGCATTGTAGCTACTTATATTTGGTTTTTCAAAAGATATAACAGAATACTGTCAGATTAAATAACACTATAAAAATTATACAAGATGTTGAGCTCTAAAATCCGCAAAGCAGCGTTTCAAATTTCTTCATTGACTTTTTTAAGAAGGTGGACCAGCGGGTGTGTTCCAATTATCGGGAAATCACACTCTCCAGGAGGCTTCGGCAGATAGTCGAACCCCAGATTCAGGAGGAACAATGCGGGTTTTGTCCAGGTCGCAGCAGACCAGCTCTTTACCCTCTCGCAGGTATTTGAGGGGGCAAGGGAGTTTGCCTATCCAGTCTACGTGTGTTTTGTGGATTTGGAGAAGGCATGTGAGTATAGGGAGTATAGGGTGCCGGGGTCGCTGTTGTGTGCCATTCGGTCCCTGTATACTCAGAGCGAAAGCTGTGTTCGCATTCTCGGCATTAAGTCAAAGTGGGTGTCGGATTCCGCCAAGGGTGCACTTTGTCTCCCCTCCTGTTCTTGGTATTCATGGTCAAGATCTCAAAGTGCAGCCGAGGTATTGCGTGTCCAGTTTGGGGACATAGGAGTGGCATCTTTGCTGTTTGCAGATGACGTTCTCCTCTTAGCCTCATCGTACTGTAACCTTCAATGCACACTAGAGTGGTTTACAGCCGAGTGTGGTGCAGTCGGGATGAGGATCAGCACCTCCAAGTCTGTGGCCTTCAAGTAAGGGAAGATCAACTGCCCCAGGAGGAGTTCAAGTACCTTGGGGTCTCATTCACAAGTGAGGGAAAAAGATCAACTGCCATCTAGGTGCAGCGGCTGCAGTAATGCGGACATTGTATCTATCAAACAGTGTTGGTGAAGAAGTTAATGAGTCGAAAGGCAAAGCTCTCGATTTACCAGTCGATCTTCCTCTTTACTCTCTCCTATGGTCATAAGCTGTGGGTAGTGACCAAAAGAGTGAGATTGTGTCCTTGATAGGGTGAGGGGCTCAGCTGTCCAGGAGGACCTCCAAGTAGAGCCACTGCTCCTCCGCATTGAAAGGAGTCAGTTGAGGTGGTTCAGGCATCTAATAAGGATGCCTCCTTGGCTCCTCCCTCTGGAGGCGTTCCGGGCACGGCCACCGGGGAGGAGACCCAGGGGCAGACCTAGGGCTCACTGGAGGGATTATATCCAAAGGCTGGCCTGGAATCAGCTTGGGATCCACCGGGATGAGTTGGTGGAAGTTGTTGGGAAGAGGGACGTCTGGGCTGCTCTACTTGCCCCTTTGCCTCCACAACCCAGATCTGGACTAAGCAGTTAGAGAATGGATGGATGCATGGACGGACTTTAATCGTTACTATTCAAGGTCAATCAGTGTTCATTAAAAAAAACTACCTGCATTTTTACTTTATTTCTAGTGTCCAGGCAGTAATATGCAGCTGAATGTTCCATGGCCAGTATCTTATAGGCTGAGTATAAGGATTTCTAGGCATGATGTTGCTCTCAGGTTCTGTTCATACACTATGCATTTCTTCTGCCTTCCATACTCCCTTCTTCCACCTTCAACCTTTATTATTCAATTTAATTTTTGTTTTTTTTTCCACTCACCTTATTGGCATTGCCCCACCCATCACAGCTGTTTTAACAACTAGCCAACAATTAAGCGTTGCCTGAAATGTTTACTCTTGTGGCAGATACAAATCATAGGATGTTTTTGCAGCATGTTGGCTGCAAAAGTCTTTTGTGATTGAGCCTCTCCAGAGAATAAAATAACCAGATTTTTCTCCAAGTCACTTTTGCATAGAAATTCAAGCAGGAGAGCAGTGGACTATTGAATTAACAGAATTAAGTTAAAGTGTCACCTGACTGCTGCAAATTTCCTAGCATCAGTTTGATTTGGTACTGATTAATCTCTAAGAGGAGAGGTGGGGTTCTGATGTGCGTGTGTGTGGGATTGTTTGGCCACCCATTACCCTGGCACAGTGAACTAACTGGCTGCTCATATCAAACCATTCATACAATTAAACTAATTCAGAGCAGAAGCTGGCACAAAATCCTGAAACACTCTATGGTCCTTCTTCCCCAGCAGTGATTGAGCAGTAACATGCCCCTGTCTGTCCCCCAGATTGAAGGCACCCAGAAGCTGCTGAACAAAGACATGGCGGAGCTGATCAGCAAGATGCGGCTGGCTCAGCAGAATGCCATCACCTCCCTGAAGGAGGAGTGCAAGAGGCAGATGCTGGCTGCCGCTCACACCCTGGCCATGGACTCAAAGAACCTTCTGGACGCCGTGGACCAGGCTCGTGTCCGAGCCAACCTGGCCAAACCCAAACCCGCCGCCTCCTAGCCACCCCTGGGCCAGCTCCTCGGTCAGCTGGAGGACCTGAATCTGGACTCCCTCCTGAGGATCATCAAAACAACAACAAAAAAATTCCGATGCTGGTGAAAACAAACTTACGTTGTCTGTAATTAAAACTGTGTTGTTGGTGGCTTTTGAATATTTTAGTGTTTAATCTCACTTAAGCTATGATTTTTTCACAAATGAACAAAAATGAATATGCACACGTACACACAGAAATACTTACTAAACGCAGAGCAATTGGAAAGTTTTTTTGGTGTTTAGTTCAACTGACAGTACCGTCTCACATAAAAGCAAAATGTATGACAAAGAATATGTACACCCTTTGTAATAATAAGCAATTTTTAATTATTCAACGGAAAAAAAAGGAATATTTTATCATGACTGTGTTTATCATCATCTGAAATATGTGGTGTGTATTATTTTAATTAAAACAAGTGAAAAATGACTGCACTGTTGATTTTCTTTTGAGGAAAAATGGCTGTTATTCTCCACACCTACTCACTGAAAACTCAAACGCACCCCCTACTGAAAAAAGCTTTTATGGAAGTTTTGACCCTGGAATAAATGCTTGCACACAAACATGAAATTATCCAGTTTGCATGACAAGAAGCAGATGTCATTACACTACATAAAGACAATCTTGTAAAATAAAACTATGCTTAGAGAGCTGTTTGTGACAGTACTGACAGGTTGACTGATGTAATGCCATGAAAGGAAAATGGCATTGTCAGCTGTGTTGATACATAATGAGCACCAATCAGTACAGTTCCTGACCTGTTTCCTGACTTCTATTTGTCCAGATAATTTCTCAGGAAATTAAATTAAGGAGCGATCGAAAAAGACTAACATTATTGCCTCTCGGTTTAGAGATTAATTGCCAATTATCTGTGTAATTACATCAGCAAGGTGAGTTATAGTGTTTTGGGGGTTTTTAAAGGAAGCTCAAACCATCTGGAAGCACCCATGTATTTACTGAGTCAGTTTACTCTGATTTCCTAGTGATGTATTGCAGCATTATTTATATGGTATGGGTCAAAGCATATGCTCATGTTTTGCTTGCTGCATTTTAAAAATATTTTTATTTTTTGATTTGCAAAATAATTTAAACATGTACTATACATGAAAGGCAATTCACCAAAGCGTCCTTGCTGTTTTGTCAGCCAGTGTGCATGTTCAATCAAAGGTTGGGAGGCTAGAGCACAGATCTTTAAATTGCTAACAGTCTCAGCTATAATATTGTTCTTTTATCATACTCAAGTTAATAGAAATTCACCCTAAATAAGGTCCCTTGAACACACAAACGCATACATTTAAGCTATCCCAAGCGTCTTTTTTCCACAGCATTGCCACCAATACTAACAAATTATCCTTGAATATGACAAAGCATCTATGGCATGTGCCATATTAGACCAAAGGCCGTATCTGGCATGTGCTATATTGGATTGCCCAAAAATAATGACTGGCATGTGCCATATTACAACAAAAGTTGTCTTTGGCACATGCTGTAATTGGGCAGACTCTGGCATGCGCCACATTGGACTAAAAGCTGTTTCTGGCATATGCCATACTGGGCTGAAGGGTGCCATTGCAGCATTCTATACTGGCCTGAAGCCATCACCCGTGGCCCCTGCACCCTATGTCCCCACTCACTGAATGAGCAGTTGCACTGCTGACACCTTAGTGTGCTGTGCCCCACCAGACTCTCTAGGAAAGGGCAGTTCTGTATATCAGCCTGGCATTAGCCTGGCCTATCCTGGTACAAGTATTTTAGTAGACTGAAAAAGGGTGGGAGGTAATGTTAGGGTACATATGTCAGTCCAGAAAAGAAGTTCTGCTTTTTATGAGGCTACATCCTCAATGTGACCACAGTTTCTGCCCATGACAGAGAGATACAGAGGACAGCAATTTAGACCAAGGAATATGTTTCACACTTACTTTGAATACATTCGTTTTCATACTCTTTATTATACTTTATACCATTGCACTGAAAAATAGGATCCATTTCTCTGGCAGGGAGGCAGGGATTGGGGAGGAGCAAGAGTCAGTACTTTAAAAAAAGTAAGTCCCTTAACTTGAATTGCAGGCAAACTCCCTGCTACATAGTGGAGTACATTCAACGCCAGCATGCTCTCAGCGACAGTGGTGTCTGGGTGCTGATGGGGCTGCCCTAGATCATGCCTGCCAGCCAGGGTGGCAAAAAGAGCCCAATGGTGCCCAGGAGGCACACGATGATGAACATCCACAGAAAAATGCGGTCGATCACCATGGCAACATACTTCCAGTCTTCCTTTACCTGAGGAACAGTGAAACAGGACACAATATCAGTTGAAATCTTGGAGATGATTTTACTGCTTTCATGGATTTTAATGTGACTGAAATTAATTGAATGAAATTAATATTTAAAGGACGGGTGTTCACTAAAATAAAAAATAATATATATCAGGGGTGTCCAATCTTAACGGAAAAGGGTCTGTACATGTGTACAGGTTTTTGTTTTAGCCCAGCATGAAGACACCTGATTCTACTTATTAATTTCTTCATTGAAGGCCACGATTAGTTAATTAGTTGAATCAGCGTGCTGTAGTGCTGGGCTAAAACAAAAACCTGCACCCACATCAGCCCTTTTCAGATAAGATTGGACACCCCTATACGTATGATATATTGGAATACTTATGATTATACAGTGTCTTTTGAAGGTATTAAACTTCAGGTAATAATTTACTAGCTCAATCGGTAAATTCAAACAGTAATACACAAACTGACAGCGTCCCTGGTGTGGAAGCCATTTTTCATAAAGTGATTAGTGCCTGAAATGGGTCCTGCCTGAACACTGAAGCAGCATCCTCCCTCCTTTCCCTCTTTCATCATTTCACTGATCTTAAGTGACTGCTTATTGACTAGGCGATGTTTCTGCCATATTGCTGTCATCTGCCTATACATTATAGGTGAAGGAAAACCTTAGCGGATTCGGACGTAGCCGCAGCTTTGACCTGTGGAACCATGGCGATTTAATATTGGCTCACTCACAGAGAAGTCAGCGTCCTCGGCTCTCAGGTGGTCCGCAATGTAGTGGACCCCCTCCAGGGCGCGCAGGACACTGGGGGAGAACGTGAACCCCTCCTTGGACACCGGGCTGTCCATCTTGGTGGGGTGCTGCTGGGAGGGGTTGACCCTGGCTCCTGAGCGGTGCTGCTGGGGGGGCGCGGGCTTCTGCGGCAGGGGGAAGGGGAAGGGAAAGCCCGAGGCCCCGCCCAGCTCCGAATCGCCATGGCGGCAGTCCACGTCCGTCTCCCGGAGCCAGGTCTCAGAGGTGCTGAGCTGGGCGGCGGGGGGCAGCACCTTGTGCTGCAGGAGGAGCACGCGGCGGCGCTTCTCGTCCGGGACGGGCCTCCTCATGAAGAGCCAGCGCGGGATGAGCTCCAGGAAGACCGAGTGCACCCAGCGGGGCATGGTGTGCGTGCCCGGCGAGCGGTGGTGCACGTTGAGCACGAACACCGTGATGACGATGGAGAGCGTGACGAAGATCATGGTGAAGAGCAGGTACTCGCCGATGAGCGGGATGACCAGCGAGGTAGAGGGGATGATCTCGGTGATGAGCAGGAGGAAGACGGTGAGGGAGAGGAGCACAGAGATGCAGAGCGTGATCTTCTCGCCGCAGTCGGACGGCAGGTAGAAGACCAGCACTGTCAGGCAGGAGATGAGCAGGCAGGGGATGATCAGGTTGATGGTGTAGAAGAGCGGCAGCCGACGGATGATGAAGAAGTAGGTGATGTCCGGGTAGATCTCGTGGCAGCAGTCGTACTTCTTCGTGTTGTAGGTGCCCACGGCATTGACGATGGCCCACTCGCCGCTCTCCCAGTAGTCCTTCAGGTCCACCGTGTTCTCAATGCGCTCCAGATCGATCTTGGCCTTGTCGTAGGTCCACGAGCCGAACTTCATCTTGCAGTTCTGCTGGTCGAATGGGAAGAAGGTGACGTCGATGCTGCAGGAGCTCTTGTAGATGGCGGGGGGCACCCAGCGCACCTTGCCCGTGTGGAAAAGGTGCGCCTTCGTCATGTGGGTCACAGCAAACTCCCCATCAGCACTGCAGGACACGCAATGATCTCATTAAAGGGGAACTCTAGCCAAAAATCATAATTAAATATGTTGGTCCTCACCTCAAGAATAATACAATAATCAAATTAGTAACATGTCACATTCAGTGTAATACTTTTATAACAACAGAAAATGTACAGGGCCTCACCACAAGTAACAATTTAACCACGGTATAATACCTCCCCAAATTTAGTAGGCCACAATTCAGCTGAAACTAACAACTAACTCCAACTCTTCAGTTATGTCTTAAAAATCTGCAATATTAATAATTGTAAATATATAGAAAACAATTAAACAGTTAATGTCAGCATTAAACAGTATTCTGTAATTCAAAAAGCACCTCCTGTTTCTTTACGTTATGAGAAAGGAAATTATGTCCCAGTGATATCAATACTTAAAATGATCTTTTGCAGGTACATTTGATTATGACCACATCAAATACAGGTTACGCCAATGATTTTGGTATAAAGCAGAAAATACCAAATTATGTTTAGGTGGAATTCCTTTAAACCCAAAGATCAGTGCAATTTCTTTGACAAATCTAGTCATTACATTACAATATGAACTTATTGTCCA
This sequence comes from Anguilla anguilla, assembly GCF_013347855.1. Taxonomy (NCBI): domain Eukaryota; kingdom Metazoa; phylum Chordata; class Actinopteri; order Anguilliformes; family Anguillidae; genus Anguilla; species Anguilla anguilla. The sequence goes on along the minus strand of NC_049206.1, from coordinate 28,036,654 downwards.
CTCGAAAAGTGTAAATTTGCCTTAGGCTTTACATCGTCATGCACTCATTTTAAAAAGAAAAGTGGACAAATCTTACACATTGCACATACCTATAGACCTATGCAGCATATTCCCAATTATACATTCCTAATTTATTGCAGCTCCACTGCACTGTTTTGCAACAACAAACAATGAACAATACTTAATTATAACTTCATAAAAAATTATTTGATTAGCATGGTCATTATTTTATTTGTGTTGCACTTAATTTCAGTCATGACTCAGTGCTGCACTGTTGCTGTCATTTTGAAATGAAAGGCAGTAAAAGTACATTTTTAAATGTTTCCACTAGATGGCAGAGTAAAGTTATTTTCCAGATTCTTGCAATGATGTTCTTCTAAAATCAGTTTGTAATAGTGTTGATGATGCATCTCATATTCAAAAAAAGATATCTGTTATAAGTACTGTAATATCAGATTTCTACAACTAAACAATACATAACATACAATCCTTACAAAACCAAATTCTAGTCACATTTCTAAGTTAAGCCATTTTGTATACATATTTGGACATATTTGGACACATGCACAACACAGTGTACACATAACCAGTACAGAGCAGCCTGTCACCTCAACCTTTTCACCTTTAAGCTTCTCACCAGTCATAAATACAATGCCATCACATCCACATCTGCTACCTTACCGAGATAATTTGTGGTACATCTGCATATACACTTCTATTAGAAAAATGGTCATCTTAAATGTTTAAACCCTGGGCTGTGTCCGAATAGTCTTTTTTGCTTAGGAAGGTTCCTAACTGAGTGAAATGCCCCAGAAGTATTTAAGTGGCAGCCATGATACGAGCTGTTCTAATTCTCTAAATGCTAAGGAAAGGTGCTTCAGTGCTTCCTTTCTTATCTGCCTTAGCATAGGGGACACTGGACCATTCTTTATGAAAAGAAATGATTTAATGCTGTCCCTCAATTCCTTGCAGTAGCAACATTTAAAGCGATGCACCATTTGGCCGTTCACGAAAACAAACGATCAACATGACTGAGTTGTGCGGTGGTTCTTAAGCTATTATATGCATAGGCTTATAATCAGATCATAATCAGCATATTAACCAGTGATCTGTCTTTCAAGAAAAATGGGTATGAGATGTTTTTAGCCAGATGATATTTTTAATTCAACATGTTTGAAACTTAAGAATGATGATATGTACAATAGTAGATTTGTATGTTATGAAATCTACATGTTATGCCTATCTTGCATAAATTTAACAATTATTTTCATACAATCATACTAATTGGGATTCACGATAAATATGAGTGGACAGGAGGGTGAGCGTGAGCAACCATTCTCAATGTGACAACCATTTCGTTTCACTTTTGTGACTGGTAGCCTATATTCCTTTTTTTATTTCAATTCTAACCTTGGGAATGAAGTAATGTTTTTCACCGGGTTGTCCACGTTTATATAGCCTGCCCTGCATGAAACAGCACGGTAAGAACGCACGGGGCGAAGTATCTAAGATGTGCTTTTAGTAGTCCATCTTTGGAACATTGTAGTTTCACCACAGCAGACCCATGTCAATAACATCCGCCGTCACACAATTATGTGGCCTAGTGTAAGTGCAGTCGGATTCTCTTAGCACCGCGGTTGTCTTTTCCTAAGTCCTTATTAATTCTCCTTCACATCTTTCCTTGACCTCATGATGTTTTCCATCGAGGTCAAGGAAAAGTGGTTAGGAAAAGACATAGGACGTAATTTGTTTTTGACTATTCGGACGCAGCCCTGGTTTAAAATCCTAACTAGTTAGGTCAGAGACTCACTTGTTGTACAGGACAATATCGGGGACCCAAATCAGTTCAGAGGGCACCCGGATAGATGTTACATTGTCAAAGTCTGAGGGCTTCCATCGTAACTTGTAGTCATTCCACTCCTACGAGGCAAACGTGAGACAAATGCATTTATTCATTTATTCAGACATAAAGCACACACATAGGTAAAAATAGATATACTTCCTGTTTTTGTCTTCACAGTACATTCACAGGTATTTGTTTTACAGACTTGTGTAATCAACTGAGGTAATAAAGTGTGTTGAGCAATTAAATATGCATCATCCTTCATCTATATGCACATAAAACAAATGAGTAAACATTATAGAGGTTTTGGATGAACAGTGCTCAATTATATATAATGTGCTACAGTGACACTGAATATTGCATCCACTTGATTCTCGTTAGCTTTTTGTGAGTGGTAACCTAAATGTACCCCAGCACAAAAGCTTTGGCCAGCTTGATCGAACGTGAGGGATAAAAGCCCCGCCACTAGCATTCTCTTGTCAGCAGCTTGGCCATTTAAGTCCCTGCCAGCCTGAACCTTCTGGAAGCCCTGGCAGCTCACCTGCTTCAGCCACACGTTTGTAGTCATCATCTGGTTCTTCTCATCCTGCGGGGAAGCAGAAATGAAAGGGGATGAGATGAGTCAGGCAGCTGGGGCCCATCCAAACGAGGGAGGGGTTCAGAAAGAGGTCAGTTTCGCTGAAATGTGTGGCCAGCACCATCTGCAATGTAATATCCTAATTGAGAAATCTTGGGAGCAAGCAGCTGCTGTGGGATTTGATGCGGAGCTGAAAACCTGCTTTCAAGCAAATTATCTTTCATTGCATTTAAACTGTGTACCCACCTGAGGTTGAGAATCTGAGAAAATAGAAACTTTGGCTGGACATACCAAACTGATCAACTTTATAATAGTCATTTACGTCTTTTGAGATTTCCCTCAGGTTCAATTTCAATCTGCAATGGCTGCTTCCAGAAAATGTAAAATTTATTTTAAAACTCAAATACGACTAAATGTTAAATGATGCGTGTTAGGTAATGGCAAGGCCAACCGGTTTGTCTCCACCATGTGACCTGTGGGGATTTAAACTTTTATTTCAATGGTTATCCTCCAGGGGTCCCCATAGGGGCCCCACAACACTATCTCTTTCTGGCAGGGGCCTGAACCTACCCCAGCCTCTGTAAATTCTGTGGCCTCTATCTGCCTAAATAATCCATATACTCTTAAAACCAGGGTTTGAATTATTTTATTAAAAAAACTTTTCATACAGGATGCAATGATGATCCTTTTCATTTTCAATAAGCATGCAATTAAAAAAGCTTAGAGTAAACGATGAACTCATTGGTTTTTCCCTGAACTGTCAACTCTGTTCATGTCAAGGAACAAAGCTTGGTCTCTTGCTAGACGCACTGGAGATGCATCCGTTTGGACTGCATTTGGACAACTTATAAAGAAATGCACACCCTCTGCGCAGAAAGCCTTTATAGCTCTTACTCAAACAATTTTCAAAGGTAGTACATAAAATGTAAAAAATCTTGCTACTGACTCAAATTTAATGACTGTTCTATATATGACCACAAAGAGATTTGTTTAGCTTTTAGAAAAAAATTTTCAGCAGTGGGTCACCTTTTCGAAAATGAGCACACAGAACCCCCTCATACGACCAATGATCATGTCCATGCTGTAAACCTCAATTCAACTTAGATCCCATACCTTTCAATGCAGTTTTTGTGGCTCTCCAAGATATTTAACCCACAAAATCACTGGGCGAGGATGACTTTTTTCCTTTAGCACTCTGCTCCACTTATCTCAGAGCAAGTAACTTATATTTTTAGTTTCTCTATTTCATTCTTACACACAGGAGGAGATAAGAACAATCTTAATAACTATAAACCAATATCCAAACTGTCACGCCTAGTAAAGATTTTGGAATCACTAGTAAATAATGGTATTAAAGTATTTCTCAACAGAAATTCTATTTTGAGCCCTCATCAATCTGGATTTAGAGCAGGGCATAGTACCACCTCCACTGTCACTTCAGTCACAAATGGCAATGCCTCTGTGGTAGATAAGAGAAAACACTGTGCTGCACTTTTTGTTGATCTGACACTGTCGATCTGACACTAAAGCATCTGACGCTGTTGACCACCCCTTGCTTTTGCAGAGAATACAAAATGTTGGTTTTGATTCAAATGCTTGAGCCTGGTTCCAAAATGACCTCTCTGAGACACAACAATCTGTGAAATTGGGAAATATCCATTATTTGGGCCATATTTACTAAGCATGCCACAAATTACTGTCAGGGCTGAAAAAGTATGCATTGCTGCATATTTTCAATTTAGCAGGGTATTTACTAAGGCTAGTTATGTAAATAAGCACAGCCACAGCAAGTTCATATAAATGCACTACCGGTATTTAAGATCTGCACATGTACAATTTAAACCTCTACCGCCTCTCAAAAATTTCCAAAAAACTGTCTTTGAGTCAGTAAAAATGTGTTCTGGAAGTAATATTTGTGGTAAGGCTTTATTTCTATTTCCAATAAATCAAATCATACATCATTTTAAAAAAGTTACTTGCCTTTGAAAAGTTAGTGTGGTGTTCTGAGTGTATTCTATGTATTTGAGCTGGAATCTAGATAACCAAAAAAATCATGACCTGTATAAATGCAATAACAGCCATAACACTTACACTGTCTCTGAGTTGCTTTAACAAACAATGTGTGGTTTGTAGTTATATGTTTACAGAATGCCATTGAAACAGAAAACGAGAGGGTTGGTAACCAGGGAGGTCTGAAGGTTCGGGACAATACATAGTGTTGAAAATCATCTACATGTAGTGTCCTTTTGGGAGACATTAAGCATTTTAAATGGTGTTTAATATTTATGAAATAAATTAATTTTTACTCATTAACATGTTTGACTTTAAGTTAGTTCAGTGTTTAATGTTGAATGTATTCAGCTCATTTGCTTGCTGCGTTTACATATCCTCATCTTCTGGATGCTCCAAGTGATTAATGGAAAAAGAAAGAGCTGCCTGGTCACAGGCATTTATAATAAGCACACAGCAGTTGGTCTGTATGGTTGGCTATTTGCTTTGTAAAAGCTTACCTGGGTGTTAAGAAACAACCAAAAGCAGCTTTCCTCATCTATTTGGACATTACCACAACTAAATTCATGCTAAGTTACGAAGTTGCTCGTGCATCAATGTTTATGCAGAGTCACAATCTGAGGATGTGTCTTACATTACCAATGGAAATGTGTTTCCTTGATTAACATTAGTTTGTACTGATAAAAAAGCTGCATATGCACATTTATAGGGCATTTTAATTTAATTTAATTTAGTTAATGACTACTGACATGTCAAAGCTGTTTGAAGTAAAATTTCATAGGGCTCAGCTCAATTTTTTCTGAACAAATGAGTGAAATCCAAAAAAGTTATATTCATGGCAACCCTCCCCAACTCTAATCTGCTGACAAAGTCTCTTCTTAAGAATGGCCATTCTTGTCTTGTGCAGGAAAGTTAACATCCGCTTTTTGCAGATGTTAAAAAACAGATGCAATTACCTTTACCACAAGGGCCACTAGCCATAATAAATCAGCTGCAGCAGGTTATATGCATTCATTTCCATTCTTGTCACCCATATTTTTACGGTCTACCATCAGAACGCTCTAAAATGTATATGCATTAAACCCAAAAACATGCCAATTTTAAGGATGCTGCATTTCTCTTCTTTTACCAGCAAAAACCTTTGGTGTAGTACCATAATAAATATGGAAAAACGCTGGAGTACGTCTCATTAGAATCTATAAAAGCCCCACTAATCCACTAATCAAGTATTTACCAATAACAAAATGTGTTCCCCAGGGATCCATTTTGGCTTCAGAGCTGTTTACAGGTTTTATTTATGATATAATTTCATCTTCAACCAGTTACCATGCACATGTGCATGCAAATGGCATGATTCTTTACTGCATCATTGATTCTGTGATCTAGCAGTCAAAAACTCGCAATGCTCCTTAAACACTCTGCAAAGAGCACTCTCATGGTACCTGGTCTTCTTTGTCTGAGAGATGTGGTAGGCATTGATATTTGTTTATTTACAAATATTTCTTGGAAAATGATCATGTTACTATATCACTTAATTGTTAAGTTGTTCTATAGGCTGGTTTACGCTCCAAGTACCTTGAGACAGGACCAAACTTGGAAAGACTGCTTTGATTTTAGTATGCCACATTCATGGAACAGTTTACAACCTCTCCTACAAATCAATTTGCTCATTCCTTTTGGACACTTACAGAAATATGATCATAACCTTCACAATTCTGTTTTCAACTGGAATGACTTGCATTATATACTGAATCTTCTCGTAACATTTAAATCTTTTATTCTAACTTTTTATTTTTTGAAAGTTTTTAACAATCATTTTATTATTTTTAATCTTAGCACCACTACAAATGAGGGCTCACACCCTCAATGTGTTTTCTGAGACCTAAATAAAAGTTGAATGAATAGGCATTCCAATGGCACAGTCAAGTGGCTAATCATACAATTGAGTTTCTAATTGAGACATTTATAAAAAATAATTATTTAATCTAATATGAGTTAAGTCAGAAAGGAAAGGGAACATGGATAGAAGTTCAAATTCTGCGAAAAGCATGTCTTTATGCCAGTGGTCCTCACTATTGGAGAGCTACAGGGTCTACCAACTTTCCTTGCGATTAAGCACTTGAGTGGCACAGCAACTGATCACAGTTGATTACACAGTTAACTCAAATCACCTGGGTTCTTGGGTCTTAATTGGTCACACATTAAGTAAATTTTTAAAATAAAAACCAGCAGATTTCGTGGCTCTCCAGGACCAGGATTGAGTACCACTGCAGTAATAAGAAGAATGCATCCATATAAAGCAGGCGATTCTAATCTCATCTGAAAAGGGCCGGTGTGGGTGCAGTTTTTTGTTTTAGCCCAGAACTAAGACACCTGATTCTATTTAAAGTCCATGATTATTTAAATAGTCATTAATTCATTTTTTAATGTAACTATTTACATTATAAGTTAAATATTATATAACTGTTCTCATTATTAATGTGGGCATTTGTCTAACATAGCCTATCATGCCCCTGTACAACATTTTAAAATACTATGGCATGCCCACAGTAGTAAGTAATCAAACTGATTGTAACGCATGAGTGTCCCTTGTGAACATTGCTGTCATTAATCGTCTGTGCTAAATTAGTGGCAATTACTTCACAAACTTAAACTTATTGATATGGTGCAAATGGGACAATTGTTTGAGAAGGGCTTTGACAAAGAGGCTATTGTGACCTCTAGCTGACGGAGGACTGAAGTACCGTGTGAGAAAATAGGGGGAGACAAATTGGTGGCCACTGGTCATGACCCTTTAAATAGCCATGTACAGTAAGCTATGAAAGGCACTGTATTTGAGTCTATGGAAGTAATCAGCAGTGTTCTCAGATTTCAGTCTTAGGCAGTCTGAAGGCTTCAAGAGCTTTTTTTGAAACATAACTACTGAGTTCATTCAGTATATTTCTATGTTGGGGAAGTTCAGTTGTGGTCCTCAGTCTTTGAGTGGCATCTGGGGACACCAGCACAGCAAGTGCAGGGCTCTATAGCCTGGTAAGGAAAACCCAATTATTTGGGGTTTCTCAATAAGGGAAACAATTTTTTTAAATTATTGTTGGCTACAATATTCTGAACTGACTCAAGTCTGCTATTCCAAGACAATATTTTGGTCCACACTTTGGTTGTCTGAAAATAGATACAATGGAAGAATTCATTTATTTCATAGAGAGCAGATGAAGTGTATTGTAAAAAATTAAACAGTCTGATTGATGCTATTGGAAATGAATACAGGGGTCAATATTCTGAGGCAACCCAAAAGGGTGGGACTTTAGTTGGTTGGGCCTGAAAACCTATTCTGCAAAATATTATTTTCCATCAGCAAATAATAAATAAATAATTGGACAAAAAATCTGTACCAACTCACCACATCAATCAGCTGAGCGATGGAGAGACCAAACTTGACGATGACCACATCGGAGATGTTAGGCACAGGTCTTGACCACTTGTTGTAGCCAATGAAGAGCTTTTTGAAGAGGTCATCTTCAGCATGGGAGTGTGTCTTATCAAAACAGAATGCTAGGACAAAACATTGAACACATTGGTCAGCAGGCATCTCATTATAAACATAACATAACATAACATAACATAATGACGAGAACAGGCCATTCAGCCCAACATTGCTCACCATTTTACTGACTAAATGAGTCCTCTGATTACCTACAGACTAGATAGTATTGGATTTATACTCAATACTATATATCCCAGCATACTATTGGCCTTTTTTACTGCTACAGCTCAGTGCTAAAAGAAGAAAGGACATATTGTGTTTTCTCAAATTGAAGAGGACCCTTCTGTTAGCAATTACTGAATAAGAAAGACACTTAGGGCTCTATTTTATAGGGCTGGTGCATGGTGTATGATGAGTGGTTGCACTGGTGACATGGCATTTTTGTCATTTTTTGATGCGCTTGAGCCGGTTTGGTAATTTGGGGACTTGCTACAGTATGTGCCAAAGTGGGAGGAGAGGTGGGTGTGTCAGCAACTGAAATTTTGGTGTCAGAGTAGTCTATGGCATAGATGCAGACCAGCGTACAGAGATTTTCTATTTTTCAGGGCTTTCCCAAGCAATGTGAAAAATCATAACCCATTCAAAAGTCAATCAACTTTTTTTCCTGGATCATAAGCTGTCCAATTTAACTTTGATATAAATCCTCCCAAAGAGGAAAAATGCTTACTTTACAGTACATTTATCATTCATCGTCTTTTTTTTATTTTCTTTTTTTCATGTTAATTCATGTTTTTAATTGTTTTGGCCATTCTGTAGTACCAGGGTATTGCCTTCCGTTCTTTCTCTTACACCTGTCAGTAATGAGAAGAATTAAGAAAAAAACACAACTTGAACTTAAACAATCTTTTCATTTTAATCATGTGACTGTAAATAAAACGATGGCTACATGCAGGTTGAATGCATTAACTGCATTAGTTATCTCCATATACCATTAGGTAACCTAAAAATAAAATGAATGTGTGAATTTGGAAATAGTACAGGTTCTATGCCATTCGAAACTAAGCAAAAACCAGGCAAAAAGTCACCTGCAACGTATGTAAGCCCTACTAATCCTCCAAAAGATATTGGTCAGTTCAGTTTAGTTTAAGTAAGCCATGCCATTGTTGTGAATTAATGATGGACTCATGCATAGGCTGACCAAAGTCCTCCTTTTTCCCAAACATTTAATCATTTCATGGATTGACAATATCTGTCCAGGTGGGATTTCTGAATTCCTAAATTGTCCAATTAGGTTTTGCTCATTCCATAGACCATATATAAACAAAGGAAAAGCAAGCAATGGTGGCAAAAAAAAACCAGACGGTATATCGGAAGAAATATTTGGAAGAACAAAACCAAATGGGGGAGCCCATGCTCCTTTGTCCAGTTCAGGGTGTGGGTTCATAGCATCTGCTCCTTCTTTAACCTTAACCTTGCCTCTATCATTTTACATGTAACATAATAACATAGACAATAACAGACACTTAAGACATGTATGTTTAAAGTAGGAAGTAGGGTGTTAAGCAATATTGTCAGGATTACTTAATGTTATGTTGGTGGCTGCAGTTTCAAACTACAAAATATCCAACAATACAACACTTTCCTCTACTGCTTCTGGTTCATTGTACTATTAATCATATCCTTTAATTGAAATGCTGAAATGCCTTGGTGTAAAAACACATTTTGAACTGAGATGAGCATGCCCCGGCTAATGTAAAGAATTCCGGTACTACATAATGGAACGCCACTGAAATTGTCTCAGAGGATTTATTTCAGGAGTTGCAACTATCATGCTGTTAGTATTAACACTGTGTCCTAAATTATATGCTGTCAAGAACTGAAAGTTGCTGAAAATTCTGAACCCTCCAGATGGAATCACTCTCTGAAAGCAGTCAATAAATAATTTCAAATAAACCCCAATGAAAGTGTTTGAATGTACCAAAAACAGCACATTCATGGTAATTTTATAACACTGCATCTATCAGTTTATTTCTTGCCTGAATGATATGCTCTGTTATGTGAAGTCTGGTTGCTAGCTCGTTAGTATGTTCTCCCTGTTGGTGGGAACCTTATCTTACTTGAGAAGGAACAGAAATCTATGTGGCCGTGAATACATGTTGACAGGTTGACTACACTATTGGCACATCTAATTAGAGAACCTCGGCAACTCCTCAGTCCATAATTACTGTTCAGGCTTTAATCAGTCTGATCGGCTGTAATTGTGTGTCACTCAGGCCTTAGCAGTAAATCTATTGCGCAGATTTTTGAAGGCAGAAAAATCCAACTGGGAATTTATTTAGACCATGTTTTTCCTATATTGGTGCTGATGCTAACTGCAAGAGCAATGATGTCGGAATAAATTCACAGCCTGGATGACACGATAAAATGGGACGATGTCAGGATGGACAACAGTTACAGGTCAGGCTTCTTAATTCACCCTTGTGAAATGTCAAAGGGATGTTAATGTTTACTCATTCTAAGACACTACAGTTCTATGAGAATAACTTATTCACCCATCATATCAGTTTAAATAAGCAGGAATAATAGGACGTGTGCCTACTGTTGTGATTGCATTGCAAATTGGGCCATGTGTCATATGAACAGGCTTGTACACAGGCTTAAGCACGACCAACACTGGAAGTCATAAGTAATTTTTATTACTGTGCACCAGAAATACTTTTTTCATCTCACGGTGTGCTTGTATGGATTGATTCATTGCATATTAAAAAAAAAATGTTTGCATTTCATAAGGTCAGCATAGACACCAAAAGACCAGGATGCCATAAAAGCAAGCGTATGCGTTTGTGTGAATACACACATGCATTTATATGGTTTCAACTAACAATTATATGTTAATGTGGTCTTTCTAACAATCCTGCTGGTTAGAATTTGAATTCAAAATCCATGTTGTAATGCTGTAATTGGAATGCTGTACAGTAGTTCCACTTAAATCTTTCTAGCATGCTTGAGATACCTACTGTACATAACCTAGCTGATATTGTAACCTGCAGGCAGTTTGACTCTATAAAAACAAGATGTTTAAAGTCCTTTTCTGAGGACATTAGGAGCCAAACAGGTTTAGCAACATCAGCCAGGAAGAGCTCAGTGAGGCACAGCAGGCTTGGCCGAGCGAGATCGTCCCCCTACCACAGGCCTTGCAAGGAGTACTTTCATTTACTGCACATAGCACACATTCAGTGGCCTGACCCACCATACTATTACCTGCAATAACCCAGCAGTACACTGTAAAAAGAACTATATTTTTACAGTAAAATGTTTGAATTTACAGGTTTCACCATTTATGTCATTTAAGTCATGCAGAATAATGGCAATAACTCAATTGCAATCCCATAAATTACAGAATCTATACAATTAAGTAACAGGATTCATACTGTTTTTTCCTTCATTAAATAGTTTTTCACTGGCAACACTGATGTTTTTTTCAGGATATTTTTTTACAGTGTGCTTTAAATTAATGTGTGCTCTTAATTATTTAATTAGCGCAATAATATCTTGATCAAATATTGTCTTTCAGCTGATACAATATGTTTTCTGAGTTAACAATTCATGTTATAGTAAAAACACTAGAAACATAACTACAATATGGGGTACAACAATATAATATATCTAACATTTAATTAAAAAAAAGGTTTTTTCATCTATCAGGTTCACAGTTAACATTACATTTTCACACATTTGTGCACTAAAAAAAAATAATCTCATGTGGGCCAAAGGCATAGAATACCACAAAAAGCACTCATCCCAGTAGAAGGTAAATAAACATAAACAAACATCTGTTAATATGATCAATACTAACCTTCCATAGTTCTGTAGCCTCATTTTTATTTTAATAGCTGTTTTAATAACTGTTTTCTCAAAATCCTGAACTCGTCACACTTTTTATACCATAAAACACTTATTCCAATTAAGACCGCCATTCTGCTCTCAAGTCCAGCTGATAGAAATGTACTGAAATTATGTTATACATTAATATTGGTATGATGACTATGACAATTAACTGGCTACAAACACAAGTAAAGACAAACAATAAGCAATAAGCATAAGTGTTAGGAGATACCTAAAGCACGTAAGAATACATACAAGATGCATACGTAGCCATGCATACGAGAACCATGTTGCCTGAATTAAGAGGCCACAACTAGAAACATCTGCACAATCTGAGCAATTTGAAATGGAAAAGAAATTGTGAGAGTCATTAATAGTCATGAAAAATGTATGATGTAAGTGCTAAGCTATTAGGATAGCTAGTCTATTTTATCGTTGCACCACAGTAAGTATGTCACTTTTACTTTTATTGCACCATGGGGTGTGACTGCCAGCTCACAAAATACTTCTCACCTGACTGTCATGTACAAGAAACATTAAATATTACAAATCAGTATTTGCAAAAAAAAAACTGCTTTAAAAATTTAATGTACTCCTCAAGCCTTGTAGAGTACGGTGAGCAGATAATTTGGGAAAAATCTGGCATTAACACAAAATGCATGAAAGGTTCAACGGGGATTTATAGGCAATATATTTGATCTTCACAATATTCCTTATAACTGAATTAAAATAGTACATTCAAATGTGCTGAAATTAAAAGAAGATTTTCTAATCCTGAGGTGGGCTCATTTGTAACACCTATTGGCTTTGCTGCTATGTCAGGCAAAATCCAGACATTTCATAAAGTATACATTTTTTCTCTCCTAAATTACTGTAAGGCTTGTGCAGATTTTGGGTGGAGATCAAAGCCACAGAGTAGTCAAGATCTGATTTGTGACGAGAGGTGATAGGTGACCAGCGCCCCAAAACATCTTGTGGATGCTTCCCAAGCTTCCCCAGGAGGTGAATTTCAAAGCACAAAGGGAGGCGTGTAAATGCTTTGTTGGCAGTTTGCAGAAAACCTCATGCCTCCTGGTCAGACCACTGTTATCTGATCTCCTCAGATGTGCATGACACCCATCCCACTTTGGTTGTCAGCGTCGCTGCTTTATGGATATGCCTGATGAGGGGATGATCCATGAGCCAGCAAAAGGGGGAACGCTGAACAAATCAGCCTCCTCGGGAGGTACCTCTAAGAATCTACAGTCTAATATAAACACATTAAAGTGTTGTGACTGGTTGTTGAATGTGAGGGTGATGCTCAAAAAGCATATGATATATTCTCCAATATGCAATTCAATAAGGCTTGTTTGATAACCTATCCAAGGGGCTGAAAAAAATCAATCAGAGACATATGCTCTACAAAGCATATCTTACTAACCCCTCCCCCTTGAAACATAAGTTGTATTCCTCTTATCGAAATAAATTGCATCATCTCATCAGAGCTGCCAAACGACAGCGCTATCTTACTAAATTCGCTGAATCCAGAAAAGACATTAGAGAAACCTCGACAATCATCAAAGAAGTTGGGAATAAGGCATAATACCAGGAAATACCATAATAAGGAAATACCAGCCCCTGTCATGAATTTAAAAATGGGCATGATAATGACCTGATCTCAGATCCCATTGAAATCCCACCAAGCTAATGAATTTAACAGTTTCTTTGTCAATACTGGACCCTCTTGCTAGTGTAATATCACATATCCCTATGACTTCCCTTGGAATACTGCTTTCTCAGTGAAGCTTACGTTAAGCTGATTGGGAGGGCTGATGACATTTTTGCTTTATGACATCATTACCAAACTCAAACTATATGCAGCTGGTCAAGATGGACTGAAGCCCAGTCTTCTCAAGAAGTGCTTACCTATCATATGGAAACCTCTTCTGCATATCCTATACAACTCTCTCTAAAGTGGCAGCTTTCCTGACAAATTCAAGTGGGCCAAAGTCATGCCAGTGTTTAAAGCAGACGATCCTTCTGTCTTTTCCAACTACAAACCAGTCTATTCTTCCATGTCTTCCTAAAGTATTGAAAGAATAGTGTATAATAGACTCACCAATTTTTTTCTGACCATACCGTCTCTACACCCACCAATATGGATTTAGAGGAAAACACTAAACTTCAAACTTCAGTTGTATGGTATTAAAGGTGTTTAATCACAGTGGTTCAGAAGTTAGCTATCCAATCGCAAACAGCTTGTGGAATGGTTCTGGATTCTGAATCAGAGCCTAACATTTGGTTTACCTCAAGGATCCATCTTTGGTCCCCTGCTACTTTTGATATATAAATGAACTGTATTTAATTTCCAAAAGCATGTTCTTTGTCCTTTTTGCTGATGAGCTTTATCTAAGATAAAGACTAATAAAGACTATTATAGCTTAATCACCAAAACTAAATAAAGTTCACCACTGGTTTCAAAGCAAGAAACTGTTCCTAATTGTAAAAAAAAAAAAAAAAAAAAAAAAAAAAGTTCTAGGATGCTATTTCTACCCAGGAATATACATGGAATAGACTGTGGGAAGAATGTGTTTATGGCTGCCAATATTCTAACTAGAGTTCCTAACATCAAGTATCTTGGTGTTTTGATTGATGACTTGAAACAAACTTGAAAAAAACATATATTTCCAATAAATTTGCTTAGAATGTTGGTGGTATCATCAAAATTAGGCATGTTCTGAAATTATTACCACTTTGTACTACACCCTGATATCCTCCTTTCTCTCATACTGCAACATTGTATGGGCGAGAACCTAAAAGACAATCCTCAAAAATCTTTTCACCTTACATAAGCTATTTGTCAGGATATCAACCTTTTCTGGACTACTCGCCAGCTCTGCACCTTTATTCCAAAAAAATTAATCCTCAACATCTATGACATTAATGTTTTCCAGATCTGTCTATTTGTTTTTCCAGTACAGGATGGATCTCCTCCCCAGTAGCTTCCACAATGTGTTTTGCCCAATAACCAAGTACATAGTTATTCCACTAGAATTCATCTGACCTCCTCACTCCATACTTTAGGACAACTCAAGGTCAGTTCACTGTTCGCTACCAAAGACCATCCCTCTGGAATAATCTACCTAACCATCTCATTGTACCTCAGGCTCATTGTTTAAAAAAATCTGTAAAAACACCTCATTGTCTATGTAACCACTCCTTATTTTTCCCCTGTGTCTTTGTTGTCTCTTTGTCTTTATTATGTTGTTGCTGTATGTAGTTTTATTAATGTTACTTTTAATGTTTTTTTTTTTCAGTCGTTGGTTAACTATCGTTTTGCATTTTCTTGCTAGGGGAACGTCTCTGTATAAGCCCTTGGGTGGGGTTTGTTTTATTTTTTTCATCTCTCATGCACATTTCACTTTTTGTTCAGTATGTTTTTTTTTCAGGTTAACTTGTGTCATACATAAAATAAATAAATAAATAAGTGCACTGCGCTGTCGATGACTCGTCAAAATTCCTCAAATAGATATGTTGTATAATCACATAGGCTACTGTTCATGAAATACGTCGCATGTGATATGTGGCTGAAGGTGGATATAGGAACGTTGATGGGTTGAGACATGCAACGTATTTCATGAAAAAATCTGAGCCAATTTTTTAAATTAGTTGTGAAAACCAGCTCGGCCAGCACTGCAGCCATGCTTTTCTTATCACCAAGAATTGATGTTCAGTGTGACACAGACGCGAAACAAGTAAACACACTTACTTGACTTACATAAGAAGACACAACAGAGTAACGTGGTTCTTAAGGAGAACCGACCGTTGAATTCCAGTTCCATATTTCCACCGTGGAGCAGAGATTTTCAACTTCGGAACACATAGAGTATAATTTCCCAGGAGACTGTCTTCTCTGGAGTGTGGTTACCTTAGACTCATTTTATGCGGAAAACTTTTCAGCTGGCATGATATACGAGAGTCTTCCACCACTTCGATCCTTCTTTATGAGGCGCACATGACAGAAACTGGGTGTCTTCAGTTTTGACATGCCACTGTGCCTTAGATTTAGGGGCAAAACAGAGATAATGTAACGGTGGTCCAATGTTCATATAAAACCAAGAATACTAATAAAAGTGATAAACAAATAAAAACCAAGCATTATTTAGCAATTAAATTAATATTCTTACGTCGTCACTGGCTTCGGTAGTGAACGGCATAGTGCTTGCAGGTTGCAGAACTTGAGCTATCCATTTCATGGTTCTGAAATTTAGTAGGCACATCCAAACGACTGGCTCATTGCGTCTGAAAGGCGGTTAGCCTATAACAGTGAACAAATATCCCTTTTTCTTTCAATGTAGCACTGATATTGTCCAAAGTTGCTGAGTGGGAGCCAATCAAACACTTGGATGGGTGTACGTTTCCCTTCGTCCTAATATTCGTTTAAATAAAAATAAATAAAAAACACCTGAGGAAAAAGAAAAGAAACATATATTCACCCAGGATTCCATGCATTTTTAATCTAAAGCAACAAGTGTCTAGAACGCTAAGTGATATATTATCCAGTGCTAAATAATACAAATTCAGTAGAACGATCCGTTGTAACGTATAGGCTATTCACTGAGCAGGCTATGGTAATGGACTAATAATTTGCAGTGGTGCTCAATGAACTCTACGTCTTGCAACATGCTAGAATAATTGATTTGAAGAAATAAAACACATTTAAAAAGTCAGTCACGCGTCTTAGATCAACCTTAAGTCTTAAAATGTCCAAAAAATTATATTTGCACAGCTATTAACAAGGTTAGCTCATGCTGGGGGCCACGCGAGTTAGTGTCTTATTTACGTGCGTAGCCTATATGGCCTATTAGTTGCTCCTACTTACATTACGTTAATTTAGCAGACGCCCTTACCCAGAGCGACCTCAAATCAATGAAAACATAAATACATTCACTTGGTTGGTCGGAGCAAGAGTGCTAGACCTGTTTTATGATTCCTATTATATGGCAACCCATAAGCTCATTTTAAAGCGACATTTTGAAACACAACGTTATCTTACAATGATCACAGGATTAAGAGCAAACTTACCTTATTTGGACCGTCCAGTTACAAGATTCTGCGTGAACGCATACTGTTGCTTATAGCCCGTAAATATTTTTGTCTTTCACTTACTTTGACAACGTCTGAAAAATATTTTAAACATTCATTGTAAACCTTGCCTGAAGTTCAAAAGGTCTTGTAAATGGATTTGTTCTCCACAAGTTGCAACTTAACATTCTGTCCGAAGACATGAGGAAAACCGGGGGTAGACAAGGGATTAAACGTTTACTTTCCGTTTAATTCAGCCATCTTCAATGATAACTTGTGTTGGAATCTTTAAGCAGAGTCATCGTTTTAGCATTTAAAAAGTTTGTATCCATCCCCATGACATCGATGGAAGCGCCCCCTGGCAAACGCTAAACTGACAGCATGCCCCCCTGCTCCGTTTCTCTTCAGCTCCGGCACACACTCTGCCTGAATGATGTCAGAAGACAGAGGGAGGGACTCATTTGTACGAGTCAATACATCAACGCAGAACATAGACGTCTTTTGTAGTGGATATGCCATTTCTTAATATTTTACTAATTTAGGGAAACATAGTACTGTTTCAAAGTATCGGAAAGCAACAAGACAGACAAATAAATAAATAAAATGTTGTTTTGGTGAAATCATAACAGTGGTGAATATCAAGTCGATATCAAGTTATGGTCTCTACAGTGGTTAATGTTAACTATGCCTATGGCCACAGCATATATTGCCTTATGGGCTCGTAATATTACTTTAGATTTCATAAATCACACACGAACTAAACGTTCGAAATATACAGGGCAGGGGACTGGTGTGGAATTTAAATATTAATTTATGAATGTATTTTGCATATAAAGCGACACGATGGCATTAAATATTTGTAACCTGTTTTAAGTAAGCCACCGCTGGCATCATATTCCTTTTAAATAAAACGCATAGTTTTTAATGTAGCACAGTAACAGTTACACACGAATTTAAACATTAATCGTCACTCAGCAGGATCAAATTATGTGGAGCATGCTGCAAATAGCTGGTGAGAAAGTGAGAAATGCGCACTTTTTTCGGCCAGATATTCTGTATTAGTTTGATTGAACGCTAGAGGGCACTAACAGCTGAATAAAGAGAAGGTGGGCTGTCGTCAGTCATACCGTTTGTGGGAGCAATAAGAAGTACAGGGAACCTACCTTTACGGAAAATTTGATTTGAAAAAAAAGCGAATGTAAGTTATATATTTCTAATAGCCTACTTGTTAAAATACATAGGACATTTCCATTTCAATCTTTGAATTGTTTAATAGATTCATAAAAGCAATCCAATTCCGAGCCAATATTGTATAATATATTATAAAATAACATACATTATAAAATACTGGATCTAACAGGAAGGTCTCCTGTAACAAGCAGTCACTGGACCCTGAAAGATGAAGCATAATTGAATCACAAATCTGAAACTCAGATTGAAAACCACTTCACATATACAGACAGGTTAAGTATACACTGCAAATCAAGCTGCCACTGACCTTGGACATCCGGGTCCACTAACGTTTACAGTCAGATGGGAATTAAATCATTTCCATTTTCTAAATCAAGACCAACTCAGGCAGTGGAAGGAGGCAGACTGGAGCAACATACTCAGCTCCCCTGCAAACTCAGTTGCACCACTGATACAGATGCATGACCCTCACCACTGGAAGGCAGCTAGGATGATTCATAGAAAAAAATTTACCCAGAGAAAATGATTTAATTGGACATGTCAGGCATGTATCAAGGGCCTTATTCTTTGTGTGTGTTTTGGCACAGTGTACTGTCTAAGCACACATGCAGACATGCACGTGCACACAAATTTATGTGATGCTGTACAACATATCTCAACAAAAGCATATTGCTAGCATACAAAAATGGTGTACAAGTTACTCACGCAAGCACTCTCTACAAGTCATTAATTAAAACTTGCAAAATCTAGCCTGCCGTCAATAGTATTGATATCAAAATGATGACAAGTGGTAAGATAAATGGTAAGACAAAAAACGCAGGGCCAAGTTACATGAAAATGTTTTTAAAACATTGAGTAGCATAGCTTTGGAATAGAGCTTGTTTAATTTGTGTCAGCTAAGAGAGAAATATTGTTTGTTGTAACATGGCCCCATTTTGAAATTAATACTTTTAAGCTTATGTTGTCTGCCCAGGAGTTGTGTTATTTAGCTGATTTTAAGCTGGGTGTTCGTGTGTGTAGGCTGCTCAATCGTTTTAAAAAGATTAGTAATGAGAAATATTGGTATTGGATCGGTATTGGCCGATACTGAATGGTATTGTACTCAGATCAGGTTAGGAGACAAAACAACATGGATCAGGACATCCATAGTTTTTGTTGAGATATTGTTTTTTTGTACTGTGTCAAGAGGCACTGATTATAATGCATATAAATGTATGAATTACTAGATAATTAAATCTAGAGAAACATGCCTACACATACCTTCATTCTAGCTCAAAGAAACACATAGGTGTGGCTTTCAGTCACTTTTCCTCTTGCATGAATTACAAATACATGGAAATGTTTGTCATGTTTTTAAATGATTTACGCAATGTGTTTTTAATGGATTTTTGTATGTACACGGTAGACCTACTAATTGTTTGCATGTAGGTAGTGTGGTGTTTGGAAGGTAGCTACAATAGGCTAGGTAAAAAGTAGTTACAGTTGAAATACTACAGCGGTCAATTTGACTGTTGTCACTAACAAAATCTAGAAATCTGTTGTCATGATATATATTACATTACATTACATTTATTTAGCATGTACTTTTATCCAAAACGACATACAAAATGCATATGGCACCCCCTTCATGACTTTGCCTAAACATATGTTTTGAATATTCTGATATAATTTGAATATCAATATTACATAAGGAAATAAAGTAATTAACACTTTCTCATTTAAATGGCCATGAACAGTCAAATTGACGGTCAAATTGTCATTTATCTTGCCAGTACACTTTTGATAACTGCCTGTAACAAAAGGGCTCCAATAGCACCCAACTGCAGGCCAGCAGAACAAACCCATTGCTGGGCAAATCCTGCAATAGTAGCCCAAGGTTTTAGGGCCTAACTTGTAGTCATGTAGCTATTTCAGTCATGAAACAATATTGTATGGGTTTCAAATACATTTTAAATATAAATTACAACAAATTACAGGAGAAAAAATGGCAAAATTTAAAATAATTAAATAAATTACTAAATAAATGAAAGAATAAA
Source organism: Anguilla anguilla (assembly GCF_013347855.1). Taxonomy (NCBI): domain Eukaryota; kingdom Metazoa; phylum Chordata; class Actinopteri; order Anguilliformes; family Anguillidae; genus Anguilla; species Anguilla anguilla. Next base: position 28,016,564 of record NC_049206.1, on the reverse strand, counting down.
TGGATAAATAAATAGCCTAAACACCTGTCCATCCCTCCATTATCTATACCCGCTTATCCTGAGCTGGGTCGCGGGGGGTGCTGGAGCCTATCCCAGCATGCATTAGGTGAGAGGCAGGAATACACCCTGGACAGGCCGCCAATCCATTGCAGGGCTAGCTTAAACATAAATACAATACATATATAAATCAATGTACACAGAAATAAATTAATAGATTAAATAATTTATTTACTTATTTGTTTCTTGATTTTTTCATTTCTGTATATTTTTATTTCTATATTTATTTATTTCATTATTTCTTCGTCTGTATAATAATGAGAGGGCAGTCAATCAAAGTATGTCATGGTGTCACCTTATTCTCAGTTATACTCAAGTGTGTACATCGAATGTACGTTCCTTGGCTTCAACATTTACGTTAGTAGGGGAGAGCGGGACAAAATGTAGTACAGATTTTTTTAGGTGGTTGCATCAGAGCTTGAGCATCATGTTTTGGGTTAAACACTCAGAATAACCCTCTTTGTCACCAATGAATGGCGAGAGATTTCGATAAATATTTTAGGACATATTGCCAAATTAAAGTCTGTTTTGGCTATATGCAAGTGAATTTTGTTTTATGCAAGTATTTTTGGGTGCTACATTTTGTGTGTATGTCAAGGAGTCCAAATGAATGCAGGTGAATTGTAAACGGTCTTTTAGTGGGTAAGATACTGCATAGTTTTTATATAGCATGCTAGCTTGCTGGGATTGCTATCCAGTCAAAGGTGCAGACATACCCCAGGTCTGTGACCAGTTTGTCATCAGTCACACGTGGGCTTACCGACTTCTTTCATGTCTTGGCTTTTTATGATATGCATGTCTCGATGTCAATTTCGGTGTAAAATATAGTTTTTAAGCTTTTACATGTAAGATGACTAGGATTGCACAGGAGTTTTGTGTCATTTTAAGGCTCACCAGCTTGCCACCTGTCACTAGTTACGCAGTCTCATCCGCTGCTTTCATAGCTACTAGATAAGATATTCAATCTCATCTGATTTTGCTCAAAAATATCTTTTTTTGATGATCTGTATCCCTTTATGTCAAATTCAGAGTAAAAATGTAGAATCAAGAAATTGATATATACAGAAATAAATGAATCAAGAAATAAATACAGAAATAAATGATTTTAGAAATACCCATTTATGTCAGATTTTATTTATTTTTTATTTGTTTATTTATTTATTTTTGTGTACATTAATTTATTTTCACCCTTTTCTTGCATTTATTTATTTATGTATTTATATATTCATTCATGTATTGAGTCATTTATTTAATTCTTTATTTTAATTTCAGAATTTTTGGTAATAAATGAGTTTCACACAAAGATTATATAGCTGTCATTTAAAGCATCATTTAAATTTTTTTGGACAATTAGTTAGCAAGCAAGACTCTTTAATGACTCTCTGTGGTCATTAAAGATCCCATGACACTTATCGCTAAGAGTAAGGGGTTCCCCGGTGTCCTGGTCAAATCCCAGATCTGGCTTTCGCAAAAACATGCCACTAAAAAAATCATCCCCAGATTTAATTGGCTAAATAAATGTTCTCTCCCTCTCCACCTTCGCTAATGTGTGGTGAGCGTTTTGGCGCAAAATGGCTGCCGTGCATCACCCAGGTGGGTGCTACACATTGGTGGTGGGTGAGGTGAGTTCCCCTTCACTGTAAAGCACTTTGAGCATCTGGAAAAGTGCTATATAAATGTAATTAATTAATTAATTAATTACGATGGTGACCATAAAGCTTTTATAACATCCTTTTGCCTGTGTGTTGGAATGTCTCACAATTAGATACTTTGATCTTGTTATTTTGATCAGATGTTGTTATTGGCAGATGCAACTAAATATCCAATGGGGATAATTATTAATTGTGGAACTAGGACATTTCTGATCATGTAACTGGCTGGAAAAAGCAGAAGGAAAAAATGCAAAATAACACAAGTTTTGGGCTTTATTTTGTGAACGTATGAAATTGTTGGTGAATTGTGTCTGTTTACATGAGGTCAGAAGGTATAGAAGTGAATGCTCTTAAGGGCTGAGCGTCGGTGGTCATTGTGGTTATATCTGTTGGGAACCCTGAAAAGTGGCAAGCTCCTGGTGCTTTATAGGTATGGATGATGCCGCCCCATTTAGCCATAACTTGGCGGGATGGCATACGTTGCCACACCTGCCATGGTATTCCCCACTTTGAAGGTGGCCTACCCAGTCATACATGTTTCTGCCTTCTCCTGAAATAAAGAAATCAGATCACATTGTCCTGTCCTTCTGTAAGAAGGCTAGACCCTATTAGTGATAACATAAAAAACAAATCATACAGGAACTGACTCATTAATTGCGGACTGTTTTCATGTTAGGGAAAAAATATAGCCTGTATGAATATGCAGGGCACCACAATTACTTCAGGGCGCCAATTATTTGCAGAGTATTAGAAATGTTTTGTGGGTAATCTCTGCAGTGAAAAATATGACTTGAATGTCCTGCATTCTCTGATCATGCAGCGTATTAATCACTTGATGACTTGACAACAGATGAATGAAAATGTTGGAAGGAAAAACTCCCATCGTAATTATTTCAAAATTGCCTGCAAGCCCAATGATAATTTAGGGCAAGAATAAGCAGCTGAACTGAATGGTTCAATGTGCTGCAAATATACATCACTTCAATGTAATACTTTGATATGCCACAAATCTACTTGAGGATACTGTACAGCACATATACCTCCCTGAATTTAGCTAAAATAGCATATCATGATGAAAGAGCAACTGTATTGTCCTGTACAATATTGAAGTGTGCATTATCAGACCACAATAAGAGCATTTTGTATTTTTTTTAAAAAGAGCAACTGTTTAATGGTGAACAATCTGTGTGTTTTGCAGCTGCTGTGTGAAAGAGACGTAGAGTGCTTTCGATGAAGTCTCCAGCTTGTTGGCTATTTCTTCTGCTGTGCGGAGCATGTCTTCGAAGGCCGAAGACTCTTCTTTAATTCTGAGAGAAAAAACAAGCAGCAAATGTCAGAAGGAGCAGCGAAGGCACTCAACACCTTCAAAAATCACACAGAGTTCCAAGAACCATAAACAATAAAATATATAATGCGCAATAAAATGTCTAGTGTTAATTCAACTCTAACAGAATATATACACAAGTCTGACAGGGACCACACATACTCTGTAAGAGTTGATTTAACACTATTATTTTACTGTGTGGTAATGGTAAAAGCAGATTGACCAATCTTGCACTGAAAGCTCATCTCTCTCTCTAATTCAGTTTCTCTGCAGTGGCTACCACCTACTTTGCTTGAACAGAAGACATTTGTCATTGATTAAACTGTTTAATAGAGTCGATTAAGTAATCATGTTTCCTCAGGGCCAGGGCAGTGCAGCTGAGGTACAGTCGCTCAGTCTAGGAGTCTGTTACTTCGATGGAAGGTCAGAAAAGTTTGGATACAAAACTTTCTAAATCCATGTAAATCTACAACTATTCAATAATTTGCTCCCATGGTTTTTTCTTTGGCAAATTCACCAAATTTATGAAACACATTTCAAGGGAAATATTTATAAACCAGGATCTAATAGTTGATTTGCTATATCCTCTAACTGAAAGAATCACCTCAGGGCCAAGATGGAGTGCAGTTTTCACTCAGACAGTTGCTTATGTCATTGTGACAAAATTGTGTGTTTTTTTCATATCAGATAATACTGTATCTGCCATAGCATCCTTCACAAAGAGACAAAGTGCTTTGTTGTATATACAGTTGAATACAAAAGTATTGGGATTATCAATTATGGATGTAAGTAACATTAAAACTAAATTAAAGCTGACAGTCTGCACATTAACGTGATATTCATTGCTTTATTTTAAATAAAATTGCTGTAGTACAGAGCCAATACAAAAAAAATGTATCACTGTCCGGATATTTACAATCACTTACTCAAAATCTAATCCTTTTTAAAATGCCAGGGAAAGAAATTTATGATCACAGACAAGCACTACTTTGTCTGTATGGTACCCATACAAAAAACTATAGATATTGTAAACTGTAAAATCTATAGAGAAGGCACACTGCACATATGAGCAAAAGAGAAAGTACATGAACTTTATAATAAATGGAATAATATTGTGATATTGTAATTATAAGCATTTTCCTTTAAATAAGTTTTATATATTATTATTATTATTATTATTATTATTAGGTAGGAACATGGAGAACAGTCTCCAGTGTTAACTTTAGGTTTCCCTATGCATCTAATTTATAGTCTACATCTTGCTTTCCCCTAGTTACAGCTCCTTTACGACCGGAGTGAGATTTACATCACACTTGGTGCACACTGCAACAGATTTGCAGCCATTAGTCAGTCTTAACTTGCATTTAAAATATACATCTCGTTCACTGCTCTAACCAGCATTATTCACAGGGAGAGTAACAATACAAAAAAAAAAAAAAAAAACTACCAAAAAATGTTTTTGCTAAATTACAAATTAGTGAATGCATGGGTGGCTTTGCACAGTGGTGCAGAAGTATAAACTATACAAAAAATCAGAAAAGAAAGGGGCGACCAGTATTGAATATGGAATGCATGCATGATTAGAAAATATATTTCTAGTACAATAGAAACTCAAAAATAGGAACCCTTCAGGAATAGGGTTTGATCAGTACTCTGAAATCAGTTGAACAATAAACTATTCAAAGAAGATAACATTAGACCAACATTAAAAAACAAACAAACATCAATAAAGATCTGAGATCAATAATCTGTCCTCAGGAGAAAAGAAAGCATTGAGCAGTGGCCAGATGTTATTCAAGATTTGACAGAGTGCAAATATTCCACTGTAAAAGTATATAAGCAAATTAAACAAGCATGAAATCAACAGCAGGGCAGTTCCATCAGATAGACAGCTTCCAAAGACAGCTGCTTTGAATAACATCAAAATGAAAATTACTGAAAGGAACTGAATCAACAGATAGGAGAGACAGTTGTTTTACATATTTGTTCTTGTTTGAGGAAAATCCATTTTCTTGTCCAAGCATTTGTGCTTGACAATGCAAGCTATATGTTTAAAACATACAAATACATTGTTAAAAGCTTGATGCCGAATTTGTTTTTCTAACACATGGAGAGGTGAGGAATGTAAACATGGAATGAAGGTCATCCAAGTGCACCAGTATTCGTCTGGTACACTGCACACAGTGCAGTATATTCTGCACTGTTTGAAATGTATCCATACATGCACACAAAACATTGACATTTAAATTGACATTTTCCAATAAACACATCAATGTGGACTTGAACAGAGAGCAATAAAAAGGGAGAATCACGAGGAGGGCACAGGAAACCATTCAGCCATGGATAGATGTCATCCGTGATTTAATCAATGCATTTTTGAGTGCAAACATTCTGCTAGAAAAACTGTATAACTCAAAAATTGCTAAAATTTCTCAATAACCATGTTTTCAATGGTCATGGAACCCCTCTGCAAAATAGCTTCAGCAGAAGTACGTACCATGGGCACATGGGAGTTTTTAAGCATTGTCCTAGCAGACAGTTACGAGCATCTAAAGAACTCATTTCTAGAGCAAGGTTCGCACCTACAAATAAAACTCCCATCTGAGGACTCTAACTCATTCGGTTAATGCACCACGCTGCGGTACATGGATGTGCCCCATGGTCTGGATTGAATCCAGACTGGGCTAGTGCCGACTTTGGCTGGTAACCCGAGAGGGCAATGCACAATTGCTGATTGCGTCATTCAGGTTATGGGATGATCCAGTCAGTTAGGGGTCCGCGTTTCATTGCTATATTGCTAGGTTTCATTGAACCTTGCTGGTCGATCGTGCACCAGTGGACTGCATGTTAGTCACACATGAAAGGTCTTCGTCTGACTCCACTTTATACAAGTCTATGATGTGAAAAAAAGCAGCTGGTGATATTAGTGTCTTGGAGGAGAACCATGGATGTCTACACTCTCCCACTGTGGGTTTGTGCATGAACGTGGCTGCGGTTGCAGATAATTGGACATCCAAATTTGTGGGTGAACCAGGGGGAGATTGTGAACTTGGGGGAACCTCCAATTTTTCGGTGTACCAATGAAGAACTGGGTGTGCCACGGCCAGCACTTGAACGACACAAAATAAAATGGGATAGTTCATATTCTTCTGTATAGAACCTTTTTTAGTACCCTAATTTCTATTCCAGATTCGTAGACCTGGAAACCAGTGAATTACTATGAATAGTATTCTATTTACCATTTTTATGCAGGTGATATACCTGCAGTTTTTCATATCTGCAGTATATTTTATATCTACTACCCATAGATAAAAAATATATAGCCCAACACTATGAAAATTTGCTGCTGCCAACTCTGTGGTTCTTATAACCACACTGAAAAAGCTGCATCAAAAAAATGGTGACTCTAATAATAACAAAGATAGTGTATGGCTTTTATAATAAAGATCTTCAAAATGTGTACTTGTTTGTGTTATTTCTGGGTATGTGCAATCTGTAAAGCTGACTGATAAGATTATAACTCTGAAGTTATTATCACTGAGGTTAAAATGTGCATGTATTTGAAATATTGCCCATGTGTGGCTATTCAGCAAGAACAGGTTAACTTACTTCTGTGCCTCAGCCAAAGATTCCAGAGCTTCCCCCTCCAGCTGGGTCTCCAGATTATCTGTGATCTTTTCCACAATGCCCTGACAGCTGAGGTGGTCCTCCTTGATCCCAGCAACGTTCTCCAGGATAACCTCCTGGTAGCGCTGCTCACCCATCTCGGCACTGACATACTGGATCAGGTTCTCGATTACTGCCTGGTTCCCATGCTGGATGGCCCTCAGGTAGCTAAGCTCCTCCTTCTGGGCGCGGAGCCAGCGGGGGGTGGTAGAGCATGTGTGGAAGTAGGCAGAGCAGCTATTGCTGTGACCATCGCTGTCGCTGCTTGTGTCAGGTGGGGCCTCACTGTCCAAGGGCTGATCCCGGGGCTCTTGAGTGAAGTTGTGGGTGGAGAAAAGGTCTAGGGTGTCTCCTGAACCCCACTCCCCATCCCCACTCTGAGAGACGCCAAGTGTCACCATTGAAAAGGCCACCATCACCCCCAGTGCCCAGTGAAGTAGCATTCTGTGACCTGTGGAGAGTGAAATGCAGACTGAGAATGATCTTTTGCAGTTTTTCCTCTACAACCCTTTTCCTCTGGAACCCTTGCTGACCTGGCTTGTCCAAGGCTTATACTACTTGATAGACTTGTTTGGATGGCTGAAACCTAGGGTCATGAAAAATATGGTGCAGATTGGACACCTGGTGGTGCTAAGGTGCACAACAATTAAAACATTTTTTTTGAAGAACTGAATACCTGTTGTTCACCTAACTCAAGATTTTAAGGCAGCAAATTCCTGCTCAGTTTCACAAATGCAACCTACCAAATTTAATTTCAATAAAAAAAGTTTTAAATGTGTTTCATAAAATATGAATGGCAAAAGTTCATCAAATTATGTTAAGAAACAGATTTGTTGGTCAGCCTGAGTTACAATAGTTTAAATATTGAAAACTCAAGACAATTATAGTGCCAATTATGGTGTTCAATCTCACGGTTTAGAATGTGAATGTGAGTGTGAATACATATACCATATATTATCAAAAATCATGAATTAAAAATCACTGCTGCATCTCATCAGTCTCAAAGTTAATGTGATTGTACACTCTTTCCGCTGTATGGAGGACAATGTCTGCCACAAAATAATGAATGCATAGATATAGTAAATACATGTGGAAATAAAAGTTGACATATAGAAAACCATGCATGAATAATTTCATTGATTGATAAATAAAAAACAGGATTTGTATATAAACAGAAGAAGTTTAAGAAACAATCAATTTTATTTTGACTATAATTACTTACGCAGGCCAGCTTGATCATGAGAAGCCTTATGAAAATAGGACAGGTCTGCAGTGGCCCATCATCTCAATTTGAACATATATTACCATAACATAGAATCTATAATGCCATGCACCAACTTTACGTGTGATTTTATACATTGTTGCCTGTGGTGCTTGGGCCCCTGGAATTACTCCCTGTTGCTATATTTTGCTTTGTTCCAGCCTGATTCCTGTTTGCAACTTTGTCTGCTCTGGTCTGGTTCCCATTATTGGCTTTGTCTGTTTTCTCATAATGTAATTTCCCCATCCTTATTTGAATGATTACATCAATTCTGCATCAAGCTTACATCTTTCTGTTCTCTCTAATGCAATTGATTAGGACTATTTACCCTTTCATTTGCTTACTGTTTTGTGTTACAGGTACTCTACTCTTCATGTCATTCTCATCTCGACTGAGACCTGTTCTGGATTATACTGAGGTAATTACTTGTTTCAGCTTGGCCTACAAATCATGTTGTGGCACTGCATTTTGTGCCCTAGTGAAGTTACTGCAGCAAGACAAAAAACAAATGTAAAATATCTGAGTCACAACTAAATTACCATAATACACAAATGGAGTTACCTGACTTAGCCTTCCTACATAATTAAATCAATTGCTAACTCTCACATACGCCTGAGACAGCTGCACTGTCAATAAACAATTGTTATTTTTCCAGGACAATGACGCCAACATGGAAAACAGCTGGAAGTATGCAGAGGACATGAAATGTGAACTGGGTTATTCTAGAAATGTGATAACACCTACATCCCCTTTATGTGTGTTATTACAGCTGAAAAAATTAAACAACTAAACAAGGCTTTTAAATTATTTATTTACTCCAATGCCATATCGCACCCACTTTGGAACTCACAGTAATACTGTAAAACCAAACCTGAGGGCCCTCTCTATGCAAAAAACGTTGGCAGGTAAGAAAAGTAGCCACAGTGGCAGTAAGTTATCTTTATGACAGGTTGTGTGAGGTAAACGAGCACTTTGTACAATAAAACTCCATGAGCACGAAGACTAAAGTCTTAAGAGCCGGCTATATTTAGCCTTCCTAATAAATCGGAATTTTGAGCATAGGCATGATCTCAATTCACCCCTTCAATGAGCCTCATCTTCTGCAGAAACCGCCAGGCCCTTGGCAGTGACTACTAGAGCAATCATTACAACCAGTGACCCCTCTATCACCCCTGACCTTCCCAGCTGCCCCCTAATGTGGCAGGGCGCTCATATTTTCTCTGACCTCTGCCAGGTAGACTGTGAAGAGGACTAATGCAACATGCCTCTGATTGATGGAGGCTTTTCCTGTCACCTAGAGGAGTAATAAGTTTCTGTCCCCAAACAGACCATTGGATAGTACAGCAGTATTCCTGGCCTAAGACGGATTACCACCTTTCATTCAAGACCTACCCCCTGATAGGAGCAGAGGGGAGGTTAATGCCAGGCGTAAGAGAGGAGGAGGAGGCTGCGGGAAGGGTTAGCATAAGTGATGTCTAAGCTCAACTCCTGCCATGACAGCACAAAGCTGGTGGTCCAACTGATTGAGATGGTCAAGAAATAATATATGGATGGCTGAAAAAAACTCGGCAGCCAAAGAAAAAAGATTCTTTTAACTTCATTCCAGGAAAAAAAGGTTTTTTTTGTAAAATCCTGGCATTCTGGGTACTGTGAAAAATGAATGCAATAACTTCAAAATAAAAGCTAAAAATATAATTGATGTAAGAAACATTACAATTACAGAGTATATTTTGAAGCAAGAATCCCTTGCTTAACTGTGTAACTTAGTGCTTAGCAATCACTTGTTGCTGTGCATGTTCAAAACCTGTAGGATCACTACCTTTGCTTTCTTATAAAAATATAAATCTATTTATAGAATATAATTTTTTTTGTAAAACATGAAAAACACATGAGATTTGGTGCCTTTGAATGATGCAATTGGCTTTCAAAACTATATGAAAAATGCATACAAAATGTATAACAATATTGTAACTTATAATGCAGACATTATGTGTGTCCCATACTCTTTCCATAATGCTACATGTTAAAGATAAAGTATACATTTTTTTTTATTTTACCAGGTCCCATTGAGAATGAATAATATGTTTTGCAAGGGAGACCTGGCCAAAAGGCAGTACAATCGTTAAAAACTCAGCGATTAATGTACTTATTCGATTCATTTTTATGCGTAATACATTTTTAATTATATGGTTTCATTCATTATGTCATTCATAACAACATTGAACATTGATAGCTGTGCTGTTGTACCCATTCACACCACTTGTATGGATGAATGAATTAAATTGTATTGTTTTTTGCATAATGGAAGCTGCATGGGAGCTGTGAACAGTACTTAAATGGCTAAAATTATATGCATAAATGAAATCAATTTTTGTCTTTTGTGTAAATGACTTTTTGGATACCCAAATTTCATATCTGAGCAACAAGGTGACTGAATCATTTCAGAAGTGTGCAAGAAACAATATATCATAAATTGTCAAGGGGGTGGGGGGTCAGGGGGGGTTTGGGCAGATGAACTTCTTGACTTCTGGGGGTGTGTGGTTTGAGACACACTCATTTACATGTTTCACAAAAGCCACGTTGCAAACCACATCTGACAACACAACAGGTCTGCACTGATCAAATAGCTATCTTGTTGGATAGCAAATGTTATTACAAAGTAAGTTGTGTTTTTTTTAACCAGCAATGTCATGCGTTCGGTCAGTAATGTGACCAAATGTTAATGTGATGTAAATATAGTGCTGATAGCCAGCAATTGGCACAATGCCTTTCCATAAATGCTGGACCTGTTGGGATGACTGTATGCTCTTGGGAGATGTGCCGCTGCCATCCTGTCCATGCCTAGTGCAAACAGCGTTCTTTTAAAATATACATTTTTTAGTAAAGATATCACAGTAATACTGCAAAACAAACCAAAGGTTGGCCGTCAACAAACGTAGCCACAATGTTGGAAAGCTATCATATTAAATTTAAATTAGAATGTATGCATTCGATGAAAATAATAATAACAAGAAAACATTGTTGAATAGCTTGGTAGGTAGGTAGCCTTGCTAGCTACCTTCATAGTTCACAGACCGCTACTGTATGTTAACTAATGTACCCGAAACTGCATATTTGCAAAAAAAATATTTGTCAAGCCACACAATCATGCATTGTATCCAGTAAGGGGCTGATAAAGCAACTACCAAAAATTGGTAGTTGCAGACTGTTTAATGGTTTCTAAGCATTTGCTCCTGAAAATTAATGTGTGCTAATTGTAAAATGTATTTATTATTTCTCAACTTTGGAGCAAATGCGCTCCTTGGAGAAAAAAATGCTAGCGTCGTGCCCTGACTTTCCTGTACTTTCTCCGCTTGGTAGCATTCAGGTAAATTACACAGCAAATTCATCGTAAAAACACAGACATCTAAAAAAAAGCATAGATAAATATCACTACACCCCTTTGAATCTCTATAGTCCCACAGAACAATTTTTTCATTAACGTATTTTACGGTTTTCCCCAAAGCATTATGTTTCTCACAATATGTCAAACAGTGTGGCACGTCTGAACACATCTTGGAACATGATACCTGGCAGCAGACCGGGCAAACACATGAGCTCCATTTTTCCACTGTTTGAGCATTTCTGTGGTTTTGTGGTCACCGCATGAGCTTTTTGGATTTCCCTCAAACAGCATGCCACATTAATAATATGTTTCTCTGTGACTCAAGCATTATTCTATCGTATGTTAGACACTATAGGAAGCCAAACCTTTGGGATTGGAGAAGGAAATGCAGAAATAGACCAAGTTCTGGTTTAAGAGAGGCACGATCTGAAGACTCAGCAGTCGGTGGTATCGTCTGACTGTGAATGAGAAACCCATATTTTTGTGGTGGAGCTGTGGCCCTACACGAGACTATATAAAAAGCTTCACTTACCTATCATTTTTTTATGATTAGAGCAAATGGTGACCGCTTAAGAATTTATGCCTGGGAGAGATCCAATTTACACAAACCCCAAAACCGCTTCAGATTGCTTTGAGACACATGACAGAGTGTCATTGCAGCTGAGAGACCTGATTTAATCTCAAGCCAAGCAGATCCATTCGGTTTTAACTCATGCTGAGAGAACACTGTTAGCCTGTTTATTGTAATGCTTTGGTGCCAATGAAATGACTCGTATTGCTGTTGAGGTAATTCGCTAGATCAATAATCAAATGAATAACTGAAACCATTGTCAAGCAGTATAAGTAGATGTGACTGAATTTCTCAAGTCTTACATGATGCAAAATACCCATTAGCAGATTGCTAGTTATTTTGCAACAAGTAGAAAATAGCTACTGTGGCTGGAATGGGATGTATTGAATAAAAACTGTGAAATCAACATGTTTATGATCTTTTTTGCAGACTGCATTATTCTAAACATATAAATTTCATAATTTGTGTTCAACAAAGCCCATTTCAGCTTCTGTAGGCATCTGAAACTTTTTGGGACCTTCTAAAGTCAAATAATTATTAATTATACATGATGATTTTCTTCAAGATAATCAAAGACAGACGCTGTGTTTGTTTAAGTTGAAGCCTAATGTTTAAATACATTAATTTTTTTCCCTCACGGCTATTTGGAAATGCTTTAAAAAAAAGGGGTTTAATGGTACTCATACAGTTAATGTGAAAGGAGTATTATATTAGCAGTTTTCTTGGTCCATTTGTAAGCAGTTGGCTGCACGCCTCATCAAAATGCATTCTTGCATGGGCCTTTCAAGGTAAACACTGAGGAATTCAGTTGTAAGAAGGTAAAACACCAAATTTTGAATGAATGTATTGTCCTGTCCCGTCTGTTGATACTTTCTGTGTTAGGATATTCACATAATAATATAATTTATTTATCTACAGTAATTTGTTTTCCTGTGCAGCTCAGTCTCAGTTAAATCATGGAGGACTTAAAGGCTCTTGGACTTCTTGGGAGTAGTAATTCCATCTGTGGATGAATGTTTTATTATGGAAAAAGCTGCATACCCTGATCTTAATAAACAGTGTGGTTTTAGAAGTACATTGTGACAACCAAGGCTTCAGTAAGGCTTGGCTTCACAAATACACAAACACACACACACACACGTGCACACACACACACAAACACACACCAGAACATAAGCATTGCAGTCACAGTCAGAGAGAAGGCATCAGCCTTTGTGACTGTGAGCAATTACTCCATTCTTATGTTGTGGTTATGAAACAGAGAAGTAAACCACTGCTTGGCTGCCAGCAGTTATTTGCCAGTTCTAGCTAAACTGAGAAAAGATGAGACAAACATTTTTTCATAGCTACAGTTACAGACACAAATTGATAGGTTTTTCGTGCAGCTGATATACTAAACAGGCCTGCGATGTCACATTGTCCTAGCCGCCATGGCAACGAGACCTTTGACAACTGTGCTCTTCCAATGAGAAAGCTTTTGTAATCACCCAGATGTCTTTCCCAAACTGAAGATAGCAAACTCGAGCTAACAGTACACAATAAAGATGAGCGCAGGACTGGTAAATTCCCATTCAACCGCCATCCCTGGCTTCAACAATCAGGCAATTAATATGGAGTGAAATCTCTCACATTGCTGAAATCACAAATTGATTGACTTTCAGTTTAAATTCAAACTGTAGCAAGCTAAGACACTCGTGCTGCTGAGCTGAATTTGAATTCTGAATTTGAAAAGATTTATTATGAAACATGTTTAAAAAGCCTGGAATATATGGATTAAAGATACATTATAAGAGCAAGCTGTCATGTATCATACAAATTCATTCAAAGAGTAAGTCACCTTTGTTAATGTTTTTCCTACACAAATTAATGCAGTATCATTATGCTGTTCATACTGTAACATGACATTTTCTGTTTACAGAATAGGCTTAGCCATAAAGATTCATGTTTACCACGTATAAAATGCAAATGCAATGCAAAAAATGCTAAGAACTGGGTAATTCTCTGAATAGATATTGATATTAAATTATTTTTAAAAACACATCTGAGAGCTTGCTTAATCCTGTTGAGGGCAAACCTTTTACTGAGCTTAAATAAAACAAGCAAAAAATAGCCTATATTTTCTCAGGCTGAATTGATGAATTGGTCTCTGTGGGGTATAAAGTCATAAATTTAACATCAAATAGTTTTACACACACCCCGGCGACAAAATATTATTGTTTCTCTTCACCTATTGAATTACATTTAATTGAATTTTGAAATCTGTTGCATTCTCACATTTACTGCTGTGCTCACGAATGTTGGCATGAAATATCATTTCATTATTCCCATTATTTTGTATAAACATACCTTCATTACATGTCATGAAAGGTTTTCAAAGCCAGTTCTGCATTTTTCTTAAAGAGTTTCTTTAAATGGGGAGAAGGGTACAAGCACTGAAAGTCTACCTCACTTAGAAAAGTGATGGTAAAGACAAACTTCATTGCAAACTTCCACTATTAAAAATACAACCCAGTTTAAAAAAACAGTACTTACCCTGATAAGGAACCTTAAATCAAGTCAGATTTTCAGGATTCCCTCGGTTTTTAGTTTGACCAAGCTTTTTCCAAATGTATCCTCTAGAATGTTCACATACAAGGACAAAATTCCATTTTCCTTATGCTAAATAAAGACCCCCAGATTTCCTGTTCATTCCTTCTTTTCAAAGGAAAAACACTTGGATGTCTGGAGCAAGAGGAAGTCTGTGCCCCTGTCTGGTAGCACCGTGAGGGAATGTTTTGAAAAAGGCTGAGACTCAATGATTTCTTTCTTTATGGTGGAAGGGGCTGGGAAAACTAATCTACTTCACATCTGTAGAACCATAATGGGTGACATATGCAATCTGAGTTAAAGAGACAAAAGAGAAAAAACTAAAAATGGAATCATAAAAAAATACACAAACTCGTAAATGTTTAAGGCCGAACATTAAAAGGTCACGAAAGAAAAATAAAATAAGATGGACTTCACTCCACTAAGGTTTCTTTCCAGGAAAACCTTTACAATTTCAGATAATCGTGTAGCCTATATTTACGGCAAACGCTGGCCTTTTTCCATCAGATTTAAGTAAAATTACGACAGTAAAGAAACACAGCCAACATTTCAACAAAAGGGCTTTATTAAATTAAGGTCTGAAAATATGCACCCTGCTTAGTATATGAAAAGCTATATTTTCAGATATAAACAGGCTATATATTATGCATGCTATACTTTAAAAAGGTTTATTTTTGGCATATTCTTGTAGAAAGGAACCATAAGCTACACAAGCTCTAGCTCTGAAAAGTAAGAAGACTCTGCAAAGTAATGCCAAGCAAAACCTGAGAACAGGATCCTGTATTCTGATGATCAGAATTACTTACCCGACCACAGACATGTAGCTTTCTAGGTCAGAGCCAGCACTAGTTGACATTACCGATAAGATTGAATACTGGACTCTAGATTTTTCCAAAAACTAAAAAACCAAAAACTTTGCAGAGAGACAAATGTTTATTTTTTTATTTATTATTATTATTATTATTATTATCATCATCATCATTTGGAGCATTAAAAAATGCCAAACAAAGGCTAATTATCCTCAGACAACAGATCTTTCCAAAAGGTTTCCGACATGGGTGCAGTTGTACCGTGTTTCGACTGAAAGCCTTCAGGCGCATACTTTTCCATCGTGAGATTGGGACACTGAGGAATTTAAGCAGGTTCCCCTCTGCTCTCTCTGCTGCGCAGGACAGCCATTCTGCTCTTACGGAGCTGTGGGGCTATGCTCTCAGAATGGGGCTGCCTTCTCTCCACGGGTCTCCAAGGAACTCTCGCTTGTTGCTCCCCTGGCACAGACCCTCGTCACAGGGGCCTAAAGCTCCTCTTTCCCTCACAGTAATCATTCCTCAAGAAATCACAACTGTGGCAAATGCTTTTCCACATTGTTCCAGGTGGTGCAACCATCAAGTGCCCAACCATTGTGATAATGTAGGAAACTGCATTAAAGTAACTTCAGAAATGTGCTTAATGATAAACTAGGTGACCACAATGAGCCTCATTCACAAAACTTTTCCTAAATTATGCCTACTTTTGTTCTTAAAAATGTTCCTATGAAAAACCAGTATGGGATTCATGACATGTGCAGACTGTTTTTTTTGGGCATATCCCAGGTGTATGAGATGATGAATGCAGACTGTTTGTAAATTTTATGTGCAATCCTGTTCATGTGATTAGTATAAGGAAACAGCCACAAACAAATATAGATAAGAAAAAAAAGATGAATGCCGGATGGTTCGTGGAAACATTCTTACACACAGTTTACATTCTAATATGATTGTATGAATGTTTTGTGAATGAGGCCCAATAAGTGTACGTTTTGAAATATGCCTTGATGATCTTATGTATACTTTAATTTGGCTTTGTACTCCACAGATTTAGATTTGTATTCAAACAGTTCGCATGTGGCTAAATTGCACATTCTCAGCTTTTATATAAGGGTATTCTTGTGCACTTTGGTTTCCCTAAGTACAAATTACAGCTCTTTTTATACGGGGCATCATAATGTTTGGGGACATTATGTAGTAATGTTATGTAAATTAATGTAGTCATGTTTAGTACTTTATTGCATATCCTTTGCATGCAATGACTGCCCAAAGTCTGTGACCCATGGACATCACCAGGTGCAGAGTACCTTCTCCAGTAATGCTCTGCTAGGTCTGTACTGCAGCCATCTTCAGTGGTGCTTGTTATGTTGGCTAGTTTCCTAAAGTTTTATCTTTAGCATATGAAACATATGTTCAGTTGGATTCAGATCGGGTGAATGACTTGGCCAGTCAAGAATTTTCCAGTTTTTGGCTTTGTTGCTTTAGCAGTATGTTTGGGGTTTTATAAGTCTATGGTTTGGCCTATGTCTCTGACAGGTTTTTTTCTTCTAATTTCTCAGCCTAATAATGGCCCTTTGTGATTCATTGGCACAACTCTGCCGTGCAAAGGCAAAAGGCCGTAACTTCAATTTTGGTCGAAAATGAGAAAAGATCTGCTTTATCGTGTGGACAAATATCTTGAGTCAATTTTGTTGTTTTTTGGAGAAAATAGTTGGGTTGTCTTTGCCGTAACTTCCAAAGCCCTAGAGAAGCCAAGGCAGAATCCCGTAACATCAGTTACGGTTCTTTGTCTTTGTTTCGCTGCACTCCGGAACGCTCAAATTTAGTTAAGCCTTACCTTAAGGTACTCTGCCTTGTTTTGCTGCGCATCAAAGTGAAGTTACTGTTTATCGCGCTGGAGTTACGGTGTTATTCCTATGTGTCATCGAAGCATTTCTGAGACACACACAGTAGCTTGAATGAAGTGTAAAGCAAATATAGTGTTGCAGTGGTTGCTTTTACTAACGTTGCATTTAGCTTTTAAGAATGGCCCATTGCTCTCGAGGGAAAATGTTGGTAGAGATGGCTTTGAAACGCACCCACCAAAATCAAGGTATAGATAGTCTACTCAAATTACTTGTTAGCTAGCTAGCTAGCGCGAGCGAGCGTTAGCTAGCTTAGGCTAACTACTTCACAAACAAAACCAAACTGCTCCCATATGCGATCAGAATGCAAAGAAAGCAAAACAATAACTAGATGGCTTACCAGCTATAAGTAATCGTAAATCATACGCAATTAATTATTTTTTTGTGTCATGCAGGCTAGTCAGTGCCAGCCTGTGACAGCCCGACACTGACAGCCAGGGAAACAGCGCGAGTGGGTCGATCAGGGCTCGCATAGACACACGACACACATCCTAAATAGCCTAATCACACACACACAGACGAGCTCAGCAGTAA
Source organism: Anguilla anguilla (assembly GCF_013347855.1). Lineage (NCBI taxonomy): Eukaryota > Metazoa > Chordata > Actinopteri > Anguilliformes > Anguillidae > Anguilla > Anguilla anguilla. Next base: position 27,998,818 of record NC_049206.1, on the reverse strand, counting down.
CAATTCACAATTAAATAGATAGCCTACTTTTTTTGTAACCTGATCCATTGCAAACAACGTCCTTTGAGAAGTTAAATCCACAACATGAGTTTTGAGCATTACTTGCTGGCGTTCAACACGTTAAATCCATAGCATGAGTCATCCTTGAGTATCCTACTCTGCCATTCATCCAATTAAATCCAAAACACGAGTCTTGTATCCTTTACTATTCGTTGCGTTGCGTTAAATTGACTGCAAAACGTTATCCTCCCACATGCAAAACTATTTTGTTTGATCAATGTCATCTGTGTCTACATTTGTCATGTCAGAAAAACAATTAATCTAATCTAAACCTAATTGTGCCATGATCACTAGATTTTATGTAGATTAGTTATCATTATTATCATATACTGATTTTATATAGTGATCAGCAACCAAATGAGCAATCAAATGGAAGTTAATGCCTTATTATTTTGCAGCCAATGCGAAGGCAGAGTACATTAACTTCCAAACAAGGGTCAAAGGTCAAGTTTGAGCTCAAGATTTTTATGTAGATAAATAACTTCATTAAAAAAACAAAGAATTGCCACATTTCCAATATTCTGCCCACAGTTCATTTGGCTGGACAACAAAACAACTTTAAAGTCATTTTTCTCAGTTCTACACTCTGGCGAGTTAAGGTCTTTTGCCTTTGTAGGGCAGAACTGTGGTCCTCATATCGACAAACACCAATAACAGATTTTAAAGGCAATTAAAAATCCTAGAATCAAGACTAGGTACTGAAAGCTCTCTAATACCAGCGCTAAGGAATCAATTGAATAAACCTGAACAATCAAAAACGCTTGTGACAGCATTTGGCGCAAATATTATGGTGCCCTAAAATGGGGGACTATTTATAAAAAGTACTGTAATTTCTACATGACAAAACCAAAATGTATAAAAAATACCCTTTGAGAAAATCCACACTTTAACCACATGTGAATTGTATGATTACAAATATAAAATTGTGCAAACCTAAGCCATATTAAAAAAAGTCTTTGTCCAAAACATTATGGAACTCTCTGTACATGTTTGATAGTATAACACGATTAAACATTTGTGTTTTAAAATGTACAGTATTAAACTAGGGGGTGACACAGAGAGACATACTCAAAATGTAGTTGAAATCAAAATTTGTCAAGAATGCTGGCTGAACTTCGAGATACCTCCATGATAAAACTGGTGTAACTGCATAAAATGTAACAATTTATGTTAGATTTTATCAGTGTAAGAAGAGAAGCAACAATAAGACAGCATTCATGTCTTGCTGGAAGCAAAGAGGGGGTTAATTTTTGCTGTGTGGGTTATGGTGCTGTTTTTACAGGGAAATGCTTGTCACACATCCATATGACTGTTCCCTTGCCCATGCCTCTCTAAGGTATTTACCATCTGCCCCATCAAAATAGTTTCAGAATGGCTGCCAAACATCCATGTGGGTTGTATCAAGCTTGACAGCTGAAAGAGAACCCACCGCCTCCCTACCCCCCTGTTTAGTCTACAGCATTGTAGAAAGTAGGAGAGATCACCAGATGGGACACCTTCCAGACACTTGAAGATTAAGCATTTTGCACTGAAAACGGCAGGCCATATAAAGCCAACCATTGCATTCAGACATAAACAATTGCGTTTCCACTTTAAGATGGGACATTAATCTGCTGCAGTAATATCTGAAAAAATTTTCCTCAGAAACAGAAATGGTCACCTGCTTAAGTGATTTAACAACAGAAACAGAACTGACCAATTCTATCAAGCGTGTTACAAGAGGCCACTTTGAAAAGCTGCAAAACATTGTTGATTGAAACATTTGTTTCTAGAAAACAAGACACATCCACAATTCTACAGAATATTCTCTCAGTGTGAAAAAATGACTCCAGCCAAACATTCACTCTGTCGCACAGCAACCTAAACGGGTGCGTCATTATATTCCTAAGAGAAGATTTCAGTATAGCAATGATAATTCTGCATCAGTGCCTCACTGCACTGGTGTGTTCTTCCCTGTTAGGTAATGAGTCAGGCTTTTCATTCGAGCAGCCCTGCAGCACTGAGCTAGCGCTTTTCAGAAATATTGATCATAAATTCACTGTGATTCACAGAAAAGCACAGCCACTAGTTTTTATTTGTAAATCACTCATGCTGAGTGCCCACAGCCTTGAGGAGAGTGAATGGCAAGCAGAGCGGTACTTTAAATCAAAGTATAGATAACTTACACTTTTAGAGTCAAAGTGAGTAGTGAGACAGAGAGTGAGCTTGTTTATTTTGTATAATTATTTTGCATAATAAAAAATAAATAAATAAATAAATAAAAAATAATAATAATAGTCATCATCATTATCTGGTATCAGTTCTCACAATTGAGTGAGGTTAAGGACATGGGATATATATTCCTTGATCAGCTCTCAAGTGGTATAACGTAAGCGTTTGCACACGCAAACTGTCAAATTGACATTCCTCAAAATGCTTTGCAAAGAATGGAAGAGAAAAAGTTGGTCCGATTTCAGAAAATGAAGTCAAATGTAAACTTTGTGACACTGAGATAATATACTCCAATAGCACTGGAATGATGCAAAGTCATGCAAGATATAAACACTCGATGGTGACTGATTAATGATCTGTGTAGCAGCCACTCTGTCAGCCCGACTGCATCTAATCCCCAGAAAACATCAATGTGAGCTCTCACTTTGAAAAGAGGTAACACAACTAGAAAAGAAAAATGTGACCAGTGGTGGTAGGAAAAGTAGGAAAAGGTTTCTTGACTGTTTCTTTGTGGTTACGTAACTAAAACATATTAATTTTATATTTTTCCAGGTATTAATTTCGTAGAATATATAAACTACATGACCAAAAGTGTCTGGACACCCCTTGGTCTAGGGCTGTTTTTCACTGTTAAGCCCCTTAGTTCCAGTGAAGGCAAATCTTAATGCCACAGCATACAAGTATTGAGAAGGCCCTTTCCTGTTTCAGGATGCCCCTGGGCACACAGCGAGGCCCATATAGAAATGGTTTTGTCGAGAAGGATCTGGAGGAACCTATGCTGTTGTATACTCTCAAACCATTTTAATTTGACCTTTCTGTATTGACTATCATATGGTGCTTTTCCATGATTTGCACTCATCACCTTGTTGTTTAAGCATGTAAGGACTTTTTTTTCACCCGCCATTTAGCAATTTTCTGAGTTTTTCCCATCCCTAGTGGAAACCAAGTCTATGTTTGCATATTTTCAGAATACAGATGTAAAAAAGGGCAGTGAGCCCTAGGGTACACCCCAGATGACAAAAGTCAAGGGAAATTTGAAGGCGCCAAAATGAATAAAGTTCTGCTTCTATGTTCAGTCAGTTCTGACCAAAACCAACCCAGGACAGTGCCAGTGATAGAGATGAAATGTTGCATACAATTCAGTAATCCAATGCAGTGACGGAGTGGGGAATTAGGAAGACCAGATGAGACAGGACAGGTTTCAAAAAGCTATTTCCCACAAAGAGAATAACCACCAAGTCTCTAAGAAAGACACAGGGATATGGAAGAAAAAATAGAAAAGAAAAGGGCTTCACTCCACGGGAGACTATCCAAAATAAATAAGGCAATCCGCTAAACCGGAAAATGCCGAACTGAGGAGAAGGAGTAAACAAAAGCCTATAGAAAACAAACAGAAAACAAATGCACCCGAAGGTAAACTAAGCGCAGTTCCACTCACAGGAGCTGAAACTAAGAGACCTCGAGACAGCTAACATAAGCTAGGGCGAAACAACACCTGCTATTCTCTCTCTCAAATAATACCTCCTGAGACCAACCCGGATATACGGAGTTCATTAAGTACCAGTACCGGCTCTCGTGTATAGGCGATACTAAAGCGTTGTTTCTCTGTGAACACAGACCTTAAGTAAGGTTCAACAGGTGCAACTGCGACAGCATTAAACACGCCTGCAGACCTCTAACCAATGAGTGCAGGAGGACTTGCAGGCAGAGCGAAATCTGCACGCGTAAAACCCATTTAGCTAAATTGATGTGGCACACTCGAATTAGTGTAGCAGGAGGGGAAAGGAATCGAGCTGGGTGATACATCCACCCAAAACCATGACAAATGCTGGCACCATGTCAAACACAGCACAGAGGTCTAGAAGAAGTAGTATGCTGACAATCCCTGCATCAGTAGCTATAAGCAGGTCATTGGCAACCACAAATATTATATTCCATATTTGCCAGTTCAGTGGTGTAGCATGAAACTTTTTAGCAGAAATAGCAACTCCCCATCCTCGAAACTTCAGAAAACAAGCCCTTGAATGTTTCTGTATAAAGGAAAAGCTGCAATTGCCTCCATCTACACAACAAATGCAACTGCTTGAAGGACTGGCTTTTTTCAGCTTTTAATTTTGTGTATCTCTGGAGCTACTGACATTGCAGGCTTCAGTAATTGTCTCTCATACAATATGTACCTGACACTCAAATCTACAGCTAATAGTGGACACAACAAAAATGTGGGGTTTGTGTAAGTACTGTAAACGTCTGTGGTAACGTTTGTGAGCATGCACAAAAGAAAATTGAAATACAGTTTTCACAGAAGCAGTTTAAAGCTGGTCATCTTAGAAATAAGTAGACAAACAATAAAAGAGATCCAAGATTTGTATAGTGAGGATATCACAACCTTCAGCAAATGATTCTGGTTCTTTGAAAAGAATGTAATTCTGCTATTTAAATGTGCATTATCCGACTCATCGGTCAGCATCAGGCGACTCAGAGGTCCAAATATGGACAACAAAAGGATGTACTAAACTGATTGCTTCCCCGCATGATTAATAGAGACATTTTCCACTTGTGATAAAGTGGAATATTGTGCTAAAAATTGCGCTTATTGAAATTAACTGAGCATCTCAGCTTGAATGCAAATTTGATTTGGTAGAATTCATACAAGCAAGCATCAGCAAGTCAAAGCCAGATGGCCAGAGATATGGGCAGTGGCCTCAATTCACCAAAAGACAAGGTATGGAAAGGTCAGATGACAACATCAACTCATAATAACATGTGGCAATAACATCAAATAAAATCAAACAAATTCTCATTCCTGACTATGTAAATACGTAAACTACAGCAGCCATCATAAAAATATGTTTAAACCATCTCTAACCGAGATATCTTGAAACATCCCATTTTGACTAGTGACTCAATTTGACTAGTTTCTTTCAAGACTAGGATAGGACTCTTTTCCAAGAAGTTTAACAAAAAACAGCAGAACTATTCAACTGCCAAAAAGGAGATGCTTGCCTTGGTGCTTGAACTGCAGCACTATCTCTGAGTTTATGTGGGGGCTGTGTCCGGTCCTGTCACTGTATATACAGTACAGACCACAATCCTTTTATGGAGGTATTTTTTTTAAAAATTTTTTTAGCAAAAGTCACAAATCTATAGAATGCATTCACAGATCTGTAAATAGTCTCCCAGGCTGCACCTGAGCAGGACCTTTAAATGGTGGCAGGTTCCATTCGTTTAGTCTCTGTCTCAGGACATCTTGCAGGAACCAGCACGCCTATGCTGCTTTACTTGATTTGTGAAATACTTCTGTATATATTTGTCACATGCCGTGACCACCCTGGTAGGTACAGAAGAGCTGGACACATGAAGATGCGGAAATTCCGGATAACTCCAGTGTTTTATTTGGAATAGCGAGAGAGATCGTAATTAGACAAAAACGGAAAAATCTTCGCCCGTCACCCTTATGAGATCTGGGCAAAAACAATAAACTAAAATAACGAAGACAAAATAAATTAAATCATACAACCGCTTTTCAGCCTTTTTTCTGTCTGTATGTGCTCTCTCTCACCGTCATGGGGGATCCTGGTCTCAGATGCCTATTGTGGAAAGAAGTACACTTTTAAATCTTGGACTGATTCGTAACATCATCCAGGTGTGTGCATACTTAACCAGTAGGTGTGGTCCTCTAATTGCCCTGAATTCCTCCCGCAAACCAATTCCTGCCACAATACCGAAAATAAAGCAAATTTCACTTTTGATCACCCTCGTTCTCCGTCATCCCTTTTGTGTTAGGTCAGTAACGAGGCCAGGCCGTAACCAGCAGTGGACCATGGGGTCAGAGACAGGGCCTTCAACAACACGCTTAACAAATGTAATCACATTGCACATGGAACATAATCTGATGGATTAGGCTGATTGATGAAATTAATTAATGAAACAGAATTATTTAACAATAATCAGATCGTATTTTATGATTTTCTTGAGGGAATTTAATCCAGAGGCAAATAATTAATCAATTAAGTGGTGCTGTACTGCCAGGGCTGTTGTAGCCAGTGTTGAGGAAGCTACTTTGAAAATCTGCTAAACTAAGCTACCAATTACTTGACACTGGAAGTGGTTAAGCAACAGCACATCTACCAATAAGAAAAAAGTAGTTAACTAAATCTACTTTAGTAGTTAGTAGTTAGCTACATTGAATCTTAATGAAAAAAACATAACTTTGATCACATAATGTGGGCCATGTCAGACATTGGCTAACACTACTGTTTTTATTCTCAGATCCTCTTTAAATAACATAAGAACTAATTCATAAGGCAACAGTTCATTTAGCTACACATTTTTTCAAGTGTATTTCAGGGAAGAAATACATAGAGAAATGTTCAGAATGAGTTCTCATCCTGAAGAAATACACAGAGAAATGTTCAGGATGAGTTCTCATCCTGAAGAAATACACAGAGAAATGTTCAGGATGAGTTCTCATGAACTTACTTTGTTCAGTTTTAATAAAGAATAATAAAGAATAACATTACCTAATCACGCCTATTTCTGACACTTACTCATTCATGATTTCATGAACCAAAAGCCATAGAATGTAAATAAAAAATATGGACAAAGTGACCATGACATTACCAATTGACTTTCCATGGGCTTGCAAAAAGCATTTTGAAACTGCGGAAGTACAGTTTTGTGCAGCTATGTGGTACAAACTGGAGCCAGAGACTGCGCAGTCGGGAAAGGGAGGGACTCTTATTTGGCCATGAAATCTGGGCTGGGTCTAGGTCATCCAGTAAGCGCATGGATTCCAGCTCAAACCTAAATGTTAAGATACATAGCTCATGATACAGAGGGCACTAGTTTCTGTGTGATAGTCTTGTTATATAAAAGGAATCAGTCAAGCAAGAGTTGAGTATCAGTAAAATAGATAAAAGTACCATTGAGTGATTCAGACTAGTAAATACAGCAGCTATGTAAATTAATATAATCAATTTCTTTCCCCTTAAACTAACATTTGAAACATTGATAAGACAGTCGCAGTTGTTATTCAGGTTGCACACAGGTCTGATAAGGTACAGTACTCATTATGTAACAGTTATTCATAGCCATGAACACATTAAGTCCAGTTCACACAGTAAGCATAGGCTAGGTTCAGTCAAACTGGGTGGAGTGCTTGGTCAGGTATGGTCGAATCCTCCTGATGTTGTATAGGAGGTATATGCTGGACTGTGATGTTGCCTTTAAAGTCTCCTTGAAGTCCAGCTGGTCATCAAGAACCACTGCTAGGCTCTTTGCAGAGTGTGAGGCAGTAACTATGGTGCCATCAACAGTGATTGAGAGCTACCGTAGGAGGAAGGTCTTGCCGGGGATGAACAGCAGCTCAATCTGGTTGAGGGTGAGCTTCAGGTGATGCCTGGCTATCAAAGTTGAGATGCTAGCCAGGCAGGAAGGTATTCTCTCATTGACCTGTAAGGCAGAGGGACAGAAAGAGAAGAAGAGTTGTGTGATAAGAGAAGCCACGTGAATTAATGACTGAACCAAGAGATTTAGTGCACATAGAGAACAGCAGAGACCCCAGTACGGATCCATGTGGCACTCCTGTAACAAGGGGATGAGGTGCAGAGACAGACCCCATCCAGGTGACCTGGTAGGACCTATCTGCAAGATAGGAAGCAAACCAAGAGAGGGCAGTCCCAGAAATGCCCAACTCAGCCAAAGTGGAGATGAGTAGTTTGCGGTTAACCGTGCCAAATCCTGCAGACAGGTCTAGGAGAATCAGGACAGAGGAGAGGGATGAGGCTCTTGCAGTAGTGAGTGCCTCCATCACAGTCAGGACGGCAGTCTCTGTTGAGTGCCCAGATCGAAAGCCAGAATTTTGAGGTTCAAGCTGGGTCAAGAGACATCCTTATCAGATGCCTGAACCACCTCAGCTGACTCCTCTGAATGCGGAGGAGCAGTGGCTCTACTTTAAGGTCCTCCCGGACAGATGAGCTCCTCGCCTTATCATGGAGAGTAAGCCCTGCCACCCTACGAAGAAACTCAATTTTGGTGACTACCCATAGCTCTTGACCATAGGTGAGAGTAGGGATGAAGACTGACCGGAATATCTTTGCCTCATCGGCTCAGCTTCTTATTCACCGCCACCGTCCAATACAATGCCCGCATTACTGCGGCCAGTGCACCTAGACGGCAGTCAATCTCCGAATACCTTTTTCCCTCACTCGTGAATAAGACCACAAGATACTTCAACTCCTCAACCTGGGGCAGTTGCTCCTCCCTGTCTTGAAGGTGACAAACCATCTTTTTCCAGGAGAGCACCATGGCCAAAGACTTGGAGGTGCTGATCCTCATCCTGACCGCATCGCAAAGCTGCAAACTTTATTCGCAAACAGCAGAGATACCACTTCTATGTCCCCAAACTGGACACTCCATACCTCGGCTGCACCTTGAGATCCTGTCTATGAATACCAAGAACAGGAGGGGAGACAAAGTGCACCCACCCTTGGCAGAGTCCGACACCCACTTTGAACTTGACTTAATGCCAAGTATACAAACACAGCTCTCTCTCCAAGCGTACAGGGACTGAATGGCACACAACAGCGACTCCGGAACCCTATACTCCCACAGCACCTCCCACAAGATACCCCAGGGCATACGGTCACATGCCTTCTCCAAATCCACAAAACACATGTTGACTGGATAGGCAAACTCCCATGCCTGCAAGATAATAAAAAGCTGGTCTGCCTCTCTCATAATCTACTGTTATATGCATTACTATTATTACTTACTCATAACAAAAACAGTACAAAAATAAATTATATCTGAAGAAAAATACATTTTCATGTTACTCACACATACAAAGCACTGTCTATAAGTCACTAATTCAAACTTGCTAAATCTGGGCCTGTCATTAAAAGTACTGATATCAAAATTAGTCTATCAAAGTAATCAGCTATCTTAGCTTAGTTTTTCTTCAAATAGTATTTCTTTTGTCCTGTGTTTGTTATGAGCAAGTAATAATAGTAATGCTGTCAGTAATGCATATAAATGTAGGCCATGAGAGAAGCATGCATACACATAAATACATGCAAACACACATACATTCTAGCTGAAAGAAACACATAGGCATGGATTTGGTCATTTTTCCTTTACGATGATGACCAAAAAATGAAAGCGTTCGTCATATTTTTAAATGGAAGTGTTTTTAATGGGGTATTGTGTACGACAGATCTACACATTTTTGGTACATTGGTAGAGGATCTAGAGGGCTAGCTCACAATAATTTAGAAATGTGGCATTACACAGTAGCCCGAATGTTAGTTAAAAAGTTGTTAACATTATTAACGGCACAGCAGTTAACCCATCTCATTTTAAGAAAATTGATATACCTGCTCTGAAATAGTCATTAGCTTGTGCAGGTTTTCATATTACCATTACCTAGGTATGGGGCATGCCGCCTCATGGCATACCTACATCCTAATGACACCATGCACCATTTCATCCATACTGGTTGGAAAACTTCTATACAGTACCCTGCATTTTGTCTATTCTAAAACTGTAGTTAACAGCCAGTTGGAAATGTCTATTTGTATTTATTATACATTAGATAGGAAACAATTTATGCTGATATGAGCTGGTCACTGCAGAGAAAAAAGAAATGAACTTTGTTTGTTAATGGAAAGAAGGCTGTAAATTCTGAAATGTGTTGACTGTCCAAAACCAATATAATTTAAAAACTTGGATGCCTTTCATATTGTGCACCCTTAAACTTTAAACAAGATGCCATAATGCATTAAGTTATTGTGGCTTACAAATTCATGTGGTACACATATTGATTTATAGCTTTAATAAGTTTTTATTTCAGTACAGCAGGTCTCCAAGGCTGGGACTTGGCCTGTAGGTTCTTACGTGGTTCAATTCCAATATAACAGAAATTAAAAAGGTCCTGGAGTAATGATCTTGAAAATGTACATTTTTAAAACATTACAATTTTAATACCCTTTGACATTGATAAATACTTTAAAAACAGGACCAAAATGTGGTTTTAACATATGCCAAAATTAATTTACAGCACAGAATATATGCAGGTATGCACCGTTTGCTTGAAGCAGTAAGTTGAGAAGCTGTTTCAAGCCCTTTGGTTGCTGCCCCCGTGACAATGCCCCCGTGACGTGACAAAAACCTCTTGCCTAGCTTTACCTTCACAGTTGACCTGTCCTTCTGTCTTGTACTTCTCTGGGCTTTTAGTTTTTTATGAAATGGACACTTTTTTTTCCTTTTTCACATTTAATGCCACAATAATAGCAAAGTGTTTTTTGCTTACTTGTCAATTGCAGGTAAAGATTATTTTCTGAATTCCGTCATGCCCATCCTTCAATGATACTAGTGCACCATGGAAAATTATAAATAAATTAAACAAGTTTGAGTTAAAAAAAAGTTGTCCTCTGAAGAGGGGGGGAGGGGGTGGTGGTGGGCAAAAATGGAGATAAAAAAAAGTTTGAGTGAAATTAAAGATTAAGGTTAAGACTAAGACTAAGATTTATTAATGTGAAAACAATTTTAATAATCAGCAGCCCTAGCAAAGGAGCTTGCTGGATATAGCATTAGCTGTATATTTATCCAACTTTATTGACCCACAACAGTCACAGACACTGCCTAGCTGGCTAGCTAATTTTAGTAGCACAGAAGCAAAGAAAGGGGGGTAGTCCAATGTTAGCTACCAGTTACTCTGACAATTACTCTGACATTCGTAACTACTGTTCATTGTTTAATGTAATGCAATGTTGTGTGAAAAGGCTGACAAAGTCTTAACTCAATTTTGACTCCAAATCCACAACATCTTTTGCAGTAATCAAATAGAGCCATATGTGCTACTTTATATTCCCCTGTGCATGGCTCATTTACTGTACTCTTCCTCTCTCCTCCCATTTTTGTGTTATCTCTTGCATTCTATCAATTTCCCTTTGCAGTAACTTCTATTCTGTTGCATTTGATCTAAACTGTTTTAACAGCCTTTATTCTGAATCTGGTTTCAGAAAGGTTATTTTAATTGTTTACTTAACATTTAATACTGAGGTTTAATCTTTTCTTTTACATTAGAGTGCACATTATGGGCACCAGTGAGGATGCAGTGTTGCCATTTTGAGCGGCACATTCCTAAATTATTACTACCTCAACAATTGATAAAGTAATTGCCTCTAATTAAGCACAGAAGATGATTGACAGTGATGTTTCCAAACAACACTCACTGTTACACTGTAACTGTCATGGTTTCTGTGCAGGGTAGATCATTTTTCTGTGCCTGCACCGGCTCAGTGGTTAGCATTCCGATTAGCCACTCGGCTAATCGTTATTTTGGTGTGTGGGGACGATTAGTTCGAGCTTGCAGATTAGCCACTCGGCTAATCGTTATTTTTGGTTCCTGTGGGAGGATTGTTCCTGCTCTAACATTCCGTGCATTCCTGCAGGGTTACCTCTGATCTGTTTCACCTGTGGGTTGCTCACATCTTCCGCTGATTACCAGCCACACCTGTGGCTGGGTATTTAAAGCGTCAGTAGGCAGTGGAACGGTGCTTGAGTGTAACGTGTTTTGCTCTAACCAGTTCCCTGTTGCTTTTCTGAGCAAGGTGTAAGGATTTTAGGAACCAAGAAATTTAAAAGAATTCTGACTTCAGTTTGTTTGTTTTTTGGGAAAAAGGTATTAGGACAGTATATGTCCAGATTCTGAGGTTGGCGGTTTTAAGGGGTTATTGTGTCACCGTTGGGGCACAAACCTTTCTGCCTCTTACTAACCAGTTTCCCCCCTGGTTTTAGTTGGCCTCAGAACGTCTTCTGTTTGTTTTTGAAAAGACATTTTCTTTTTCTCTGCTTCGGGTCGAAGTCGTTTATTCTTTTTTCTTTTCCCTGTTCCTTTATTTTCTTTATATACTCCTTCTTCCTCAGTTACCCGTTTAGGGGTTTATTCATTTTTTTGGGATACGTCCCTTAGGAGTATAGCACCCCCTTCTTATTTCGTCTCTCACGAGACTCAGTGGTTACTGGAGTGCCCCTTTGGTAACTTATAGATCCCCTGTTTGGTCGCGTCTGGTCTTCACACTTCCCCTCCCTCACAGTAACAGTGTTAAATTCAGTTTGATTACTTACTACAGTGGACATGTTGCAGTATTTTTAAATGTTGTACAGAAGCATGATCCTTGGTCCTGGAGAGGCACAGAGCTTGCTGGTTTTTATTTTCCCCAGGTATTCTTTTAAAGGAATTTCCAGGCTAGAACACTCGACACATGTACGGCCGGTGGTAGTGGACCTAGACGGCCTGGACCCACCCACTTTTATTTGGGCCCACCCAGCAAATGGAAAATGTATAAATGAAGATGAAAATTTGGGAAATTAAAAATAATATTATAGCCACCACCCTATCACAATTCTCATGAAAATACATGAACGCAATTGTCTTTCATTTATAGAGAGATTAAAATGCTTAAAATGTTGACTCAACCAAAAGTGTAACCACCACAATCCACACTGCAGTTTTTTCTGTCTTTCATTAGACTGCAGTTGGTAACCAGGCTTACGTTTGCAGCTCGCTGACTAGCTGTAGTCTTACTTTGAAATTGTTTGTTTGAATATGCTTTAGCTGGCTGAAGTTGGCCACACAAATTACGGTTTTAAATTAGGTGAATGAGAGGCATCAATTGTAAAGCACTTTGGATATAGCGCTATATAAATTCAGTCCATTTATCATTTACATAATTAGGAGTTAATTGGGCACCTGTGGCTGTATTTAAGGGCCTACCTTTAGAGCCACTGCCTTTTCTCCCTTGATACCACGGGCAAATCCAAGCAACTGAGCAAAGACCTCAGAAAATAATTGTGGACCTCCACAAGTCCGGTTCCTCCGTAGCCTAGCCTAGCATCGCTCTGGAGGGGAGGTTTTAGCTTAGTGGTTAGCTCATTCACCAGTTGCATGCCTGAGTATTAAACTGCACTGAACCACGATTTTAACGCAAAGTTGGTGTTTCAGATGAGGTGGCACGTGTGCTGATAAGCAAAGTCACTAGTGACTCACTTTGGGAATTACGTCTCTGTCTTCATTCAGCCATCGAACCAGGGCGCCTGTTATAATGGGTGAATTGGATTATTGCCTTGGGTGAAATTCCTAGGGTGGCGTAATCTGATTTTCTTTATCCTCATCACCTGCCACATTTGCTTATAAGGAACATAAAATAATAAACATTTTGACTCGGTTAAGAAAGATTTATAGCATGTCAAATGTCAGTTGAATTGAATAGTTCTTGCAACAATGGGTTTTTTAATTTAGTAATAGTATGCAATGATTTTCTGACTGATTGGCTATTGATCAATGTCCACTCAGCGAATCACAATTTGAAATGTTTAAAAAAAAAAAAAAAAAAAAAAAAAAAAATGTATTTATTCGCAATAGGCCCACCCCAAATGTCTTGGGCCCAGCCAAGACTGGGATCCTGCCTGTGTTACTGCTTTGATGCTGTTATAATTTGTGTATTGGTGATGTAAAACACATCCCAGGTCATATTTTCCTGTTTTTGTAGTATTTCACTTTGCTGCAACTGAACTTGTGTACTGTAGACGATGTGACGTCACGTGGTGATTGCTACAGCAGGCACAGAGCAGTTTAATATTAAAGTGCGTACTATAGCACCAACTATAAGAAGGAGATACAGTGCCCTCCAAAAGTATGGGAACAGTAAAATGTGTGAAATGAGTGTAATGTGTTCTTTTTGCAGTTATTTTTCTGGAGAAAGCAGCCATTGTTTTGCCATGGGAGTATGCGTCAGTAGATGTATTTTATATAATTATAGCCTAGCCAGTTACTACCCGCTAGCAAAGTCAGTTGTCATCTCCAGTATCTGTTCAGCAAACAATGCAGGGTATACTGAAACCCTGATGTCAAGTATTACAGCATATTAAAAAAAAATATTCTACTCCATTTAATTTACAAATTATAATACATGTTTATGGAACATTTTGGCTTATATAAACAAAGAAAAAGCAGTGGACCTACATAGAAAATACAATTATTATTTTGTAATTTCATATAACCCCCATTAGATGCTGGCATCTAAAAATAGGATTCTCTTAAATTATTGCTTTTATCATCAGATTCAAGGTGCACTGCTGCAACACCTACACCATTGTAAAGCTTAGAATCTTCACACTTCGATACAAAAAAAAAAAAAACATCTTGTGAGATCTGTATGTGTGTCTGTGCGTGAGGCTGTTGCTGAAAGAGTGAGAGTTCCCTTCACAATTCCCTGTTAAATTCCTTAGTAAGCTTTGATAATGAATAAAAGCGGTGCTGGTGCTGTGCCTCGTTTCATGCATATTCAAATGACACCAGGCTACTGCTTACAAGCCTGATTTATGTCAGGACGGGTGCGGGAATGGACCCAAACGCAGAGTAAAAACCAACAGTCCAAAATGGGGAAAACAAAACTTTAATAAAGAACAGGGGAACAAAGGGAGCAGAAAGCCTCGTAGGGCGGTAAAGAAGAAAAACAAAGAGAACCTCAAAAACACGGAAAAACAAAAAGTACAAAAACAGGCAGCAGAAACAAACAGGTATCAGGCAGGAACAGGAACAAAGGGTACAGAAACAAAAGGATCCAGCACCTGAGTGAGGGAGAGGGAGACTTAAATAGGAGCGACACAGACGAGACACAGGAGGGCACAATGAGCAATCAAGCCACAGAGAGGGAGGGGAACACGAGACAAAACGCAACTAATAATTGTATAACGAGAACCAATAAAACAATTAACAGAACACAAAACCGAGGTGCCGCCATCTGGCGGCCCAACAGAGAAACAACACAGGGGGAAGACACAGAACCCTGACAATTTACAGCAATCTGGATAGCTGAGTGCAGGTCAGAGGACGCAGCAAGGTAAAAGTGGTTCAATTGTTTCCAAGAGAATTGTTTGTTTTATAAGAAACAATTCTGAACACATTTCGCACATAGAAGTTGTTCAAAATGACACCATTTGACTGAAATACAGGGCTTAGTCAAAAAGAGTGTTAAAAAAAATGTTTTGTGGGCTTCCAGAGGGTACCACCCTCAATGGAATTATCATCTGGAGGTAGAACATGGCTGGGGAAAAGAAATACAAAATATTCCAAATTTGGAGAGGTTTAGTGTCATTTGGAGAGGTTTTGGGGACATTTGGGCCCACCTTTGGAGAAAACACGTATCAAATATTACTACTTTGTTCAATCCACTCCTAACTTCTACCTGGTATTGTATACATCCTGGAGTATGATTGGAAAAATAATTTAATCCAGTATCAAAAGTACATACATTTAGTCATGTAGTGTATCTGGACACCCCTTGGTCTGGGGCTGTTTTTCATGGTTTGGGCTAAGCCCGTTCATTCCAGTGAAGGAAAATCTTAATGCAGTTGACATTCTTTGTGGCACTAGTTTGGGAAGCCCCTTTCCTGTTTCAGCATGACAATACAAGGTCCATATAGAAATGGTTCTGTCGAGATCGGTGTGGAAGAACTTGACTGGCCTGCACAGAGCCCTGACCTCAATCCTCTCCAACACCTTTGGGATCAATTTGAAATCCAACTGCGAGCCAGGCCTACTCGCCCGATCAGTGTCCAACCTCACTAATGCTCTTCTGACTGAAGGGAAACAAATCCTTGCAGCAATACTCCAACATCCAGTATAAAGCCTTCCAGGGGAGTGGAAGTTGGAAGAATGCAAGATTTTTGGATGCCATGCCTGTACTATACATTGTTTTGGAGATAATGAGGTTTATTTAAGATGTGGGGATTCTTACGAAAAGCCCTGGATTTAAAGTGGGGTTTAAGGGGTTAATATGGCAATACAGAACTGCTATGGAACTACATAATTTTAAGTTTACAATGTCATTGTCAAACCTAGTAATTTTCATAATGAAAATGGAATTTATTGACAGCTACTGCCAGTCTATGATTAATGGACTGACAGAGGCCAGCAAAAAATATAGTGTGAGTACAGCAACTGTAGTGATGGGGTGGCCTGGGGTGGTGGGGTCCAATTTGAGATCTTTAGATCTTTTCATGGTGCCCGAAATCCCTGGAAGTCACCTTGCTTTGGGTCCTCTCGCATCTCCCACGGAATTCACACGCTCTTTAATCTCAGCAGGTGGGGTATATGGGTCTCTGGCTTGTTGGGAGTCCTTGGAGTAAATAATGATGATGAAGTAAAAAGAGGAGGGGACAACAAATAAAAGCTGACCAGATTCATTCGTATACATTTCCAAAGGTCATCTCTGATAGATTTTGACTTCTTTAAATGTCAACCTAAAACCTCTCATTTGCTATGTTATGCTATGTACACATTATACATAATAACAACCTTGTTGATTTGTTATTTTTATTTTTTATTCTGTATTTTTCAGTCTGTGGTTCGTTCTACCTGCCATGCTCATTATTGAACATTCTAAGCATTCTAAATTGTTCAGGCAGGGATGCCGTCAGGATAGTGTTCGGTTTTGGGAGCCCTCAAGTTATTTCAGCCTTCCTTCAGCTTCCCCTGGCTGGGGAATGCCACAGTGGAACAGGGCTTAATCCTGTGCTGCAGAGGAGATTTCTCTAAGACAACAGGTTAAGCAGTGCTTCGCCAAAAGAAAAAAAGAACATGTATAACACACTCCACATATCTTTCTTTAATGTTGAATTATCACCACCATGACTATTTTCTGTGTGAAGCTAAAAAAGTGCCTTGGTTCACAAACGTGCCTGCTATCGTGCAAAACAGCGACACCCTCAGAATTTTAAAAGGAACTTCAATGGGGCCGGACCTGTCTAATTCACTAGGACAATGTACATCAATGGTTGACTTTATAAAATATGATTGGACAGTTATGGATTATGACACGTTTTTCAACACACCTGTGAAGCAGTGCTTCACTAGTCTTTCCAATCATAAGTGTTATTTAAAACAAGAGTTCAGCAGTCCAGCAAGATGGCTATTTTCATTTTTTTAATTAGCTACAGTTTTAGAGAGAGAGAGAGAGAGAGAGAGAGAGAGAAAGCAATTATTGGCATAGTGATTTGTTGAATTTTTATGGATATGGCATTGTTGTGGTGATTTGTATATACTGTAAATAGTAAAAAGTTTTCAGTGTTGTAGTGTTAGCCAATGATTTTCCAAGAAACCAAGACCTCAGTTAGCCAACTAATCGATAGCTAATAGTTAGCTAATGCTACTGTTTAGCTAGTGATTTAACTAGCTAGCTAACATTATCCTAAACTAGCTCACTTTTTTAATGTTAGCATTTGGAATTTCATTTGGAAGAAATGTTATATACTCCTTTGACATTACCTCCAAGAAAAACAGGCCAAAAAGCTTTCCAAGCTTTGCCAGTCATCTCCACCCCATTTCAGAAAATCGCAAAGGACCTTATAGGGCCCCTGGAAAAAAGTAGTGCAGGGTATCACTGTATCCTGGTGATTTGCGATTATGCTACTCGGTTCCCATTGGCGCTCCCCTTGTGCACCATTACCACCCCAAAAATAATATCTGCTCTTGTTCAGCTATTCTCCTGTGTAGGGATCCTAGAAGAAATTCTTATGGATCAGGGAACCGACTTTACTTCACCAGCAGCTGGGCATGACTGGAATATGGGCCACTCCCTACCACCCACAAACTGACGGTCTTGTGGAGTGATTCAATCAGACATTGAAATCCATGCTTCACAAGTTCATCTCCGATATGGTTAAGGATTGGGATAAGTGGCTTCCATTTCTTTTATTAACCTACAGAGAGGTTCCCCAGGCTTCCACTGGGTTTTCCCCATTTGAATTACTCTATGGTCAGTCGATACAAGGTCCACGAGATCTGTTTAAGAACAGTTGGGAGGACAAGCAGTCCAAACTCTCAGGGGAAGGGATAAAGCATAACCCATCGCATGAAGGTTAATGGCCAAAATGTACAAAAAATGTACAAAAAAAACAAGCCAATAACTATATCAATATTCAAACTAAACAGAATGATCTTAATTATAATAACAAATTAGCACAGCTACAGTGCAACCATATGTGAAATATTGAACTATTAAAGCACAGCACAGTGGTTAAAGACACATAATTGACAATAGAGATAAATGATGACTAACACCAAATAAATAATATCAGTGATCAGCAAATGTATTTAAAATCATTAAACAATTATTAATAAACACAATTACAATGGAACATACTTTATGAACTACTGTATTAAAGTATAACACATCCATTTCATGATGCACTATTCAATGCCATGGCCAAAAGGGATTGATGACACTATATATGAAATGTAATAATATTTTCATAACACATGAACATATTGCGAGTAGCAGTATTGCCTATATCTATACTATAGTATGACAATTTAAAAACAAACCGCCTAGTGTCAACGTTTGCTATTAGAGAAGGCTTAGGCCTATGTTTGATGAGATGAGGCTGTTGTCATGTTAAAACAATAATTTAAATGATGTATGCATACACAGAAATCTAACTGAACAGACTGAAAGCACTAGCTCCACAAACAAAAGCATACCACTGACTAAGACAGCTGCGGCTTTTGAAATAAAAAAAATAATGTCCCATCAGCTGGTCTTATAGGTCTTAAAAAACAGTACCACTGTCTAGAAACGTAGGTGTGAGCCATAATGAAGAAGTATGAGTGAAATTAAAGTTTAATATATTTGCTTTTGCTTGAATCATCACCCTTATTTTAACCACTACCAGTAAAGTAATCAGAAATCTACTCTTTTAAAACACCCCAACTGGCATTGTTACTTGTATTAATATTAGTCAACTTGGTCAAGTAATGAGCACTCACACTATCTTCAGCTGTTGACAGGACAATGGGGCATGTCACAGTCTTTCTCTCTCTCTCTCTGATACACAGACACAAAAACTACACACGGGTTTCAGTGACAATCAAGTCGTCCATTTTTCCCCCTCAAAGACAGGAAGAGAAAAAGATGCTAGGTCACTGACAGAATACGGTGCAAGCTACGTATGCGGAAGATAGCTAGCTACTCATTTTTTTTACATCTAGACTTGACTATTATAATGTACTTTTCTCTGGTCTTACGAAATCGACCACAAGAAGTCTCAAACTTGTCCAGAATTTCATGGAGAGAGTCCTGACAAACTGACAAAAACTAGAAAATTCAATCACTTATCACCCATTCTGGTCCCTCTTCACTTGTCGACAATTCAGGCCAGACTTGATTTTAAGATCCTCCTCCTCACCTATAAAGCCTTAAATGGATTAGCGCATCATATTTCTTGGTCCATATATGCTAGTGCACCCTCTCTGCTCTGTGAACACAGGCTATGTGGTTACCCCAGACTTTGTACAAAGTCATCTCGGAATTTACCTACCATGCTCCTTGTCTCTGGAATGCCCTTCCTACATCTGTTAGAGAAGCAGGAACAATCGATATTTTTAAGTCAAGATTAAAAACTCATCTTTTCTCATGTTATTACAGCCTGTCTGAACATTACTGCCTGGTTTTAACAACATTAACCCTCTGGGGTCGAGAGCTCCGCCGGCGGAGCTCGACAAGATGAAATTAACTTTCGTTTCTATTTGGATGATTAACTTCACGTGCTCATATTGGTAAATATGTGTACTGTATTGCAACGTATCTGTGTGTTTGTAGGAATATTCAGCAATGTGCGCGTTTGTAAATTCCCACACTACGAACGATTCAAACTATTGCATCTCAAAATTATAGGCTAGGCTCTCTGCGTCTGGTTGTGTTAGAAGTATCAGGTAGACTGTATGTTTTTCGATCATATTCGTAATAAATAGCTCATGCCTGGCGTGTAGTGGCGTGGCTAGGATTCTGAAACTGATGTCCTTGCACAATCGATATTAGCATACTGTAAGTTCGGGAAATAGCAATAAAATAACCACTTAGCTAAACAGACCTAGCCTAGTTCAGATTGAGGCAAGGTTATTGATGAGTTGAGTGTAGTTTAGTTGGAATATCAGTGTTTATTTAGTTAAGCTAATGTTTTTTCGTTGATAGCTTGCATTATTTGTAAATGTGTGCTGTATTACATTCTCTGTGTGCTTGTAGAAATATTCACTAATATGCGCGCTTGTAAATTCCCACACTACGAATGATTCTAATGATGGCTTCTCAAAATTATAGGCTATCTCTCTGCGTCTGGTTGTGTTTGTTTGGTTCTTTGTTTGTATATGATGTAACCATGTCACATTTCATAAATTTTGTTTTCATTAGTTAGTGGTTTGTCCCTTTTTTATAAAGCACATTTAATTTTCACCTGTTGAA
This sequence comes from Anguilla anguilla, assembly GCF_013347855.1. Taxonomy (NCBI): domain Eukaryota; kingdom Metazoa; phylum Chordata; class Actinopteri; order Anguilliformes; family Anguillidae; genus Anguilla; species Anguilla anguilla. The sequence continues at coordinate 27,978,245 of NC_049206.1, read as the reverse complement.
GGAAATGTGCTATATAAATAAAGTTTGATTTGATTTCACATTTCCTAACAATTTTGTTTTTATTATATTTGCAGAGATGTTGATCAGGAAACACGGCCTAGTTCACCACTAGCTAAGAGGCCAGGCAGACGTTGCAAGAGTACACACCAGTCTCATCTCATCTTCCATGCAGTTTACTTCAATAAATGTTCTAAAATCATAAGTTGTCTTTGTTTCTGTCTTCTAAATGGCTCACTGAGTCTTTGTCTTAGTGGTGGGGAGGCATGCGGCCAGGTGTGAATAGCCTACTTAGCTGGCAGGTATTCATACCCAATGCATATTCATTACAGAAAGGCCATTTGCCCTCCCATTCTCACCTGGTGTTGAAAAATAGTAGTCACAACACTAACCTTTAGCAATTTATTTTATATTTCTCATTGGATTTGCTAAAATATTTTGTCATCTTTTGTTACCCAAGACCTTGAAGAACACATTTCAGTGACCAAAAGTCTTATTCACAATTGTTTAGTGTGTTTTATTACAACATTCCTGTGCATGTTCAAAACTACTGTTTACAGTTTGTGTGTTTTTAGAGCAGTTTACAATCCACACATTATTATGACCTACTTACTGCTGCCATATTGTTGTAGCTGAGTTTGTGCTGAAAACAAAGATATGAAACACTTTGGAATCACTGTATATAAAGTTGATGAAATTTACACAAATGTCAGAGCATCGCACAATCACCAGTGTGCCTCATTTTACCCTTAGACCCCAGAGAGTTAATGGAATAACGTCCATTGCTCAAAGTGGCGGTTACTTTTGTGCTGTCTCCCACTTACCTATAATTATATGACTGGCTATGTTATTCACTCCTTTACCTTTTAGAATGGGTGAGTCCTTTTCTACATTTGTGGCATTGGTTAAAATGTTTTACTGTAATTTAATAAGAGCGTAAGCATTTCATTTTCATGCTGGCTTTGTTTCCCCCTGCGTAATGCAGAAAGCTGCTGCTTTTCATTTTCAAACCCTTCTGTTGTAAACAGCTAAACATATTATGTCTTGGCTGAACTGTAAAATCACATTTCATGTTTATTTACCCTGCCGGTATTGCATTAGAATGGTAGATGATGAGAAAAGCCACTGATGTTTGTGATTATGAAAACATAAGTCTCTGTACCCTTGCAGAGGATTTGTAAATTGTAACCCAGTATTTTTACACATACAGATGTACTGTTCATGATAACTTTGAATTCCAGTCACATTTCTAAAGACTCTTAAGACTGTGCTGAGAAAAAAGGACATGTCCTTGAAGCTCTAAACAGGACATTTTAATAAATGGATTTTCAGACTTTCATCTGGAAATCTCCAATGGTTTATGTGAGAGAATATTTTGAATAGTTCAAATTGTACAGTTGAAATTGTAGCTCAGTTGCAATTTGTATGCTGGACTGCCCTTTTTCTGACTGATTTATGGCAGTAATATGTCAGTTGCCTTTAAAGTAGGTATAAGCAAGGGTACAGGTTCTCTATTAGCATGCTGTAAATTTACTGTTGTCAGACATATTTAGATTTTTTATGCCTGCAGATATGGGGTATTGTCTAAAACAGCTTTGTCCGATATAGAATTTTACACACTACACACACAGGCCATTCCTAGTATATCCACACACCCTCTGTCACACATTCACTCAGTAATTCACTAATCGTACAATTGAATTTCTCAGACATTTATAAAAACAATTAGTCAGGAAGGCGAGTGAACATGGATGGAAGTTTACAGTGGTTAAGGGTTTCATTTGGTACTACCTTCCTGAGATCTTCCCGGCAGAGGCAAATTTGCACATTATATTTTTCTCCACAGGAACTACTTGTTTGCACCACCACCAACAGGTGGCAAATGTCGACGCTCAGATCCGTAGCTGACTTAACACTTTGACCACGTGATTCGCAAACAACCAAGAACAGCGGCTTGCAGCCAAATGACCGCTGCTCTTATTTTAACAGAAAGGAGAGGAAAATGCATTATACTGATGGGATGTAAAGGACAGGTTAATCTTGTTACCCATAACATTTTTGTGTTTTGAGCCAAATTTACTTCATATAACTTCATTGTCAAACTGTGAAAGAGAAAATAACAATAGCCTTGGCAGATAGACTGTGCTCAAACCTATTATATCTGATGAAAAACACGTTTTCAACGTACAAAAATGCCAAGTTACTCACACATACAAAGCACTGTCTATAAGTCAAAGTAGAGGCCTGCCATTAAAAGTATTGATATCAAAATTATTCCAAGTTACTGTACTACAAGCAACATTGCCAATCTTACCTCACACAAATTAAACAAGCTGTATTCCAAAGCAATGCTATCCAATGTTTCCTAAATAGTTTCAAGTGCTTTGTATGAGTCAGTTGAACCTTTCGGACCAAAGTTCTTTCAGCCCTGAAAGTTAATTTGTGCCTCCTTCCTGAACGATGCGTGTCTGAGTGGTCCCAAGATGTTTATATTTGCATACAATTGTTTGTACAGATGTGTGTGGTACCTTCAGTTGTTTGGAAACTGCTCCTAAGTAGGAATGGGACTTGTGGAGGTCCACAATTTTTTTTCTGGGGTCGGCTGAGTTGCTTGGATTTTCCCATGGTATCAAGGGCAAAAAGGCAGTGGCTCTAAAGGTAGGCCCTTAAATACAGCCACAGGTGCTAACTCCCAATTAACTCCTAATTATGACAACTGGCCAATCAGAAGCTTCTAAAAAATTCATTACATTAATTTATGGAATCATCCAGACTGTTTAAAGAGACAGTCATCTTGGTGTATGTAAACTTTTGACCCACTGAAATTCTGATATAGTGAATTAAAGCTGAAATAAATCTGTCTCTATTTGATTGTTTTAAAATTACCTCTGACGTGAACAAAGTAGATGCCCTAATTGCCGGAATAAATGTATGGTAACATGAAATGTGCAAACTTGTGAAAAACTGAGTTTGAATATCTTTAGCCTAGGTGTATGTAAACTTTTGGCCTCAACTGTATGATGTCCCTGACTGTATAAATGCAGCAGCTGTTTCAGTTATGCCACCTGCGTTGCTATTACAAACAACGTGCTATTTATGCTGTTGTGTTTACAGAATGGCATCTGAAGAGAAAATGAGTGTTCATACCCAGGGAGGACAGGATTTCAGATTTGGTGTTGAAAATAATCTACATGTAGTAACCTTTAGTTTGACTTTTTAAGTTTAGTGTTTGATGTTAAATGTGTTCAGCTAATTTGCTTGCGTGTTGACAGCCTCATCTTCTGGATGCTCCAGGTGATTAATGGAAAAGCAACAGCTACCTGGTCACAGACATTTATAATCTGCACACACCAAATTGGTCGGTATTGTTGGGTATTTGTTTTGTAGAAGCTTACCTGAGTTTAGTTTAGTTTTATTTTTGCACAATTTAAAAAATACACAAAAATGACAAAGATAACAAATAATATACAGTGCAGGGAGAGGCAGGAAACCAGTGGGCTTATTTGAAGCCTCCACCTAAATAATGTTAAAATTTCACAATGTTATAGAGAACACAACATCACATACAGAAAATAATACAACTACATAAAAGTGATGGCAAACTAATATTAACAAAATATATATAATAACAACAACAATAATGACAAAATAAAAGCAGAAAATATGAGTGTGTGATGTGTATGATTGTGTGTGTGTGTGCATACGTATTTGCGTGCATTACATTACAGGCATTTAGCAGACGCTCTTATCCAGAGTGACTTACACAACTTTTACATAGCATTTTACATTGTATCCATTTATACAGCTGGCTATATATACTGAAGCAATTCTGGTTAAGTACCTTGCTCAAGGGTACAACGGCAGTGTCCTACCCGCGAATCGAACCTGTTACCTTTCGGTTACAAGTCCAGTTCCTTACCCACTGTGCTACACTCCGCATGTGTGTATGTGTGCGTGCGTGTATGCCTGCATGTGTGAGTGTGTGCGCATGTTTGTGAGGGGGATATTGATTTATACACCTGTATTGACTAACTGAGCAATAGTAATGATACATGTCACTATGAGTGAAACAAAATAAAACATGGATACATGGACAATACATGGGGAAAAGCATTACATTACATTACATTACAGGCATTTGGCAGACGCTCTTATCCAGAGCGACGTACAACAAAGTGTATAACCATAACCAGGAACAAGTATGACGAAACCCCTAGAGAGAAGTACCGGTCCAAGTGCAGGGAACAACCGCATAGTTCAACTTGGACCGTGAAGGTTAAACTGATTAACACTAACAACGAGAACGGCAACAACGCAGTCTATGGAAAAAATACAAGCAGTAGTTAAGACAGTTAATGCACCTAAGTCACCTACGAAACAGCTGCCTAGTTACAACCCTAAGCTTACAGTCATTTACAGGGGGGTAGGGAGGGATGGGGAGAGGTGCAGCCTGAAGAGGTGAGTCTTCAGTCGTTGTTTGAAATGGGTCAGTGTCTCAGCTGTTCTGACCTCCACAGGGAGGTCATTCCACCATCGTGGGGCCAGAACAGACAGGAGACGTGTTCTGGAAGTGCAGGTGCGATGAGGGGGAGGTGCTAGGCGTCCTGAGGTAGCAGAACGGAGGGATCTGGTTGGCATGTAGGGTTTGAATATCTTGTGGAGGTATGCTGGGGCTGATCCCTTGACTGCCTGGTATGCTAGGACCAATGTTTTAAATTTGATGCGAGCTATAATAGGCAGCCAGTGGAGGGTAGTGAGCAGGGGAGTGACGTGGGAGTGTCTGGGGAGGTTGAAGACCAGACGAGCCGCAGCATTCTGAATGAGTTGCAGAGAAATTTAGTACCCCTAAATCTTAACGAAAATTGACCTCTGCAAGTGAGAAATTTAGGATGATGAAGATCTGAAGATTGACGAGTTGAGTAAGAATGGACCTGTGAATTTTCTTTAAAGTAAGTCTTGAACTGCTCAGGAATATTCCCTTCACTTGAATGTATCTCATAAATAAAAACACATATTTGAAAAATATTGATGTCATAAATAGTAAGAATCTGGAGTTTCTGAAATAGAGGAGCAGATGAGATGTGTGACTCTGATCGGGTTGCAATCCTAACAAAACGTTTCTGGAGGACCAACATTTTGTGGAGAGTGGTAGGTACTTGCCCAAACTATATTACAATATGAAAGATAGGGATAAATTAGACTGTAATAAAGAGTAAGGAGACAGTTTGTGGTGACAAGATGACTAATCCTCCTTATTATACCAATAGATTTGTTTATTTTTCTGCTAACCCAGTCAGTTGTTCTCTCCAACTCAAAATCGCATCAAAAATAATTCCCAGGGTATTAAGAAGCAAACAAAACCAGCTTTCCTGATCTATTTGGATGCTACCACAACTGACTTCATGGTAAGTTACAAAGTTGCTTGTGCATCTTTTTTCATGAATAAAGCCCCATGTTTCATAAGAATATGGCTGGTCTCACTTTGCCATTGGAAATGTGTTTCCTTGATGAACATTATATGTGCAGAAAAAAAAAAACCTAGATACGTTATAGGGTATTTTCATGTACTTTTGCAATTATTCTGTACCTCTATTACAATCATGCCTACTTAGCATGATTATGAATGTAACATTGGACTGCAAGTACTTTAATTCTGTCTTACTTGAATTAACTTGAATGTGATTGAAACAGTTAATGACTACTGGCATACTAAAGCTTTTTGAAGTAAAATTTCATGGTGCTAGGCTAAATATTTTCTGAGTAAATGAGAAAAAAAAACAACTTACATTTATGATGATTATCCCCTGTACAGTAAAATAGCATTTTATTTAAGATACACAATTCACGGGCGGTTTATCTCTCCTGTGAGCGTAATTCTTCATTTATGTGGACACCTGAACATATGTACTTTTTGAACATGCTATTCCAAAACCATGGGCATTATAAGGAGTTTGACCCCCCCCCCCCTTTGCTGCTGTAATAGCCTCCACTCTTCTGGGAAGGCTTTCCAGTAGATTTTGGAACATGGCTGCGGGGATTTGCTTCCATTCAGCCACAACAGCATTAGTAAGGTTATGCACTGATGTTGAACATAAGGCCACAGTCAGCATTCCAATTCACCTCAAAGGTGTTTGATGGAGTAGAGGTCAGGGCTCTGTGCAGGCCAGTCAAGATCTTCCCCACTGAACTTAGAAATCCATTTCTTTATGTACCTTGCTTTGTTCATGGGGAAACATGTTGAAACAGGAAACGCCTTCCCTAAACTGTTGCCACAAATTGTAAGCACAATTAATTGTATGCTGTAGCATTACAGTTTCCCTTCACTGAAACTCTAGTACTGTCTAGTACTGGCCCAAACCAAACAGCCTCAGACTCATTATTCGTCCTCCGTCAAACCTTAGTTGGAACTATTCAGGCCAGTACAGTTGGCACTATGCATTCCGCCAAACACAGATTCATCTGTCAGACTGCCAGATATTGAATGTGTGATTCATCACTCCTAAATCCATTGCAGTGAGCTTTACACCACTCCAGCCAATGCTTGGCATTGTGCATGGTGATCTTAGGCATGTGTATGGCTGCTTGGCCATGGAAACCCATTCCATAAAGTTCTTGGCGAACAATTCTTGTGCTGACGTTGTTTCCAGAGGTAGTTTGGAACTCTGTAGTGACTCATGATTTTTATGCACTATTGCTTCAGCACTCGGTGGTCCCGTTCTGAGAGCTTGTGTGTCCTACCATTTTGCGACTGAACAGTTGCTCCTATACTTTTCCACTTCACAATAACACCACTTACAGTTGACAGGGGCAGCTCTAGCAGGGCAGAAATTTGAATAACTGACTTGTTGGAAAGGTGACATCCTATGCCAATGCCACATTGAAATTTGTATGACCCATATATACTGTATTCATATGACCCATATATACTGCCAATATTTGCCAATAGAGATTGCATGGCTGTATGCTTGATTTTATGCACCTGTTAAGAATGGGTGTGGCTGAAATAACCAAAACCACTAATTAGAAGGGGTGCCCACATACTTTTGGAAATGTAGTGTACTTTAAAAATTTGTGTAAAAACCTATGGAAACAAATTAAAAAAAAAAAAAAAAAAATTTTTTATTTGTTCCAAATTTTGCAAGAAAGCAAGTAAAATTATCTTAACTAAATTTAATTTTTTGTGAAATTGCATTTCACTCTGCGCCACAAAAGTCCTGTTTCGCAAACGAGCAATTGGAGGTATAAATTGAACCGTAACCTAGCTCTGAAAATGAGTTCTGTGACCTGCATGTTTTCCCAAAATGAACATTACATGAGTGTTCTGCCCCAACCATATTCATAACCACGTCTGCCTATTTTGGGCTATTGTCCTCAGTGCCCCAAGTTTCGATTGCGCTTTAAGAATGGGCATAACATGCATTTTTTTTCACCCATATCAAAGAGGTCTTTGATTAATTTTATTTCTATTGAGTTTTGATTACCATACCTTACACTGAAAAAATGTTTTCATTGGATAAACCTACAATTTTTTACTTCTATTTGTGGAAATAGCATAGCCCATGTGTCATAACATCTCATTCTTTGAATTTTGTCTATAGGATTGGATTGTGCAAGAATGTCTATTTCATATTGAAAAATGTTTTAATTCGAATGATTGTGCAAAATGTTTTGGTAGATAAATAAACAGCAGGCAGTATTTTTTTGTGTAGGCTTGGGAGTCGGCTACAGACTGTTGGCTTTTGTGATTAGCAGAGTGTTTCTACAATATATAGGCTACCACTCCTTATGATATTTTGCCTCACTTGCGCAATGTGCCTCCCCCCCTCCCCCCCAATATAATAATTGTTATATTAGGCCACCTATTGCTTGAAGAGTTATAGACAATCAGGTATGTGGTGTAATGCACATTATCTAACTAAGAAAAAAACAAACAAATTAATAGTGAGTGATTTTTCTCATCATTCATAATTCAGTTGCCATTATTGAGATAAACAAGAACTAGAGAAAGTTCCTGCTTACTGGTTCCATGGATTCCTATGGAGAGCTGCTCAATGGCGCATAAAGCCAGTTCATGGAGGCTGCCACGTTTGACTATGGGGCTTCTGGCACCAGAGTGTGAGCACTGGGTACCTAAATGTGAAGGATCACTGCAAGCGCAGAACAATGACGTTAATATATTACTGGTATATATTTATGGGATGAAACATTTAATGAAATATGTACTCCCAAAAGGCTATACATGCCATAATGTCTCAGTTTCACCAGCGGCCCGCAGCTTCAAATTTCCATTGCGGTTGGGTTGCAAGGTGCTTGATATGAAATATTGAAGAATATTTGTGATAATACCACAAATGCAACTCTCATGAGCACTGGGTACACACTGTGCTCATCCCATTGGCCATCCACTTTGCCCTCTCTCACACACTTTCTCAGTGGAAGTAGGCAAACATGGCTAAATTCAAACAGCCAAACACAGCGATGCATTAAAAAAAATGCATGTAGGCTGTTCCTATACTCATTATGGATTCAGAGTGTTTGTTTAGTGACACTCCATGCCAGTGGAGTGTCACTAAAGATTCAGATTCTCCAGTTCTGATTTGGAAAACACGAAAGTGACAACAATTGGCGAACCAAACGCAGAAAACAACAATGGTTTGGTAAAGGAGGATGAACTTCGACCACAGACAGTTCTGTAACTTAGACATGATTTGAAAGTCACTTCAGTTTATTTAGTGCTGCAAAAAAAGAAAAGAAACAAGTTGGCTTGTTGCAATGTTCAGTTTAACTGGTGGCATAAAGTGTGTAAGCCTTATATCAAACCCCTCAGATACAGTGCACCTATGTAATGAGATATAACTACACATGAACATTTGTGGTCTCTGGCTTCCTGACCATGTGACTGACCCTCCCAGAGTCACATTCACCATTAAGCCTTCCTCTTGTGCTTGATCAATTATCCACCAGCTTGGGGCAGGAGCACCCCTTTTAGGAGGCAATAGGGAGCCCGATTTAACATGCTTAAACATTAAAGCAGTAATTAATGGTTATTGACTGCTCCAATACCACAGGCCAATCAAATATTTGTGTGCCCAAAATAATTCACCAACCACTTTACAGGGATCTCACGCGGGATCCGTTGTGCCATTGACTTTGTGAGCAAAGTTCTGCTACCTCAGGACGCCTGGCACCTCCCCCTCTTCGCACCTGCGCTTCCAGAACACGTCTCCTGTCTGTTCTGGCCCCACGATGGTGGAATGACCTCCCCGTGGAGGTCAGAACGGCTGACCCATTTCAAGCGACGACTGAAGACTCACCTCTTCAGGCTGCACCTCTCCCCATCCCTCCCTACCTCCCTGTAATCTCTTAAATGACTGTAAGCTTAGGGTTGTAACTAGGTAGGTGTTTCGTAGGTGACTTAGTTAATGCACCTTAACTACTGCTTGTATTTTTCCATAGACTGCGTTGTTGCTGTTCTCATTTGTGTTAGTGTTAATCAGTTTAACCTTCAGGGTCCAAGTTGAACTATGCGGTTCTTCCCTGGTTATGGTTATACACTTTGTTGTACGTCGCTCTGGATAAGAGCGTCTGCCAAATGCCTGTAATGTAATGAGAATAAAAACTCACCAAAACTAAACAACTTTGCTCTGAGAGTTGAGACTCTTGTCTACCTCCAGACCACCGACCAGACACACAAAGGAAATTGCTAGACTACACTGCACACCCCAACGAGCATCTTGTCTGATCACCGAGGCAGAGTTAGCCTGCTGCCGTCTGCAAGAGTCCATGCGTACCTGACACGGACTTTGGACCAGCTGACGAGCTGATGCATTACCTAACTGAATTGAGGACTGGCCTCCCCTTTTATTGTTGGTAAGTATTGAAATTAGTGAATATTTAACACTGAAATCAAACCGTAATACCTGATACGGCCATTTTACTGGTGTTTCTTGTGTTTGCTATGCTTGTGTTGGTCTGAAATAGCAAATTCCTTGTTTTACATTGTTAATTATGAGACTGATTAAACAAACTAATCACGTATTATAGAGTAGAGTGTCACTAACCCATAACACAAATGAACCTCCTTCATTAAATGTAGTACTGTTAACCTCTGTGTCCAGCCACAGCAGAATTATCATTTCCTCTGATTAAGAGTTGTATAATATTATAAAGTTGGGCTCTACAGACATACAGAATTCTGATTGGTTGTTGGACAAAGTTGTTCTGAACCTGACCAAACCTCACTACACCGAAGAACGAAAGTATTTAAGTGGCAAAGGAATGCTTGTAGTCTTTTTCGGTGCTACTGGAACTGGATTAATTTAATGTAATCTCCATTACCTGACCCCAAAGTAGTGTTTTAATCTTTCCTCTGTGCTAACAGTTGTGCATAGAGGGTGGAGACTGCTTTCTGCCCAGTAGTGTGGCTATGTATACAGATTGTTATCTTTCTTGGTAGATACGGACGTGTCTTTGGCTTGTGTAGCCTGCATAAATACACATGTGTATCCTTCGCGAGTGACAACGGGACGCAGATATCCTGAGTTCTATGTGTATGTTCAGAACCTTAAAACCGCTAGGTGTGCAGTATTAAGAGTAAGTGAGGAATGCTAAGTTAAAGTGAATGCAGTTTATTGTTCTGTGTGTTCAGTAATAAAATGTGAGTGGGGAAATGGCTATACGTGTAAATGACGCACAGGAGACCATGTTCACGAGTCTCCCCGAACCATTCCATGTTTTCCCTTATATACCCAGTAGACAAAATCAAAAGACCAAATAAACCAAACGCAAGTCATCAAATAACAACAAAGTTCATAACAAAACAGTACAGGTGATCCTGCTCGCACTACCCCTGTAAGCATATCACACCGGGTTAACCTTTGCATCTGGCTGGGCGCTGACCCATAGGTATTACTGTAAGATCTTTAGTCAGCACCCAACCACCAAAGACACCAACAGAGACAAACTCTTCCAGAGGTAAGACCCATAGATTGCATGCCTAGATTAGGGCATCAGCATGACCTTTAATTGCCCCAAGGATGTTTTCTTTCATGTTTGTGGAGGGGAGAACAGGCAGCATTCTTAGAAACAATATAATATTGTATCCAATTTACTATTTCTCTCTCTAAGGCCATAATCTAAAACACTAGATATGTGACACTGTTATCACTGTCAATCATCATCTGTGCTTTATTAGTGGCAATTACTTAACTTAGATTATTGAGGGGGTGCAAATGGGATAATTGTTTGAGAAGGGACTTTCTGACCTCTAGCTGGCGGAGGACTGAAATACCACTTGACAAAACAAAGAGAGACAGACTGGTGGCCCTCATTATATGTGGGTATACCAACAGCGAATATTCCTCATTTGATGCTGCTTTTACTTTTAGTAGCCTCATCGAGGGTATTATTATCATAACAAGAGTCAATCATTATGACAGAAAGTAGATTTCCCAAGGCTTAGCTAATTAAAACGTGCCAAAATGCATACATGAAAGTGATAATTTTGTCCTGTGTAATTACTTGGCAGAATTTTAAATTGCACCATGTTTCATCAATTTGTATTTTGGATTAGCTGATGGCAGACTCTATCTTTAAGGAATAAAAATCATAAAGGAGTATACTTGTCAAAATTGTTTTTAAAACTTCTGAATAATTAAGATGTGTAGTGAAATAGTGAGCATAAAGGAAATCACTTCCAAATCTTACAAAACAGACACAGGCATCAGACAATGTGTGAACATGTGTTCAAGCAAAAGCTATCATTTACATTCATTCTCAGGAAAAGGCTGGGAACTAATATGAAATTTTAGCCTTCTCATTGTGTGTGGTATCAGGTGGTTGATTGTATTGCTTTTAGCATTGCACCTGGCAAGTCAGTTTGTTAACAGCCCAGTACAAAGCAGCAGCAGTTGTAGACACCCATTTATCATGTGCATTTTTGAATGTCAGTACCCAGCACTGCCCGTGCAGAAAGCTCTGCTGGCTTTCTCCCACTCCTTCTACTTTTCTTTGTCTTTAAGGACAATCTTGATGATATATCTTTGCTCTGTAAGTCCCCACCTGTACACCACACCAATTTCCTCTCACTGTGGTTGCCAGAAGTCCCAGATTTCAGCCAGAAATGTACTTTTCCATATTTTCCCATGTCCTGCAGATTTTGACTTATCATAAATGAATTATGACACAAACTGAGAAACAAAACAGTTCCTGATAAAACAACCTACGGCATTGTAGTGCTCTATGGTTGCTGTGAAAATGAATTCATTTTGATAAATAACTCCTGAGCAGGGTAATGTTGGCAACCCTACCGCACACCTCATCTCGCCCTCACTGCCTTATCTGCATTCTCCATTCTGCTGAAGTCTTCTGGATCCTGCTGTGCCTCAGGCAAAACAGCTTGTCTCTAGATCCACCCCAGCCAGAATAAAAGTTATTGCCTTGTTTTGCAAAGTTGCAGTGAAGTAATGGTCCAAGAACCTATGGATACATAGGGCTCAAGAAACTTGCATATGTACTGTATTTCCTCAATTGAGAATCTATATCCTGTAGTGTATCCTTGGAGAAGCCAGTGGATTTATTCAGTCTCTAAATAATCTGCGAAGAGTCTGCTGAGCTATACGGTATCCTCCAGTGCTGGAAAAGCCTTTTTCCTAGGAGGTGATTAGTCTAAGGGCAGTGCTTTCACATGTTTAAATCTGTACGCCTGAACATAACCAGCCGTGATACAGAAAACCACAGGTGAAAGTTAAGTTTAATATTGCTTCATAGTACACAACCCCAAGTGAAGTGAAGCTGCTAGACAGCTTAGAAATGGTGTTTCTCCACTTTACATTTTGAAGGCAAAAATGGATAAATTAGACTACAAAGCATGGGCAGATGTGTTTTACTTATGTTTAAATCAACAATACCTAAATCCAATAACAAGTGGTGATCCTTTTCAACCTTGCCTTTTTACTCAGTTATGCTTGTATGTCATACAAAAAGAAAAGGAAATTCCTTTGAATGAATCATAGGCCTTCAGCATGGTCAGAATAGTAAACCAAAATCAAAAACGACTTCTGTGAGGAAGAGTCACCTTTTCACAGTAACATTAGCTGTAAGATTCATTTTTTACCTCTGGATTTATACAGTAGTAATGCACAGCTGTGTGGACAGGCATGTTTAACACTAGATGGATGGCCCTTTGCACCTTCAAAGTCAAAGGCTGATAGTGTCAGCATCCTCTCACCTTGCAGACGTTAGCAGTGTTATTAGAGAGGGTAATATGAGAATGAGAATTTGGATGACCAGTAGTTGCTGCCTTTCATCAACAAAATTCCTGTGCATGCAGGTTCAATACCATTTAGGCAAAACCATGAGACCTCGTATTGATGAGGTGGACATTTTTTTTCCGTTGAGTTATCACGTTGCATTCTATTACTCAGCATGAAGACAATAGCACTGAAATACTGCTTCTATTGGAAATATATTTCTGTCAGGACAACTCACGTATTTAGATGAAATACAGTATATTCATGAATATGCAATGTAATTATTTTGACTTGTCGCTGAATGGATCTGGTTTAGGTACTTCTGTGCATGTAGCAGCATGCTCTAACCTATCAAACAGGGAGCTGGATACATCTCCCCTACTAAAAAGGAGGAATACCAGAACCCCCCAGTACCGAGAAGCAGATCCTAAAACAAGGTGGAAGCTGGGGTGGTGATGAGTGAGCACAATTCTGTGAGCAGCAGGAAACAAGCACGCAAAAGCAGCACTGGAGTGGTCTGACTTGGTTTAAAAAGGTGCTCCCGATTAGTGATGTGTGTATGTGATTGGTTGAGTATGAGAACATGCAGCATGTATGTTATTGGTTAAGTATGAGAACATGTAGTTGCTGAGGCTGACCAATGGTCGACTCCAGCAAGTTTCCTGACCAAACTTTCTTTGTGCATTTCACGCGTGTTGCTTAGTTTTCATCTGTAATGCAGTAGTTTATCCTTGATTCAGACCATGCAACGTGCTCCACCAAATACTATTTTATATGAGATTAAAACTTAGTGCTCTTTGGTGACACATTGGCATTCGGAAATGTTAGAATTGTAAATTTTGTACATCAATAAGTTCTGAGATCTAAAAGTTCACTTTTTTGCAATTTAAAATGCATAGCTTAATAAATCATTCAGATTTTGGAATGTGGTGTACCAAAAGCTCACAGCCACCATACAAGTGTTATTTGGTTTTACAAGAAATCCTTGAAGTAGCTGTGAAGATACTGTAATGGTCCAAGGCTTTCTCAGAGTGACAAAAAGAACTGTATTTCTGTCAAAAATGTCACCCAGCATATTAAAACATATAGGAGTTTTTCTTTCTTAAAACGGGATCCTGATGATTTCTTACTTTAGTCTAAAGCAGAACTTTTTCATTCTCCTTGGAGCCATTCTTTATTTTCATTTCTAGTACCCAGCTGTACTGTACCACATAATATAATTAATTTAGACTGAAGTGCAATACAACTGGGGCTTAGATCACTTAACTATATATTTTTGGGTTCAACATGCCTGAGCAGTTACACTATTGTAATTGCCCAGGCATCATTTCTGCAAGCATTCTCTCTAGGACAGCAAGTAGGCTCCGTTGTTTAGCCAAGTCACACAACACACTCAAAGATTCATAGCATTTTCTACCCATTGCTGAAGGATTATGCGAAAGACTATTTTCAGTATCATGATCCTGTCATTCTACTTTACCATCAATTAGACAGGCATGAAATGGTACCCACACTGCATTTGACAAAAAACATTTTTTATTGAATCTTGTAAATATGACACTTGCAAAAGTGACATTTTGCAACTATAGGCCTACTAGCATCATATTCTAACAAGATGGGGAGGATAATTGGTTATGTCAATGACTATGTATCAACCGATGATATATAAATTAAAAACAGATTAAAAATAATTTTAAACTAAAATAAGGACATAAACTGTGTTCAACTGAAAAGGTGGCTTGGATCCTGTTAATTTAATGCTCCCTGTTGTAGCAGACATTGACATTTAAAAAAATATATATTTTCTGTTATTTAATGTATCAAATGGTGGCAGAAATTCTGATATGGATGTTTTTCTGTGTAAAGTATGCACACATTTGAGCCCTGGGCTGATTCACCAATGCAACACAGGTGTGTGTGCCCCTGACAGCACAGTGAATTACGGCTGATGTACGTGCTCTGTCATGTTCCATCTGTGGGACGTAGCCGTGATGCAGCATGGAGATAGTTTACCCATTGGGAATATGTTGCAGCCACGTTGCTTACCGAGGAATCAGATTTATGTCAAAATTATCAATGAAAACATTTATGACAATAATTTTGATTTTAAGAGTACAACTTAAGACTTAAAACAAAAAAGTAAAAAATTAAAAAAGAATTTTTTTTTCTATACCACTTTTTTCTATCTATAATTTTTTATGTCTGTTTTGTTTGATGCTTGATACAATGTTTTGTTTGATACTTTTGACAGAAATCTGATTCTATAACAGAGCTGTGCTAAACAACATAGCCACAACATCTTCCCAATGGGCAAACTACTTCCACACTACATTGTGACAACCTTCCAGGGACAGAAAGCGACAGAGTGCCTTGAAGAAATTTTGTAATTTCTTTTTGGTAATGCAGTCTTAGATGTTTTCATCAATGTGTAAAAATCTATTTTTTTCTCTGTGATACTGTAATTTGTGTCGGAATGAATAAACTCAACATACTGAGCATAAGAACAGTGATGTACCGGTATATAAAATGGTATTATTTTGGGTAAAATTGACCACTCAATCCCAGCACAATATTTATTCTTTGTACAGTTATAAAGTGTTTTCAAGCCGGGTTGAAACTTGTAAAAATGATATATTTGTATATATTTTTTAAAAATTGTAATATTGTAGATAGTCTGAATAATATTCACAACTGAACCAACTACTAAGTTTTCATATAGAATTTCATAATATTTTTGAAGAAATCAGTTTAAAATAGTTTAAGTAGCTGGTAGTAACAAAGTGGAGTGTCTGCATTCACTCGCTTTATCCCATATCAGATATTCCTTTGGCTGGTGCTGGCAGTGATGTGAAGTTGTTTTAGCATGAGATCAATGGCAGAAGGCAGGTTCATCCTCAGTGTCCTCTAGAGTAAACAAGCTTGATCCCACTCAGAGAAAACCAACCTACCATGTGGACTGCTTCTTATAGGACGTCAAACTGGATCTGGCAGATATTTATTACAATGGTGCGAGCCAGGAAATCTGTACTCTGATGGGGGAAGAAGAAAAGCTTTTGCAGTTAGATTATTCTCTGAAACATAAATCCAAATATCTTTTACATCAATCCATGGATTTGTTTGGGGAATGGAGGGAAACAATAATTCTGGTTTGTAGCGGTAGTAGCTCAACTGAACTGATGTTTCGGTTCTGTGTTTTCTTGTTGTGCGTTGGTATGGAAGAGTGTGCAAAACAGATTGCAGAAGATTGTTAACTTTCTCCCTCCCTGTAAATTAGCCCTGTTTCTTCGCCACTGAAGGTTGTAACTGAAAAGGTTACAGTTTGTGAGATTGGTCTCCTGCAGTCCGGTTGGTTCCAGAAAGCTTTGGCCAGCACTGTGTTTTCTGTAAGTGGCTGAGTTGGCTCAAATTGCTGCCTCCATTTGGACCGCCGCCTGTACAGAATCACAAGTGATTAGAAGAAGCAACTGACTGTTTATTAGCAAAGTACCTCCTAGATGTTTGGCAGACTTATTTGAAATGAGTGTCGACCTGCAAAGCTCGCAGTAGCATAAGTAGTAGCGTAAGGCAAGTAACGTAACATTATGTGGAAAAATGGAAACCAAAGAGCTGTTATTTTGTACAATGCATGATTACATTAAGTTGTTAATACAAAGTTCAACTGTCACCCTGTACATTTCTTTTGTTCAACATTTTTTATGATTGGAAATAAAAAAACACTGCACTTGCTCTAATATTTTACTGAAATATTACATGAAATATACAGACATTGGGCTTGGTGATGAGACTAGGCCTTTATAAAAAAAAATGTTTTGCTAATCTAGTGAGACTGGTTGCCTTTAATAAGCAAAAAATGTAAATGACTGAACTTGGTTACTCAAAGCTTATATTGTGTTCTCAATATTTATTTATATATGGCCTGTTTACAACAGGTTTGATTTGCTTTTGTCCTTGCGAACCAGGAGCTGTTCCTGTTGTCATCAGTAAATTGAACCAGAAAGCATTTGTATTAGGAGGCAGTAAGTCTCAGCACAGGACAGTGCGGGCATCTACTATCTCATATTACTGAACTCGGTTAAAAAACAAGCTGATTTAGTGGAACCAGACCGCAATCAAGAGAAACACTTCTCTGCATTGCTCTATCATTGGGGGATCATTTTGTTTTAAATATAATTAGATAATTAATGAACTAGATAAACAAATGTACTAATAATAATTTGAAATACTTAATCAATTTAAATACTAATGATTATGGCTGTTTTTACTAATATTCTTTTGGTTAGCAACATATATTGTTGCATATTATAAGAAATTTGTATGTATACAGATTTTTAAAGGAATGTATCAGTTTTGCCAGCAAAATATTTTCAAATTATAACTGACCCATGTCAGTTGGATTACTCAGAGTAAGGAATTACTGGTTCATTTCCATCATCAGTCTCTTGCAGTGAACTATGCAATTTAAAAACCCATCCACCTACCTATTCTCTTTTCATCTTCTGACAAGACGTATTACAAGGCGATTTGTGTGACCAAAGTTCTTCCAGTAAAGACAGTAATAGATTCTAACTGTAAGGCCTAATCCTGGTTGCCTATGCACATCCTAGCTTGGGTGACTCACAGTAAATGGGACTATAATAGTTGCATACTTGGGGTGGAGTCTCACTGAAAAGAAGTTGTATCTCATTGAATTATCAGTTACAAGAATCTTGGCTTGAGACTTACCCACTTCTTATCTAGTTTTATCTGTGCAGCCTTTTCTCACATAAAAAGGTATATAAACAGGGCAAACCCATTGGCCAGCATATGGAATTCCAGCTCAAACATTTTTTTTTTTTTTTTTTACAAAGGGACAACAATGGTTTTACATTCAACACTGACAAAATTGAGCCAACCGATTTAATTTTTGATGAGTTTTGTTATGCTGAAATGAATATGAAGACAAGATACAAAAAGGCATTTATTTTTAAGTAAATACCACAATTCGTTGCTCATTAAATATTGTATACCTCTATCATTTAAAAAAAGTAATCCAATCAGCATCAGCACATACTGTATGTTCCTTTTTTTTTTTTATGGACACAGCCATCCAACCCCAAAAAAGTTCAGTGTCTAGTTAGCTAGTTAGATAGCACTGCACACTTCAGGCAGCTTTCAGAAACTTTTGCCTCACACCCTCTGTCACCATTATTTTGTTTACAACAGAATTAACCAACATTATCAGTGACCATTGGCAGGTAGGCCTAGTTCATTTTTGTCTCACGCAGTACTGTTTTCTTTGTTCACATAATACAACCACTTTTCAGCTAACCTAAATTGAATAAATTGTAATCAGTACAAAGACAACTCTTGCTGATATTGGCTATACATTTCACAATTAACTGCAATAACTTCAGGTGGGAACTCAAGCAAATGCTACGTATTTTAGTTTTGTTTCCATATCTCAAAAGCCATATTTTCATTTTGGGATTTTGGGTGACTGAGATACGGAAATGAAACCCCTAAAAGCAGGCTATATATTGCAGACTATTTGCCCATGCCGTTGTAGCAGTTTAAAATGCATATTTCACTTTATCCATCAGGTGTGGGTCCAGACAAACTAATTAAATTATATTCATTGCAACTCAGCATGGACCATCCATTTTAGGGTTAAGTGATTGTGGTGCTCAAATAAGGATCTGGCCCATACCCAAAACCTCAGAGTAATTGCAACTTTACTCTTTTTAGTGAAATGTTAAACACACTGGAGAACGTTTCAGTACTGGAACTGGTGCAGAGCTGTTTTTTGCCCGGGCTGAATATCAAACAATATTTGTCCTTAACTGAGACCTGGGGTGCACAACAAGGGCTTTTTCTGATTTATTGCAAATGGGTGCTCTTAATTATTTAATTAGCCCAATCATTTATTTGATTTGACATTTTTGATAAGGTCATGAGCTACAGAACTGCAGATGTATCCTTGGTTTAAACTCTTCTGATATAGGAGTGAATCAGAAAATAAAAAATTTGAAAATTAAGTGGTTGTAGCAAAAACCAGACTACATACTGCCCCTGCTGTGTTGTGAGATGTGCGCTGCTCAACTAAACTCACAATTCAATGGAAGTGTTGACATTTTTTTCTTCACACAGCTTATTGAGGTCACCGAGCAGAGAAATTCACTTTCCAGTGTGAGTCGGAATAAAAGCATCGTAAGTGAAATTTAGGGACGAATTCTGTTTGAAACTAGGCCTTTATCACAAACTGTAAAATGTGACCCAAATAATATTTCCTTCTGGAAAGGCGTCAGCATAATGTAACTCCATGAGTGGCGATTACATGCTATGGGCACAATTACAATACCTTTATGAGCTGGAAAAGGTCTCTTTGAAGTGGCCGACAAATAGAGATGGAGGTGGAATTTGGTGTGCTGCCAGTTATAACAGAAGTTAACCCCTTAAACCCACTTAAAACCCAGGGCTTTTTGTAAGAATCCCTCTGCCTTAAATAAACCCCATTATCTCCAAAACTATATACAGCATAGATATGGTTTGAAGCCTGAAATAAAGAGCACATTTATTCCAAAATTATCAAATCTCTTGCTCCTATGGGAATCTTACTCAGTAAACATACAGGACATATTTATTCTGAAAAACAACAAAGAAATCCAAAAAAATATTTAATATTTCCTTGATTCTGTAGTGCACTTCTGATGCTGGACAAAACCAGATTTATTCTTCCATTCATACTCCAGGATGTATACAACTTCTGAAAGAAAAGTTTTGGAGTAAAAAACTAAAAAAAAAGCAGTAAAATCTGACATGTGTTTTACCAAAGGTGTACCCCAAACTTCTCCAAATGGCACCAGACCTCTCCAAACTGAAACAGTGTGAATATCTTTTTTCCCAGCCATCTTCCACTGCCACAAGCTAATTCTATCAAGGGTGTACCCTCTGGAACCACACATTCACACATTCCCTCTTTTTGGCAAAGTCAGTATTTCAATCTAAAGCTGTCCTTTTGGAGAGCTTCTGTGCACAAACCTATTCATAATGATTGCTTATCACACACAACCAATTAAACCACTTGGTTTTCCCTTGCTGTGCTGTCTGACCTGCAGACGGGTGACATTAAAGGAAAAACCAACATATAGTTTTAGTAAGGTGCCACCATAACAGCTTAAATGTGCCTTGGCATAGATTCTGCATGTTTCTGGAACTCTCCTGCAGAGATGGAACACCATTCTTCCAAAAGATATTCACTCATTTGGTGTTTTCACGATGGTAATAGAGAGCACTCTCTAACACGTTGGTCCAAAATCACCCATAGGTGTTCAAATGGATTGAGAACTGTTCAGGTCATAGCATATGCTTCACATCATTTTCATATTCATCAAACCATTCAGTGTCCCCAAGCAGCCTGTGGATGGGGGAACTGCCATCCTGGAAGAGACCAATCCCATTAGGATGTTTCATCATAGAATAAATGTGATCACTCGGAATAACTTTGTATTCATTTGCAGTTATCTTTCTCTTTTAAGGGGACAAGTGGACCAAACCATGCCAGGAAAATGCTCCC
Organism: Anguilla anguilla; assembly: GCF_013347855.1. Taxonomy (NCBI): domain Eukaryota; kingdom Metazoa; phylum Chordata; class Actinopteri; order Anguilliformes; family Anguillidae; genus Anguilla; species Anguilla anguilla. The sequence goes on along the minus strand of NC_049206.1, from coordinate 27,957,446 downwards.
CATTGCGTAACAGAGGCACCGGACTGCATCACTGTAGGGGTCAAGCATTCAGGCTTGTACCGTTCTCTTGGTGTATGCCACACATGCACTCGCCTACTTGTCGAGATTATGATGAAGAATGACTTATTTGACCATATCACTTGCTATGCACAAACATCACGGTCATCAAATATGCGCTTTCAACAAGAATTTCCGACCCTATTTACTTGTGTCTTTCCCATAGATTTAAATGCAGATCTCACTTAAGTTACTGTTCCAATTGAAGCATGAGCCAGTTGAGCAGTGTTTGCTCACAGGGTTATAGAGGTACTCAACCCTCCTTATTTCACCCTGTGTTAGGATTTGCTCTGCTCTCCCCTACTTTATTTTACAGATTTCAGAAACAAATATCTCTGGAGAATAGCCTACAGAATCAGACCTCCAAAAACATAACAGAAGGACACTTATTTTTTCACAGTTATTATATAAAAATAGAAACGGGGTGATTTCTTGATCTCCCAAATTTCAGACAATAAAGACAACAACTATATCCACAAAATAAAGCTGTCACAGATTTCTGAATTCTGCTGATAATCATGCTTACCACTGTGAAAAACTGGACAATGTGCAAAATTAAATTTGTGATGCAAGACAGTTCTCCAGTCTTGGGCAAGTAGCGAAGCTATTAAATAAACTGTATTTCCCAGTAGCATGGTGGTAGCATGGCAGCACCCATAAAGGAATATTGCTGTGTTTTACAAAGTATTTTCCAGACTCAAGAAAAAATTAAAAAATTATAATATGAGACTGCATTGGTTGGAATCGGGAAATGTGCAGAACTTCACGAAAGTGATATGGCACAAAAACTGGATGAATGTGATATCTCCTTCACATTGTGAAAGATCTTTCAGATGCAAATGTATGAATCCTGTTTTGCATGAATAAACATCTCTTGTATGCTACATGCAAGCATACACATGTATATGTACACACATAGTTCTTATACATAATCACATATAAGCGCATACTGTACATATTTTATTACAGTATTTTATTGGAGCAGGTCTTTTTTTGCCGCTTCTTTTAATGACTAATTCTGAATCAGCACTAGGGAGCTGATATATGCTATATAGGCCTGATCCAGAGTCAGTACTAAGAGACAAAAGCAGGAAATATTTTAAGACAATGGCTAAACCAATTACGTCTTTGTTTTGCAATAAACAGTTTTACTGGTCTGGATGGTTTGACTGACAGCTGTTTTCAACCCTTGACCTCATGTCCTATAAAATCTGGCATGATGTAGCTTCAATGTAGCAAGCTAGTTTTATGATGTAGCTTGTAGCTTAGCTAATTATATTTCTGTGAGGTATAATTTTTGTAGAGTAACTGGTTTGCAACATTTTCTAAGATGCTTTCCAAACACTTTCCCTTTCTCATCCTTTACTGTACCGATACTTTATGTAATTTGTGAATGTTAAGATTTTAGAAGCACTAGAAGTGAGGAGGATTCCATTCCAATAAAAGTACTTCTAAGAACTCAAACTTCACCAACCTCCCATGGAACATGGCTCAAAATTTTCATATCCTCTTTGACACAAAGCCTTTTATGTTTTTCTGGAACATTACTGATAATCAACTATGCCTTGACTAACCTACTGCCCACTCACAATATGGGGCTGGAGAGTACATGAAGAGTTATGGGTATACCATGCTGACATCAACGTGCCCTCTGATTTCTCAGGGTCTGTCTGTGCCATTTTATTGATTGTGGCAATTGTCTCCTGGCCCTGTGGTCCCCATGTGGGCTTCCCCCTCCGACAACCCTCATCAACCATATAAATCCTCTACTGGTCTCATCAGGGAGTGGCAAAAGTGCAGAGGAGTGTGACACATCATTTTAACATTGCATCATGTGGGCTTCAATCACTGGTCATTCCACAGGGTGCAGCTCCCATGAAGTGAAAAGATTTCATGCCTGCTTTCTGGCCTGACTGAAATAATGTGAAGAAAAAAAAAGAATAAATAAAATAAAAAAGTGATCTTTGATTGAATGAAAACAATTCAATATTCCTACCATCTAGTTTGTCATTAATATTGATGAACAAAATCGAAAATTTTCTTTTTAAGCAAAACAACCTTTACTGCTGCCAGTTTATAAATGGTGTACACAAGTCACACTTGTTTTCATGTGAAATGATAAAGATTAACTTCAACTTCAATGTTTTTTTGTGAACAAGTGTAATAAATTATGATAGGCTGGCATTCCCATAAGGCTGTCCTGGGAGAAGGTTCAAGGTAATTGAGTGCTTATAGGTTTATCAAATGCTTTTAAGGAAGCAGAATAAACGAAAGGTCTGATATAACTCGATGTATAAGTCTTAGTGAGAGATCTGTGGAGCTGTTGCATAGGGACCATAACATGGTCAAAACCCTTGCCGAAGGCCTAATGAAATTTGTCCACTGGGATGAAAGAAACTGTTTGAAATGTGTTTTGATGTCACATTTTTGTACTGTGCCATAGCTGTTTATTTCAAGAGAATCTAAGCAAATGGCTGCAATAAAGTGTGGAAAATGGCCATCCTGGGGAAGGTAAGTAGAGTGATGGATCGCTGCTGAGGTTTCATTATTAACAGCTGAATAAATCCATAGCTTCTGATTGACCGGTGCAAAAAGGATGGAAAGGGGAAAGTCTGGAACTATGTGCACATATGCCATATGAAACAGAGGTCTCGCAGATTACAGGAATGGACATGCATTTATTACCTCTGTGCTGCCACTTATCGCAGATTGACAGCTCTTAATTATGCAGTTGGGAATTCAGAGAGGATGTTTGTGGACATTTATTGTGCCCCGCAAACAAACAAGAACTGCCAAAAAATTGAAGAATAATTCTCACAAAGAAATGCCACAGATAATAGTATTTATATGTATTTGGTGATTTATACAATGGTGCGTCGTAAAAATTTTTTTATCTTAAATTTTCTAGAAAGGCCACGTTGTTTATTACTTTATTACCCAGTGGCATCAGGCTCACCCAGCATTACAGCATAAATTTCAGCACCCACAGTGACGGACCCGGTTCTGGGCATGGGCACAGGGGGGGAAATGCCCCACCAAATGCTCTGACTGCCCCCCGCCAGACCGACCCCGCTTCATCCCAAAATTCAAAAATAACTGAAAACTATTTTATATTGTCCTTGTCAACTTGGCCAATAATAAACATGCCACATCAAAATACTTATATCTGATTGGTTGGTCTGGCCATATAAAAAATGGATACTTAGCGGGGGAGAGCAGTTACTTCACTATCATTTCACTTCCAGTGTTGCCAACTTGACTTCTTTCTCCCTATATTTAGAAAATTTTCAGACCCTCTTAGCGACTTTATTTCTAAAAATTGACTAGCAACAAATTTAGCGGCTTATTCAGACCATCAGGAAAAAGGCAAGAAATATATTCAAATATATTTTATTACTCCATGGTGGTAGCGGCACGTTTCTCTCTAAAAAAATATTTAGTTTTTAGTGGTTCACTCACCGTGCTTTGATTAAACGCTGTTCATTTTTTTATTTGCTGGTTAACTTTAGCTGGTTGGCCAAAGTCAATCGTGATAGATTATCATCATTACATAAACGCTGCCTAAATACAACGTCATCCCTGGGGCTCTCAACACAGGAGCAGTTGGTGACCAATCAGCATTTCTTACTGCCCCCCCCCCCCCCCAATCAAAGCAGTCTAGAACCGGGCCTGCACAGTGACCTAATTTCATAAAGATTATGAAACATTATGTTTCATGAATATTTTCTCGAATTAAAGAAAATATGACACAACTGTATCAATTTCAACATTTTTATTTCTAATTTATATCGTTTTTTTAATATAAGTTAGGGAAAATAAGGCATATTACAGGCACACAGAGAAAAGCACTAAAATATGCAAACAAGCAAGACACGAAATGGAGCAAGTAGTGAAAGAAATACAGCAGGGACCACAGACAAATCGATTGCATTTCAAAAAGTTGTCTTTAGCCTTATTCCAACTGCATTTGCTGACCTGGAACAAAATTTTCTTCCCAGGAGTGATGGGTGTGTGAGGTGATACTGCGACTGTGACTCCTTTGGCAACTGCTGCTTCCATCTTTGACTTCATGTAATTTTCACACAGGTTGCATGCCAGGTTCATGATTAAGTCATTAATCAGTAATTCCAGGGCTTCCTTTGGTGCCCTTTGCATGCATAATTTTGCCATTCTGTAGTCTATTCAGAGTTTATCTGAAGTTGCCGTTTCAGTGAAATAACTTAAAGTATGTTGGAGGCATTATCTCCATAGAATTATAAACCCATCATTTCTATGACTACAATGCCCGCAGTTATTGATACCCACGTTGAAGTCGATAATCAATGTAAATTAATTTTGTGTGATTATATGTGTGAAATTAGTTTGGACAGCGCTAGACCCAGAGATTCGTATTAACGTGCTGGTCATTCAGTTGCTGAATAGTGTACCGGAGGAGAGAGCAACCCATGCACACCTGGGTACCAGCACCTGCAGTGGCGTCACTAGGGTTGGTGTCACCCTATGTTGTTGATGGGGGGGGGGGCTGTTGCAAAAAAGTGCACAAAAGCGTTCTTCCCAGTTATTTCGGTGTCATCCCCCTCGGATGGTGTCACCCGGTTGTGTCCCCACCCCCCACACCCCCGTAGTGACACCTCTGAGCACCGGTTACCTATTGGCTGGCAGGAGGTTTTCTGAAGAAAATGGCACAAAATGCCTGTAATTCTTTCATGAGTTTTCATTAAAAAATAAAAAATAACAATGGTGTTATTTTGAGCCCAGCTATTCAAGAAAAGTTGTGGAAAGAGGAGGGTATTGCATTTGTGGCGTTGGAGTAATTTGTATTTTTAAGTCCAAACGTCTGGTGGTGTTGGCCCTGGCCTTCCTAATGTTAATTAACAAAACAATACTTTAACAATTACTTTTATGTCACAAGACATTTTCTATACAAAAAATCAATATATTAAAATTATGGCAAGTATGTACAGTGTGATTAATCAGGGTGAAGGAATTAAAGCTCTTATTTAATGAGACAGGTTCGTCTGGATTGAGCAAGTCAGATGAGTAAATCCAATCACAGTAAACAATAAGTCTCTCAAATAAAAATAACATAGACAGATGTTAACATAGACATATCACTGCACAAACTGTTGAGATCCCTGTTAAATCATACTGTAACAATGGGCTTGTTGCAGAAAGGCTTGGTAACAGTTTTATGCAATGATAAAATTGATTATCTTGAGAGAACAGTTTCAAATCACTTCGATCTGAAGTGTTCTGTATAATAGTTCTCATATACAGTAAGTTCCGTAATGTTTGGGACAAAGACAAGGTCATCAGTGTGGTAGATTTTCTGTTTGGCCTACAGTTTGGCCTACCCCTGGAGAGGAAACGCTAACAGGAGACTGGAGTGATTCTGTGTTGGGTTAGCCAAGTGGCGGAGTATAAACACTTCACAGCACCACAGGCATCTGGAAACATGTCTGCCAGGGACTCAATTTGCATTCAGTAAATGCTGTGCTACAGTGGTGATGTCAGCCACGCTGCACAGCATCGCAGTAAGGGCTGGTGCACCCCTGCCTGTTGCAGAGAAAGAGGCAGATAAGGAGGAGGACAGGCAGCAGCAGCACATCCCTGCTGTGAGTCAAAGTCAAAAAAACGGTCATCAAGGATTTTTTCAGTTCATTTGTTTGACCCATTTTTTTTTTACTGGTGAAAGTCCCAACTTTCACCAGTAAGTGTACTTTTTGCAGGAATAGAGTTTTTTTTTTTTAAAAATCATTATATTTTAATTTTATTAATCTATAATTTTGTCTTGAATCCATAATGGTTATCATATTTGACTGAAATGCAAAATCATTTCTGCTTCAAAGATTCACGTGCATTCTAATAAAACTAGTTATTTTTGGCATAATATGCCAACTCGTTATAATAACGCAACTAATGTATGCTGCTCATAATTTTAACAGAAGCATGATGAAATAACAAGATTAGCAGGATGAAATAAAAAAGAGATAATGTGTTGGCATTCTGGTAAAAAACAAATTAAATAATCATTTATCCTACAAAAGCAGCTGTCATTCATAATTTCATTTTGACTAATTTCTACAGGAACTGGAATGGAAAAATACCGGAAGTGCCAGAATTTATGAAATACAAAATGTGTAACTGTTTTAACATTACGGTCCAGTTATGTGCAATAAAATATTTTTGCCATCCTGGCTTAATTTGCAGGGTTCTTCTAGGTCCTGGTATATTTCATTAACAGTAGTTTTATTTTAAAACCCTAGGAACAATTTCTATTTTAATTAATTTATCTTGAACAAGCTAGCTAAAATCCTGTTTTCGACTTTTCATTCAGATTAAGTGCTTTCAATGCTAACAATGGCTGTATATTATTTATTACGATTGGCTGTGTATGATTTATTTGGATTAATAAATCATACAAATGTCAGACCCCAAAAGATGGCTGAAAGATTTTACCCCAGAGAGGTTCCTCTTTGAAGGGATGTACTGGCAGAATGCCAGTCTAGCCTTCCACCGCAGCAGGGATTCACCAAACTGCAGGTTCTTACAAGGGACGTGGATCCAGTGGAATGCAGACAGAAGGCTAATCAGAATACTTATGACTTTATAAACTGTCTCAGAGGTTGGCAGCAGCATTGCTGGTGAAGTGAAGCCATCAGAGCAGGAGCAGAAAACCGTCTTGGCAGAAAAGGGTGGAGAGGAAGGGGGTAGCAAAAATTGAATCTGTGCTCCAGTATTCCCACAGTGAGATCTTCTTTACAACTTCCACATAATTAGAACTGCCACCAGGAAGGTGTAGAGCTCCCGCCCACTTGGTGAAAATGAAATGGCTAGTAGCACTCCAGTTGGTACTGCTGACCTCCTCAGTTAACATCCGTCTGCATCCATCCTCACCAGCATCAACAGAAGGACCTGGTACTTCAGGCATAGGCCCCTCAGCCTCTGGCTCAGGCTAGGTTAGAGGGCAGCTCTTCACTGTTAGACTCCTCCTCACTTGTATACTCTGACTCATTGTCTGAATTGAAAAGAATCACTAGAATTTCAGCTGAGTGGTTTCCTCCTTTTGCCAAGTAAGTTATAGCTTATATAAATAAACACAGTGAGTTCCACAATGTTTTGAAGACATTGTTTTCTTTGGCTCTGTACTCTTTATTTTGGCTCTTTTATACACTTTGGTTTCACCATGTTAAATATGGATTCATACTGTACACAGTATATAAATAAGTATAGAACATTTTTTATTTTTCATTTTCAGTAATTTTATGGGATATATAATATCATCGTTTTGAAGAGAAAAGAGTTCATTTCTTGGATATCAATATACAAATAATTTATAAGTTAATTTTCACAAAGAAAATCTATCCAAGATAAGGTCAGCTCATTGTATGAGGTGGTTTACCTGTTACTTCTTTGAGGCACAAACAGACGTGGCCATTACATTAAAATATGTCTTTGCATCAGTGGAAAGTCCCAGATTTTTTGACTGTAGTGGTAGCTTGGTAATGGAAAAAAAGGATATCAGGATAAGCTGATATTAACACCAAAACCTAACTAACAGTAAACATTGTTAGCAATAACAATAAATCCATGCTATTCAGTCACTTGGAAATCGGATTTCAATCAACACAGATAATCTAGAGAAAATCTAACACTTGTACCCAAAAGTCTGCACTGCAAAATGTTCCTCTGGATTGAACAAAAGATGTTCCCCTCACTATTGCTTAAATCAGATTTATTAAAAATTTCAACTAATCCATAATCTTTAAGAGAACGGTTTTATGTTCAAAATATATTTTTGATATATATATTATGTGCAACTGCAACCAACAAGTGTAAAGGCATTTTTAGAATATACTAATCCTGCACATGTTCCTTTACCAAAATGTCAACAGACAAAACAAAAGGCAGCATGGACTGACACTGAATACTGTAACCACCCATATCGTTCGTACCATATGTGGGTGAAAGTTCATGTTTGAGTCCCATCACTCTCGAGTTGGATGTTTGGTTAGATGAAGTTTCCATGGAGCGTTGTCTTGGAGCCGACTGAAATCATGCGGCCCGGGGGAAGAATGTGCTGCTCCAGGCTTAGGCTCTCCGTCACTGCCAGCCTTATAATCTGGGCTAACATAAACATGATTATCTGCAAAATCCCAGCCACTGTCAACTCCCACCGTTGACTCTCTGTTATCATCCCCCTACTTGTCCTCAAAATTTGTTTTCACTGTCGTCCTAAATATTGTCTGTTTTTTTTAGCTTGCTTCTCTGTGTGTTTTTTTTAAATGCATTCGTCTTGGCCCATTTCCGCCATTTTGGCCATTTCTAGCCAACTTCAGATGATTAGCCTGCCATCTGAAATCTGTCTTGCAGACAGAAATGGATCATTCTAAGCTCATTACTCTGTGTCTGTGCAGTAGTGCCAGCTTGTGATGAAGAGATTCAAAACATGGGAATGTGGTGCTTAGAATAAAGTAAACACACCCCAAAAGAGATGAACCTAACATTTCCAACTGGGATGTCCTTGTCATCCCAATTGAAAATTGAATGTTGGCATTCGACTAACTTCAGCGTCTTCTCATTCAGCCTACTTTCCTCATCTACAAAGTGCCTGTTTAATTATGAGTGCAATTGTAGGAGTGACTAAGAAGTGGATATAGAGGGTTATAGTTACTGTTCACATTGGGTTTCTTGTTAGCAACTGCTATCACTCAAAAAGTTGAATGTACATTTATATATAGTATAGCACCACTACTGTGAGACTTACAGCATGTCACCAGAACACACTTCAGCTATCAAGCCATTTTATTTATTAATTTATTACCTCCACCATCTGTCCATCCATTTGTGCATCTATCTGTTCGGCTGTCCGTCCATGACAGACATATCTGGAAAAGTAACAGCCAAACTGGCATTGGAATTTACTGTGCACTTTCATCTTCCCAAGAGGAAGAGACCTATTGATTTTGTTGTCCCAATGATATTTCCTTTAGTTGCCACCAGGATAAACGTTCAATTTGTGACCATTATCTCAGAAAGTAATGATGAGATTGCCATGAAATTTTCTGTGCACATTCATGTTCCACGGAGGAGGAATGACCTTTCCTCTAGCATCACTATCAGGCCAAACATACGTTGAAAAGTAATGACAGGATTGCTAAGCCATTTTCTGAGCAGACTGGCATTTATCTGTCACTATTTGATCCTGGGAACTGATGGGCAATATGTCACCTCATTAATAAAAGTGTTTGTAAAGCGACTGAAAATAGTTGAAATAACCATAAATTACCACGGAGGGATGTATTCACTACACTATGCATTCCCTATCTATTCAAAGTAATGTCAATAACTGTAATAACACACATTTCAAGGCATAAAATCCGTATCGAAAAAACCTACAAGGATTGTAACAGGAAATTACCGAACTGCTCAGGCGCATCAAAATATATGGCAGAAATACCATTTTGCCAGTGCGACGGCTCACAATGTGCCATGCACCGGCCAGAAAATAGAGCCCCAAGAGCAAGAACTTCATATTGAAAACAAGGAAACACAGCAACACCAGGCAGCTCTTGTCATTATGATTATGAGCACTTTGCCTGAAGTATATTTAAATCACTTCTACCCAAAATTACAAGCATAAAATAATAGTAAGGTTAGGCCAAAGCACGTGTGAAAAAAAATTGATTGCCGATGGAACAGGCAGATGAGTAATTTCTCCTCCTCTGTGTTAAAGATATGTTGTGACCAATTTGCCTCCTGCCACTGACGAGTGTGTGGTTAGGGCCTGCAGGTAAATCTAAAACGACTCAGTGTTGACAGAACTGACAGCACTGGTGATATAATGAGAGACTGGGAACATGTAAAGGTCACTTTTTAATTGGGGAGCCTCTTTAGAGCAAACATGAAGGGAATTTCATCACATGTAAATGGCGTTAGTTGCACAAGGCAGTTAGAGAGGTGAATCTGAGAGCACAGGTATTAATGGCAGTGGGAAGACAAAGGGATCCATTTTAGGCCTGCACAAAAGTAACACAAAGCCCACCCATAGGAAAGCAAAATCCAAGAAGAGATCTCATAGTTGTTTCTTTCATTTCTCCTAGACACAAATGAGCTATTTTTAATACTAAGGTGAGACCAAAGGCTTTTTCTCCTACTTCACAAATTCAACTCAGGAGAAACAACCACATATAATCTCATTTATATCTTACTCTGATCAAAACAAGAGATCTCTAAATGATCTTAAATAAGTCTGATTTAGGTCTCCTGAACATGAGACCATGAGATCAGAGAAAGAGCTCAAAGAAAACTCAGCTATGACTCCTAGGATCTCATGATTCTTCTCAAATGTCTCAGTTTTCTCATAGTGACCTCATGATAAACAACCGCATCTCAATTCAATATACATTCGTCTTAGTGAAGTCTCAAATTCATCCTCTCATTATCTCATCTTTTCTCCTAAGGGGGTTTTAGGAGCAACAATTCAGATCGAAGTGATCTCAAAAAGATGTACAATTGAGATCTTACTACTTTCTCAAGAGTTAAAGAAAAGACTATCCTGAGCAAAAAAATTTTCCTCTGGGCAAACACAAGTTTATTGGAAATTTTATCTACTGTACTGATAAAATGTTTCTCTACCCTACAGGTTGGAAGTTTCCTGGACTAAACGGACTAAACTGGATATGTTTACAATGATATGGCAGGGGATGCATGAGATGGGGCGTGTTTAGTTGGCGTGCTAGTTTTCCCTCTTCGATCAGAAACAGTTTCACGCCCTCCTGCTCTAACAGTGGTTTTTCAGCAATTTTATCGATGCAATTGCAAGATCCCACTGGTATGTGTGCACTTCATGTTGTGTGAATTAGTATTTCATAATGTATATTTTCTTTTGAAGTTATTTGATGTGCAGCCATTATTTTCTTAGCCAGTCAACTACATTATTACTGTTGACCTTATTCTGACCTTAGACTAGATGATACAGTATTTTAGGCTATTTCAATCTTACAAGTTGAAGGAAAATCACACCTCTATCACAACACACAATTAGTTGGTGCTATCTTAATATAGTCTTTTTCTCGTCTAGACCGTTCTGACAAAACCAAAAGTTTAATATTATGCCTTTAATCTTGGTTTAAAAGGCTTCTGATGGTCACTAATGCAACTTATTGACGACTTTTATCAGCCAGTAGGTGTGTTGTCTTTGTCTAATATCAGCATACCGGTAGTGACAAGGCTCTAGAAAAGAGGTGAGCAATGAGGGTCGTATCTGTTTCTAGTATTCATGCCAGCCCCCAAAAAATCACATGTGAAATTTGCTTCTAAACTTGTGAAAATCTAAATTTCAGATGTGAATTTAAGATTTTCACATGTGAATTTAAGTATTCACATGTGAAAAGAAAATGTCACATGTGAAATGTGATGGGTTTCTGATCATGTGATTTTTTTTTGTATGAGAACTTCTGGCCTTAATTACTTAAGTAGTCCATCAGTCCATTGATCTGATATTTTAGCAACATTTGTTGATAAGTGCATGAATGACAGCTAAAGACTGTTCTTGTGGCCCTATATGAAATGTTTTACTGTTATCTAATCTACTATTGGACTAGTGTTGGCGTATATAGGCAATTAGCTCATCTAGCCAGATTAATTGCTGGAAACAAAAGCCCGCACACACACACGCTTTCCAGTACTGGAATTGGCTATGCCTGGGCCCTGTTTCACGTACAATTAAATTAAACAATCTTGGATAATTTGACACAAAACTTAAATTTTCTCATTTATTAAATTTGGGCTTACTCCATTTCAAGAACATGGATTACAATTTGATTAGTTAAATTGGGATTGAATCATCACGGATAACTGCGTGCACCCGCATGTGAAAGAAATGAACAAATAAAGTTTATTATTATATTTTCAGCGTTGCAAACAGTATATGAAAATGTACAGGTACGAGTTGGCAATCTGCACAACTATCAACTGGTGGAGTGTAAATAATTCCCTCACAAATAAATCAGTAGCACTCATAATGATAATCTTGCAAGTCCCTTAAAGGATCTTGTCGATCTTTAAAAACACGTTCCCTTCTAAATGCTATTCTTACAATGATGGCTTGTTCATCGACAAGAACCTTGTGTTCATTTCTGCTGTTGGTGTGTGTGTGATTTCACCGTGTGGCTTCTAGAGTTTATCCCAAAATGTCAACAACAAAATTGGGCTAACTAAATTAGCCATGTACATGACACAAGGCCCTCCTCTAGTAGCAGGAGTAGTAGTTAACCAGGAGTGTTTCCACATTATGCTTTTCTCTTTTTGTCTGTTGTAGAATAGACCATTGCTCACAAAAATACAGTGGCTGCTCCATTGCCCACACAGCACTGTCTACTTCTTATTTTTCTTCTTTGTGTGAGTGAAAACTCAAACAAAGGGATAAACAATCTCCAAAATAATCCTGCTGGGATTCTTATAATGTTAGAAGCAGCACAATTCTCAGTTTTCGCAGAATCTTAAGATGTGTGCAGGACTAAAAACCCATGACTTATGACAGATTGTTGTTAAATGTGTCTTCTAATGTATGGGAGGCATAAGTCAGGACCTCTTGGAATGGCTGACTCTTTCAAAGCCAAAATGATGGACAATCCAATTGGTCAGAAGGTACTATTAGTGCAGCTAGCTGCACTACCTGTAGTAAACACTGACCTGGTAACAATAATCTATATTTATGGGTAGCAGAATGTCCACTTTTACATGTACAGCAGCACAGGAGATCTCACAAAAGGTAATCTTCGGTACAAAATGCTAATTTAATATTACTTTCAGGCAGGGTGGCAGCTGAGGCCAGCTGCTACCTATTCCCAACCAGCTGCTACCCTTTGCCTAATCATTGGGTCTTATAAAAGGACCTTGCTCCCAGGGCAAGGGAGGCTTTTTCTTCCTTGGCCACTATGGCTTTTGTAAGGTTTCCCCCCCTGCCTTGGCCTGTAGAAGTTGCTGGTTGCCAGTTTTGTAAATTATTGTTTTATAAAGGACTTATGTTGTTTTTGATTTATTGTATCTAATAGTAAGCAGTAAACCAATTATCCTTTTTGAATGGTTCTTGTGGCTCCCCCCAACCCTGCACCACATCTCCCTCTGTGAAGTCCATAGGAACTCTGCGGCACCTTTCTTGGGACCAGCATTCAGTGATGGAAAACTAAAATTCATTACAGTTCTTAATACTGAAAATACTTCACAGGCCTTACAATTGAGGCTACATTTTAATTGGAAGCAATCTGTGCAAAAACACAGAAACTATATTTTTTACACAAATCTATTTCTTTGATTGCATCTCAGTGATGCTGAAGTGCAGAGGAGATCACAGATGTCTGGAAAAACAGCCGCCCCCCCAATGAGTGACCGTGCATCAAAATGAGGACCATTAAAATGTATTTCATCCAGGGCCCAGACACCCCACTAATGACTAATGACACCCCAGTAGGGCCATTACCCAGATCACAAACAAGAGTAAGAGTTGTAAGCTGATGTGGGCCAAAGGCTCCCCCTACAAAGTGGACAAACAGGCCCGAAGGTGGACTTTCATCATGCCAAGCACCTCATTTAAGATAAGAAATTGCTCCCAAATTTGAAGGTCCTCGCAAAATGTCATGAGCTGAAATGCTCTTTTGCCTACGTGCTCACCCATACAGAATTGGCACCATTAAAGGCACTTTTCTGCTTCACAGACTTCAAATCTCATTTGTTTTTTATTGAGCTGGAAGTGTTTAGGTGTTAATCACCCCCATGTACAACTGAGGACACTGGAGATCTAAGGAAGGACTGTTAAATTCGAAAGGCCTTCCTTATTGCAGAAATAAGAGCAATTCATTACATTAAAAGAAAATAATAATAATAATTCATGTTTTTAAATGAGAAATCCATAGTTTGGGATTTTCTTTGTATATTCCTGACATTCAAGAATTCTTGTTATCAGCTGATTTTTAAGTACAGATGCTCTATTGGGAACAGCTGATTTTTTCCTATGAGAATAGTTGAGTTCTATGTGTCTGCTTAACATCTTGGAAAGAAAAATCTGCACACAAGGTATTTATATTTTCACTATAGAAAGCAGGAGATCAAATAATTCTATTTTGCCCACAGGTATGGCTTTGTTTACAATGGTTGGTTAAATACTATTGAAGGCTTCTCCATCACAAAGCTGTAAATAAAATCCTTAGAAAATCATATTTAAATGAAGGGAACTGGTAACAAAATCATATTTTAAAGTAATAATCTTAAAGATTTTCATGAAAACAAATGTCCGTTAAGTCACTATCTATCGCCAAAATAGGTAACACAATGGTGATTGAGCCTAATATTATATTAATTATTATTATTATTATTATTATTATTTATGATTAAAGAGCTGGGTGTCTGTGGCGACATTCCGGGGAAAAAATCACAAGTGGCGCGTTTTCCATCACCCATCAGTGGTTGGTCCGCCAGAGAGGGTAGGCGGAGCTAACGCAACAGGCTCGCTCTTCAACTCAGTTGTGTATGAGCGGCGTACAGTTTTTTCCGGTATCTGCTAGTGTTACAAGAACAGAGAAATGGGGGGGGGGGGGGGGGGGGGGGGTGTTATGGAACCCTAAAAAGTTTTTGTGTAACATGAGAGGTCATTTTGTATTACATATGATGACAATGTATCATATGTAACATTACTAAATTACATAGCTATTTGCACAGCTAACGCTAGCTACCTGACCATGTCAAGAAAGGCAACATTAGTTTAGACAACATTGCGCACAGTATCCATCTCTCATATCAGGTAACGTTGCATTAGCTAGCTAGCTAATGTAATTAACACAATCTAATGTCAGCTAACAATTAGAAAATTAGTAGCTAACGCTACCGACCGGTACCGACCTCGCAAACCTCAAAAGTCTCTCGAATGCAATGCTATCTCGTTGCAACATTGTAATGTAACTAACTAAAGGCCAGTTCAGTGATTCGCAACGAGACTGGATGCAACTTGCAAAATTCCAAGACGTCTGATTGTAAACATTCTAAAACTGCACTTGGCGATTTTACAAGGTGGGTCTTTTGAGACGCCAGGCAACGGCTTCAGACGCTCTGCAACTAACCAGTTCACACCGCTGCAAATTTCTCTCTGCAGTATTCTAAAACCGTTTTGTCTCGTTGCGAATCATTGATCTGAACTGGCCTTAACGTTACCGTTATTTACATTGCCATCAAGTTCATTGATATATTATAATGATCGGAATAGCCGGGTCTGATTTCTGTGTAAAGATTTCAAGCCGGAGAAAACTAAATAAAAGAATACGGCAGTATGGATTAGCGTTGTTATTATTTTATTACGCTTCCTCATATGTTCCTTCAGCCTTGATGCCCTTTTTTGATGAAATCTCCTTTGTTTTTGTTTTATTCTTCTTCTGATTGCTAATTTAACACCCAGCTCAGCTTTATCAAACAGTTTACCTAGCAAAACCAGAAACACCAGGGGTAACATTTTGCAAGGCAGTTGTTTCAAAAATATCACAGAACAATCATTCACGAAAAAGACTGTTTATTGTGCACGAGATACATAATTGCACGAGCCACGGCGAATCCCGCAAATTCTTCTCTGCAGTGTAAAGATGTTCATACCGGGCAAAAGGTGGATAAAGAACGTTTGTGGAAATTGATCATCACTATTTCTACCCCAGGTCTGCTACAGCATTTTAACCCAGCTCGGCAGTGTAAAGACAATGAATGAGTATGTACGTAACGTTACTTTTATAACAACCATTTTTTATTCAGTAAATAGTAAGTGTTATAGTTGGCGTGGCCCAGGTGCCAACTGACTGACGTCACACAGGCGACACTGGTTGGATCCGGTGGGATCTATGGGAAGTTCTATGGGAGGTTCAAAAACACACCTGAAATTGCTGCTTCTCGCCATTGGTGTACCGCCAAAGAGAACGAAACGGAAATCTTCGAGATTGTAACTTTAAGTCCTGAAGAAATTTTTTTCAAGATGCAAGACACTCCAAAAAATAAAGCTTGCCCTCTAGCTGAGGATATCCAGAAATTGTACTTTTTCATTACCAGACACCGGGAGACATTTAGCAGTGATGAAAATAATCGGGACTCCAAAATGAGGAAATAAATTATTATAGATAAATAATAAATTATTTTTTAAAAATCATCATTAGTATTATTTTCGTATCTCGTATTTCCAGCTGTAGCTCATTTTACGATGATAGACACAAAACTGTACAGGACGAACAGAAGCCAGAGGTAACTATCTCATTAGCTTGCTATTTAGATATGTGGATTTAAATACATATGGATTAAAATTAATCAGAATTCTTGGATGTCTGTCCAGCTGTGAGAAAAAGTGTCTGAATATGATAAGACTTTGGCAACTCTGAAACTCGAAGATGAACTGGAATGACCACATATCAATTCATAGATGTACAGTGGACATAAAAATGATTCACCCCCTTGATAAAGATGAGCATGGAAAGGCTGTATAAAAATACAGCAAATGAGTATAAAAATGAGAAAGTGAAGGGGATGGGGGTGAAGAGGGGGTGTCAGTCTGATATGGAGAGCAGCACTGGCTTCTGCTGTAGGTTTCCTTGTGAGACCAATCTCAAAGAGTGCTCCTGAGTGAGATTTTAGCCTATTTGTTGGGGATCTGCCTTGGTGAACTATTAATCAAATAATCAAACCTTTGGTCTAGAACTATTCCCCTGATCACAAGGCCACTGCTGATCAATAGTAACCCTTCTTCAAGTGGGAGATTATTAGAATAAGATAATGGGAACTATTTTTGAAAGCACACCTGTATACAGTACAACCTTTCCATCCATTTTGTAATTATCTGTCTCAATTACATGAATATACAATAATATATAATGAGCAGAACAGGCCATTCAGCAAATTCATCTTATATAATTCACAAAAAGGCCAGAGCATCCATCACTGTATCGCTGCCTCTGATGCATGACCTGGCAAGCTGTTTCACAGACTGACCACATAAAAAATTCTGATCTCCTTAATGTACTAAATGTCGTAATTATTGGCAATCCTGTATTTTGCATTTTCTGTACCGTCCCTTTGCCAGGATAACAGCACTTTGTCTTCTGTAATGTTTGATGAAGTGGGAGGACACATAGCAAAGGATCTGTGATTATTCCTCCAAGCAGAATCTCTCCAGATCTGAGTCCTGGGTTTTAGCTTGTGGAGTGTCCTATTCAGCTCACCCTTGATTAGAGATTAGATTTTGCTCATATTTTGAGTGCAAGATCAAGCTGATAAACAACAACATTTTTCAAAGCCCTTTGTTGCCCATGTCAACAATTCTGGAAGACACAACAGGCACACCAGAATCATTTCAGAAGTCAAGGGGCCAATATATTCAGAAATATATATCCGAGTGGCATTTGGGTTGGTGGGTAGGTCAGGGGTTGTCGGCAAATTAGACCTATGTGACTTAAATTGTGGACTGGGGAACCGATCACTGCAAACACATACTAACAATAAACGGTGCAAGAACAATCGCATCAGAAAGAGAATGTCTAAAAGGGAACATTATAGGATAAACAATTTGTAACAGAGGGTGGGAATAGACCATACCTGCCTGGGATGTCAAATCGTCAAGTAGAAGAAGGGACGAATTGAGCAGTGGAAGAATTGAAGAGTGGTACAAAAATATCTTTAACAAATTTAAAAGGGATCTCCTTAAAAAAATATGAATAAAAAAGAAAGTATTAAAAACATGCCCAAAACACACACACAGACATCATTTGTGAAGTGGCTTGTAAATATGGAAAAAACATCTTTATAGATCACATGAACTTGCAATGGAAGTTTTCACAAGGTAGTATTATCACTTCTAAAAAAAAACTGAATATACTATTGCTCTGTCATTATGCAATAGCAATATTGCAAATGACAATTTCTACATATAGCAGACAATATGTGCACATATAGCTCTGCAGCAGCGTACAAGCCAGCTACGCCTCTGGTGGAAATATTTTCTACCTTAACTTTCAGCAGACTGCACATGACTTGCATGATAAATTCTCACACTCTACCATCCTATTTTATAACGTGGTCTCTGTCAATTACAAACATGGGAAGGAAGCTGTCTGATGTCTTTAAATATGAACCTGATATCTGGGATGGCTACCTGGTCTGACTCCTTTGATCAGGATGTTGACACAGAGACAGCTGTGCCTGGAATTGGAGGTAATGGAGATGTAAAGTAGATGCAGGCAGCAGCCATATTGATTAACATGCATTTCATCAAAGCCATGGGGTGGAATTGCAGTCAGGGAAACTGGGAAGGGTGTTATGCCACTCTTTAAAACTGATTTGAAGCTTGCATAAATATTGCTACCGGTAGCAGTTTGAAAAGTTCATGGTTCATGGCTCAAGTTCAGTCTGGGGATTCAACTTTTATGTTGAAATATATTTAGAATTCATAATGTTCTGCCCTCCAAAGCTCAGAATAATCACAATACTATTTGACAGTGATTAATAGAATACTTAGTCTTGTGCTAAACAACAATCTGCCATAAATGATTTGGATGGCATGTGTAAACTGTTAATCTTACCTTTAACATTGTCAATGCAGGAAATGTCAATGAAATCTGCTCTTCGGAAATGAGGCTGATGCTTTAGAACAGAGGTGAATGTGATATGCCAATATATTTCCATCCAATTCTCTCTAATATTTATATGGAAAAAATCACTACTGCGCTGGTTCTGTTTACTCATAATAGCAAAGATTACAGTGGAATGGCTGAGCAATGAAGTCATAAACTGTATCTGTATTTGGATAGAAACTGGAAGTGGACATGGCCTAAACCAGAAGTGACATAAATATAAAACAAAATACAGACAAATACTTTTTTCCCAACTTAATTTCAGTCTTAATTGGCCTTTTAAAGTTTCAAACTGATTTTTAAATCACAGTCTTTTCATAATGAAAATGCAAGTGTTTAAAAAGTGTATTTTCACGATAAAACAAACTGTAGTGCATTCATAAAGTGCGACAAACTAATAAGAAATGTATTTTCACCTCCGCCCCACACACACAACTTAATTAGGGACAGTACATATAACTAGCTAGCTAGTTAGGTGGCTACGAATAAGCTTATTACGTTAAACCCAGAAACTCACTGTATTAATGGTAACAGTAAGAGCCTGAAGTAACAATGAATAAATAAATAAATTAGCAGTCATATACATTGTAAAATACTCTTCATAAGCTGGTACATTTAACCACTTAAGTCCATTTTAGGATGGAGTGTAGCACAGTGGGTAAGGAACTGGGCTTGTAACTGAAAGGTCACAGGTTCGATTCCCGGGTAAGGACACTGCCGTTGTACCCTTGAGCAAGGTACTTAACCTGCATTGCTTCAGTATATATCCAGCTGTATAAATGGATACAATGTAAAATGCTATGTAAAAAAAAAAAAAAAAAAGTTGTGTAAGTCGCTCTGGATAAGAGCGTCTGCTAAATGCCTGTAATGTAATGCAAATATCATGCTTTTTTGCCTTTAACAGATTATCTGAAACAGATTCAATCAGAAATCAAATTTGTTCAACTAGCCTAAACCTTAAAATAGGCTTGCCTATCTTGAATTATGATAGTAGCCCACATAAAAGGAATAACACATATAACCCTTGATGTCCAAATAGAATCGTTATCTGTTCTAATTTCATTATTAATGTAGTCCCGAATACGGTATTCAGCTTTGGGCATACCCCTAACAATAACAATAGAGAACACACACACACACACACACACACACAGCACATACTGTACGCACTTGCGTTCTGATAAAAAAAAATGTTGCCATAATGTGCCAACTCAGAATAACACAATAAATGTATATTGTTCATAATTTTATTATGACCCTTTTAACAAAAGTGGGCTGAAATCGCGAGATTAGTGGAATGAAATAGCAACAACTATTTTGCTGTTCTGTTCCATTTTTACCACATGGGCTAATAATACTGAAAAACCCTAGGAGCAATATCTCTTTTAATTAATCATGTTGTGGAAGCTGGCTTTTCATTAAAATTAAGCACTTCCTCTTTGAACCTCACAATGCTACCAATGGCTGTATAAGTACAAATGACAGACAGCACTGTCAGACACAGAAAGATTAGCACAAAGAAAAAGGAGTAATTATTTTGTTGTTGTTACAGTCTAGGTGATCACGCCTTGTAATCTTAAAAAAAAAAAGACCTTGGAATATTTGCGTTTATGGAACACAATTAGTTTTTTCTTTGCAGCCCCTACAGCTAGTTTGCAAGTAGCTCACTGGTAATGCGTTTGCTCGATGGGACCTTTGGAGGAGAGAGAGGCATGGGTTCATATCTATGGAGGCCTAAATGTGCCAAAATAAAATAAATGAATAATTAAATTAATATACATGGAATTATATATATAAATAAATAAATAGGTCAAAAATGTAATACATTTTATTTCTGAATAATTAAATAATTGGAACCTCATGAATGTCCTTTTCACAATAACGGGATTGTATTTTTTTTTTTTTTTTGTTTTATTTCATAATAACATGTTTCCTAATGGCTTTTTTCATCTCATAATGAGACTTTTATTGTCAATCGACATGAGCACAGAGTGATCACTCACAGTCATTAGTTGCTCACTCATTCAGGCAAAAGCAGCGGCACTGCAAATATCAATCTGCATGTTAAAATTATAGCCAGTTTGGTAACCTCTAGGTCTATAGCTATCAATGTACAAGTCGCTCCATGCACATCCATTCTCAACATAGGCTGCAAATACGTCACATGAATAATGTATCCACTAGAACTATTGAATGAGTGCAAATCCTTTATTGGAATGAAAGCAAATCGCAAAAATATAACATGCACAGGTTAAGCTTCATCATAATAATGGTACGTCAGTCTAACGACAAGGGCTTTGAGTTAAGAACATTACTTGCTAGCTAGGTAGCTAGCAGGCCTAATGCAGCTGGCCATCCCACTCGCAGTTCATGCCTAGCAGGGCTGGTAAAGTGTCTTTATGGCTGTATCCCAGAACACAGAGGTAATATCAGTATCAGACAGTAAGAATTGCTGCCGTGGAAATTTCTTGCGACACACAATTGAAAAAAAAAAAATGGTCCAATATCATGAAATGAAACGTATTCAAATTTTTCTTTAGAATGGGCTATTCATGAACTCAAAAACAAAAAATTATTTTATTAATTGACACAATCAGAGTTAAACATAGAAACAGATTTCTTACATTTTTGTTGGGCTAGCAGAGAATTGCCTGATGGCTCTGATGATCCCTCAGTGACTATACTATGCTCCACTACTATACTACAGCTAGCAAGCTATACAGCTTGCATATCTAATTCTACAGATGATCTCATTATCTTACTATGTAAACATTTAGCTAGCTATGTTTATGGTGATTATATTGTTATGGAAATATGTTATGCAAGTCATTTAATAATTGTCCTAAATATGTGGGTTATGGTTGTGTGATGTGGTGTGTCTGCATTGTTTTCAAAGTACCAAATTGGTCCAAATTAAGAGGGAAATTGTCTAAAATTGATATTGCCATCAAAGACCAATAGATCTGTCAAAATATTCAGTCCACACAAAAATGTTTTTTTATATAATGTCCTAATTAACTAAAAATGTATTTTTCTTTGTTTGTCAACAGTCCATAAAATCTGGAGTATGACACATAGCCATGGTTTTCTCAAGCCATGGTCTGTAGGCATGAGACAACCTCTGTTAAATGTGAACATTTTAATCTCATCAGCTAGTAAAACTTGAGTTTCTTTATTATGTTGTCTCTATTTGTCCTGCTGAATAAACACACAATACTGAGCCAACCAACCCCACAGTGTGTCATGACCAACCCTGTGATGGGGTTGCTTGGCACAAGTGGACAACTTGTATTTGACAGTCTTTGACAATCTTTTTATCAGAAAAAAGATTAAAAGGGAAAGGTAACTGCATTTATACCAGACAAATTAGGCTTTAAGAATATGTTTGAAATAACTTTATTGGGCAGTTTTGCTGAGATATTACATTACATTAATTTGGCAGACGCTTTTATCCAAAGCAACGTACCATAATGTGCATGCTGAACAACTACAAAACACAAGTCCGACAAGATACAATACTCATTATATAACAGTTATCCATAGCCATGAACACATAACTGTAAGTCCAATCCAGCCCAGTAAGCATAGGCTAGGTCAGAAAGTAATTGTCAAAAGTCAAACCAGGAGGCATGACGATGAGCTACGACATCAAGATAATGATACAAATGCAATAGAAGTGCTGGATGGAGATACAAGTGTAACATGAAAGTACTAGAGGAACAAGATAGGAGGATACAAGTGATGGGAACAATCCTAGATTGAAAATGCCCTGGCGAGTAGTGATAGCTAGTCCAGGAACAGTTTGACGAAATGGGTCTTCAGACCATGGCGGAAGATAGGCCGGGTGGTTCGTAGAAGAATGGGGAGTTAATTCCACCACTGCGGAAGCTCCATGGTAGGGATGAGCGAGAACCGTTCACCTGGATGGCAGGGATTGCAAGTCACCCTGCTGCAGCAGAGCGGAGTGGTCGAGCTGGCGTGTAGGATTGAATCATGTCCTGTAGGTAGGCGAGGGCTGTCCTGTTGGCTGCAGTGTATGCCAGGGTCAGGACTTTGAACCTGATCCTGGCGGCGACCGGTAGCCAGTGGAGTAACCTCAGCAAGGGAGTGACATGTGAGAACTTAGGAAGGTTGAAGACAAGTCGGGCAGCAGAAATTACTGAAAAAATTACTTTTTTAAAATATTGCACATTGTATTTTTCTAACTTCTTACTTCATTTTGTGTTTTGCTTTTTCGCCCCATATTTTAGCACTTTTCTCAATGTGCTCATGATACGTCTTTTCCCCTTACCTATATTACAAAGCCAATATAAATTAGAAATAAAAATGTTGAAATCAGCACAGTCGTCTCTTTTATGTCAAGAAAATAGTTTTGCAAAATAATGTTTCATAATATTTATGAAATTGGTCACTGTGGGTGCTGAAATCTATACTGTAATGCTGGATGAGCCCAATGCCTCGTGGCCTTTCTAATATTAATAAATGTTTTTGTAAAAATAAAATACAATGTATCATCATTTATTTTTTGAAACTTAAACTTAAATCCAACAGGAACGCCTCTACAACCCTTTCCTCGTTATCACGATGTCTATTTACATATTTATAAAAGTGAAGCGACCTGCTTGCGACACATAGCTCTCTACTAAATCATATTCAGAACTTCGGGATGGACCTTAATGGGCAGTTAAAAATCCTATTTTCATGAAAGCACTTCACTCTCTGTGAGTTGTGTCTGTGCTTCATCTGACTGTGAGTAAAAGCCTTGATCTCGTTCAGCATGTTTTGGGGAGCAGTTGGCTCCTCCCTCCTCTCTCCGATTGACTTTACACTCAGAGCAAAAGAGGGCAGAACATTCCGGGCATCAATCACAGCAGGGCGACATGGGGAGAAATCATTCATATTCTCAGTCTTCTTTTTAAAAGCCTTGCAACTAAAACTAATTGAATGTCCTGGCACTTGGCAGTGACAACCTTGAAACTACTGTTATTAACCTGGAAAGGGTGCTTCTCCTATCTCCTAATAAAATGCAGAGAAAATTTGATCCTCATCTTCTAAGCATGGAGAGTGTAAATACAAAAAATATTTGAGGGATTACTGCCCTTTTAATGACAGTTTTATTAGCATTTAAGCTTAGAGTAGCTTAAAAAAAGGTGTTTTAACCATGAAGGTCAAATTAGTCTGATATTATCAGCCTGCAGTTTAGCTTGGGGTTGACAATGCGTGCTGTTGACTTGCGGCCATGTAGATTACAGCAAAGCAGCCAGCGATGGAAGATTTTCTGATAATTAAAGCAAAAGAATCTTCAATCAAAGAAACGTAAAATTCTAGTAATGCAAACAATTATGATTTCCTATTTACCCTAATAATAATAATAATAATAATAATAATAATAATAAATTTACTTTATATAGCGCTTTTCATGAACTCAAAGACGCTTTACAATAAGTGGTACATACATACATATATATATACATACATTGAAACATACAATTCAGAGAAGGAGAAAAAAAAAAAAAAAAAAAAAAACCTAATTTACCTGGAATCAATTTCAAGCACATAGTTTATCCCCAATACATTTTGATCTTAACTTTGAATCTTGAGTTTGTGAAGTAGGCATAATGCTTCCCTGGGTAACACTTTTTAACAAGGATTGAGAACGGAAATGAAAACGATAACCAGAAATGAAAGGCATTTTTGCTGGATCTAAAATTGACTATTTATTTGACATGATAATTAACTATTATCATGTCATATGGTCCAAAATGATATTTTGTTATTCGTTACATCGAATGACATTGGCGAAATTTTAAAAATAGTTTCACACAAAGAAATAATTTCTACATCTTCACACGGACAGTGCTTTGTTAACGGCTATCGTAACTCAGTTCCTAGAAGCCATTAATACTGGAATAGTCAACACTGGCTGCAGGCAATCAAGGGTTCACACCCACTCTGAAAGAGAAAATGACTAACCTCTGGGTTTATTCCTCCAGAGACAGGCCCTGGGGTGCTGTTCCTACAGCATATATGACCTTTGACCTTCCTCACAATACCCTGCTTAAAATGGTAAAAGTCTCTGAATTTATAATGAGCCACCATAATCACTTTTGTGGTTTTATAAAGAAGAATTGCAACATAATATGTATGTGCATGCATCATTATTCTTTGGATAATTTAGCTGTTGGACTCAAAATTGACACATAAAATCATTAACTCATGTATATAACAATAACAATTTGGTAATATGCTGTGTTTTCTTGTCAACCTATCTATTCCACATCCCATTTCCCAACTTCAAGTGAGGAATTCTCCACATGCAAGACATGCCTGAACTGGGTCAAGGCCGTTCTGATTCAATTCTGGGTGCCTGCCAATAACACACCCCTTGCAGACACAACAGACAAATGACCAATCACATAAATAATGTGACACTGGCATGAGAACATCACTTCCCCCAATGTGAGGAACTCAGCCTTGAATACTTTGTGCTGTCACCCCATGGATAGTTTGATTACTCTCCCTTCAGCTGTGATTAAAAGACAGAATGCTGTCTTGTTGCTTTTGGTAGTGGTGTACAGTATGTGTGCTAAGTATCTGCTTTCATTTGCTAATTACATACCGTGTTAGATTTAAACTTTTCCCTGTGTGGTAACTGTTCTTTGTGTTAGGTTTCTATCTGGCGCTTTTTGATTCTTAGAATTGATAGATTGGCTACTTGGGCTTAGTGATTGCGATTATTGTATTATTACTGACTGTGAACCCGTGTAATCAGCGCGCTATTCGATTCAAGTTTTCAATTGCTAATTAGGTGCACTCGGAGCGATGCTTGCGTCGCTCCCTCCTAGTTTATGTATCAGCTCCCCATTCCAGTCTGCTCTCTCCCCCTCAGAAGCCGCTTCCAGCAACGACAACGGAACCTCTCCAACCTCTGCTACCCCCCACTGACCCCCTGTGAGAACTTTACGGTCACAGGGGGGCTATGGAACTGCCAGTCTGCTACGTGCAAGGCGGACTTAATTTCCGCCTATGCCTCCCTCCTATCCCTGCAGTTCCTTGCCCTCACAGAGACCTGGATCACATCAGACATCTCTACCACTCCTGCTGCCCTCTCATCCTCTTCCTCCTTCTCCTACACCCCCCGGCGATCTGGCCGTGGTGGTGGTACTGGTTTACTGTTCTCCCCCACTTGGAAATTCTCTGTTCTCCCCCTCCCTGACCTGTCTATATCCACTTTTGAATACCATCCTGTCTCTATCACCGACCCTACTAGCCTCTATATTGTTGTTGTTTATTGTCCCCCGGGGCCCCTGGGAAGTTTCCTGGATGAGCTAGACACCCTGCTCAGCTCCTTCCCTGAGGACGGCACCCCACTGATCCTCCTTGAAGATTTTAACATCCACCTAGAGCCCTCCCAGTCTGCTGCCTTCCTACCACTACCCCACTCCCTGACCTCCACTGACCTCTCCCTACAACACTCTCCCCCAACCCACAAGGCAAGCAACCTCCTAGATCAGCTATTCCTGAGGAACTGCTCCAGCTCCAATCTCACAGTTACCCCCTGCATACATCTGACCATCACTTAATTTCCTTCTCCCTCCCTCTTGCTCCTCATCCTCCCTCTCCTCCTCCCACCCCCACTGTCACTGTCCGCCGTAACCTCCGCTCCCTCTCACCCTCTTCTCTCGCTCCCAGAGTTACTGCTTCCCTCCCCCCTCTTCAATCATTCTCCAAGCTCCCCACTAACTCTGCATCCTCCACCCTAACTTCATCTCTCTCCTCAGCACTCGACTCCCTCTGTCCTCTTGTCCCTAGGCCAGCACGCTCATCCCTTCCCAGTCCATGGATGTCTGACATCCTATGCACCTCCAGGGCCAGCCTCCGCACTGCTAAGAGGAAGTGGGAAAAATCCAGGGACCCATCTGACCTTTCAGCCTATCAGTCTCTCCTGACAGAGTTTTCTTCTGCTGTCACTGCCGCTAAGGCAAATTTCTATCAAACTAAAATTCATAACTCCATTTCTAACCCTCATCAACTGTTCTCTATTTTCTCCTCTCTCCTCAGCGTGCCTCCTCCCCCACCCCAGTCTTCCTTCACTGCAGATGACTTTGCGGCATTCTTTGACGAGAAGATCGCAGACATTCGCAGCTCCTTTGCCCCCTCTGGTTATACACTTTGTTATACGTTGCTCTGGATAAGAGCGTCTGCCAAATGCCTGTAATGTAATGTAAAAGAAACAAGACACAATCTAAAGTTTTTAGTTTTTCTGAGCAAGACAAATTCCCTTGTGGGATATTCTGTTTTTTCCACTGCATATTTATTTGTAAAAAATATAAAGTTATTATCAAAGTATCAAAGTAAATATTAATATTGTTATAGTCTTTCAACTTCAGCACCATGGAGGGCAATGCTGATATTCCAAGTATAGAATTCCAAGTGCCTAATGGAATACAGTGCCTACTGTTGCCTTGGCAATGAAGATGCTGTAGATGCCATTTGAAAAATTATTTCTGCTTTGTAGAATTCCAGTAAATATTATGTTTTAAATGATCATGTGTATTATGACATCACAATGGATGTCCTTCACTATATATATGCAACTCTCTGATTCAATTACACACAATTGCTATTCTTTACACTATTTGAAATATTGTATTGGTTACATTATTGGTTTAACTTATTTAATTTACTTGTATTGTTTTTCAGGAATTGTTGTTGAAAAAATATATTTAGCATAGCATGTGAGCATGCCATCCAACGTGTTTTCACACTGGCGGCTGCTTATCCTACCCTTTTCCCTTTTCCTTTTACTTTTTCTAACACCCGTGACAATTTCCAACTTCGGTAAGTTGAGGAGGGCGAATTTGAATTTGAAACTTGTGATCCTGGTTTTTTGTATGAATACTGTGGTCTACATTTCTAGAAAGTACTGTAGTTTAATAATGGGGGTTTTTATGTAGCAGGGTATATTCCTTGAAATATAAATGCCTTATGAAGCCAGAAAGAAGAACCTGAGTTGCCAGATATTGACGCTGACCAGAGAGTAATGCTGAATGATATCTGTATGATGCTAATAGATAATATTAAAGGCATATATTTATTATAATAGACACTTAAAGAATTATTTTCCTATCAAGATTATTCTGTGATATATAATTTAACTTTTGTTCATCTTAAATACAGTACAGCTATCATAAATAATAATGTATTGACATAAGTATATTACATAGAAATAGGTTTTATGTTAAATAGCTAATCATCTCTCCATACTGGTTTAAGAAATCTGCCTTTCCAAAAATAATCAGAATAGCAAGATTTCCTCTAAGGAAATGTACAGTAACTTGCTCGCTTGTATTAAAGAGAAGGCACTGTTCTCTGAATTGTGATTTCAGTAATATTTTGTCTGTAATCAGTATTTATTTCATTTTTTCCCCAGCGCAAGTGCAAATTTCCCCTGTGATCCGTACGTTCTCTACGGATAGATTTCCTCAGCTGTCCGACTCGGTACATTATGCTAGTTTTTAAAAGATTTATTGTTAATTACAGCATGTATGTTATGTGATATATTGATATCATAAATACCACGTTGCCATGGGTTTTATTCCTCGAAAAACCTCGAAGGGTATCAATGTGCATTTTAACTGATGGGGATTGGCCTATTATGTACCCTGCACAGGCTTTGTAAAATCATTAAAGATGATGTTGTTTTTATGAATCTTTTTCAGCTCATCACCCATCTACCAGAGGGCTGGAGAACAGGCCCTAGCTTAGGAAATACCATCCTACTCCTGCTATGGGTGTTGACAGTATGGAGGACCGGGTTGACTGTAAGCTCTTCTTTCACTGTGTCTGCTGCCTGCAAATAGTCCCAGAGCCCTTCTCCATGACTTGTTCAGCTACTGTAATACAGTGAAATTTATGTCAAGGGTATTAACCATTTTTTATCTTCTGTGTCCCTTCTGTTGTCCTCAGGCAAAAAACAGGATATACCAATGTAAGTTCAAAACAGTTTATTGAGCACATTAGTATATATTTTTTAACACCTTACAGGATTGATTACGCGTGTCAGCACTTTAGTGAATAAAACGGTTTGATTTTAACCTTGGATTTTCATATTGTTTAGAGACTAAAAAGAAAGTTTCAAGACTTTCTGCGGAAAGAAATGACATTTTAGATCTGCAGAAAAAGGTGAGTTTCAGAATCTCTTTTTTATGATTTTTTTCTCTTTTGCTATATTTGTTGGAAATACCTTTTACTAATAATTTCTCCATTTTAGAAAGAAGACCTTGAAGACCATTTCAAGAGGACAAGGAACACCATAACCTCCCTCATGATGGACTTCTGGCTTCTTAAAGTAAATAGTGAACATTGTGTTTTCCAATAACACTTAGTTAGCATTGTGCTACAGCAACATCTTTACATCAGGAATACCTTCATAGCTGTGATTCTTACATGTACTTCACGACAGAAATAATAGTGTTCACCGATTAGACATTTTGTTGAATTTATTGTATACAGTGTAAATTTTATAAAATTATATAAATTTGAAAAAAAAACCATAACATCTAATGACCATTTCTATTTATATAATTTACTTTTCTAAAAGGAGTCATGCAAGGCATGCGAAGCGAGAACTTTGGCTTCAGAGAAGATGAATCGTGGACTGAAGATCAACCTAGAGAACAAGGTGAAAGACCTGGAAACAGAGGCAGAAATCATAAAAACCAGCCTGAAGATGACTGCCAAACGATTGCAACAGAGCGAGGGCTTTCTACAGCAGTAAGTTTCAAGCTTGGAGGAGAAAGGCTTTGAAGTGACAATGGAACAATGGTTTTATCATTTTTGTTGCAATTTTGGTAAATGTAAATGTAACTGATAAGATAAGTCTTTCACTCCGGATTAAGCCCTGCAGCATGGCAGAAACTGTGTCTGTACTGAATTTTTTATTTTTTATATGTTAAAATATGTGGTGAGGGATATATACAGTTATTGGACATAATAAAGGCATTTAAAGAATAATCTGTAAACATAGTCTCAACACCTGGTGGTCTTTATCTACTATGGTCTGTGTTTCTTAGGAAACTTGCTCAGGAGAAGATGCTTCGTCAGGAGTCAGAAGAAAAACTGAACTCAGAACGTAAAGCTTCTGAACAGACTACAAAGAAAATGAACACAGACCACGAGAACAGAGAGAGTTCATACAAGAACCAGGTGAACAAGTCCAGCTAATCTAAATTCACTGTAGTAGTTTTCCCATTGCATGCATCACTTGTTTATTAAGTTTTTGTTTTTGTATACACACTGAATACGATGTGGGAACAATGTTAATCATCATGTTTCCTTTCCTTTGCTTCTCCAATTCCAGATTGAGGAACTCACAAAAATTTCTACTGACATGAAAACACTGCTACACTCCACCAAATTTGAAAATGAGATACTGAAGGTGAAAAGCTGAAATGGGCCTATAATTCACGAACCAACATTGTCAATAGCACTTTGCTAACCTTGTGATCATGTGACTCATGGCTGAAAGTGTTGCAATTTCTTGTTTCCACAATTTCATATTTAAAACAGGAATCCAGGAAGGCCTTCCAGGCAATGACCGTGAATTTGGCTAAGGAAATCCTGAGGGTCAAGACAATTGTAGAAGAGGAGCGTAGCGCGCACCACAAAGAGATGAACGCCCTCAAGACCCAGCTAAATATGGTCACCATTCAGGCGCAGGAAAAAGAGACCACTTTACAGAAGTAAATATCAAGTAAAACTGTTGTGAAAAATGGGCTTTGACGTGACAGACATAAAAATCAATCCAGGATAATGGTGGTGTAATAATAATAGTTGTAATGATACTTATTTAAACAGACGACACACATTGAATTCCTTATTAAATGCAACTGATAAAACGGTCTTAATCCTAGATGTGTCTAGCAAAATTCTAGAAACTGGATCTTCGTTTTGTAAACTCATAATTTATTCAAAATTTGATGGAGGATGTAACTAGCTAAGGGACATAATGAGAAGTATTTGAGAGTACAGGAGTAGCAATATAATATTGATAATAATTGTGCACTCAAGGACTTAACACTCAATGCTCTGCTGTGGTCCGTGTCTCTTAGCAAACTCGCTCAGGAGAAGGCCCTCTACCAGGAGACAGAGGCCAAATTAAAAGAAACTAATTTGGAGTGGGAAGAGAAACAGGGATCAGACAAGGCTCAGGTGACAGCGAATGCTAGTGTAGTACTTCTCCCACTTTAAAAATCACTTGTCTGTTGTTTTGTATTTGATTTAATAAGTTATTGGTTCTGAAACCAACTGCAATCCCCATGTTCCCTTTGTTTGTCCAATTTAGATCAAGGAACTGTTAGAACGATTGGCAAGCGCACAAAAATTAGGAACATCTACCAAATCAGAAAATGAAGAGCTGAAGGTAAGAAGCTGATTTGGGCATTTTGGCCCACATGCCAAACATTTCAATACTGCTGTATGAACATTGAGATGCCTGAAAAAATCAAAAAGTGCTCAAAATGCAGCGACTAAGCAATTTCATATTTTAAACAGGAGTCTTGCAAGGCCTTTCAGCAAATGGTGAAAGATTTGACCGAGGAGATGCTTGGGCTGAAGGAGAACAACATGCAGGAGCGTAGCATCCATCAGGATGAGGTTCAGTCCCTCCAGAAGAATATTGAGATGATGACCATCAAGATGGAGGACAAGGAGACCGCTTTACTGCAGTAAGTATCAAGCAAAAATACCATGCGCAAGAAGGGCTTTGAAGTGACAAGACGTAAAAATGATTTTGGTGTTTTAATAATGTTTGCTGCAGTGACATAGTATAAAGAAATCTCAGATTTTAGTGCTGCTAATGTTTCTTTGTGAAACTGCCACCACTATCCATAACAGACATACGTTTGGAGGCATAGTCCAAATACAAAAGTCTGGTTGGAGAAACGTATAATGCATTGCGCTATTTTAAGGAAATGTGATTCCTTTAAAATGAATTGTACAGTGGAAAGTTGGAATTTATGCTTTTCTGAATCCCTTGGACTATTGTATGTCACAGGAAACTGGCTGAAGAAGAGGCCAGAACAGCCCAAGCCAATGGGAAATTTGTTGAATATAAAGATGACTTAATCAAAGTGACTAAAGAGCGCCAACATTTTCGGAAGAATGAGGTGAGCAAATTTACCCAGAACTAACAGCCATATGATAGTGTAATAACATTTGTTTCATATTTTTCAGTGTAATAACAGTTTACTTTTTCACATGGAATAACTCATGATAATTATGGATTTTCATGACCATAGTGTACATTAACCAAGTGCAGAAGTTTGTATTTCCATATTCTTCATCTCCATGGTTTATGTTCTGACTTGAATTAATTAATCCGGTGAGTTCTCTCTTTTCAGATTAGACATTTTCAGTGCAGAGCAGAGGATAATTTGGTAAGACATCCAGACACGATTACATTTTTATGAGCAGGTTAGCTACTTCATGCATCTGACCACAGCAAGATGTTAATTCCTTCAGACTGGATGCACTAAATGCAAAGTTGGCTCAGTGTTCCCAGACATCATATTGGGCACTAGGTGAGTTCTGGGCCCTGTTGAATAGTACATCCTGCTATTATACAGGATTCATTGTGTGGTGTCTCATGTATCGGGATACCCACAGAGCAGCAACACACTTAATGTCACCCAGGGAGGGTTTCAGTCGGCAGGATAATTCTGGTGTCATTGCAAGCATGCGATTTCATCAGACAGTTGCAGTCTGATACTGGCCTCAAGTCTTTCCCTTATACTTTAATAAATTGTCATTTAAGATTTATTGTCTTCTCCCTGGTCATTTTATGGTCTTTCTCTTCCAGATGCCACTGCTCAGGGAGGTGTTCAATATAATTCAGAAAGATTGGTAAGTAATTCACATAATTCATCATAATTGGTGGTGCATCACAACTGGAGGTGCAGTCATCATTTGAACCAACATATTTATTTGAATGGATTTGGATGTTTGAAATAGTCAGTTATTAGCCTGGTCTGACACTAAATATCTGTCAAATGTTTGATTTCCAATTCTCAGTTGATTTATTTGATGAACAACTAACATGAATTTCCCTTCCTTTTCCTACAATTGAAAGGCAGTGGATCAACACCGCCAAGAGAGACAGCCAGCCTTCAGAGCCCGTAGAGGGAATAAGAAATATTCCTATTAAAATGATTAACAAAGTGAATATTTGTTAGTGTGATTATCATTATCCTGCAGTAATTCAAGAGTGAAATATAATTTGGTTTAGGTAAAAAATGTTAATGTTTCTGGTTTTTAAAGATACTGGTTTTAAAACAAAGTGAATATTACTTTACAAACAAAAATGTGTTTGAGAAAAAGTACATGAACATCAAAAAAAGGACCAAGGTTTAAAATAAAAAGTGTAAAACATGAACATGCTTAAATGAATGAAGCTTGAGTCAATTGAAATACAATGTGAAGGCTCCTTTTAAACAATATATACTTTTTGAGAATGAGAGTGAGTGAAATGCATACTAATTATTAGTCCTAAAGTTGTATACATTTTTCTTGGCTTCTGGCTGTAGGAAAGGGTCGCAGCTCTTGGCCCCTGCAGAAGATGAGATGTTATGCTAAGTCCTCCTCAAAAATGCTAGCATGGGAGCAGTCCATGCCCCCTGAACAGCCTACGTCCCTTGTAGCAGCTCTTCTACCACAAGTCAACAGGAAGACAGCTAGACCAATAGCAGCCATTACAGGTGAGCCAATTCAGGCCATAACAGTTGAGGTCTTTGTCAACTGACAAATTTAAAAGCTGTGTCAGTTTTGGTGTTTCATCAGCAGATACCCAGCCAAGGAAAGACATTTTTAAAAATACCCACAATCATGATCGTATTATATACAGTGAGCTCCATAATGTTTGGGACAGAAATATATATTTTTTTCTGGATTTGGCTTTGTACTCAGTTTTAGATTTGCAATTAAACAATGCCCATGTTGCTGAAGTGCAGCTTCTCAGCATTTATTACTGGGTATTTTAATACATTTTGGTTTCAACATGTAGAACCCTTTTAGCACCTGACTAATCATAAACATGTGTGAAGTCATTAGTCCCAAACATTATGGTGTCCTGAAATGGAGGGAATTAATGTATATGAAGTGCTGTAATTTCTACATGTTGAGAATTCAGTTAATATGTGTGCATTTATTGAATAACAAACCGAAAGAGTATATCTATACACATTTATTTTCAAATTTTCCCAGCAATAACACAAAAAGATGAGTTTTACTTAAAAAACTAAAAAAGACATGACTTTTCTTGAAATAGCCACTTTTGGCATCACATAAAATTGAACAGCATTGTTTCAGTTGGCGGTGGAGGGGTGGGAGGGAGGTGAAGGGGTAATGAAATAGAGTGGAAAATTGTCTACCTTATGTTTTTTTAAACCATAGGTAACCCAATACCTTTAGTCGATAGTGCAATTAAAATTGCAATAAATACGGTAAAGAAGAAGCAGTTAGACTACATCTGCAGAAAACATATTGTGGCAAGAAGGATATTTGCATTGAGAAATTACAAAGAAGCCTATGGTTTCAAGGTGCATTGTTCAGCACACACTCAGAAGGGTTAGCTGATGGGCAGTAATGTTAATAGGAGAACATCAGGAAGGTGAAAATGCTCAAGACATAACTTGAGTTGTCAAACGAAAGAAACCATCATAAAACTGCACCACAACTACAGGAAGAACTCAATGCAACTAGAGTTAAACCAGTTTCCCCCGATACAGGGAAATGGCGACTTTGATCTGCTCGTCTAAAAGGATGTGTATCTGCGAAAGAGCCCTTTCTATGTGCTGTTAAGAAGAAGAAAAATCTCCGGTGAGACAAGCACCATCAACGCTGGACCAAGAAAGCTTGTGAAAAGGCAGATAAACATCCTTTTTGACCAGCAGATTGTAGATGCTATTTCACCGTAGTCAGAGAAACTGGTTTCTCTGTAGTTGCATTGAGTTCTTACTATGGTGCAGTTTTATGATGGTTCATTTTGCTACACCAAAAGATATTTGTCCAATTGGCCCCTACTAATGGTAAACAAACACAGAGCTCAGTTTGCCCTACCCGGAATAGGGTTACCAGGACCCATCCCTGGAGCCAGGCCTGGGGGTGGTGTCCACAGGCGAGTGCTTGGTGCTCGGGCAGTACGCGTATCTCTGCTGGGACAAGCTCGAAAAGATTACGTGGTACAACCATGTGGACCCGACACCCGCAAGGTTCAGGGATTGAGAAGGGATCGAGTGCAATGCCCATTAGGCAGGTGGAAGGTCAGAGTGGATCCAGGTGTCATCTGCCCAGACGACAGAAAGATGGAGCTGGAGCTGGTGTGTGAGGCTGAGAGGTGCCAACTAGAAATAGTTGGGCTGACCTCTACTCACAGTGTTGGCACTGGAACCAAACCCTGGATCTACCCAGTTTCTGCCCCCTTCCAGACAGGCATTGCACCCGATCCCTACCCTGAACCTTGCGGGTTGTGGTCCCACACGGTTTTCCCCATGTAATCTTTTCAGGCTTGGTCTGGCTGAGATATGTGGGCTACCCGGGCACTAGGTGCTTGCCTGTGGACAACACCACCAGTCCTGGCTCCAGGGATGGGTCCTGGTAACCCTATTTCGGGCAGGGTAAACTGAGCTTTGTGTTTGTTTACCATTAGTAGAGGCCAGTAGGACAAATAACTTGTGGTGTAGCAAAATAAACCATTATAAAACTGTACTATATTAAGAACTTATTGCAACTAGAGAGAAACCAGTGTCTGACTACAGTGAAATGGCAACTACAATCTGCTGGTCTTAAAGGATGTTTATCTGCCTTTTCACAATCTTTCTTGGTCCAGTGCTGATGGTGCTTGACTCACCGGAGTCTTTTCTTCTTCTTAACAGCACGTAGAAAGGGTTCTTTCGCAGATACACATCCTTTTAGACTAGCAGATCAAAGTTGCCATTTCACTGTATTGGGGAAACTGGATTAACTGTAGTTGTATTGTCTTCTTCCTGTAGTTGTGGTGCAGTTTTATGATGCTTTATTCTACTAGACAATACAAGTTATGTCTTGTGCACCTTGATCTTTCTGGTCTTCTCCTGTTAACACTACTGCCCATCAGCTGGACAATTCTGAGTGTGTACTGAATACTGCACTTGGAAATCTTAAGCTCCTTTGCAATTGCTTGCTGGGAATAAACTTGCAACAATCTGCTTATTTGGCTCCACACATCTAAGCCGCATAACTCTGACATATTTCTAACATCTTTAGTGCCTATTTTACTTACACAGGCTAAAGGTTTTAGGCTACCGGTGATTTAAAAATAACAAGGTAGTTAAGATTTCTGAAAATTTAACTACCGCTCCATCTCTCTCCCACCCCTCCACCTCCTACATTGTAAAATAATTTGTTAATTGTAATCAAAGACAAAGAAGACTATTTTGAGGTCATGTCTTAATATTATTTCTAAGTAAAAGTAATCTTTTTGTGCAATTGTAGGTAGAAATAAAAATGAATACTAGTACTTTGGTTTGTTATTCAAAAAAGGTGCAATAATTTAACAGAATTTTTCTATACTGTACAATACATATTTATATATACTAGAAAAAAATCATTACAAGGTCACAGCAAATACACAGCATTTAAAGGATGGTTAGGTGTCTATTGGGAGCTTTTTATCTTTTAATGTTCCCTCTACTTTGATTAAAATGATTACTACTGAAAGACTGAAAAAATGCTTACATTTCTGAACCTTTTAAAATTTATATAGCAAAATGTTTTCCCTAATAATGAGATCTCCAAATAATTAGTTATAATTGATCCGACCATATTTCATGTGTGTAAGGCCATATGGTTCTTCTGACATTATGTAAACCTAAAATTTAAATTTTGCCTAAACATAACCAAATACATTTAAATGGAAATTAAACCAATAAATAAACCAATATATGCGCGAATGACTAACTGATACATGCCTATACCAAACCAACCATCATAATCGAACCAATAGATGCATAAATAAAAAACCAATATATGCGCAAATAACTAACCAATACATGCCTATATTAATGCTATATGAAAGTGAAGCCAACCAATAAACATAAACAAAATAATATATGTGTAAATAGAAAACCAATATATGTGTGAATGACTAGCAAATAAATACGTATTGCAAACCAATATAAATGTGAAACAAACAAGTATACATGACAATCAAACCAACAGATGTGTAAATAACAAACCAATATAAAAGCAACAATGACAAAGAAATATTTGCACAAATCAAGCCAATAAATGCGTAAATAACAAACCAATATGCAAGTATCTACATCAAACCAAAATATGCGTAAGCAACAAACCAATATATGTACAAATTATTAATTCATACATACGTTTATCAAACCAATATGCATAAATGACAAACCAATAAATGCGTCAGTGACAAACCAATAAATGACAAACCAACAAATGCATCAATGAAAGACCAATAAATGCGCATATCAAACCAATATATATGCCAAACAACCAAAATATTTGTGCACAATATGGGTTTTTTTATCCTTAAATGTCTCCCCATAGTGTGTAGAGGTTTTTGTAATCTCTGATTAACCGTATGGCCTTGCAAACTTGAATTGTGGTCAGGTTAATTCTCAGCCATTTTTTGAAAATCTCATCATCAGGAAAACGAAATGCATTACATTACATTACAGACATTTAGCAGATGCTCTTATCCAGAGCGACTTACACAACTTTTTACATAGCATTTTTACATTGTATCCATTTATACAGCTGGATACATACTGAAGCGATGCAGGTTAAGTACCTTGCTCAAGGGTACAACAGCAGTGTCCTTACCTGGGAATCGAACCTGCGACCTTTCGGTTACAAGCCCAGTTCCTTACCCACTGTGCCACACTGCCGCTCTGCTAAATGCTATATGAATCTCAAAGGGTTCAAGACTATAAGCATTTATTTTAATTCTTAAAACAGTGAGTATATTCTAAATAAATAAATAAACAAATAATAATAAAGCTCCCTATATGCACCTCAATGTAATATAAAGAACACAATGCAGGTTCAGAGATTTTTATTTGAAAAATAATACTATCATGATGGTGGGTATTTTTTATTTGTCATTCTTTTAAGAAAAGGTCTTTCCTTGTTCATTTTAAAGCTGGGTATCTGCTGCTAACATGCTCTGCAGTTTTCTGGCTAACAATGTCCCCAACTGTTATGGCTTGAATGGTCTCACCGGAAATGGCAGTCATTGGCCTAGCAGGCTTCTTGTTGCCTTGTTGCGACAAGAGCTGTGGGCTGTTCATGGGTGTGGCCTGCCCTCTTGCTAGCCCATCGTAACATTTTGGCTTCTGCAGGGAGCAACAGCGGCAGCCATTTTCTCTGGACAAAAGCCTTCGCAGAATCCGCAACTCATTCTTCTTCTAAAAGTGTATTTTTGTGTCTGAAGTTGCATTCACTGTGTAGAATGAAATATTAAAATTAGGCAACTTGTATACCTTTTGAATCAGCTGTATTAATTCAGACTCACCAGATTTTTTGCACTTTTATTTAACTTTTTCTCACCTTTTCAAACCATTTTTTTTGCTTCTAAAGTAGCATTCACTTTGTTTTAAAGCTTCACGCTGAACCAACATCTTTCAGTAACCAATGATTGTTTTAATGTATAACCCTTTATGCAAATAAATTATTTTTCTCCAATATGTCTTCTACCTGGCCTAATTTATTGCACACTAACAGTTAAAAAGCACCAAACGAACTTCACCAATAATGCGAAAATCTTTAAATCATTCCAAAGAGACACATCGAGGAACATACCAATGGGAAACACAAGGCCAAAGGTCACAGAGTACCTGAATTGAATCCTGACAACTGGGGGGAATAACTAAAACATAGATACAGTATTAGCGTGTGACTGAATGAATGAATGAATGAATGAATGAATCATTGCATTTATATAGCACTTGTCCGAACACTCGAAGTGCTTTACTGTGATGAGTGGGAACTCACCTCACCAACCACCAATGTGTAGTACCCACCTGAATGGTGAGTGAATGGTGTGTGTGATTGATTGGCAATAGATTGGTGTATTCCTGCCTCCCGCCCAATGCACGCTGGGATAGGCTTCAGCAACAACCACCACCCTGACCAGGAATAAGCAGGTATAGATAATGAATGGATGGATGGATGCATGGAAACATTCATCATTTTGACTGAAATATATATTTACTTCTTCAATTTCTATGCAATAATAAAGACTGACTTCGTTCACAATTGTGTTGTACAAACAGGTTTAAAAAATTAGCTGCATACTCAAAATGCTTACTTTAACAACACAAGAAGATAAAATAGATATAACTCATAACACATAACATTAGCCGCATCCAGGTCAAGAGTCTCTCTCTCAAGTTGTTGTTCATTTTTTGATCAATTGTTGATCATTGTATTTGTTTAATTTTATAGTTCTTTTATTATCTATGTTCCATTGCCATCTTGCAGTCATTTTTTCAGCCATTTCAATTACATTCATAACATACTTGAGTCAAATATAATTAAAACCAAGGTATACACAGTCCAAAATTACCATCATTCACATCAATTGGGTAACAACAAATGAAATAACTGTAACAGTAAATTATTGTAACAGTACATTAAAACACCCTATAATGTACACACGTGATTATGTGATTTTTTTCTACACATACTAATGTTAACAAGGAAACACATTTTGTAATGTGAGACCAGCCACATCCTCAGATTACAAAGCACGAAGCTGTATTCACAAAAAAGACATAGCAACTTGTAGGATATGTAGTGTTTAGAGTTTGGCCCTAGAGAGGGAAACAGTGAATAAAAATGTGGCCTGGCCTCCCCATCACAAGCATCAAAGCAAATGTTATTGGGGCAATTTTAATTTCCTCTGATACCCTAATCTAGGTTGACAATCTATGGGTCTCACCTCCACAGAAGAGACAAACCAGATGACACTGGACACCATATTGGGGGTTGGAGACCCTGCATGCCTAATATTTCCCATTACTTTTAGTTTGAATGCAATCTATAGGTAGGCCAGTCCTTGCCATAAATTAGTCTGACCCCCCTTCCCTTCTTCCCTAAACCTTAACTTGGCATCACCCAATCAGGGCAAACAAGCCATGCTGGGTATGGTATTTAAGATGGCCACAGTAAAAAAGTTTTGTGTTGCATTTGGTTCGGAGCCTGGAAGAAGAAGAGTTTCTCCCTTTTTATTTTGGTGGTGGTTCCTTGGTTCTGTTTTTAGCTGGTTTTCTTTTCATCCACTGGCTCTTAAATTGGAAGTGGGTGATACTTTGGCAAGGTCTGGTTTATCTGTTTCTCTCACTTTTCTTGTATTTCCTAGTCAATTGTTAATGTTTTGTATAATGTCTTCTGTTTTTATAATTTAGAAGGAGTGTGCCTGTATTCAATAAAGAATGTATAATTTCAATTTATTAATCTAATTGACTGCTTCATATTGAATTATGTTAACATAGTGAGCAAATTACCTGTGTTAATTAACATTAAACATTGAACCAACTTAAAAAGTCAAACTAAAATTTAGATTTATTAAAGAAATGAAACACCCAAAAGGACACAATATCTAGATGGTTTTCAATACCATCTAGTGTCCCTAATCTCCAAATCTGAAGCCCTCTCCATGACCTCCCTGGGTCAACACTCACATTTTCTCTTTAGGTGGTGTTCATATAACAGTGAAAAAAAAAATGTTTTGTATAGCAACTCAGAGCTGGCATAACTGCAACAGCTGTTACATTTATACAGACGGGGACATCGTTTTTTATATAATGTTTCGTAGGTGACTTAGTTAATGCACTCGTCTTAACTACTGCTTGTATTTTTGCATAGACTGCGTTGTTGCTGTTCTCGTTTGTGTTAGTGTTAATCAGTTTAACCTACAGGGTCCAAGTTGAACTATGCGGTTGTTCCCTGCACTTGAAACGGTACTTCTCTCTAGGGTTTTCGACACACTTGTTCCTGGTTATGGTTATACACTTTGTTGTACGTTGCTCTGGATAAGAGCTTCTGCCAAATGCCTGTAATGTAATGTAATGTGTGCTGAATGTGTGCTGTATAATATACCTGATGGTACAGGTCAGAAGGATTTGGCACTGTTATGGTTATATATACTACTTATAATTATTACCTCTAATTTTGATGACAAACATTGGGTAATTAAAAAAAAAAAAAAAACATTTCCTAAAGAAGGATAAGCTTCAGTTGAATTTTGCATTATGACAATTAGGGTCAGGATGAATTCCAGTTCCATTTCACATTCCATTTCAATTCAGAAAATGAATAAACCTGTTTGTTGTATTCATTTTTCAGGAAAATGTGATGATTAAAATTGCATGTGTTGATGCTACGGTATGCACTAGCACCCTCACTATAATTTAAATCAAGGACGATATTAAAACATGTATGTATACTAATACTGCTTTGTTGTTATATACTGTGTGTTTATATAAGGCCTAGTTTGCTGCAATTATGCTTATATTATAGGATATTTTTTCCAGTTAATAATAACTATATTGTGCTCTTGTCAGCAAGGCTTTCATTTACTTCTGTAATGTTATTCAAATCCTAATTAGAGTTTAGATAATAAAACAAAAAAGTAGAAGAGAACACAAAAAGGACAAATCTAGTTGTAAACATATCCAAGCGCATCAAAACTGCTTGATTTAAGACCTGCATTGCCATGGCATTGTCACGTACAATTCACAGAAATAAATGAGGGAGACAAAGAACACTAATTAAGTGATGGTATTCCATACATTTTCCTCCCTCCAACCTACGCCCTTTAACACTTGACTAAGAGCCCTTGGGCCCCATCAATGAATGAAGTGTCAGGACCTGGAACAAGGACTGAGTGATTTATTACTGGTGCCTTGGCAGAGATTCATGCATCCCTGCCCCTCCTCCTCACTCCCGAAGCCGACAGCGACCAGTCATTATGATCACTGTAAGACCTGTCTGAGTATTTACTGCCTGTGGTGAGGCTAAGTATGGTAATGTGCTATACCATTTTACAGCGGTAGGATTACAAAGTCACTGTTTGTTGTTCTGGCTGGTGAATGAAGCCATTTTCCATACAGTTTAACAAATGATAAAAGGCTAAGTGGCTTTTCTGCATTTTTAAAATGGAGTCAAGCTCTGCTGAGTAAGTCTGGCAAGAAGACATCATTAAACTCATGCAGTATGGATACTGTAATCCCTCTCTCTGCAACTGACTCAGCACAATCTGATCTGCTGCAGATGTACAGAACATTCTAGGTGTAATAATTTCTTACTCGATGCCAAAAATGTTTGTATAGCCTTTCAGTTTATTAGAGCTCTAAAAGCCTGCTATATGCAGGATGGATGTATTTGCTAGTATGTAATGCTTGTTTGAAAGGTTTGTGTTTACAACTATTGTGGTATAGTGGTAAGCTGGGGATTTTCATGGCAACAAAGAGCTTACTTATCAGACATTGGGACAAACACTGATCTCCAACTTCACAGTGCAGTAATCGTACCACATTGCTAAAAGGCTGGGCTTCTTGTCGCGAATGTACTGCTAAAAATGTTTACCCAAGCGATGTCATCATACCTGACAGACATGGTAGCAACAGTGTCATAATCACTTAACAAAGAGGTCATGCTGTGTTGCATTTTGCTGATGATGGATGTGTTTCCCACAATGTCACTGATCAGTGAATCTATCACCATTTTACTTTAGTAAAAAAGCTAGTGTTGCTTGATTGTAGAGCAAGATAAATCACCCAACTCAAAACATACACATTCTACCAAGAATGTTGGTGCAATGTTTGCATACAGTACACATTCAATGGCAATTTACATTCCTATTAATAAGAAATTGTTACTGGCTTTCTGAAAAACTATGGTTATTTCTATGGCTCTGTGAAAGAATGAAGAGCTGCCTGAAAGCAGAGATTCCTTAGATTCACCACATGTACAGGTTTGGGTTGGAAACAGGAGTTGACAAAATGCTATCAGTTCTTGCACCATAGGGTCTCTAAAAAGGCTCATTTCATCAAAACATTGTCACATGAGTACACAGCTTGCATCCATCATCAGCACCTGTGTATCAGAGAATGGCAAGTGCACTCCACTCTTATAATTAACCTGAATACTTGGCGAATAGTGATGACAAGTCTGGCAGCTTTTCATTGATTCATGGAACTGGGATTACATCCACTGTTCTTGTTCTGTCTCTTGAAGTTAATCCCCTTTGGCAGTTCACACAAGCTTCCAAAACCATGTTGTCTGTCAATATGTACCTGTTCTGAAGCATATATAAAAAACTTGTAACTTTTTTTGCAGAATCATGTCTTATGAATAGTAATATAATGTTCAACTTCTGGAATTAATGGCTGTGTTTGTGAATATTCATTATAAAGGGCTCTGCATTGAATTGTTTCGTTGCAGTTATGTTCTCATTGGTAACCTGCTGTTATCCATAAACAACACATATGTAAAATAATGTGCACCCCCTTTTAACATTAGCTGTTACTCCTGTCTGTGTCATATTGATTTCAAAGAGTTTCATAACTGATAATTGTTTAAATGCAAAATGCAATAATCTGAATTGGTCACCACCTACTGCTCATCTGTGGGTCAATCCATTTACCTTGGAAATCATCTGTGTTATGCTTCATGAGACTGCACTGAGGGAGACCTTTGAGTTAAAATTTGCTGCTGTGCTGTTTTGTAGGACAAAGTGATTTTTGGCTTTGTTCTTTTGTTGCAAACTGTGGGAAAAAAACATTCTTTCATCATGAACCTCTGATTGAGCGCCCGCACACTTGTTAAAGCAGTTTCTTTGTGTGCCTCAATTATGTGTATTCTGAAGATAATTTTGTGTTTTGATTTAATTTATGTTATGTTTTTTAGGGATGCTCCCCTGGGCCATTTCACAAAGAGAAGTTATCCAGATAACATGATTCTGCTTCATGAAATGCGGTGTAGCTATTTTAGCTTGTCAAAGCGTCTGTGCATCTTACTAGCTAACAGCAAAAGTCTGCTATGTTCCTTAATGAAACGGTGATTTTTATTTTTGCGTATGGATATACAATGCCATGTGCAAAGTCTTTTTGCTATTTGTTATAAACCACTAATTTTACAGCTTTTAATTATGTACTTGACAACCAGCTACAACGTTCATTATTTAGTAGTTGCCTACCCAGGGTTCAAATTACAAGGGAGATTGGGGGGGTCTGACCCCCCTAATTAAGACTTGGACCCCCCAAAAAGAGATAAAAACAACAGGTTGGGGGGGGGGGGGGGGGTCAAAACATTTATATATCCCTCTAATAATATTACAATATATTTCCCATCAGTGGCGTCACTATACACCAACGCCACTGATGGGAAATATATTGTAATATTTACGAATACAGGTAAGAAGGATATATAAATGTTTCGACCCCCCCCAACCTGTTCTTTTTACCTCTTTTGGGG
Source organism: Anguilla anguilla (assembly GCF_013347855.1). NCBI lineage: Eukaryota > Metazoa > Chordata > Actinopteri > Anguilliformes > Anguillidae > Anguilla > Anguilla anguilla. Next base: position 27,913,197 of record NC_049206.1, on the reverse strand, counting down.
GAGTCCATGTCTTAATTAGGGGGGTCAGACCCCCCCAATCCCACCCGTAATTCGAACACTGTGCCTACCTTCTTGGCTGGCCAGCCAGTATGATCCACAAAAGAGCCAAACAGGAATTTCGAGAGATTACTGAAGTTAAGAATCTTGAACTGTTCTAAACCTACTATGGTCTCAGAGCAGTGGTGAGACCTCTGGACACTCTGGGCTCTTATTTTCCGGCTGGCACATGGCGTGAGGTTAACCATTGCATCGGTAGAATGGTATTTTCGTCACATCTTTTAATGCACCTGACCATTTGGTAATTTCCTGACTCTCCCTGTGCCAACGTGGTAGGAGTGTTGCTGTTGGTGGTGCGTCAGTCAAGTTCAAGAAGGGGACTGCAATTTTGGGGCAGCTCATTGCAATTTTCTGGTCTGGCTGGTGTGCAATTTGTGCCCTCGCCACCCGCCTGCTCAGATCAGGCCTACAGCTTAAATCGCAGCCCAGCATTGGCCAGATTGCTCATTTCAGGGCATCCTATTGTAGAGGAAATACCTTTACTAATTATTAGAATAGTGAGGACGGACTATTAAAATGCATCTGTTTAACAATCTGCACACGTAGGACAACCAGCAGAATTGTAACAATTTTCACTTCTTAATGAATTATTTCTTACTGAATTACTTAGTGAAGTAATGCGATCAAAAGCTGTGAAATTTCACTACAAGAGTGTACACTTGTCTCCTGTAATAAGTCACATAAGAAGTTTGAGGTGATCACAAATGGCTTGTGTACAGTTTAAACAAACAATAGCATAGTCCGATATTTTAACTGTGAGTATGAGCGGGACAGTTGTAACAACAAAAAATAACTGCCTAAATCCTTCATATCTGCAATATTTACAGGACAATATTTTGTTGGTTCAAAAGAGCTTACTGTGCTTGGATGTTTAAACCAGCAACCTACGTATTAGGAAGTTAATATTTTTTTCATTTATTCCCAAAAATGGTACATCTGTGGGACTGGATGAGTCATGTCTTAATTTGACAGCCCTACAAAATAAGTGTATTTAACGCATTAATTTTGATTAATTAATTATAAAATAACGCGTTAAAAATTAACTCATATAATATTATTTAATGTTTATGTTAATTAATTGATGTACCAATGTTTCTGTAAGTTGCTGCTGTGTTGAATAACACTACCTATATTGCCAAATAACCCAACCGTCGCACTGTCAGCCATTATGGGGTTCAGACACTCTGACAAACCGGCCCTTCAGCTGGAGCGGTCGGTGTGGCTCTGAGCCTCTGAGAGCAGCGCTAGTTTCTAAACGACAAGAGAGCACTCAGGGTGCCACTGACACCACAGGAGTGAATTTACGACACCGTGCATTGCACAATTCCTACCGGTGGTGCGCATGTAAATAGTATGTTAAATAGTTAAACAAGCACGAAACCGTGCAGACCCATGGCGCACCTGTACATAGTGTCATGAGTAAAACTTGGCTAACTATATAGCTAGCTAACTATGGCATGTCCTCACCTCTGTATCGGTATTTGTTGTCCTCTGTGTGTCCATACATCTGTATCGGTGGTACGCAGTAGGTTAACTAAAGTAGGCGAAATACTAACATGGTAGGGTTAGCTAAAGTAATGTTAGGCGATAAAGCTGTGCTTAAAAATCTTGTGCCGTTCGAAGTGGTGATTTTGGGAGATGCACCTGTGCATGCGTCCTACTAAACGAAGCACCACCTGCGCATGCGTCCCACCACACGTCCCGTCTCAGGTTGTCCGTGACCACAATTTGCCATGCATAGCCCACAGCGGCAGTTCCTATGCGCCGTGGGGAAAAGACTGTTATGGCCACATTTTAGGCTAAGTGATAGGCTTATGTTCAATGATAAAAAGACATGTATTTGGAAAAATAAAAATGAAACAATTTATTGATTTCTAATGCCCTCTTTTGATATTTCTCTTCAAGGCTTTACTCATGTGCCACAATAATGTTATGTTTTTGAGTTGAAATATCTTCATTTGGGGGCTTTTTCAAGCAAATATTGATATATGTGATTCATTGCGATTAATTTGATTAATTAATCAGCATATCATGTAATTAATTAGATTAAAAATTGTAATCGATTGACCTATTATTTTGTCTACGTAATCATAATCATAATCATAATCAAGCCAATAGGGAAGGATAAAGAAACCTTTTTTTTTAGCCAATCTTGATTTTCTGTAGGCCTTTTCAAATGTCATTTGTTGTCCAGTTTTTAATCATGTGTAAGGTGGAACCTGGTTTAACCTCTTCTGTACCCTTGTCTATGAAAAACCTATGCTGATTTGGAACCAGGAGATAAATGATCTAAATAAGTATATTTAAAAACATAATTAAAAGACAACTGATCCAGCCCCTGCTCAGTTCAGTTAAGCCATGCCATTGTTGTGGATTAATGATTTGTGTGCTATAATTTTTGTTCCTCTAATTTGAGCAACACCAAGTGATTTTACTACTATGAATGGGATCACTGGCATTGTAAGATTGTATCTCATAAAAAAAACATTTTCAACGTATAAAAATGCCAGGTTACTCACACATACAAAGCACTGTCTATGAAACAATTTAGAAAACATTGGGTAACATTGCTTTGGAATACAGCTTTTTTAATTTTGGTGAGGCAAGATAGTGTTATGCCCTCGTGTTTTGATTGTCATTGGTATTTTCTTGTGTTTCTGTTATTTATGTTCCTTGTGCTTTTGTGTTCCTCACCATGTCTTTGCTTTTCCCCATAGGGTGGGCGTGACCTTATCCTCTATTTACTCCCTAATTACTTCCAGCCTTCAGCCATTTTCTCACTCCGTTCAGGTCGCATTCCTGACACCCCCCTTATTAGTTCTAATTAGTCCCAGAGTATAAAGTCACGCTTTTCATTTCACCCCTTGCCAGGTCGTTGATTTGTTGCCTAGTCTTGAACCTCGCACTCCTTGTGTAAACCAAGCCTAGCTTCTATTCCCTGTACCCCGATTCTCAGTACCTTCCTTGTTTCCTTTAGATAGCATCGTTCTCCTGGTCACTTTTAGTTTTTGTTTCATGCACTTTGTTTCAGTGTTCCCCTTGTCTGTCGAGTCTACGTGTTTGTCCTCTTCACGTCTCGTTGTCTCGTTCTCTCCTTCTCCCCGGTTTATCTCCCCAGCTCCAACCTCCCAGTCCAGCCCGTCCTTCGCCGGCCTCCCAGTCCCCAGTCCACCTCCGCCGCCAAAGCCAGAGGAATCCCATCCAGCGCCAAGCCGGATCCCGGACCACCTCCTCACCAACCCTCACGGTCCCCGTTTCAAGCCTGCATTTTGGGTCCTGCCAAGCATGGAACGTAACAGAGAGCCTATATAGTTTGTAGTAACTTGGCGTCATTTTGATATCAATACTTTTAATGGCAGGCCTAGATTTAGCCAGTTTGATTGAAGGACTTCTAGACTGTGCTTTGTATGTGTGAGTAATTGACATGTTTGTATGTTGAAAATGGGTTTTTTTTTTTTTTTTTTTTTTTTTTGAGAAGATTTACAATTCATAAGTAGTGGGCTAAAATGTGGTTATAGTTAACTAGTGCGGTTACATCTAAATGTATGTCATTATTTATTTGAACTTAAAACTTTAAATTGTCATGAGATGTACTTCAGTCAATTTTGTCAAGATTGTAGGTAAAAACATTGTCCACCTTTTTGGGCAAAGGCTAGATAAAAGGAGGATTCATGTAACAAGGAACCCAATGGGACGCACCTTATTTTCAGTGAGACTTCAGACACCCCCCCCCACCGCCCAAAAAAAAAAAGTTGAAATGCTTAACTCGTGAAAAAAATGTAGCACATCTCTCAAGCCGGCTCTAAGTGAAAAAGCAAGCAGAAAAATGCAAGGTTGCATTTTTGACTCATCTGTTATGTTATTCAGTTATCCTTACAATGAAAGGATGCTGAAAGCAGACTGCTATGACTGCAAACAAGACACAATCCAATCTAACTTGTTGATTTGATTGCAGGTTACCCATTGATTTACTCCCTCATCAGCCCTGAACTTTCAATGGAAGTAAATGAGCCAGGTCACCTCCAGCCCTTTGAGTTCTATTAAATTTTAAAGTGCACAATCCAGACATTGACAAATCACAATCTAACTGCAGTATTTAATAGGATTACGGTCTTTATTGCGCAAGAAGCGATGACAGACAGTACTTTTATCAGGAATACTGAGAAATGCTTACTGTACCAGAAGAATACTAGAAGGATTTTATTTCGAACAGTTTCTTGTTTTTACAAAATAATATAGCATTCTTATTGACCTGATTATTGTAATGAAATTGTACCTCTGAATCACACTCAAGGGGTAATTTCAGTGTTTCATGATTTCAATGATTGAAGTCAAGCCTATGTTGTGTGAAATGATTGCATCGCACAAACATGTCCTTCATTTCAGATAATTTAAAGAATTGAGAAAGAAATTGACAAATACTAGAGTTAACTAATTAAATACCCAACTCTCCTTCTGCCATTCCATAAAAACCATTAGATGCTAAAACTTGGCTTGGTTAATATATTTCCAATATATTTGGGTTCATCTGGGAGGCCATGACCTGATGGTGACCCCTTGTCTCTGCTTACTGACCTGTGTATATGAGTGTGACCTTCAACAGTAAATATTTTTGCCTGCATTACCTTCTGTTCATTGTCTCTCCAAGGCAAACCAGAGTTTCCAGGCATAATGAGGCATTTAGTTAATGCACAAAGACGTAACCAATGGTCATTCTATCATGCAAAATTAATAATCTGAAATGGAATTTAAGCTAAATGGAGTAGTGTTCACTTGATAAACTGCAGTTGGGGGTGACGCTGCATTGGACTACGGCGTATCACCCTCAGGCTAACGGGATGTGCGAGCGCTTTCATCGTTCGTTAAAGGTGTCCCTCCGCGCTGCACTGCAGGGGGACGCTTGGTTTGATACGCTCCCGTGGGTCTTACTGGGTCTTAGGACGGCCCCTAAGGCTGATTTAGGAGCATCATCTGCGGAGCTAGTTTATGGGCAACCGTTGCACGTACCAGGGGAGTTTTTACCTAGCTGTTCGGTGCCTTGGTCAGCTACGCGCCAACTCCCGGTTCTGAGGGACGGTCTGAAATCGTTCGCCCCAGTGCCTACGACGCATCACGGTTTGCCACGCTCCCACGTTCATCCAGGTTTGGGTGAGGTGCGCTTTGTGTTTGTGTGACAAGATAAGTATCGTGGCCCTTTGCAGCCTCCTTACGAGGGACCGTTTCGGGTATTAAAGTCCGGGGAAAAATTTTTTGTTTTGGATATCGGTGGTAAGCCTGACCGCATTACCGTAGACCGCTTAAAGCCGGCACACGTCGATTTAGATTCGCCGGTAGAGGTCGCTTGTCCTCCGCGCAGAGGTCGCCCTCCCGCTCTCAGGTCGAGAAATCCTACCCCTGACTTAAACCCTGACCCTGGTAACAGCCCTAAAACTGACTCTGGTATGGGTCCTGATCCGTCCGGGGCTGCGGGCAAGAAACTGGGGAGGTTTGGCCGTGTCATCCAGACCCCTAGGCGGTTTTGCTGCCACAGTAAATTCTGGGGGGGCTTGTGTAGTGAGCACTTGGGGGAGAGAGGCAGAATCCCCTGTGGCAACACACCCACGTTCTCAGACTCACCTGACAGGTGACCTGTCAGCCGGGAGGTAGAGATAAGCCGGGGGTTTAGCGAGGGAGTTCAGAGCTCCCTGACGTGGCAGTCTGTATGTATGTTTTCCAGAGCGATCTGCTCGAATAAAGTTGTTTTTGCAAACTTGAAAACCAAGCCAGCCGTTTTTCTCTGCAAACTCCACAATGTATTGCTTTTGGAACTGAAATGTTATACCTGTGCGCAATCATATACTTTTATTTTTGCCAGCAGTCACATATCTATTCTAAATGGATAGCTGAAATTCCAATGACAGTGGTCATTTTGAAAGCAGCTGCTGTCAGCTGACAACATTAACACTGCCAATGTAAGAGGTGGATGCTGATAAACACCCTGTGCACCTGAATGCAAGTAAAATACTGTATATGCTATATTTGGACAAGCTTGCTCTCTGAAGATTTCTGCAGTAGAGTAACTAATATATTTACCTTTATTACATAATAATGTTCGCTGAATTATTCTCAGTATGTAATACAAAATATTTGGAAAATAAAAAAGGCAGATCATATTTGCATTCCAAGGCGGGCTGACTATAAAACCTTTCTGTTAAAGGTAAACATCAGCCTTTTGGAGAAAATTTCAATCTGCCTCTGCTGTTTCTTGCCAAATTCCTATAGAACGAGGCTAAATAAACATTTTCAAGGTGACAGCCAGGTGTCATCTCTTTGAGTGCCCCGGTCGTGTGTGGAATGAATTGTGGCACTGCAAATGGGTCTGGCTTCTGAAGAGATGTCTGAGGTCGAGTGACAAATGAAAATGGCCCAGTATTTCCCAGCTCCAACTTTTCAAACGTGATGAGGGATGAATATTGCTGTCAGTCGAGCCTGTATTCTCCCTTTATGTTGTCACGTTTCTAACCTGCAGGAACCCAGGAAGAACCAAAGGAGCTGAAAGTAATGAATTTGACAGAACAATAGAAACAGTTTGATGGTTATATTGTTGGTCAGATAGCACTTGTTTTTGAAATCATTACAAATGCTTGTAATGCTGCGGAAAAACACAAGTGGATGTTATAGCATGAAACATGTATGGCAAGCCGTTTAAACTTTTATTCAACTTTTTGATATCAAAAATTACATTTTAACTTTTTATTATTCAAATTCTTGATATCAACAATTACATTTTGACAAGTTAATGACAAATGATGCTTCAATGAAAAGAGCGAGGTGTGAGAGCAAGGTTGGCCACAAGGCACTAAAGAGATGTATAGGGGTGAGATAGGGAAGAATGCCCTCCAAAAATCTATGTCAATAATGTAGTAATACCATGACAGAGCTGACGTTAACATTTCGGAATTGTCAATAAAGGCACTTATGCAAATAGTTGAGATAACATGCTGATCCAAAAGCAAGTTACATAGATGTTGTGCTATCCAAATATGATCAATGGTCTGACATTTGAAAAAAAATATGCATCAGAAGACGCAATTAAAGTATTATATATTTATCAAAACAAGAGCTTTGCACAATGAATATAGATGGTTATGTATGAGCTTTTTTAATGACTCACAGAAGACAATTCAGACAGTTTGGACAGTCCAAGAGAGTTCTGTTCAATATTCAGCAATTTCAAAATGTGATGGAAGACCTGCTTAAAGAGAGCATTTATGGTGAACCTGGAATGGAAAATTGTTCTCTTTTATTTGCTGTGGTCTTTAAATAGAATGAAGAAATGTACTATAGTATTGCTCTTTGGCTCCATAGGCTGCCTTTTTGATTTTGCTTGATATAAACAAACATAATTTTCTTTCTGTTCAGCCAGGATGATTGGATGACCATGAATGTTGCAATTTAAACAAATGTTTTGTTTTTTTCTGTCAGGTTCACACAATGGCAAATATATGACTTACTAGAAAGAATGAGAATGATTATTTGAAGAATATATTAGTGCATACTAAACTGTTCCCAATTTCTCACTTTGTAACCACGACCAAATGTGTATACCATTCCCTTATGTACATCTAAAATGAGATGTTTCGCTCCAAAAACATTTTTTCATGATAACCAATGTTGTGCAAGTGATAAAATGTAGGCCCAATGAATGCAAAGTTTGCTAAATATAATAATTGAGAATTTCTGATTATGGAAAGTGTTGGTGTTGGGGTCTGGAACATGTTCATAGTGGACTGCAAAACATTGTTAAGCTTTTCACTTCTTTCAACTAATTACATTAGTATAATTAAAAAGCTTTGTTGGCTCAGCACATTAAAGAATGGGTGCATTTGAACATGATGCCAAAAACAGGCCAAATTGAGACTGCAGTGTAAAATTGTATATACCTGTGGTGACTGATATGCCACAATATATCTCATTCATTCATATAATCATAATATGACTTCCAACTTCCAACTGTGATATGGGAAGTCATATTATAGTGTCAAGTCATTCCACATGTATCTTGATTTGACATGTGTTTCATGTTAGAGCAGTTTAAAAAGACAGACAGAAGCTCTTTCTATTGGTTTCTGTCAAATGCAGGAGGCGGCATAGGTGGAAATTATTGACACGCTACCAAATTTATAATAAAGCTTGCATGTAGGATGAACTCATACAAAAGCATACCAAAGTACTAAATACTCTTTTGACACTATGCAGATAAAAAACAAGCCTAGGTGGGTTATATGGTGAGGTTTTTATCATTATATGTCCTTCAGTCCCAATAAAGTAAGAACTTAACCTAGTAAAAGTGGGAGACACACCCTGTCTCACATCATTAATGGTTTGGACTGAAAGGGGAAAACAGGCAGACTCTGTAAATTATTTGAATGTCAACATATACATCAATTTCATTTTACAGTTACATTTATGCGCCTTTTCCTCACCTTGTAAGGCAAATAACAATAACCATTCAGTGTTCACACTGACATGATTAATAAGATCTGCGCATCTATATTCATAGTTTCAGTGTCCTTTCTGTTATAAAGGGACAAAGTCTTCTGTGGTAATCAGTGGGAGACAAAAATAAATCCTTTAAATCATGTCTGGAGGAATGTCACGTACTAATAGGTAGGGATTTAAATGTCAAATGCCTTAATTTGTGTTATAAAAACCTGTAAATGTTATCTAATTTCGACAGATGTTTGATTCTGCCACTTCTATTGTTTTGTGTATGGCTCCCTAATTACTAACCTTAAAGCAACTGAATCAATTCAGAATAAAAAACTGCGAAATCATTATAGTTGAAAGTATTTTGTTGAGCAATCCTGTCAGATGTGACCTATAATTTAATGCTATCACCAAGCTTGATACATTTGTCTGGAACTATAGGTTGTGCAAACCATAGAAGAAAACCATAGAGACAGAAAAAGAAAGAACGCATTACTTACAGTGTTTAAAAACATCAACCCAGGGAGCATTCTGAGCCTTTCACTTACCTGAAAAGAATTTAACATTTGTGCTAACGGATTGTTTATTAGGGGAAACAACTTCATTTTCTTTTAGAGAAAAACATTAGATACCCATTCAGTTGAGGTTTACAAACACCAATCATGTCATGCAATTTTTTTTATTTCACCACACTTTATGGTCCAATAAGAATTTACATTCTATTCTGTCCAACATTATACATCACATATATGTCATTTTTTAATTTAAAAAAATGATGGCGTCATCAGCTGGGTATGTAACTGTATGGATATTAATGAAAAGAGAACTTGTTCATCATGCTATTCCCATAGTAAACCAGAGATCTTTGGAAATAATGTTAATGCGCATTTTACTCATATGGGTCCGATGCACTTTCTTTACCGCCTTTGGCAACCATTAAATAAAGGGAAATCTTTATTAAGCCACTGAAATGCTTGCGACCTTTTCTCTTGTGTGTATGTCTGTACCAGGCAATGTGAATTACAAATTAGTTCTTAATGCCCCCAGTGCTTAGTAGCGCTCCTTTTGTATTCATATATTTAAGACTGCTGAATAAATAAAGCTCAGCTGGCAGTGAATACAAAGTGAATGAATTGCTTTAATTCCAAGTCAACATCAATGTGGCCTTCATCATTGAACAGAGTAACAAGTCACAGCTGAAACATGTTCTGGATTACACTCCAGCAGTAACATTGGCTTACATATGCTTCAGCACTGTTTTATTACAGTCAGGATAGATGTTTTAGAACCTGGGCTGCTACTTTGATCATAGTACTGTAGAACAATACTGACTGGTGGAGGTATAGCCGTGATTAAACTATGGAAAATTGCTAATTGTACTTTCCAGTTTGAAGGGCACAGTGGAAATTACACTTCAAATCAAGGGGTCTGATTGCTGTGACCCAAGATTTAGTTTTTAATCAAGTGAGGTGGCCTTGACATAGTGATGACGACAATGGATTTTTAAAAAAGTGTGTCAGCTTGACACATCTTCTCCATCAATACTGGTTAAAAATTTTTTTTTTTAAAGAATGCAGCCCTGAATGGGGACTGAAAAAATGTAGGCTTGTTCATTTATGAATAACAGAAGAGATATCCTGGACTGTGATAGCTTGCACTGAACAAAAAAAAGGTCACATCACTGTACAACACCTGAGGGTACCTGGTCTGTACCTTGAAGGATCTAATGTAGCAGTAATCTCAGGAACCAACTTTAACCAACCATAACCCTAGTGGGATAAAGCTAGTACTGCCACTGCAGACTCTCAATTAAAAATGGTCAATAATATTTTCCAGACAGGAACCTGATATATGTAGTGTGTAGGATCCAGTCTGTGCCCATGTTAAATACCATACCATTGTTTTACAACATCATACATTCAAAATAAAAAAGGCACATTTAGCCTGTGGCCTTACTCACACACTGACAGGACTACCTAAAGTTTGAATAGTTCTTCAAATTTTATTTTGAACTAATTACTTACTTATTATTATCTATCATTGTGGTATTACGTATGTTGGATTTTTATAGGTATTCAGTATTCTATAGTCTCTTTCATTTTTTGATTATTTGGGCACAACAAATGAGATTTTGAATTATTTAAAAGCCAATTATCTCTCAGAGATAACCTTCCAACAACAATCTTGTATTATAGAGGAAGTTTCTTTCACAGCTAGCTATTGAAAGTACAGTATGACACATACTGTAGTTTTAAATGCAATCAGACTATTGACATAGTATATTTACCTGTCGTGTTGAAAGCAAATTTAAATATGTACCTCTAGATACCCCTCCACACCACTTGACCACTTGACCTGCTCTTCCAGGTTATATCTTCTATTTGTTCTGGCCTCCCAATGGTGAAATGAGCATCACATCATAGTTAGGACAGCAGAAACTGCCCATCTTCCATAGCAGACTGAAGACTCAGCTCTGCAGGCTGCTTCATGACTCCCATTGGTAAACATAGGTTAGCTGTGTAGTGGTATTTACTTTTGCTTACAGTACTACATGTTGGTTTGTTCAATCAGCTTTACATGTATTGTCTTCTTTGCCTGACTTACTGATATTGCAGTTTTGTATTCAGGACCTTAACACTGATGCTCTCCACTTTTGTAAATCGCTCTGGATAAGAGTCCCATAAGTGATTGTAATGCCACATAAAGTCACATGAACAAAGCAAAATTGCCCAGCTTAGATGGGATAATTCCTGAAAAGTATTTGACTTTGCTATTTGTGGGGGAGTTTTCAGAAGAGATATTAATATAGCAATAAAATCGCTTGTACTCAAATGGGTAAAGAATACAATGTTCACATCATCAATATGATATTAACATTAGGTAGGATTAACTCCTTGTTTGCTAGTGGTATGTTGTTAAAATGAATCACTGTGCATTCCACCTTACACATATACGTGGTACCTACATTAGTCTATTTTGCTTCTCTAGGTTGGCTTCATGCAGTGGGACCAGGTCAGCCACCTGATGGGTGGTGACTGGAACATGGCATGCTGGTAAGGAGGTCCCAATCCTAGCAAAGTCTACTGACAGGCAGTTCCGGCTAAGAGAAACTGGCCTCCTCAAGTAAACTTCCCCTGGGCTTAGGTGGAGAAGGTCTTGGCTCAGAGGATCGCTTGTTGTTGGTGATGCTGAAGGACATCTGGACATTTTCTTCAGCGAATGTAGGAAAACATAAGCAACAATACTTTGGGACTTAGTGTATTAACGTTTTGTGAACCATCAGTGAAAGCTTAATAGTTTGACATTTTCATATCAATAATTTAAGATTTTAATCTATTGTATTTTCAGAGATGTATAGAACATACAATTTGTGCATGTGAGTAACTTGTTTTTTATGTTAAAGATGTTGTTGAGATCATACCTACAGCAGGATAAGTAGCAGCATGGGAATGTTACTTCCTGTGACGGCCCCTGCCCTTGTCTACCAGTGCTTGCATCTATCCTGGGCTTTGTCTATCAGATGCCTGGCAGGTGGGGCTCAGGTCGTCTAGTTCTCAGCAAGGCTGCCCTGTAGACACTTTATGGTTTTTTGGTCTTTTGGTTCCCTTCTCCTTAGTTTGCACCATGTCTCTCTCTCTCTCTCTCTCTCTCTCTCTCTCACACACACACACACACACACACACACTTCCCTCATGTGCATCCTACACCACTGATATTACTGACCTTCCATATCTCAAAATATTTTTGGTTACGTGATGTCACCAGTCTGAGTCTTTTCACACCAGAACCCACAGACATCTTGCAGAGTTGAGTCGGAGGAAAACATTTTTTATGTGGCTTTGGCATGCGGACCACGGGCGTCCAATAGACTAGCGGGGGACACTAGAGAGCAATGAAATGCAGACCCCTCGAAGACTGAACCCTCCTGTACCCTGGGAAATGCAATCACCAATTCAGGACACGATCAGGGTTCTATCTGAGAGCAGTGTGGTGCTTTAACCGAATGAACCCACAGCCCAAAACATTGCAATTTTAAAGCAATGCTCGAGAGAATGATCTTTTTATGTTTACCTATTTTAATTTCAGTCATATTTATATCTGCATCCGACTGAACTTACTTACCAACTTAACATCTTTACCTGAGAATGGCCCCATAAATTGGTACTAGTATGATGGACAGATATTGAGAATGAATTGAGAGATTAATCTCCCTCCATTTGGCAGCAGGTCACCGATAATGGCAATGACATTTCCTGAGATAGCCTCCTCCATCATCGTGTTTGTAAGAGAGCACAGATAAGGCACAGTTATATTAAGCATAAGTCAAGTGATGCCAATCAAGCATTTTATCATTTTTTTCCACGCACATACATTCTATAGAGTATGGAAATTATTGGAGATTTATAATCAACTAAACAAATTAACTGAAAAGGGAGTAAGAAATTAAAATTAAAATGATATTCAACACATTAGCCTTGTGCCCTGTATGTATACATAAGGATAGTTTAATTTCAACCCAAGAGCAGCAATGAGCTGTTAATTTTATACAGTGACAACAAAATCTAGGAAATATTTCTCTTGTAGCTGGATATTCTTAAACTCCTGTTTTTTTTGTTTTTGGTGTGATTTATTGTGAAAAGTCATAAAATATTGCGTATATGTGTATACAGTCATGTTAATAATGAAGGATGTCACTGGGTGTGTCATACAAAATTATGCTGTGCTGAATCCTAACCAATTTCCCTAGTTGTAAGATGCAATAGTAAGTAACGTTATAGCACCTCTCTACAACCTCTCTAAATCACAAGTTATTTAACAAAGAAATAAATAAAAACATAATAACTTAAAAACATACAGAGATGACAACAGCCAAAGGTTTTAAAGTTGTCTAAAGTGTCCACAGATTATGTTTCAATGGAGGCTGTTCCATAGTTCACGGGCAACTGTTTCATAAGTCTGATCACCTTCATAATACACCTTTTATGTATTAGTCAAAACAGCCCAATAATTAGTCAAATCTGTTAATAAGTGCACCTTGGACATTATGGACAGATAGGTTCGCTGTGCTTTCAGTGTTGGTTTTGCACACCATTGTAAGTGATTGTTTCTGACCATCCCCACATTTCCCCACTTTGCAACTCAAAATGGAAGGATCCTGATACCAGCCTTTCTAAACATGTGACAACCTGACACAGAGGGGCTGTCACAATGTATTATGTCCCACTGATTAGTTCAGCACCGGAATATGTGCTAATGTGGCAACCTTTCATGGTTATTGACAGGAACTGCTTCTGATGAGAGAGCAAAGGCTGTCATGCATAACCTATTTAATTCCTCTCTTTTCTCACTCTGAAACCTATTTACCAATATTACACACTGCCCACGCAAACTGACAGGCAGGAATGTACTTAAAATATACAGTATATTTGCTTATATGTATGTATTCCATATGTGATAAGAGTTGCTCACCTTAATTTGTCTGTAATTTATTTCTTTGTGGTGCCTGTAAAGAAAACAATGTCTCCAACATTGTGACTGCACTTTACTTTTATTAGATGTCCATTATTGACATTGATTTGGGAGATACTGGGAGATACTGTGATATTTGTAACAACAAACATTTTAGTCATGAAATAGCCTGGTCTTGGATTAGCAATGTTAAACACTTTCCTTGTGGCTGGTTGGAGAAAATATAGGTGACATTAAATAACAATTGTGAAGAGTACCACAAATATTTGTGTCAAAAAAATGCATAGGTTTATAAGTCTGATAATTCATTCAGTACAGTTGCATCTGCAGTATAATATAGGAAAAGTATCACCTTTGACAGATATCCTCAAAAGTATTATTTCTGCCTAAAACATGGCCAACAAAATGGAACACTACAACATAACCTGACACAGATATTTGAGCCAGTAAACATGGCTCTTTCCTCTCTGTGACTTGTGTACGTATATTCAGCTTCACGCTTGAGCCAGATGCTAATTTGACAAGCACCACTGGCCTCTGCTAGAAGCACTAGTGGCTGTGGTTATTAACCATCTGCTGATGATGCAAAAGATCATTTTCACATAACTGCATACAGACCTATCACTGAAAACTGTCCATGTGGTTAAACGTTCAAACGTGAGCTTAATTTTCATCAGGACTGGATGCCAATCAATTTTGCAGCTAACTACCTTATACTTATATTTTACCTGCACTTTATGGCCTTAATACAGTTGATTTACTGAGAGTGCCAGTGTGAAGTTGAAATTTAAAAACGAATCCCTAGAAAATCATGGAAAACTCAGGTTTTCTACTGTCATACTGTAACTGTAACTGTAATACAGCGCCAAATTAAACCCTAAACCACTGTAGCAACATTGGTGAAACACCCTACATAGAAATGTCATCCCTCGGTATGCAATAAGACATTGCACACGGAAGAGTACAAATAAAATTTGTGTTCTATTGGAGCCCAGGAGTGTATTATTACATATTTAGGTGTGTGTACCAAAGTGTGTTATAATGGTTTTGCATTACATCATTTGTTTCTATTCTAACATTTCTAGTGAGGCTCTGGTGAAAAAAAAGCCTAATTTAAATGCTTTATAATGGACAAAAAGGCATTTAATTCATTTTTGGAGAGGTTTTGGATAGGGTTTTGGACACCCAGATATCACCCCCCTATACTGATGAAAAGATAGCAATTCCCACTTGAAAAAGATGCAAAACTGATTTTTGGTGAAATATGATTATTTTATGATTTACTGCAATGCAAAATGTAGCCATTTTGGATAGATTTGGAGACATTAAGGGAAATTAGGGTACACCACTTGCATTTTGCTTCATGCTGTTGTTCTTTAGTAGTTCTGCATATCACTCTCAGATTTTTCACACCTGGTCAATAAGTTTATTATCCAGGAAATATAGTTTCCAGTATTTTTCATTATTCAGAAAACAATTTTATTTTTACCAAGATAATTGGTAATAATAATTGGCATGTGTGGCACTTTATTTCTATCTACATTTCATGAATATGAACTAACCCAAGTTAGTCTTGTAAATGGTTTTGGTTTCTAGCTTCATTTCTGATGAGAGCTGATAGTTTAAGTTGAGAGCGGATAAAGGTAATCTATGTTGTTTATTTCAATGCATTTTAATTTGAAACAAGTCACATGTGAAGATACATATTTCACATACGATTTTCATGTCACATTTTGTTTTCGCATGTGTGCATTGTAGCTCACGTGAAAAAAAGCCAATCACATGTGAACATACTAAATGTAGTTCAAAAGATACAAATTTCACATTTTCTTTCCACATGGAAATTTTCATTCACACATGAAAAAGCCAATCACATGTGAAAATGTCCAGGTGTACTGATATTAATGTTTTAAATTACATGTGGAAATGTTAAATTCACATGTGAAAATTGGCATAGCGCACATGATTTCTTCATAAGGCATTGGCTGTGTCCAGCAAGATATATAAGAACTGGAGACAGCTACCACTTACCCGTTCCATTGATTCCTATGGGAGGGTCCTTATTCCTTATTCAGTGAAAATGAAAACATTGGCTACAATGTGCTTTATGTTATTGGCTATGTATACAAACATTGTGTGGCAATAAAATGGGAGGTTGTCACCTAAATGCAATATTGGCTCATTTTAATTATTTACAGGAAACAAGAACATGACATTATTGCAGATAACATTATTAATAAAAATGTTGATAGTAATGACATAAAAATAATGATATAATCAAAACAGTAATGACACTGAAGGTGGATTCATCCTAGGTCTCCTGGTAATGCTCAGTGCATTGTGGCACATCAGTTCTGTACAGGCAACTTTAAGGCTTGGCAGGCTTAACCTTCCATGCGATTATTACATTCTCATGCTTGTTAATGCACTGGGGTGCCCTTGTAAGCAGGCATAGGACATACAAACAAGCAGACCAAATAGCAATCCCTGGTCCCCTGGCTGTATCCCATCTTCTGAGATAAAAGACTTATGACGTAGAAGGATATGATGGATTTAGTAACTAGTAAACCAAACAGGCTAAAGGCCCAGAAATGGTATAAGCAATCATGCCTTTTCAAGCTCCTTATACAAATGCAGAACATTTTTTCTCTCTCTTTTTTTTTAATTTTTATTTATAATGTTTTATGCTTAGGGAAAACCTGTAAAATCTGTCTGCCTGAATAAATAAAGAAAAAATAAAAATGAAATGTAGACTTTACTATCACTGATGCACATCACAAAAAAGAGCAGTAAATAGAAATCAGTTACCTTTTCCATAAAAAACAGGAAAAACAGTGAGCTGTGAAAAACGTAAATTAAGATAATAAATTTTGGAAAAATAAAAAAATCTTACCGTATAATAGTAAACTTATCTTTGGGGAAAGTACACATAATACAGGAATACTAGATCTTGCAACATGTTTTTGTTAAAAACCACATTAAATGGAAATTCAGTTGAATTGCAACCATGCACACTGTGCATTCTCCCATCGCATGTGCAGAGCAAAGGACTACATGCTTTCAGGTAAGAGTTTATTATATTACTGGGGTGAATACATTTTATAAAACATGATATTTCAGTTTCAATGGCAAATAGTTTCTACCGTGTTAACGCTTTGGGCTATATTTTAACAATCTAAGCGCACAGTCTAAAGCGCATAGCACAAGTGCATTTAGGGCGTTTCCAAATCCACTTTTGCTAGTTTAATGGCGGATAATCTCAGGGCAAACTAAGGTGCATGGTTCAAAGAGGTTGTACTTAGTCTCTTAATTAATCATAATCTTAATTAAACATGGCGGATTGCTATTATAATGGCGGATTTGCCAATTATAATTTGATGAATATTATGACTTATGACGTATTTATGACGTATTTTTTTTTTTAAAATATTGCGCGTTGTGCACCCGCCTATGTAGGTGCATATTACTATCTTAATAATGCACCCTAAAAAATAACAGTAAAATACTGCACCATTGACTTTGTTGGTCAATCGCGCAATCGCTTTCCGCTGCCTCAAGATAGCAATGTGCCAACAATGCGCCTGACCACACTTCATTTTAAGACCAACATGTCCACCGTAAGTACATTTGCTATTTAAACAACGTGGGTGCTGGACGGGAAAATGACAATTGCGTTGGTCTGAAACTAGCAAACACACTTGCGTTGCGCTTGGCACCGCTTTGTGCTGGGTGTAAGATATAACCCTTTATGTTAGCTGTGCAATATACAGCAATGATAATGCTGTTGATGACAGCACTTGATAAAAACACATCACATGGGAGCTGAAGCCATTATTGCATTTGATAAAATATTGCAGCCAAATTAAGCTAAATAAGTGTACAAAATTTTGCATGGGAATTGTCATTATAAAACAATTACATAACGTCCCAAGCCACTCTACACAAATAATTTTTTAATAGGTGAGATTCAAAACACAATGTTTGTTACATGTTAATAAATTAACATACAGTGTTCAGCTGCAGCTTAACTAATTTCTTGCCATCCCAGCTTTCTGATGGTGCATGGCATTTGTGTGAGTTTCCCCCAATACCCCCCCCCCCCCCCCCCCCGAACAGAAAGGGCTTAGTCTTCAGAGCTAATCCAGCTACTTTGCTATTTATCTGTACATGGCATTGCTTTTGTTTTTTTGATAGCTTTTCTTATCATCTTTAGAGAACAATACCACCATCTGATGTGTGGAGACAATGTATCCCAGCCAATGTTGAAGGAACAACTGTACATTTGCATATACTGTGCCAAGTCATATGTCCACAATGCCACAAAGATACAGAATCATCTGGCCAAGTGCACAAAGTTCCCTCAGAGCTCACAATAAGCAACCCCAAGTGTCCCCCTACTGCTTTTCAAAGTAAAAATAATGATTCAGGCACCTTATCAACAGCATTTTTTGCCTTCCACCAGACACCATGCTTTGTCTACTCGTTTGCTGGATGACGAATTCAACAGAGTGCAAGCAAAGTTCAAGCCAAATATAGAGAAAGCAGATTGCACAACAGCCTTCTCCAACTGGTGGCAGAATGTACGTGGGCAAGGAATAAACTACTACATCATGGCGGGCTTCCAGTGGCGTAGCCCATAGAACACCTTCCACGTGCTCATTACGAGCCGAGACGTAGGCTGTTTGAATCCAACCGCCAGCCTTTGTTGCATGTCTCTCCCTCTCTCTCCTCCTAGTTCTTCCTGTCTCTCTACACTGTCCTATCTAATAAAGCTGAAAAAGCCCAAAAAACATATAACATAATAATAATAATAATAATAATAATAAACTACTACATCATCTCCAAACCTCAGCCAGTATTCTGCAAGAGCACTGATATGAAGGACAACATAATAGGTTTAGGACTTGGATTTTCCATTCTAGCTTGTAAAGTTGAGCTACACACCACTGTAAACAATACATTTTCATACTGCAGTATAGGTGAGTATGGTAGGTCAATACAGTTGAAACGGAATTACTTTTATTTTTAATTTCAGCAAATAAATTTCAGTCTTCACATTTGTTTTCACTTCTGAATAAGAGGTTTAGATAACTTGGACTTGTTTGAGGTAAATCAAACCTGCATCATGACAATGCCCCATAGTTGTGAAGCAGCAGTAGCTGTGAAGCTACTGATATGGAGAAAAGAAAAAAAAAAACCTCTAAAAAAACAGAAACCTTGACAATGAAGCAGGTGTGTAAATCAGAACCAATAAGAATGATTTTTTGACTACAAAAAAATAAAAATAAATGATTGTTTAACAGTGTTAAATGCACTTGAAGGCAGTCAGAAGGCTGGGTAGTCAGAAGCAACATCCGCAGACTGTTCCCTCAGTGATGACATGAGGTAAGAACTAGCTAGCTTCAAAGTTGCAATTCCTCCCATGTATCATTTTAGGGCTTTTTTGTTTTACATGCGTTCATAGACAGTGAGTTTATTTCAAATACTTAATACAGGACACAGAAAAGAACAGTTTCCATGATGTTTCTTATGGATCAAAGTCTGCTTATTTTTATATGAGCATTAAAAACAACCCTGGCAGAACCTCATAAAATGGTATTGCATGCATACAGTGAAAATATTTCATGACTTGACTGGAAAAATATGCTTATTGCAGTTAATTCTAAACCCTTTAATAAATCAATACTTTTATAAATGTGCTGTGTCAGAGTGGGTTCAGTAGCTCCTCAGTCAACAAAAAACAAAACAACTCATATCTGAAGAAAAACACGTTTTCAACGTACAAAAATGCCAAGTTACTCATACATTCAAAGCACTGTCTAAAAGTCATTCATGCAAAGTCTAGGCCTGCCATTAAAGTACTGATCTCAAAATTGGGCTTACAAGAAACAATATTGGCTATCTTACCTCACACCAATTAAGCAAACTGTATTCCAAAGCAGTGCATCCCAATGTTTCCTAAATTATTGGCCTTGTGGTTTCAATTTACCATCTGAAGAGAATGTGATCATTTTAACTTTGTGTGACATCAAAGTGTCAAATGGCAATCATTTATAGTGGAAATAGTAAACAATTTAGCTGTGTTACAAAATGTTTTTAAATGACTACACTATATGTTTGAACAACCAGCTGTATTCCATGATTAATACGTTAAGTGCTAGAGACAAGTAAAGTTTATCAATAAATAATATTTAAGTCCATTAAAGGGATTATCTGTTTTTCGGAATCAATGGTGCACGGCCCCTGGGTGCAGTCTATAGCCTCTTTTCCACTGCAGGGCCAAACGGTTCTGAGCACGGAGAGGAATGGTTCTGAGCACGGAGAGGAACCTGGAAACCGTTTGGCGCGGGACGCTTACAAACCGTACCCAGCACGATTTTCTCGGCACGGTTAGACGACCGTGCTCAGTGCAGCAGAACCATTCGGGTGTGCGAGCTTAATGATGTAGGTATTCACTGATTGGTTTCAGATTTACGTCAGTTTTGTGACTGGGCGCTGATCCACTGCGTCACTTGCTGTCGTCACTAGTTTTTCTTAGATACTTCCTAGTCCTGGTTTTAGATGGAAACAGAAACGGTAACCGTTCCCACGAGTCCTGAACAGCGCGGAACGGCACGTAGCACCCCTGGTGACCGTTCGGCGCTACAGTGGAAAAGAGGCTCATGGTGCAGCAGACTGGGTGGGGCTACTGAGTTTTGATATTTTCATGATTAGAGGCAAAGGCCGCACAGCTCACCACATATGATGCAGGTAGAAAATGGGCTGAATTAGGCTGAATAAATTATCAGGGGGAGTATTGCAGCTGGATTCAATCATGGCCGATCAAATGACCTCTTTTCATTCCCTTTAAGAGCCATATGCTCTGAGCCCTGTGCATACTGCCAGTTTCCTTGGTCTACCATTGCAGTGGAAAATGAGGATATACTCATCAGAAAAAGCTTCTCCTAAAATGTTCATGTGTGGGAGGTGCTGAGTAGGGATGCCACTTTTTCCAAAAATTGAGTTTGAACAAATCTCATAAATAAAAGAAATTTGTAAAAAGTTTTCTGCAGTCAAAAGTTTCAATGAAACATTGCCTTAATGTGTGATTATTATGGCCCACTTTACATTTCCCATTAAACCTGTAACTAACCAGCTTAAATGTGCTGTGAATGAGTAACCTTTCTGATTAAGACACAATCGTTAAATGTGTCCCCAGAAAAGTGGGCAGCGTAAAAAGCTAGCGCTTTAACTCAAAATTGAAACGTAAGCTTCCAGGCACCAGCACAACTGTTTAAGAGCCTTATAATTCTTCATTTCCTCATCTCCTTGGAAAAGAATTAATGTTGTTTACTTTGGTCAATATCGATGAGCCCTTTTTAATGTTTGTCTAATTTATACTTGGGAAGGAGGTGCATACTAAGTGAATAGTCAAAGTTCAAATCATTTACATGTATTCTTTAATTCTCTGCAATGGGAACTATATGAAGGGAAGCTGATTACAGAAAAGTCATGGCAAATGTCCTGAAACAGATGGGGAACCCCCTAGATTAAAGACAACATTCCCAAAATGCATGTGCCAGTCATGTGTCTCCAAAAATACTCAAAGACAATGTGCGTGTGTGTGTGTGTGCGTGCATGTATGGGTGTGTGTGTATGTGTGTGTGTGTGCCTGAGTATTAAAAAAGTTACTGCTGAGGAGTTTGATCTGGGAGTAAACAAGGATGATCAAACACAGAACAATTTTGTGTGGGCAGACAAGAAGTCTCATCAGAACAGGTGGATTCAATGGTTTCGAGACTGTGCTCCCCCTGGTCTGATAGAGGAATTGTCGAGAGGAGGATGAGTGATGGGACTGCACTGTGGGTGCCCCCAATCCAAGGCTGTTTAATTAGACATGTGTAACCTACTCAGCTGTGGCTCTGGATGTTAAAGCAGGGAGATAAACCATATCTGTACATATAACAGCAGAATTTCATTCCATATGCAGCCAAGTCCATCACCCTCACCTTAGTTATTTGTTACGCACAAATGTATATGTTCTCAAGAAATATTTTAAACACCAACTGATTATTTAGATAAATAAGGCAGGTTTTTCTATTTTTGATCGAAACCCACTGGGATCAACCATGTCAAACTGAATGATACTTCCACACGTGCTTTCATGTTTTTTCTTTGAAATGTTTAATTGGTCATAAACCCAGCTTAAATCTGTGGACACATTTTTGGCAATTTCTTTAAAACAACATAGCTTACCTACTTTTTACATATTTATTACTGGTGTGCTTATGTTTAATTAATAATAAACACAATAGTGTGTTCGCTGGAATTGTAGTTTATTTTCAGCATAAAATAAGATGCATTTCATTGTCAGTAATAAGTCTGAGGTTTCACTTATAATGTTGTGATTGATCAATCTCATTGTTAATTCAGTTGTGTTAGGTCAGATTGGGCTTTAGGATTTCAACATTACTTGTGTTTGTGTAGCGTGCAAGGTATTTATTTACAATTCAAGCTTAGCCTTCAGTATCTGTGGTGTTTGCCTATACCAGATGTGCTACTATAATATGGTAGAAATAGTGTGAATCAACAATTCACCAGATAATGAAAAATCTTACAGCAGTTTTGTGATTATAAAGAGTTGCATCTTATCACTCAGTTTGATAAATCACGCTCTACTATATATAAACTTTGACTGTTTTTTGAAGCGCTCCTTTTTAATACCTTTTTTGTTAATGGTAAGAACTCAGCAGGTGTCAACAGTGGCCTGACTGGAAGGATAAGTGGGCGATGTTCTGAACAGACCCCCCTCTCTTGCTTTATGTTACAGCTGAAAGTGTACACACACTGCTGCAGGAAAGACAATAACATTGCTCATTAGGCGTCTTGATGTGCTATTCATTACTCCGTGGAAGAGCAAGAATTTGTGTCAGGCACAGAAATATGAAAACTAAGGAGCCTGGATGTATTCACAGCTAATTTATTCCCAGTCATACAGATAGAAACTTAAAACACTCACACACACACATTTATGATTTATTCACGGAGAGAGCAACTTCAATGCTCTCACACACAAACACTCAAGCAGAAAAAACTCTCATATTTACATGCACATAAACGTGTGTGCCACATGTATACATGTGTGTGCTCTCACGTACACAAATGCACTCACACATACTCTGCAACACATTCACTGAAAATAGTTCCACATTTTCTTGTGGGACATTATTAAAACATGATTTTGGGATAAGTTTATTTTTCAAACCAAATATCATTACCATATCTATCCCAATACAGTACATTATATATTCTAGCACCATGTAGTTTGGAGAAAATCATATTGGTGCATTAAAATGCAAGGTTCACCCTGGAAATCTAAGGAATAGCTCAAATAAGACAGGACAAATAGTGACAACTAGCCCATAGACAAGACATTCCTTTGTTGCAGTGGTTCAATCTATTTCATAATCAAAGCTCTGACTTTTTAAAAGGTTTACAATGACTTGTTAGCAGTTGCTTCTTATAATTACTTACAACAGAGGACATAAATAAAAGATGGAAGAGTCAATATATTTCCCATTTCAGCCTTGCGTTTTTGTTTAACCACCATTGGTAGGTTACACCATCAATATCCGTTGAGGGATGTCCCCCTGGGGTTTGTGACCCGTGCTTACTGGGAGACCATAACACCAGGGGATTAATGCGTCATGGAGTTCTGACCTTGGCACGGGTGCATTTTAAACCATCAATTTAACTAACATGAATCCATTTGTATTGGCTGATTGCAACACATTACAACAGTACACCAGCTCAGTATTTTATTTATTCATTTTTCTTTCAGTGTCAAACATAAAAATGCTTGTTTATTTCCTTCACTTCAAGCCTTTTTTGGTTTTCCACGCTTGTATAATATCATGCTTGTGTTAATTTTTTCCCAGAGAGAAACCTCTTTGTCTTATGAATGAATGTTTCTCTGGTTTCTAAGCATGCACCTCATTTGCGTTTATATTAGTTGGAACTGGCTGGAGGATTTGCTACACCCCATCTTCATTAGCCTCTGCGATCAATGTCACAATATATGTGATGGATCGCTATTGTTCTGCCTTGTCTGAAAATGTTCTTTCACATCTGCTGAGGAAAGTATTTGATCTTTCAAGAGACCAGCTTCAGTTGTTTTGACAAAATTCAAATAATGTTTTGCTCCATTCTTCATCTTTTATAACGACAAAATCAAATGGTCTTTCATTGTCAATAGTGATTTGAGAGCTTGTTTTGAGCAGTATAGGTTTGAAATGTCAAGTTTTAAAGAGGAAAATTTTCCAGTGTTTTCAAGTTTTACTGTAACACTTTAAAAGAGTGCTAAATCTATTTTATAGCAAAATGAAAGGACAAAGGGTAAATTGTAAAAGTAAATACGTTGCTTTTAATTTTGCTGTCTGTAATGATTTAAATGGGTAATAAACACTAAATCATGGTTTTTGAGATGCAAAACCAGAGTATTCTGTCTCAATTTGATACATCACATTAGTCATATTGTTTTAATAAAATAAAAGTTAGTATTAGCAGACAAAAAGTCATGTGGTGGGCTGTACAAATAAATCCAAGAACACCGATTTTAAGTTTTATGTTCTCCTGTGCAAAAAGATCAAGCCAATGAGGAGAAAAAACTGGTTTTATACCTTTAGATGCGGACCCAGTGAGCACAAGCCCAAATGTAGACAGAATCTAGATGTCTAGAGGGGTGAACTGTAGGTTGAGAGATGTTTTCACATGAATGGACCAGGTTAGCTCCTACTTAGCTCAACTTTTACCCGGATATAGCCTGGATATTGCCTTGTCAGCTAGTAAACTTTCACTTTTCAAACAAATGTAGCTGGGTTTTCACCCAACATCTGAAAACCCGGCAACTTTTGGTTGAAAAGTTTAAAAAGTTTTCTAACTGACAAAGACATAGCCAGGCTATATCTGGGTAAGCCCTGAGCTAAATCAGAGCTAACCTCAGCTAACCGACACCGTTTAGGTCAAAACATGTCACAACTTTTTGTCATTTGTATAATATTGTGAATCTTCTGACTGTTAATACTAACTCTATGGAGCAAGACCGATGTTTTCCCCCATTGTGGGGGCGTGGTTTGTTCTTGCGCTGTCTCAATGATCATGAACACATTAGATTCACACAATGCTTAATACAATCTGATATAGCCAGCTCTCCTCAATTAGACTATAGGCGAGTAACAAAATTATTTTCATTTGCATCGTAAAATTGTGTGCATTTCCTACAGGGGCGGAGACAGGGATGGGCAGGGTTGGGCATTGTCTGCTCTAGTCTCTGTAGTCTTGCAATGTTCACATAATGAACTAGCAATAAATTACTCCTGGTCCTGCACAAGTTCTCCACAGCCAAATGCATACGTCACAGGAAATATTAGTAACTCAATATGCAATATTCCCACTTCTTTAAATTTATAATAGCCTCCGAGCATGTAAAACTTATGTTGAGAGTGTATTTCAAACATTATTCATTTAATTATTTGTGGTATTTTCTTTGGCAGTAAGCCTGGCATTGTCTCCTTTTCTGATATGCAAAGATTACAGGGAATTATGTCTGTGTACAGTATGTCTTTGTACAATTCCAAGTGTCTTTTTTTATCATGTGACGATGCAGAACGACGTAACTGTAGTTAGCTAGTTTTGGCAGTAAAATCTTAAGGTCAGGTACAGTGATTTCAAACCGTGCCTGTTTTCGGTGCTTTGTGGTCCGATGTGTTTTTTTCAGTGACCATCTGTTTACATCTGTTTAGCTATTCTAAAGACATTTGCAATTGAGAATCAAGATTTAGGTTTATGTTTCTCTATGCTAATGCTACAACCTCTTAGAAAAAGCAACCAGTCAGTTGTTTGATGTGTTTTGTTTTCTGCTCACAACAATACTGAAATTGAAATCGATGTGTGATGTGTGCTCATTAGCCTACATTTGAAAAGAAAGCCCAACTAATATTTCAAAATGCCCACCCTGTCAATGCATTTTAGAACTGTCCCTGATATTTTACCATAAATCCCAGATTTTTCTATATAGCCTAACATATTAGCATCAACTTGTAAACTTTCCGATGCCCATCACTGCATTTATATATCCTATATAGCCTAAAACAATGTGACTAACACACAACCAATGATTGAGCATAATTGAGTTTGTGATTTTAGACATTACCTTGTGAAATTAATGCATTATTGCAGTGGTAGTGTAACCCGAATATTTGGGAGAGGCTGTTCTCCAAGTCTCGGTCGAGGCGAGGGTATAATGAACTGGGCTACAGTGGGTATCGTTAATTATATTATTTAATGGAAGTAGCCAATATGGCAGGAGAAGTAGCACATCAGCATGTTACAAAGCACAATCCTCAAGAACTCTAGCTGTACACCAAGGTGTTGCCTAATTAAGGTCCCAGAGGGAACACACAAGGGGGAACTAAAATATTTAATGAAGACTGAATACAATATACACACAAATGGAAATGTATAGACTTAATAGTTCAATGTAAATAATTCAGATATTGCCAGTTACAAAAATGACAATTATTAAGATTTAAATAATACACATGGCTGATACAAACAAAGGCTACATAGTATACATTTTTTAGCGATATAAATACAAATTAAACGTGTTGGCTGCAGTTTCAGACCACAGGAATCTATCATCCAGAACTGCTTCTTCCTGGTCAAGGACGCGGGGCGTGCTGGACAAGAGGCAGGAATACACCCATGACAGGTCACCAATCTATCACAGGCACACAATTAGCCTAGCTGCATGTCTTTGGACTGTGGGAGGAAACCCGCACGGACATGGGGAGACACAGAAAGATCCAGGCCGAGATTCAAACCCAGGACCTTTTGTCTGTGATGCTACCATAGACCGTATAAAAATATGGACGAAGTGCTTCATGACGTCACCCACTGATTTGCTATGGTTAGTGCTCACTGGCGCATGAAGCCCAAACTAGGGCGCAGCCACATTGCCCGTTGCAACTAACGCAAGCGCAGTGGAGTGAAAGACGAGTCCAGGACTACAGGAAAATCCACCCCGACTACCTTACATGGTAATTAGACACGCCCACGTCTGGACAACAAGCGTGGCCTTGCAACCACAGAACCGTACTGTCATAACATTTCAAAAAAGTTAATTGTGCAAGATACATTTAGTGTTACGATATTTACATAGAAAAATAGATAAAATAAATCATTAGCTAACTAGTTATATAGACAGATAGATAACAGAACTCTAGATAGCTAGACAAATGTATTACGAGATAACTAGCTAGAAAGTTAGCTAGATAGACAGATAGATCGATAGCAAGACAGTAAGCTTGCTCCCCCTAGCTAAGCAAATCCCGCTAGCTTGTCTTCTTAAAGAAGCTTCAAAACTGCTTACAAATCTGATTTCACCAACAACATATACAAATTATAAAAGACGAGACTTTATGAGAATCAACTGAAACCCCAAATTGGTCAGAAATCGCGTTTTGACATAAAACCTTGTTTATCTGAAAATGTCTCAAATGTATTAACCGACAGAACTGGAGAGAAGAACCCTTAGAATAGCGGTTAGTACAGTTGAACACAGCACACATCATTTTTGGACCTTGGACTTTTAAATGGTGAGATCGTATGTAGCTAGCTAATCGGAATAAAACGACACAGCATCACACCTGCCGCTGAAGCACTCTGCCTGGCTGCGAGGATGGGGAAATCCTTATACGGTAGTAGGACAAGCCACATTGCACGCACTGAAATTAACCCAGATTTGGGACTTTTGGCGGAATTTTTTTTTAAATCAGACCCAGGGGAGACATTATAAGGGATGGGATTAACTAGTTAAACCATCATTTCTCATGTAAAAAATTTATTGACTTTATATTTCCTCATATTGGCCTCTTTTCAGGCTTTCCCCATTGACTTAACATTGGGTGGGCGGGGTTTCAAGTTCTTTTTGCAACCAGGCGTTGCAGTTCACGCAGTAGCCACTGGGGTAAAAGGCTTCACTCACAGAGGCGAGTTGGATGCTACTCACTGCACCATCGTGCCGCCCCCTTAAAGGGAATGAAAATGAATCCAGCTGCAACACACCCACTGATGTTATATTCAGCATAATCCAACCCATTTTCCACCTGCACCAGGCAATTTGAGCTGTACGCTCCTAGTCTCTGGTCATGAAAATGGAAACATTAAATAGCCATGCCCAGTGCATCTACACACTGCACCATTGACTGCACCCATGCATTGCGCAGTGTTCATTCTGGAAAATACAACCCTTAGAGTCAACTGAACCTTTTTTTAGCTTTCTTGTACATGAACTGATGCAACAAGACACAGCTGACAAAGAAACGTATGAACAGCTAATGGTCAAATTACTTCTGGTCTCCCAAAATGGGAGGAGTAAGCATAAAAACAGCAATTCCTACATTTTTCATCTGATATGGATGTAAATGCCCACAAATTAAAGCTGACAGTCTGCCGTTATAACCTCATATTCCTTGCTTCATTTCAAATCCAATGTGCTGAAGTACAGAGCCAAAACAACAAAATATTTGTCACTGTCCAAATACTTACAGACTGCAATGTAAACACGCACACATAGAACTGAACTGTAAACATCTAGTTATACCTGAAATATAAATACCTTCCTTACAGAGTTTATGGGTATGTGTTCTTTTTTTATTTACAAAAATTTATTTAAAATCAATTCTAAAATGCATCATATAATCTGCTTTATTTGCAGCCTGATTTATGTCATTGTTAAACTGCCTCTGATCTCAGAACAATGCAAATGGCCGGATTTCCGCTCTGACAAAGCATCATAGGTCCCAAAGGTAAAATCTGAGGCCGTTAGCCTGCAAAATCTATCTTTCACAGACGCCTCTCACCACACATTGGATAAAGCCCAATAATTCTGTTGGCACATTTTCATCAGAAAGAAGGATTGGATCAATGGAATTATAAAGCAGATTTAGAAATTTAGCATTTTGAGGAATTCAATTTGGGGAGGGGGGGAGGCAGTGTCAATGCTTTTTGTACAATGATTTGATTATCCCTGAGCTTTGAGAGGTGGTCCCTGTACAACAGCTGGGATTATGCGATTACAAAGTGTCAATGGCAGTTTTGGTGCCCTTGCTGTTGTACTGTTCCAGGACTACTTATATGAGTTGCCCTTAACTTGACATTGGAGGCTGTGAACAAGAAAAACTGAACCCGTTGCACTTAATTATAATGACACTCTGCCTTTCCGTCTTGTTGAGAGAGGACGAGAAAAAGTTGAAAAGTATTGCCATTGAGTGCTGAGTTTTACAACATAATGCTGTATGGGTGAAGAGAAGACAAAGTACAAACCCCATTACTTTCCTTACAAAATCTTCAGTGCAATGGACAAGTGATGCAATCAATCTAAAGTCAGGCTAATTAACTTTAATTTATATTGTTAAATTATTTCTTGATTTGGTCTAATTAATTTGGCCTGACAACCTGTTGTGGGGGGCTTGGTCTGGGATTAGCAATCAGGGCAATCTGGGGCCATGCATGCTGGTTAAGAGGGCACACACAAACCTGGATTGTGTTTCCTAGTCAGCTGGATGTAAAAAAGTGTACTTTAGTAGTATGTCATTTGTGAACAATTTGTTCTTTTTGAATGAAAAAGAACAAAAGAAACTGACTCACCTCCATGTAAGGATTTGTTCCTTTGGTTCGTCTCTCAGTGAGTTGCAAACATGCCATTCGCTGAAGCAGCAGCTACTCCTATTAAACAATTTTCACCATTTTGCTCTGTTGTCTGCAGTAGCCGTTAGCCAGTGACAGTATGGATCTGCTTGAGTGGGGCGTGCTCTCCGAGCCCCTCCCTTTGGTTTGACTGAAAGTAACAATTCCTGAACTGAAAGCAGTGGCAGCAATGAACGAATTGAGGAAGGAACTGGCTCCACAATTAGTTGCGCAGTCACTGCAGCTCTACCACTCTCCCTCCCCCTAACATATTCATATTGCAATGACGAACACTTGCCTGAGTAACATTAAAAGTAATTGGCTTACTGTTAACTCTTTGATTGCGTGATATAATGTATCCAAGTCAAATGTGAAGTATGTTTTCAGTATGCATTTCGCAAACAAATTCTGCACCAAAAAGCTCCCCCTTTCCCTGATGTCTTCATATTGCAGTGATGAACACTAGCCCAAATCAAATTAAAAGCAATTTGTTTTCAGCCCAGCCCAGCGCTTTGATTACTTGATATAATATTGTAAATAAAATGTGAACAAGAGTATTTCTGTACCAATAAAGCTACACATTCATCAGAAACTGCCACACACAGCTTAATATTGTGCTTGTTAAAATAAAATAGCCTACAGATTATATTTTTTTTACAATGAACCCTTTGTTGGTTGCAAATGATTTTGTAACTTGCGCCACATTAGTAATAGGACAAAAACCTGCCCAGATATATTTATTTTTAAAAGTAGGTTAAATGTTGGACAAAAACATCTGGCGGACATAACAACGGTGTACTGTAGGAATTCACCTTCAAAGGATAGCAGGTGACTTATTTCTGAGCAGTCCTTCACTGAACCAGTTTGAGAATCAGCCTGCATGACCGAGTTGAGTTCTCTCTTCAGTCACCTAGTTTCCCATCACTGCACAACTCTGTTTCTTGTTCATGAAGAACATTAGTCTAAAGCTGGTACCAGTCACTGCATGACTCTCGCTCTCGTTCACTAGGAGCCGGAGTCAGAGATTAAGTGCGAGAACGAGAGTGAAGTCGAAACCAGTCACTGCATGACTCTCGTAGTCATTCGCAGGAGTGCGAATGAGAGCAGTGAGGGAACCAGTAAATTAATCCATAAACAAAACCTTTTAGAGAACTGAGTCAAATGATTTGTGCCCATGGTAGGAACTGTAACGCCCACCACTAGTATGTTTCTTTTAACAGTAGTGCTTGAGCCTGAGAATATCCCATGCCAAGAGACTGCTAGGGAAAAGCCCAGCTGCAAAGCTTCTATTACGGTTTATTTTTACTTTAATGATTTATTTTATTATTTTAACCAGAATCCAACAAAGAAGAGCCATGGAATTTAGATTGTTTCAAACCGTCTCCTCACTTTCTGTCTCTGGCTCTCAACAATAATAAATACATGGGTGGAAACCAGATTTATTGCATCTTTGTCTGTCCAGTTATTCTGTCCCTCCCATAGATGTGTTACAGCGTGTGACACTGATTAACAGGCAAATAATTTAGTGCACTTACAGAAAAAGGACCAGTGTGCATACATTATCATACACTTTCAAAATGAGTGATTATTGGATAATTGATCAGTGATTATTTTAAGATGAGACTGCATAAAAATGAATTAAATTGATAGTGATAGAAATGGATATGATAGTGCTAAATCAAGATTATGGCTAATTTTGTATGAATGCACACCTCTCACACTAAGAGTACGGATGCACAGGTTGAGAATGAATGGTGGACCTTGTGGTTTATAATTTTCTTCTTTCACTTGAGCAACACTGAGTTCTTTTACTGCTATAAACGGGATCCTTGGCATTGTATAATCATCCCTAGTTTTATTTTGTTTGTTGTCTTTATTTGTTGTATAGTTCTTATAGCGTAGCACAATTACGTAATTTACCTAGTTTTCAATTAAAACTGGCCCATAATAAACATTCAGGAAATGTTTTATTTTAATTGTGATGGAAGAAAATTGAAAATTTTATGAGTTTGAACAAATTTATGAGATGCATTCAAACTCATTATTTGAAAAAGTGACAGCTCAACTTTTCACATCTTCTGCAAAAGTACGTCTTGGGAGACACTTCTGATTCGTAGCCTATATCCTTATCCTCGTCTTCCATTGCAGAGGTAGACCATGGAAATTGTCCACACACGGCTCTTAAAGAGAATGAAAGGTGAACATTTGTTTAATGAATGAATGGAACACACCCACTGATAATATATTGATCATAATCCAGCCCATTTCTACCTGCGCCGCTCTGCACA
Source organism: Anguilla anguilla (assembly GCF_013347855.1). Lineage (NCBI taxonomy): Eukaryota > Metazoa > Chordata > Actinopteri > Anguilliformes > Anguillidae > Anguilla > Anguilla anguilla. Next base: position 27,881,188 of record NC_049206.1, on the reverse strand, counting down.
CTTTGAGCTGTGTCACTCCTCGCCTCTGGTCATGAAAATATGAACATTCAGTAGCCACGCACAGTACACCCATTCACTGCGCCATTGACTGCACCCATTGATTCAGGAAAATAGAGTCCTGGAGGTGAGGATTACCATTCCTAGTGGGATGTGTCAGATTTCATTCCAACATTTACTTTGAATTATTTATACAATGAGCTCTATAACATTTGGGGCAAATCAAATACATTTTTTTTCTTTATTTAGCTCCGTACTCCATTTTTGATTTGTAATCGCAATAATTCACATGTGGTTAAATGCACATTCTTCAGAAATTACATCATGTTTTATACATAGCCATTTAAGGGCACCATAATGTTTGGTACATATAATGTTATGTAAATGAAAGTAGTCATGTTTAGTACTTTGTTGTATATTCTTTGCATGTTACAAATGAAGTCTGTGACCCATGGACATCACCGGGTGCTGAATATCTTCTCTGCTGATGCTCTGCCAGGCCTGTACTGCAGCCATCTTCAGTTCCTGCTTGTTTTGGGGTCAAGTAGTTTTCTCCTGAGCATATGATATGCAGGAAAGATGCTTCTGTACTCTTCAGAATTCATTCTGGTGAAGCTATCAGCAGTTACGTTATCCATAAAGACAAATGAGCCAGTACCTGTGGCTGCCATACATGCCCGAACCATAACACCCTCACCTCCATATTTCACTGAAAGGGAAGGGGCGCTATATACATTGGGCATTCAAGTCATATTCCTTGATTTTAAAAACTGCTTATCATTTTGCAGCAATGACAACATAAACATTCCTCCATAATTACTGATAAAGAACATATGATGCCAGTTCTTCTCCCTTCTGATTCTGTCCATTGACAGTTACGATTAGAACCCATTACCATCTGGTCTTTGATATGGCTTCCTGCAAATTGTCATTTAGAGTGACTCATGGTTCTTTTAGCTTGTCCACTCAAATGAAGTTACTGTAATCGCTATCACATACATTCTTCCTGATTCATCTGGCACATCTCCCATTTGTAATTCTGTTAATGACAAGGATGGGTCTTTATCATTTTGAGAATGTATTTAGATGCTCACCAATGTAAAACGGGACATAAAAAGTACTTAATTGAGCATGCCATATGTTGTGGATTCAAAGCTGTTTTCACTATCCTCCTGTTGGTACAATGGACTAAAAAAGACACGCTACAAAACTACAAGGCCTATGTGTCTACCTCGAACGGTGATACATTTAACCACACCTCCTACCACAACTTTCTAATTTACAGAAAGCCAATACTGTAAAACCGCAAAAATGCAGCCCTAAAAAAAAAAACAGAGGCTCTATGTGCTATTCCTCTCTCCCACTGGAATCACTCTCTTTGTACTTGGAACCCTCGCTTCAGTTGCTCACTCCACTCTCCCGTCTCCCTTTCTTGTGCAGCCCACATGCCGGGAAAAGTTTGTAAGGCCTGCAACTGAGCAAGGCACCCTCGCATAAACCCTCGGCTATCAGCCGAGAGCATTGCTGCCAGACTAGCCAAATCCCCGCCCAATTTGGGTTATTTTTTTATGTTATTGTGCAAGTGAAAATGGATTTGGGTGGTTTGTCATAATTTGGGCAATTTTATGTTATATTGGGTGGGTATTTTTTATCTTCCTCTTTCAGCTCATCATTTCCATTCATTGTTAAAGTGTGCTCCTGTTCTGCCTATTCCTTAGTTACCTGAAGCCCGTCAGTTGGTCTTTAGCAAATGGATGATTAACACTGCAGTTCACCTATACCTGTGTAACAATGTTTAAAATATACACAGGAACTTTGGGGCTTCTGTCTGCCAGACCACAGGACTGCTGAGCTATGTTCATCATTAACTTTTTTGCTCAGCCAAGTGCCTGTCCCCTTCCTCTTGAGACCCTTCAATAAACTCTCTGTGTGATCAATTAAGCATCAGCTTAGGGCAAGTAACACCCACTTTTTGGAGAAATGGGGAGCCCCATTTAACAAGCTTAAACATTAACACAGTAATCAATGGCCTATCTATCCATGTTTCATTGACCGTTCTAGTACCACAAGCCAATCAAATGTTTGTGTGGCCAAAATAATAAACCAATGACATTACAGAGATCACACGTGGAGTTCCATCGCATCAGTGATTTTTAAGCATAAAACTCATCAAAAAACCTAAGAACTTTGCTCTGAGGTAAGGCGTTGCCTAACTTACCAGTCGCAACTCCTTAAGGAAATTGCTGGACTTTGCTGCGCTTCCTAACACACACCTCGCTGGAGACCTGCCTGAGTTGGCCAGCCACCTTCCGCAAAATAACCCAAGCCGGTTTATTTTCCATCAACAGCTGTTTGAGGAACACATATCTACATACTTTCCCTCCCTATCTCCCTTGCGGCTGGGCCCAAGTGGAAGATTTGTGCACATCCCAAGTCATCCTGACTGGAACCAGTCACAAGTTTCTCAAGTCTCTGCACACCTGCCACGGACCCTGGGACCAGCTGATGAGCTGACGCATCACCAAACGGAATGAAGGACTGGCCTCCCTTATTATCACTATTAAGTATTGAAATGCATTTTATTTAACACTGACATCAAACTATAGGATAGTGTGAAACTTGAAATACCTGATTAGGTTATTTTACTGTTGTTTGTTGTTTTATTTTGTTTGTTGTGCGTATGTTGGGAATAGAAAATTCCCTGACCTTGTAGTTTTACGTTGTTAAAACTTTATTTTATGGGACTGAATAGATGAATTAATCACGTAAGATAGAGTAGCCTGTAACTAACCCATAACACCAATTAACTTTCGTTAAATAGTGGTACTGCTAAAATGTTAATAAAATGCTTATTAGAATTAACATTATTCTTCATATTATACAAATAATTTGTTTTCAATCAGCCTACCACATATTCATTATCATAACCAATAAATGTACGTGCTCCTTCCATTTTGCGCGAATCTTAACAGACCTGTTTAAATAATGGAAATTATCAAATCAAAACCATCTCTCGCAAACTTTAAACATCCATCTCCTGCAGCAGCGCACTTAAACAACAGACATAACCCACAGACATGTGATTCATCAGTAAGCTCTCTGCAAGCCACTCCACCTTGTCGGACCATGTAAGGACCGACTTACCGAGCCCATTCGCTGCCTTCATTCAGACTTAATTTTGGAGTGGAAAGAATCCTGAAGAATCCTATCCAGGATGTTTACATCTACAGATTCCATTTTCTTTCAAATGCAGCCAAATAAAAAGCCAAAAGCTAACATTAGCTAGCTAGTTAAATCATTAACGTTTAGGCTTGAAGCCAATTATTAGCGATTAGTTAAGGTTTTGGTTTGCTGTAATAAACACAAGCTAACACTAATACAAATTTTTATGATTTACAACTCACATATATACAACTCACCACCAACACAAAATGACGCAAGTTGTCCATGGGAAGTAGAATCCCAAAAGCACCACAGCAAATTTTGACAGGCAGAACATTTTTAAACTGACACAGTCTCATTTCCTCACTCTGTCTAAGCTAGCATGCCTGGCTGGAAAGAAAAAAGGACCACAGGCTCAGCTGCAGATGTTCACAAACTAGGCAACTTGACACTTTTATCATCATCTTTTGAATGATGAGACAATGTTATGATTAAAGTTTTGCAACATTTTTTTAGTTTCATCCTTAGCATGAGTGTCATCTTATTATAGGCCTATATAGCTGATGTGTGAGAGAATCACATACATGCACAGTACTTGGCTTCATGCAAAATGTGCTAGATATGACGAATATGAACCAGCTGCAATTTTTTTAATGGTTCCATGTTTAATTTAGCAGTGTTTACTTTCTTCACTGGGACAGAGAGAAATGAAGAGATTTAAACAAACCCACATCACCTTTGGAAAGGATCTCCATAGAGGAAAAAAAGAAAAGAAAATTAAGTGATGTAGACAAGAGAGCAGATACAGTGAAGGAGGAACTGTTGGAAATGTGGCTGTCACATTTCAGTCATGCTCAAATATAATAATTTGATCCATTTCAATTAAATTTAAAAACATTTGCTGACATATCCAGGGTTGGACAAAAAAAAATTGGAAACACCAGTTTTCCATAAGGACCATACCAGTTAATGCAGTCTCCATAGAGATGTCATTGAAAATGTTTTTTTTTTTTTTTTTTTAAACATTTTGTCTAGGGACACAGGAGAGGAAACAGAGAGAAAGGAACAAACAGTTGGTGAAAGGCAAACAAGAGAGAGGAGCAATAGAGCAGGTCCTTCCCAGAGGAGAGAGATAAGAGGGAAGTGACAGAAAGGGACAGAAAGAATGTAGTCAAGACAGAGAGACGAGACAAACAGAGGGAGAGCCCAAGGAAACTTACTGATGAAGAGAAGTACAACATTTTTCAGAACAGATGGCCCAGGGACCATCATAATTACCCTCAAACTAAGTTTTAAGACAGGCCTTTCAGATATAGCATGCAGTGTGAAGCAGAATACCTCTGGCTACACTACCTTCCATGGGAGGATGCTGCCTACTGTTCTGTGTCTATAATGTTCAATAATCAGAAAGGGTCACACACCAAATTCCAGAAGAAAGGGACTGGAAGAATGCTGTTTGGGGATAAGCGGTGAATCATCACAACACCCCAGGGCACATGCAGGCTTTAGATCTTGCAGAGAACTTCCTTTGCCGTTACAAAAGGAAAGAAGCAAAACTTAAATTCTTTCATCAGCAAGCCATACTCAGACAAAGTTTCTGCAATCCACAAAACTCTAACTTCCATCCTTGATGTCATAATCAATCTGGGACAAAGAAAGGTGACAAGGTGGATTATTTTCAACTCCATCCACACTTAAACAGCAAGGTGCCTGGTACGCAAAAGCAGCATGTAAAATTCTTCAAATTCATTGAAAATGAGAGATACCTTTCTGCTCTACTAAAGCTCAAAACCCAACTCTGATCAAGCATGTCAGATGAGAGGCTGTCTGGTATTGCTATGATGCATATCCACAGAAACATGACAGTGAATCCAGAGCCAGTCCTCAGGCATTGGGATGCCTCTGTGAGAAACGTGTGGCTGGCTAGTTACCAGTGTTTATGGAAGAAAACAAATGACTCATTATGACAAGGACATTTCTAACATGGTTTCTAATAGAAACCCAAAACCAAAACACATTAACATTAACAAGAACATTTCATAAAACACGCTCACAACTTAGAAAGCACAACAGTAAAAAGTAAAACTGAACATTTGTTAAAACAAGTAAATGAATGTGAAAACACAATGCCAAGAACAGAAACAAAATCATTTTGCGATCCGGAATGAGTACTGTAGGTACCGGCCATCTCATCCCTGATTGGACAAAATTGTTGTGTATCTGTTTGGACTTAGCATTGACTTTGCATGCACATATCTTGGGTCTGATTAGGCCCCATTGTTGATAAGAAATATCATGATCCACCCTGCCCTAATATTAATTTCATACTTCAAAAAAGATGGGAAAAAAGGAACATTTATGGAATTGCCTAATACAGGGTATGTTCCCCATTAAGCCCCTCTTATGCTTGCTATTGCCTGTTCAGATATTCTTGGCTGTTTAATCAATTTCAGAGTTATCAAAAAGGTACTAATATGATTAAATATACATTTTCTGAGACTGGGTTGTGCTGGGTTGCACAATGATAACCAGTGGGGACAAATTTCAAAAGTGGGAAATCACAAATCATTCAAAAAACAAACTTTTCAATATTAATTATGCATGACATGAAAGAGCTATTTGGAGAGATTAATTAAAGTAGGTAAAAGTATAACAGGGAAGTGCAAAACCATTTAACTTGGCCAAGCTAAATTCAATTAAAACCTTTTCAATAAAAAGGTCTTATGTTGCGAACTCCCAGTAAATGACAGTGGAACTTCTAAAATGCACTGCATTTCTCCTGTCCTAATGCATCATGACAGGAATTGATTTCTTTGACCCAAAGATCCATTGATGCGACAGGCGGTTGGCTAACATCATTTATCAGATGCACACAAACTTTTATCTGATAATACACTGAAGGATAATTGTGTATGATAGATTGCACCTGTAAAGCAGTATTATAGCTAACAATGCTCAAACAAATGTGATGGAAGTAGGGTGACTGATATGCCCAAATTATCACTGTTTTAATGTTTGGGTGACATAATACATATCTAAATATTTTGTGTTAACATGTTTAATAAACAGAGTAATCATGGCAACAGGATTAATAAATGTTTGTTTTAAAAGTCAATAGATTTACTGGAAATTTTTCAGTTTCTCTAAATATATTGATGAGTACAGGTAGTGTCTTTGCAGCAGTAATCTAATACTCTGAAGTCTGTCAAGATTTCAGGTTATACTCTGTTGGTGAAGACTTGAGCTGGGCCATGGTGACATCACTAGTATGGTGTGGAGAGGCTGTCATGGAATGGTGTCTTCAGGCATGGGAACTCATGGGTCAGTTATCCCTCCTGACTTCTCTATGGAGGTATTATTCTCTCAAAAATTAATAAATGTGACTGATCCAAAAATAAATATAGTTGATCCACAAATTAATGCAGCAAATCAATAAATAAATGCCTCTGATCCACAAATGAATGTATCAGATCCACAAATAAATGTAGCTGGTTCACATTTGTGCATCATCTGTTGCTTGCATTTATTTTGATTTTTGAGAAAATCCTGGTGGCATGATTTTCAAAAAATCCATGAATAGGTTATTTTTTCACTGAGTCCAGTCCAGCCAATCAGATTATAAGACGTTTCCCTAACACCGACATTACTGCAACCAATCACAGCATGTGTTCTCTTCAGGACTGAGTTCTTTAGCTACAAGACAGCTGCTCAGTAGGGAAAATTGCAGTAATGGCTATCTCTTTGATCAACGAATGAACCCTTGAAATCTTAAACCAAAGTCACGATTATATAGCCTGGTGCACACTACAGAATATTTGGGCCAATTCACCCCTCCTGACAATTGCTAGGGTGTTCCTGATTTGATGCTGATCCAAAACTATCATCTACCCAGATTATTCTGTAGTGTGAGGCTGGGTGCCCTAAGATCTCACTTCCAAAGAAAATCAGAAGATTTTCTAAAAAATTTTTGATGGCCCTGTCAGTCAGGGCCCTTGGAATTGTACAAATTTTCAACTGAGTGCAATGAAGCTCACAAATATATCCAGTGTATATAACATTAGATCGGAACTGCAATTACTGTGACAATTGTTATCAGTAGCTGATTTTTTTTTTCTGCTGGATGTTGGAATAGCAAATTAGGCACTGTTTCTAAATAACCAGCTCATACTGTTGATGCGTGTCAGTGTGTGTGTGTGTGTGTGTGTTTGTACTACTATCTTTGTGAGGACCAATTGTCCTCACAAGGATAGAAAGATGAGGAAAATTACGGGAAGTAAGGACATTTTGCTGGTCCTCACAATTTCAAGAGGCTGTTTTAGGGTTAAGACTTAGGGTTAGGGTTAGAATTACGTTAGGGTTAGGCATGTAGGGGTTAGGGTTAGAGGTTACGGAATGAATGTAGTCAATGGAAATCAGTCAAAAGTCCTCACAAGTATAGCAATATATACGTGTGTGTGTGTGTGTGTACTTTTAATGATTTGGGTTTTTTCAGGCTTAGCGCCCAGTCAGCCCTGAGCGAAACGTTATTGTCATCAACAAATCTTCTGGCAAATCGTATTCATGTATCGTAAAATTGATGTCAAAGGTGATCTGAACTGAGATTGGTTGAAGCTGGTCTCAGATAATTTTAAGGCCTATTGTGACACCTTGAATTTAACTCAAATTATTAACTCATAGAAGAAGCACAGAGCTCCTGTTGAACAAAATTGATCTGAAAAGTTTACTATAGCCGCTTTTCCACTGTAGGGCCGAACCGTTACCAGGGCCACTTCGTGCCATTCCGCGCTGCTCAGTACTCGTGGGAACGTTACGGTTTCTGTTTCCACCGTCGTGCTGCTAAAACCAGGACTAGGAAGTATCTAGTTAGGACAACAAGGGACGCGGTGGATCAGCGACGGCGTCCCGTTGTGAATGTAATATGCGCCAGTTGTTGTCGTCGCTCCCCATACTGTTTTGTTTTTGTTATGTTATATTTTGTTGGCTGACGAAATGGACAATGATTCTGTGTATTTTGGTCTGTTTTTGGTTTTTCTTTTTAGCGTATCCTCCACTGACCATCACTGTTGCATGCATTCAAAAAACTACTAACTAACGCTTACATTACAGTGTGAAATATCCACATTAGCCTATATAATACCACTAACCTATTTAAAACCTACTCTCAATCCAAAAATAACGTGTATAACCGAAATATTTTGAGCAGTAATACTTACATAGCAATGGTGAAATTGTATCTGTGTTCAGACAGAGACAGTAAATCAACGAGTTCAATCCGCTTCTGTTTTGCTCCAGAAAACGATGTCAGATAGGTCTATCAGCAAATATACGGCTTAGCTATGCCCAAAAGTCCTCAATAATAATAGTATTTCCCAAAAAATTACGAAAAATCGTTAACAACGTTTCATTAGGTGCAGCGTCTTAATGCGTAAGTGAATGCCATGATAAGAAAATTTTTGGTTACGCTGACCTATAAAACGCAATTCCAAAAGCAAAATTAGACATGTTATACATCGTTAGAAAGCTTATACTCTCACCTACTGAATAAATTAATTGTCAATCAAGCCAGACTGTACTAAAAACGGCAACAACGCCGTAAACGATTTGTGTGGTATTATGCACAGCTATTTTGAATTTTGAAATGGATTGTCCAAGACAATATATGACCACTCGGTCTCAAAAGGGACATCTCTACACGTAAAACCAATGGTAAGGTTATGTAGCCTATTTATTCAATATTTAGTCCCAGATATTGACTGTAGAATGACACGGTAGCCTATCATTTTTTAGAACTTTGTCCCGTTTATTTCGTTATTCAGTGAGCAGCGTTTTCACTGCTGTATATCTTATGGCTATTGTCGGGTTTATCTTTTTGCTATGACGGAGTACAATTTTTGATTGGCATTTTTATTTATATTAGCTTCTCCACTGACCTAGCTTACGGAAGAGGACGTGAAGAGACCGTATGCGGAGTCACAAAACTGACGTAATGTGAAACCAATCAGTGAATACGTCATTATGCCTGCCCACCCGAACGGTTCTGCTGCTGCTGTCTAACCGTGCCAAAATTATTGTGCTGTGCACGGTTTGTCATCGTTCCGCGCCAAACCGTTTCCAGGTAGAAACACCATTGGAACCGTTCCTCTCTGTGCTCAGAACCGTTTGGCCCTGCAGTGGAAAAGGGGCTTTTATTTTGCAACACTCTGTAGGCATGCTGTGAAGACAGGAATGCTGATTCCGCTGGTAGGGCAATGCACTGCAGTAAGTTATAGTGTGCCATACATACATACCTCCAATGCTCTGAAATTTTATGTTCAGTCCAGTCCCATTTCTGTTTTTAATATGTCAACGCTGCATTAATCCCTTGAATACACCATCAATAACAGCGACGTAGACACTCACACTCTTAGGGAGCGCAAACAGGCTCTAGATTCTGGATGTTTTTACTATGCTATGGTTTTCTGTGAATACTATATTCGAGAATGTTTGCAAAATGTGCAGAAATTTTTGATATGTTTGCTCACATGTGGTAGCTGTGCCAGGGATGCTGCGGTGTAAAGAGAAACAGTGACGTACTTAAGTATCTGTGACAGACCACGCTCAATCAGCCCCACCAGCCTCCATACTTACAGCACTGCAAGATTGAAAGACTTCCTTTTTGGTCTCGAACGTAGCAGAGTTGAAACCCTGTAAATGCAGTAGTGGCAGCCTTCATGGTAGCTGGTTCTGTCATTGTGGACAAATGTTGAATTCCCCCCTGAGAACAGGGAAGTGCTGCAGTTTCATACGCAGCCTGAGGCAGTCCTTCCCAAAGGAATAAATATGGGCTCTTCAGGGGTGGCCGCGTGGCTCTTCCTGTTAATGCTGATCCAGTATTTAAAGGGATCCACAGACTATATCAATGACAGCTGCCTTTCAAGGTAATACATAATTGCTTGGGAGGGAGGGGAACAAGATCTTAGTTTTTATTTACACAAACACTGGACAAGACTAATCCAGAAATATGTAAATACACACATGCCAAATAATGTATGAAAATAATTTTAAGTAAAAGAAAAGAAGTTTGAGCTACATTCTTCTCAGTTTGTCCAAAACTGTACTGACATCAGCATCTGAATTTTAATTTTTAAACCATATATCAAATCATTACAACCACATTGGTGCATTACGAATGTGAGATGCATCTAATGAATTATATTCTATGGTAAATTGTACCTCATTACATACAGTACATGGAGATTACTGTACTGGTTCAGTTTTATTTACAAATCTATTCATAGCAGACAGCATCTTATTTACATTCCTTTTTTGTTCAGATTTGTCATGTTCCGGTGTTCCTGTCTGTGTTTCCCCTGTTGGGCCGCCAGATGGCGGCACTTCTGTTTTGTGTCCTGCTCCCCCCCTGTTAATTGTATGATTGTTTCATTGTCTCGTTATCCCATCATTGTTCCCACCTGTGTCTTTTCCCCTCCTTCTGGTTTGATTGTTTTTTGAGTTCACCTGTGTCTTGTTATCCCCTCCTTTTTTGGTTTGATTGTTTTGAGTTCACCTGTGTCTTGTTACCCCTTGTCTATTTAAGTTCTCTGTTCCCTTGACTCGGGTGCTGGTTCCTTGTGTTTGTTTCCAATCTCTGTTTGCAAACCCATTGTATCTGCCTGCGTTTTTTTTACCTGTTTGTGGTTCGTTCTGATTGTTTGTTCGTAATCCATGTGTTCGTGCCTATCCCCTGGTGTTCTGGTGTTTTTGGATTTTTTCATTTTCTTGTTCCTGTGTTTGTTTCTGATGTTTCAGACCCTTTGTACCTGCCTGTGTTTTTTACCTGTTTGTGTTTTGTTTCTGACTTGTATTTGTTTGACCTACCTGTTTGTTTGAATTACCCTTGTGCTCTGCCTGCCTGCGTTCTGCCCTGACCGTGTTCTGCCCTGCCTGTATTTGTGAGTCCCTCTTGTTTTCTGCTTTGTTTAGTTATTTTTTGAGTTTGTGGTTTTGCCCATTGTGGCCTTGTTTGTTCCCTGTTTGTTTACCCGTTAGTAAAGTCTTTGTTAATTTTCCCCTTTTTGAGTTTCGTGTTTTTTTTCCCACTCTGCGCCTGGGTCCCAGCACCCGTACCGTCACAAGATTATTCTACACCCATCATGCAAAAACATAAATTTTATTTGCAGCATTATGGAAAAACATAGCGAAAGGGAAAAAAAAGCTTTTAATCACTTGAGTTGTTTTAGTAAATGAAGCTCGGATTGGCAAGAAATGATTTTACAAAACTCTGTCAAACTATGTTTATGATGAAAAAAATATATTATTCAATTTGATATTATTTCATCTTAGAAAGACATAAAGTCCTTAGTATAGCAATATTTCTAAACTGGAAAAAGTCTGGGGTAATGTCCCATGTTGTTCAAAGTTCATAGAAGGGTCAAAAATTAAGCCTAGATTTCTAGAGTTGGCCTTGACATTGGGTGCAAGTGGACTAATACACCGCTGATACACATGCATTATTAATTCAAACTTACAAAATCTAGGCCTGCCATTAAAAGTACTGATATCAAACTTTATGTGTCTCATCAAAGTGTCAGATAACAAAAATTGTCTCATGGAAGAATCATTTAAATTAACGTTTTAAACAACTGACGATAATTCCAGAAAGGACATGTTTATGCTTGGTCGTCAAGTTGAAGAGCAACCAAATTGATTCCTGGTATGAAAGATAAAAGTTATGAGGAAAGACTTAAGATGCTTAATCTCTTCAAGCTTAGTAAAAGGAGACTCAGTGGTGATTTGATTGAGGCTTTTAAATTCTTAAAGGGGGTCAACAAAGTGAACTACAAGAGATTCTTCAGGTTGAGTTCTGTTAGTAGAACGAATGTACAAAAATGGAATTTAGTAAAAGGTCAATTCCATACAGACATTAGGAATACGTTTTCACATAGAGAGTAGTCAATGTGTGGAATAGCCTGCCAGGTCATATAGTAGAGACAGAAACTCTGGGGATTTTCAAGACTAGGCTTGCTACAGTGTTAGATACTATCTAGTCTGTAGATAATCAGAGCATTAATTTAGTCAGGAAAATGGCGAGCATTGTTGGGCTGAATGGCCTGTTCTCATTATGTTATGTTAAGTTATGCTATGTTAATTTAGTGAAATGATGTGACAAAATTTGAACCAAATTCTCTTCAGATAGTAACATGAAAAAACACAGAGCTAAGTTACTTGAAATAATTTAGGAAACATTGGGTATCACTGCTTTGGAATACAGCTTATTTAATTCAGACTTCTGTTTCTTTGATGGTGCAGAAGTGAGGCCTTACCACAGCACTTTTACAATAAACTAGGCTTTGTTTAATACCCAAGACATCTTGTGCATGCATGGACACACGTTTAAGACTTATAAATGGAATAAGGTGTTTACATGATTTCCATTTGTTAATTATTAGAGGAATATGCAACCTATGTTATTTACATTTCACATATTTGGAATAAGGTTTTTTTGATTTTCAGAATAAGGTGTTTACATGGACTGTAACATAACTGGAATACTTGAAGGTGCAGTATGTAAGTTGGGAGAAAGGAAGTAGAAAAAAGCTAGATTTTGAAAAAAACTGTCCCACCCGCATACTGAAAATACACCTGTTTAAACTGCATCTTGGTTGACCTAATGCTGAATATTTATCATGGCTTTCTAGCCCTTTACTAGCCATTGAAACCATTTGAAGCACTACATGCTCAGTCTCCCTCTTGTGCCTAATATAAACTCTATGGTATAGGTGTATGTATGTACTGCTTCTGAGGAAATCTTGATTTAATGGCTCCTGTTGTTTGTGACCCTAATGCCCTACTGACTTGGCACAAGTTCTTTGTTCACTAAACATTTTATGTGTACACATGTAAGTCACTCCGGATAACAGCATCTGCTAAATCCCTAGATTTACATTATGTAAATACACTGACAGTTTCATTACCCATAGCCTAGCTGTAGAATAAGGTGAGGTATACCAGTGTATGTCATACAGCCATCTCCAACAAACTCTGGGGCTTGCGTGTAGTGTAAATAATTAAACACCCAAGCTATTGATTGAAATTTTACAGTAATACAATTAATTTTTTTCACAATGCTCTCACAATGATATGCTTATTTTTTCAGGAGTGTGGCAGTACTCTACAGTATTTCATGCACCAAAGGTTGAAAAGGTTGCAATGGACATTTTGCACCTTGGCATTGCCCAAAATGCGTCCTGTATTCCCATGTTTCTTCCTTGTTCATATGTCAAATGAAATACTTGTCAAACAGCTCAAATAAATTGAAATTGATTATTTAAGCTGAGTATGATTTATTTCCAACCATGGGCTCAATACCCATTTTTCTCACTTACTGTCTTTTGGTAGAACCTGCCACAGTAGCAGAACTTTTCTTGCAATTGGTTGATTTATTGCCAGGCAATAAACAACATTCACTGCTCTCTGTATGAGTAGTGAGCAGAAGTGGCATACAGTAATTTTACCCAGTTTATGAACTTGCATTCCCTTTTCATCTCTCTGAAACAGAATTCAAAGGACTATGAAGCACTATAGAATTACCATCACTGAGTTCCAGAAGTTCTTGTCTGACATATAATAGTGTATGCAGTATGTGTATGTTGTTGTTTGTTTTAATGATACACTTTTAAAAAGTGTAATGTGTACATCATAGTTTTGTACTGTGCACTTTGGAATATTGTTTTAAAATAGTGTGAAATTCATTACAATTGTATTTTTAAGTCTTTCATTTCCACATTTTTTCCTTCTCACAGTTTCCTTCACACTTAGACCGAGATATTCCCCTGAAATACTGGGACTGAAACTGTCTCAAAGAACAGTTCTTTAGTCTTGCATGAAGTGTATTTTATCAGAAGCTCAATACTTCAAATAGCTGACTTCTGATAAAGATGTAAAAAAATCCCATCGATTTCTATTCAAAACACAATACTGTTTCCTCTGCATAATAGTAGTTTTGGCAGACAAGAACATTCACCTTGACATCTTGCAAAACTCATTTGGGGAAAATTGGTTATCAACACTGAAATAATGAAAATGAAATATTTAAGAAGCTGGATTTTTGTCAGTCTTCTGTTCCCCCTATCTTGGTATCAATCCCCAACCCTGAGTTTTACTTTCTAGAAAGCTTCCTTGCTGTCTTTTAGCTGAATGGAGATGGCATTTCTTCATTCACTGAAAGGTCCAAGAGAGATGTTGAAATTGATCTAATGAATTATGACATGTTTTTCAATTAGGTCGTGTTTCAGATGACACTGTTCAGTAAGGCATGACTAATTTTAGCAGCTCTGATTGAATTGTGATGTGATAATACTGATTGTCATTAGAAGCAAAATAAACGATTCTGGACTCTTGGCAGGGGAACGTTAATCTAATACGTTTCTGGTTACAGGGTGGAAACTTTAGCAAATTGTTAATGCTAATATTCAAGATGAAACCTAGATCTGATTGTGTTTTTGAGGGGCCCTGGATAGACTGATGACGAAAACAGATGGATATGAATATTAAATGTTATTATAGAAATCTGCTAATTGCATTGCTCTTTTCCTTTTATTTTCAGTTCTGCAAAGGAGAGTGGGATAACTTTCCTCCACAGTGATGTGAATGACTGATATCTAATTATAGGAAGTGTTTGATAGCGGGCATTGTGGCCAAAGGTGGTGCAACCAGTTACGTTTTTGGAGACAATTCATTACATTACATCACACAACTTTTATTTAGCAGATTCTACTCCTTTTTCACATGGGTGATATGGGCATTTGATAACCTTTTTCATGAAATAAAATAAAAAATAATTGAAAACGTGTTTTGTGTTTACTCTGGTTCCCTTTGCCTAATGTCACATTTTCTCTAAAACCCGGAACCATTCAGTGTGACAAGCATGCAATAATAGAGTCAAAATAAGTTACAAGAAACAATATTGGCTTATCTTAATATCTTAGCTGAAACAAACAAATTAAACAAGCTGTATTCCAAAGCAATGCTACCAATGTTTCCTGAATTATTTGAAGTAATGATCTGTTTGTGTTATTGTAGGTTGAAACTGAAAAAAATCTTTTTAAAATGTATTTTATTTATTCAATTTTTTGTTTGTTATTCAATAAATGTGCATATATTAACTGAATTCCTCTCACCAAGTGTGGATTTCCACTATACCGGTGAATTTATTTTCAAGTGTGGATTTTCACTACACAGGTGAATTTATTTTCAAGTGTGGATTTCCTCTACACTGGTGGAAATCCTTTAAAATTCCAGATGACAAAACAACTGAACACTCATTCAACAGCATATGTGAATATTGCCTGCAATGCAATGGTGCTGAGATTCACATCACTTCCACTCTAGTTTAGAAAGAATTACACAGGTAACCAGCAGTGTATGGTGGCATGCACATAATGAGAAATACAGCTGAAGCTGACACTTCACAGAGGTAATCAATTTCATCATGTATGTTCATATACTTCCCCTTTGCTTCTCCTCTTCTGGTCTTGTTCGTTCCAGCCGTGAATTAATTGATCCTCCATAGCCAATATTTGGAAGAAATGTTCTGATTAGATTTCACATGTGCTCTGTTTCAATCACCCCCTGACAATTCTCCAAGACCACCAATGTCACAGATGGAATGGCTTTTCAGCAGATGGCTTGAGCCCTGTAAATGTAACCAATGATATATGATCATGTGACTGTCATCCAATGTCCTGAACCCATCCACACGGCAGAAAAGTTTGCCAACAGATTGTTAGAAAAAAGTAAAGAAATGCCCTGCATTCATTTTTTTTCTGGCGCAACCTATATTATGGAGAGCTTGTCTGTGTGTTTCCAGAAACCTTCCAGGAGATAAAACATTTTTTATCACGCTTTAAAGTATGAAAAAACAGTATAAAAATTTTAGGAAATAAATATTACACATTATTTTCATAATATACAGTAGGCTACATATAAATTGTGTGGTGATCAAAAGGAGAGGAGTTAATTAGGTATATGATGCTCATTGGTGAAATGCTATGAAGATAAAGGCAAATTGGCTGTTTGTGTGGTACATGGTCAGAGCTTTCCATTTGCCCTAAAAGAAGAAAATGGCAGCTCTGTCTATTGTATCACTACATACAACATCATGTCATGAAATACTCTGAATACATTTTTGACTCATTCAGATTAGAAGTGAATTTCTTGTCTTCCTGACCAATGAAGCAACATACCAAACAAGCAACATACGTTTAAATGTCTGAAATGCCTTATCTAAACCCCATCTAAATTCTGTTTTTCAGCATCAAATGTAATGCCCCTGCTCCACTGTCCAATTAAATTGGTCAACAAAAGTTGGCACTGTACTGCATCTCCTCTCTGTAAGAAAGAAACAAAAAATTAACACCAAATTAATATTCCCCACAGCACATTCCACATCTTCTAACTGCCTGCAATGCAAAGTATAGCTATTAAAAATGTACTGCTGACCATATCTGGGTGCCATTATGGTCCCTTATAACAAGCCATTAAACCTATGAAGGATATGTTTTTACAACTGCCATTTAGTGAAATGGCACTGTGATTTAAATTACTTGCCAATGAAACGACTTCACTAGGTTTCCACCCACTTCTAACCGTCACACTTATAAAGTACATTTCATAGTAATTTCTATTCAAGAACAAATTGAACATTTGAGGCAATGTCAGGAGATGGCTATAGGCCAAATTTCAAGGAATTTCTAAGTTATAATTGTATATTTGGAGAGCATATGAGTGCTCTGCTAAAGTATGTATATATATATTTTTTGAAGAAAACCTGTAAATAGTAGTATGCCCCTGTATAATTCCTGGTGAAGACCTATAAAAGTAACTGATTGTGTCCCTCTGCAGATGCATCAAAAAACACAGAATATGGCCACTGGATGCTGTATATAATACCATTTGCATATATATACTTGGGTGTCACCACAGAACAGTATACTGCCCATTTTTGTTTTTTGCAATGCACAAATTGTGTTGTATATTTCTCCCTTTCTCATTTTAATACATGCAATGAGCTTGTACGCATGTCGTATGTAAGAATATCCTTAATGATTAAAAACTATGATAGTATTATTACTATTCTAATTTAATGAAACTGTATATAATTAATGAAATGAACCTTTATTTATACAGGCTAGGTTCACTAAGCATGCATGTTCTTTTACAGCAATGTCCTGTCAGGTAATGATTCTGAGCCCCCATTAAATCTATTTCATTTGGTTAAAAAAGCAAATGGCTAACAGAGAATGAGCTACACATACTCAAATTAGGAGGGTGTTTGAGCCTGACATGTACCCTAATTTATTACATAACTCGTGGTGAGAAACTCGGCTGACCTCGGTTTTAAAAAATGAGAATTATCCCTTTAAAAGTCTACAACCAGTACAACCAAGTTTAAGGGGAAATTACTTTTTTACATGGGTGATATTGGTGTTTGTTTTAAAAATGTGTTCTGTTTCTGTTTTTGCCCAAAGATCTGAAGCCATTCAGTGTGGCAAATATGCAGTCATAGAGGAAATCAAAAAGGGTTCACATAACTACATAACTTGGAGTTCAACGGGACACACCTTATTTTCAATGAGACTCCAAATGTGCATCTTTAATTTCCCCATGGAAGTCATCCAAACTAGCATGTGCAAAACGGAAAAACAGACAGAGATTAATTAAAACATGTTAAACATGCAAAGGTTAAACATCAGAAACCAGAATTTGGGACTAATTGATTGTTAATTAATCAATAAATGTGTGAACAGATTTGGAGCAGTGATCAGTTCAAAGGTAAGATTTGTGCCTCCTCTGTTTCCAACTCACAAGCCACCATGGATTTCAGGTTGGATTCTAATCTTGCAAAGTTGGTAATGGAGGCTAAGTGAGCTCATTTCATTTAATGCGCCACAGAGTAATTTCTCTCTCACAGAATTACCCTGTATTGTTATTTCACAAGGCATCTAATTTCTGACTGAGTAGATTCTTCACTATGCTGTTTAATATGGGGAAGCTGTAAAAGGATTTGCCATTCTAAAGTAATTGATGAGGGTGTCATGTTTTTATTCATTGTGAAATCTTAGCTGTTAACCTTATCTGACTCAATGGGGTGGAATTATGTTTTTTGCATTCATTCTTGACTGAACAAGCTTTGTGAGTGGTTTTGTGACAGGCTTAAAATTATTCCTTGAGCTTGGTATTTTGAATCATGTCAGTTTCAACATTAATTAGTAATACCATTTTCAGCATGTTTACAGTAAGACTGGTCTGGTTTTGTTTTTTTTCCCTCTCATTGTTATCACATTTTGCACTCAACAAAAGCTTTTGTGCTTTTATACCTCATCTCATGTCACGTTAAGTTGCACTTAGCTACCTTGCATTGTTCTTCATGTCATTCATTTATTTTGCTTGATCCATTAGCTGAATCTGAAATTCAGTAGGCCTAACTCTGTAATGCCTTTTCAAGAGAGAGTAGATTAATTTCGTACGGTTGTAGGTGACGTTCTCTGCGTCATAACACAGTGTGGGGAGCAAGAAGTTCTCAAGGAGGCAAAAAGCCTATTTTCTAAAAGGCCGGACCATTGTAGTGGATTATACTGCTGTATACTCTGCCTAGTGGCATCACTGTGCCCAACAACTGCACCACTAAAATTCTTCGCTGTAAGTTAATAAAAATGCCTGTTCTTCATTATTTAACTAATATGCACAGTCACATGATTTCAATTGCATTTCAGCCAGTGAGTCTTCAACTGTCATTGTCAGAAATGCAATTGTGAGCAACCTGGGCTCACAACCCATTCGTATCTATTCAACGGATTTCCAGTACCCTGAAGTTCGTACTTATCCTATGAATGAGGGGCTCCCCACGTCACATGACTTGACAAGTTTCTCCAAATGAATACAAACCAGTGTAAAGATATGACATTTGTCTTTCACCGGTGAAACAAAGGTAAGTCAATTAGTCAACTAGTCATTAAATATCCTCAATTATACATTTGTAAGTGTATTCATTTTATTAGTAGATCTTGAACATGGTATAAGTGAGTGACAGAGTCCACCTTTAAATAAGATTCAAGCATCATGCTGTAACTTACATAAACTGTTATCCCCACTTTCCCACCTCCCTCTTCTCTCACTGCAGATGACTTTGCAACCGAATTTCACATGACAATAACAGACATCCACTGTTCCTTCAAGCAATCTCCAGAGGTCTTCTAGCGTCCTCCTTATGTATGCCTACCCCAGCCTACCCTCGCTCTCTCTGTATTTTCTCCCTTTACAGACACCAATGTTTCAATGGCTCACCGACCAACCACCTGTTCACTGGACCCAATTGATGACAGGCAAATGTTTCTCTCCTTTCCCTCCTCTAACACATAGGTCTACTCATCCATCTCAGTCTGCTTTGTGACATCTCACCCTGGATGAATATCTGACACCCAAAACTTAATCTGGCCAAGACAGAGCTTCTCAACATCATTTGTGGTGGGATAAGCTAGCTCCAGAATTCAGAACAACAGAGCCACTAGCCATAGACTCAAGATCCGCCTGTTCAGATTGCATCTTGGCTTCCTGAATGAATTGTTAGCACCTCTTGCTTTTTGACATACCATTTTAGGGGTATGTTAACAGTGATTTATACATTAAACCAGAGATGTTCTGTGGTCCATGGATGCCCATAAAAAAATGTTTATCATGAGGCCCTCTCTACTCTGTTCAGTGCTGCCCCACCAACCATTTGTCTATATGGACCTACAGCACACTGGAATTTTAACACCACCAAAAGATAAAAAGGAAAATACTGAACCATAGTCACAAAAAACAAAACAAAAATAAAAGCTTTGTGTTAGTTCTTTCAAGCATTCACAACTGGAATTTTGAAAAGCTGTGTCTCAAAAAACAAACATTAAAGGAGAACTGAAACAAATGGGAAACTCAGGGGGTCAGAAGAAATAAATGTATCAGCTTACTCATTTAAATCTAGAAAAATGAAATACAACTATTATAAAGTTACATTCATTCTAAATTCACCAAATTGCAATTGAGTGCCACCATGCTGTATGTGTATTTCTTGTGAAATCATTGGTTTTGTTTTGGTAAAACTGCAGAAAATACATACAGACCCTCACAGTCATGAAAAGACCAGAGATCAGAAAATTATCCAGATGTGTCGTGATGTAGCCATCTTAAAAATTTAAATCTTACTATTAACATTTTTCAAAAGATTTTATTGGCATTTGGAGCCCCTCGACTCGTTGGGGCCCCTTTCATTTGAAACTGTTGAAACTACTACTCTGCATTGAGTCTAGCCATATTACTAACTTTCCCTATTGTATTTCTTTGCCGTACACTGTTTTTTTTTCAGTATACCTTCGATTATCTATTGGAACACTGTGTTATGCACACTTGTGATATGTTCTTACGTTGTCTTATGAGTCCAAATGTGGTCTAATGTTATCTGTGTCTTTATTGTTTTCCATGTAGTCTTATCAAATGCATGCACAGGTCTATCATTAATGGGGTGAAAGATGGTGACAATTGTAGGGGTCCACAGCTCAGGGGGGCCCTTTATACGGATAAAACATTTAGTTTGTTTTATCACAAAAGAGGGGCTCAGAGTAATATTCTTTCAGGGGGCCCAGAATTCCAAGCTATGCCCCTGTGCATGTATGTACCTTTGCTTTGCAAGTCACTCAAGAGCATCTGCCAAATTAATGGTGTCTTCACTTCTGTAATGTAATGGACCCTCTCTGAAGTGGGAAAGATAAATGTCCAGCTAATAAAAGTCTGGAGAGAAAGCGCTGCATTTCAATATGTCTCTGAGTGAATTAATAAAATAACATATCACTTTTAATTTGACGTGTGATGTTATTATCTGTCATTTTTCATACCACAACTGCAGTGCATTGTGTACAGTATTCATATAGGCCTATTGTTAATTATCTTTTACCATACCTTTTAAATCATAATGTGACACAACTTAGTTTGCTTTATTATTTTTGAAGGTACTCTGGGTGGAGTTTTAACTCTTTATCAGGGGTACGCTGTTCAGACTTTTGGCTTCAGGCTACCGACTAATTGTGTGAAGCTCAGCGTTCAAAGCCGCCCTATGTCCAGTACCCTTCAAAATTTTCATTCTCCCCTATATATAACTTTTTTTTCTTCTCACAGATATTATTTTATGTAGAAAAATACTTGACAAGGCAATGCATGTTCAAGCTGATTTTAAAATTTACACCAGTAAGATACGTAAGACTACTCAATTATGTTATGACTAATACATATGTATAAACTAATACATATAGGAACTTGTAATGATTATTACTTGTTTCACTCAAATGCTTATTATTACTACATTTTTGTTTTGTGTTGATATTAAAATGAAAAGATAGTTCAAGTTGCGTTTATTGTCATTTTTCTCATGGGTGTAAGAAAAATAACGAAATACAGGACCGCTGTGCAGCCATAGAGGTGGTACGGGCAGGTAGGTGGTGAATGGCACATGACAGACAGAAATGCCCTGAAAATTCCAATGAGCTGCCAGAATTGTACTGCACCATGTAATATTGACTGACCCACCCACCCCTCCCACCCCCCTCCAAGCAGTGGGTCCCCTCCCACTTCAATGCATGGCGAGTTAAGAACGTACCAAACTGCTCAGGTGCATCAGAATACACATTAAAAGTTCCATTTCGCCTGTGCGACGGCTCATAACACGCCATGCGCCAGCTGGAAAATAGTGCCCTAAATGGCAGAAAATCCAATATGGTGGACATAATTTGTTCCTCATGAGGAGAGGGACCTGCTCACAAAATTTTGTCACTCTAGTGCAAATGGGATGTGGGGGTTGGGCTCGTGAATGTAAACATTTTGTAACATGCTCTGCTGCTTGGACCACTAATAAAAAGAATCTCAACAAAAAACAATCAGGTTCCAGCAGATTATTCTTTGACAACAAACTAATACTTAAGAATAACAGATATTAAATACTGCCATTCGAGGTAAGTAATTTGCTTTCTGTCATTTATTTGCACAGTTAATGTACTTTACATTTCTGCTTAAGGCTGAGGCCTTCTCTCAAATATAATTTATACCTTTCCTTAAATTATGAGCAAAATAATTGAAATACATGGCCTGTACATCATTATGGTAATAGGTCACTTAAAATAGAACTAAATAATAATAATAATAATAATAATAATAATAACAATAATAATAATAATAATAATAATAATAATAATTTGAGAGTATCCAGTCATCGAAATGTTGTTTTGTCATACAATTCCAAGGTCAAAAATCAAGTGTGCTGGCTCATAGGTACATTGTCAATAGGAAATATACTTAACTATCATCAAAAAGTGTACAATTTCTGTACGTATCCACTGGACTACACAGGAGTAAATAAACGCATGTTATGTATTTATGTATTCCTGTGTGTGACAGAGGAATTACTGAGTGTAGCCAAGGATAATGTGAATGCATTCAGAATATTCTAACTAGCTCTTGCTAGCCAATGTGCACACAGAAGCTGAAGTAAATAAACACAAATTATCGAAGTATTTAATGTGTGTGTGGCAGAGGAATGATAGAGAGTAGGCTATATGTATTCACAATAGTCTAACATCTTTATATTTAAAGCCAAAACACAAAGCAATATATTCAACACAAAACACCTCCATGTTTACAGTTCCCCGGGAAATTATGACCCTGTGACAATGACCTGGAAGTTCTGTACATATGTGCTGTTATTTATATATATTTGTTTGCGAGATCTCACAAAATATTAATGAGGGAATACAAAAGTTTTGCAAGGGAATTCAAAGTATTTTTGAATTGGTGAATGCACCATTCATTGTATGAGATTTATTTTATTAACTGATTATCTAAAAAAAATAAATAAATAAAAGGTTTTAGCTGTTGCAGACATAAAATAAAAGTTTGGGAATAAGGAAAGATCAAAAAAGTTTTAACAGTTGCAACGGCAAGAGCTGAAACTATTTAAACATCATTTGTAATTCTAGTTTGCATATCCTGTTAGATGTCCTTTAAGTACAACCGAGAGAAGACTAACAGGCAGAATTTTCCATGAATAAATCTGGCTCTTGAATCTGTGATTCACAATCCTTGTTAATTAAAAATGTTGCATTCCTCCTGGGCAATTTTAAGAGCCTAGTAAAAAATATAATTGCCTTGTTAAAATTAATGTGAAGGTATATACTGTACAATATATGCCATGAATGGCCTTGATTGAAGTTTCAAGTTTAAACTGCAAGTATATTTTAGTTTAAAGTGCAATTTACAACACTGTCTGAACACACAAAGCAGGATAAAATGGATAGAAATGTGTGATACCATAAATTTCACAAAATAAGCAAATAAACAAACTCAGACACACAGTAATGACAGTACTTAAAACGATGAGAACATTTCACTATACTCCAAAGGTGTATTAATACCAGAATGGTGAATTAAGTGTAGGGCAGGCTGTGAGGGTTGTATAGGAGAAGGACCTGTGACCCACTGACCTTTTGGAGATTATGGGACTATCCAATAGCTAGTACTGACTCATTATTACTCATGGTCAAGGGAGATTTAGTCAGTATGGCAATTGTATCAAAAAGGAAATTGCTATGCTTATTTTGAGATTAAGAAAAATGAACAATGTTGCCGATTTAACCCTTGTGTATGCTTTGGGTCAAACTGACCAATTTTTTATTTTTAGTAAAAGAGGAGTGCCACTTTTGAGAGATGTATTTGATAATCAGTGAAAAATCAGTGTACATTTGGTTTTTGTTTTTGTTATTTCATTTGATATTTTATTCACAGTCCTACGGTGGCTCTGAAGTGCAAAACACAAAAACAAAAAGAAAACGCAAAAACAAAAACTTTTGGCCCTGAGGTGCAGATGCAACATACAAAAACAAAAAGGAGTGGTCCTGAGGTGCAGATGCAACATACAAAAACAAAAACATGCAGCCCTGAAGTGCAAAACACATTACATTACATTACAGGCATTTGGCAGACACTCTTATCCAGAGCGACGTACAAAACCCTAGAGAGAAGTACCGTTCCAAACATCCTTTTTGTTTTTGTATGTTGCATCTGCACCTCAGGGCTGATAGTTTTTGTTTGTTTGTGTTTTGCACCTCAGGGCTGCTCCTTTTTGTTTTTGCATTTTCTTTTTGTTTTTGTGTTTTGCACTTCAGAGCCACCGTACAGTCCACCTAATATTGTCCCCAGTTATTTACATGCACATAGACGTAATGTTTTCTTTCAGTCTATAAGATGGGTAATGGTCAACCAGGTCCAAGGGGTGCCTGTGGTAGCTTTTTACGACATGAAAACAGACTGTGTTGCCCATTTGTTCCCCCAGGCCACGAGTGTTGGTGGTTAAAGAGGTTGTGAGACGGGGCCACAGTTTATATTGTTTTATTGTCGTCCCAGCTGTGTTTTATGACCCCCCTTGTCTTGTGGAAATGTGCCTTCCCAGCCACTGTTTACAACCTGTAGCCCCAATCATGCAAATCAATGGAATTGGGCTAGGACAGTCAAAACTGAAGCTTACAAACATTAAGATTTTCAGTCAGTGATTTCAATTAAATGTCATAGATTGCACTCAGATTTAAAATCTTTTTGCATTCTGACTCTCTGCCCCCCAATAATTCTGGTGTGAGTAATTTATATAAACTTCTTGTGATAGACAAAATTAAAAATAATTTAATTGGAATTGAGTTGAATTAGCTTAACAAATTAGTCTTTACTTAATAAAATCATGTGTTGCATGCAATATTATTGAGTATTTGTAACATGTAGGAATCACAGTTAACAAACCTATAGAAATTTGTTTTCTATTACTTTAAAGAGGTTATCTGTTAATAAAAGTGAGTTAGATTAACAAGGTAAGTTTGAGTTTAACTAGCCATTGTCGAAAAAACATTCTGAATAGCTAATCAAAAAATGTTTTAATATGGTATATTTTGTTATAATGGCATAGAATCTGTGGTAAGTAAATCAACATCTTATAATGTCATATAGAATCTGTAGTAAGTAAACTAACATCCAGAAATGGGTGGCATGGCGGTGCTGTGGGTAGCACTGTTGCCTCTCAGCAAGACGGTCCTGGGTTTGAATCCTGGCCTGGAGTTCTGTGTGGAGTTTGCATGTTCTCCCCGTGTCCGTGTGTGTTTCTGTGTGGAGTTTCCATGTTCTCTGCGTGGGTTTCCTCCCACACTCCTACATGCAGGTCATTGGAGACTCTAAATTGCTCAGTGGTATGAGTGTTTGAGTGAATGGATTGTGCATTTCTGCTATAGATTGTGTATTCCTGCCTTTTGCCCAATGCGCCCTTGGATAAGCTACAGCAGCACCATGATCCTGACCAGGATAAGCAGGTATAGGTGCATGTGTAAGTGTTTATGTTGAGGAACTGTAATTGATTGGCTGGCTCATAGATTTATTGATATATATATATATATATTTCTTCTCTTTTACTGTTATTGGTGTCAACTTGATTTTATTTAGAGATGACATAAAATGCGGTGTCCAATGTGATGAAGTAGGCTCTTTTCTCTGTCTGATAATGTATGTACAAAAAAGTCTAATAAAAACAATTGTACAAAAAATAGATAGTTGTTAAATATTTTATAAGGCATGTCAAGTGTAATTAAGAAGGCAGCTAGCTTCATATATTAAAGTTAACTCACAGTTGATAATGTTTCTCATAGCTAACACTCACTTAAATGGATAGTTCACTTTACATAAACACATTATGTTTTTGTGTGTGATAGAAGATATTTAGATGCAGAGGTCTCTCATGACTTGCCAGCTTCATAATGGCAGGTATAGAGACATTGACAGGTATATGGTGTAAAGCAAGAAAATACACTTCAGGTAACTCCAAAGCAGCTGATAGTCATTATGCTCCAGAGGTTATACTTCTTATGATGTCATGTAGATGGGACCCCAATCGAAGGTGGCAACCAAGCTTAACCATTGACCTATAACATTACACCGATTCTGTCATTGGTTGCAAGATCCTATCAGATTGCAGGGAAACCATTCACACAATACATCTTGTCTTTTCACATTCTCTAGGATGGATTGTCTACTACCTAATACCTGAAGTGCAGCACAGTGACATCACATATGTAATGCTCTTTCAAAATGACTGCCTGGGCTTTGTTTGGAGGCCAAGCATGATAAACTACACTAGTTGTAATCAGGGCTGTCTTAATGAATTTCACAATTTGAATTTTCTATATAAAAAGTTTTATTTGAATAAAAATGTACATTTGAAAGTGGAAAAAAGAATGGTGTTGCCTGCTGAATGTGTCCCTTGCCCCACTTGTGCAATCTCATTGCCTTGATACATGTATTCTTCCATAGTAGTTATTTGTATATAAATGAGCCAGCAAACACTAAAGCTGCAGCATCATGGCTAAAACCCATGGGAGGATTCCAGAGAGGGCACAGTACTTTGCAGAATTTGCTAAATGGGAATTACAGTTTCTGCTCCGCCATCTGCATGAGCAGAAACAATGAGAAAATTGATCAGATCTGGTCATACAAAAAAAAAAAAAAAAAAAAAAGTAATATTGTAGTGTTTTCCTTTTTATCTAAAAATGACCTTGAAGCTAGCTGTGGAAACATTACTAGGAAAACTAATGGTCAAAAATTGTTCCTGAAGAAAAGTACAAAAAGCCAAACTATTTGGTATTGTGTCCCCCAATTTCACAGGAAACATGATTTATTTAAACACAGGACCACTACCTTCTTTGGGTGAATTTCCAGAAGCAGCACAGTTATGACCACTCTGTCTGAACAAGGCTATGTGTCTGCCCACCCATCAGGTAATAATTTCTTTGTTCTGTGAGAATCTTCTGAGAAACATGTCAGTATCATTATAATCAGCAGGCTTCTCATTAGTGAAAGAAGGTAAACTCAATACTGACCTTTTAATAAGATATGACAAATGGTACACTAAAGGTCTAATTATGCATGCTAGACTGCCACTCTGTTTAAAACAGACATGTTGGCTGTGGTTCTAGATTAAATACATCTGTTCATGTTTTTCTTGACGAATGCAGTTTAGCCACCAAAATCAACTTTCCAAAGTTAAAAAAATATTTGAATAATTGTGTGTCAGATTTAACTGCCAATGCCACAGCTGCGCAAATAAGGTCTAATATACAATTTATTGAGTCACTATGCGACCTGTATGATTTTTCTTCAGGCCAGATAGACCGCATTCACACAACTGTGGCATAATATCTAAATATAGTTATATCTAAGTACATTTAGGAAATCATTCATTTTGAAACCATGGCCTTTGTAATTGTAACATACCCATGTAGTCAAGCCAGTTTGTGTACCTGAAAGTAATATTCTGACTTGGAATTCCTAAGTGAAATTGCAGGTATTTCCCCATGAGGCATTTAAGTGCCACTGAGATATGCATTTTCCAGCCTGAGAGAAGCACATGAACAATACCTTAAATGGGAGGTGTGTGGTGGCCCAGGTTGCAAACATGTCCGGAAAAATTTTTCCTATTTGAAACAGTGGCACTATAAAGTTGATATTTCTGTGCAGTAAAAAAGAAAACAAATGTCACAATGACATTCACAGTAACCATAGACAACTTTACTGCAATGCTATTAAAATATTTATTACAGAACTTTTGATTATATCAAAGAATTTTGATTAGTTTGGTTTATAGATGTAATACCATTTGGGGACCAGCTTTTGACTAAACATAGCTCTTTGGTCATGAGTTGCTATTTGGCAAACAAGTGTGACATTATTACAGGTGCAATCAAAGAAAAGGGACCAGCTGTTAATGTTTATTATAATGAATATGCCAGCTTATTTGCAAAATGGAAAAAACAAAAAGGAATGCATTTAGAATAGTTATTCCACAAGGATAAGTTCTCAGTCTTTATAATTTCTAGCTCAGGAATGAGACTGATTCTTAAAAAAGAACAGGTATGTTGTGCTTCTTACGACTGAATGAATCACTGTTGCCACCAAGTGGTGTGAAGAATTTGCAATCAAACAATTCTGATTGGCTCCCTCTTTTTCCTTCTGGAGCCAATATGGTACTGGTATGACAATGAAAAAATAACATGCTAAATGTTATACTCAGAAGTCACTCAGAACTATCAGAATGTTGCATATTCTCCAAAAATACTGTTCCTCTACCTATTCACTGTCATGGAACATGTCTGCCATTGCCAGTGAAGGTGAAGCTAGGTTCCATGGAATCATGTCCATCTTCCTGTCAAAGTCCTGCTGTGTGGGGCATAGGAAGCCAGAAAGACTTGTTACTGGAAGGAGAAATACTGTCCTCAAGAAGGCCTATCCTTTTAAAAGTGTTGTGTATTGTTTAAATTGAGGTCCCTCCTTGCACACAGGGGCATTTTTACCATTCTGCCTCCCTCTACTGATCTTTTGAGAACTAATATGATTTATTAATATTACTGAGGTTCCCTGCATACATATGTATAAACTGCCTTAAAGTATTCACTCCGTTGAGCTTTTTCATGTTTTGTCCTGTCACATCTGTCCTGTTATATGTTTCAGATAGAAAGACGGGAGCCCGCACTCAAAACAAATGATAATTTTATGTATTTAGTATTGTGGTAATTGAATTCCTTTTTAGCCCTTTATTTTCGACATTAAAGCCAAACATGTTTCAGCCTCAGCCATCCTCAGTGTCTCAATGTTCTCTGCTGAACCACTCAGAAGATTTTTCCCCTTCAACAGCACATTAGTTTCTTTTAAAAGAAAGAAACCCTTACATTGCTAATTTACAAAGTATTCACTCCCCAGTGTCAATAGTCTACAGTTAGGCCTTTGGCAGCAATTAGAGCTCTGAGTCTTCTCGTCTATGACTGTATAAGCTTTGCACATTTACACATTGGAATTTTTTCCCATTCTTCAAAGCAAATTTGATCCGACTCTACCAAGTTAGACAGAAAGTGTTGCTGGACAGAAATTTTCAAGTCATATGACAGATTTTCAGTGGGATTTATGTCTAGGCTTTGGCTGGGCCATTCCAGAAGAATCATCTTCTTGGTTTTAAGCCATTGTTTTTTTGCAATGTGCTTTGCATCATTGTCCTGTTGGAATCTGAGTCTTTACCCTACAATCAGATCTGGTAACTAAAACAGATTCCCTTCAACAGTTTGCCTGTGTTTAGCACCATCCATCTTGCCATTGATGACAACAAGCTTCTCAGTCCCGCCTGCTGAAAAAAACCACGCAGCATGATACTATCACTACTGTGATGGTAGAGAGGTGTTACCTGGGTAATGGGCTGTATTTGGTTTGTACCAAGAAGAACCACAAGGTCTCAGGGTCTGTGACATGGATTCTAGCTAACTCCAGCTGCAAGGTAAAGAGTTTTGAGGCTTTTGGTTGAATCTGAGCAGATGTTTCCGTGAACTTCAGAATTCATCCTTCTGTCAGTCACATCATTAATGAAGACAAGTTAAGACAATTCCAATGGCAGCCATACATGCCCAAGCCATAACACTACCCCACCACAGATAGAGGAGGTGCTTTGGATCATGAGCTGTTCCATTTAACTCATTTCATCACTTTGATACAGATTAATATTCATCTCATCTATCCATAAGACTTTGTTTTAGTACTCTACAGTTTTTAATGCATATTTTAGCTAAATGTAACCTTGAATCTTATTACTGGTTAGCATCTTGCAGTGAACACTCTGAGGTTATGCTGTTGTAGTCTTCTCTTTATGGTAGTCTTTGGCTCATCTATACCAGCATCCGGGACAGTGTTCATGAACTGTTCTGACAGTTGAAAAAGGGTTTTCCTTCACAATTGAAAGTATTCTTTAATCATTCACCACAGTGGTCTTCCTTAGTCGACCAAGTCATTTGCTATTTCTGATCTCACCAGTGCATTCTTGCTTCCTAACAATGTTGATGGCCAGCCTTATTGGGAATGACATTTGTTTGGTCCTCATACTGAGAGACAAGAGCTCCAGCTGAAAATGTCCACACCCATAATCAACTCAACAGCTCCAACTAAAAATATCCACACCCACAATCAACTCTATACCTTTTGCTAGCTTCCTTGTACATGAACTAATGAAGCAGAAACACATCACTAGTTCATGTACAAGGTCCTTTTTGTGCTGGCCAAAAAACAGCTGAGCTGCCAATTGACAAGTTACATTTGGTCTCATAAAATAGGGGAACTATGTATAAATAAGATCACACACTATGGATGTAAATGCTCTCAAATTTAAGCTAACAGTCTGCATTTGAATCTCATATTCATAGTTTCATTTCAAATCCAGAGTGCTGAAGTACAGAGCCAAAAACTCTCTCAAAAAATGTGTGACTGTCCAAATATTGTAAAAATGGGTAAGATGCAGGTATGCCACTTTAAACCAATGTAAGCAGATTATTTTGGCCCATGTTCTTTTATGAATCAAGCATTAGCCCAATTTTGGAAATGATTTTAAGATTATGTTTAAATCCAAGAGCATGTTCATTAATTAGGCCCCTAATCTTCAATTGATGTCTATACAGAACTATCAATCCTATGTGCAAGTGCACAGAGGTGTTGTGCCCCATTGCCTCGGCATGGCAGACAATGGGATGACAATGGAATAGCACAAAGGGAAAATAGTACATAACTAATGAAAACATAAGCAGGGATCGACATGGATCAGAACAACAGTTTGGGATGGTTGGCGAGTATTTTAAATTTGACTGGAGGAAGGTGGGTGGGGACGCAGCTGGATAATGATGATGAGTGGCAGAAACGGGCAAATGGCAGCAGGCTGTAGAGAGAGAGAGAAAAAGAGAGCAAGAGAGAGACACACACAAAGCAACACGCACAGAGATGTAACATTCTGCAAATAGTGCCAATGCGTTTGTCTCTGGAGCGTGGCTTCGCAGTTGTAGAAACAGCCTGTTTCACCGCGTGATGTTGTTCTTTCTAATGAGCAAAAGTAAGAGCTCTGCTTAAGTCAAGTGCTGATCCAAACAGTATTAAAATACGCACTATTTTTAAGCTTACTGTTATGTGATGTCATGGTGTTCTGCGGCAAGATTTATTGCTGTGCACAGCAGGTGATTTCTGCAGTCCATTGGGTCCTATTTTATCCTTGGTTGTCTTTCAGATTCACCAAAATATGTGAGCCTTTCTGGAAGTGAGGGGCTGTTTTATATAGCTTTCTGTAATTGGAGCCTTTTTCTCATTACACTCTTTGACATATATCTGTGATGTATGTTATGATATATATTGACCATTTCGTACCATCCACATGACCACGAAGCAGATCTTTATCACTCCCCACCCCCACACCCCTGAATACACAACTTTACACACAGAAACACACACACACATACACACACACACACACACACACACACACACACGCACATTACTTATAGGCAGTGTATTATACACTGCTGTGGATTTAATGCTTTTGCCATGTGGTGGTCTTTCATCTGTGGATCAGAGGACCATGCTTTGATCCCACAGGAGTCATTCAGGTCAGAAAAAACTGCTGGGCTCTTAGTTGAATCTTTTTGATTTGTTCTGCCTGAATTGAATTAGACTGCATTGCATTTGGTCACATGTATTTAAATAAATAGTACTTTTTCATTTGTTTTATAAAGTGATCTTTGCAATCGTTTTGGTAACAGAGAAATACTCTGCAAAATATATTTTTTCTTTATTCAAAATCATATTTTTAAGATGACAATATACTTAAAGTACCAAAGAAAATTAGTATGCTTTAAACAGTTTATTAAAGGTCCAGACAACAGGATTCAAATTGTGGTTATATTTCCCAGATAATTGATAATTGGGTTTTTAACTCAATTATAGCCATTAAATTGTAATAAACAGTATTAAATTATTGTGACCTGTTCAGCAGACAAGGAGAGGGTGGGTGTGTATCCTGCTCTCATTAACATTCATATCTGTAAGGCATGTCATAAACTCCTCAAAAAAAGTCATGCATTTGTGGGATGAGCAGCACAGCTGATTATGTGGGTGGGGTCCCAAGTGAAATGTGGCAAATTTCCCTGCCGATGTCAAACAGTGTATCCTGTTGGTATTGACTTTATTGTTTTGAGTTGTTTGGGGGATTGGATGATTGAACTCTCTATCAGTAACAAGGAACAAACAAGACATATTGGACATTTTATGCTTTATTCATTGAACAAACAGTCAGGAGCCTCAGTAGAGGGTGGAAGAACCATACGCAGCCACCATGCACAGCCACAACACTAACCCCATCCTCCAAGATGACAATGCTCGCCCCCACAGAGCCAGGGTTATCACAGACTACCTCCAGAATGTGGGAGTAGAGAGAATGGAATGGCCTGCCAACAGCCCAGACCTCAACCCAATTGAACACTTGTGGGATCAGCTCGGGCGTGCTGTACGTGCTAGAGTGA
Source organism: Anguilla anguilla (assembly GCF_013347855.1). Lineage (NCBI taxonomy): Eukaryota > Metazoa > Chordata > Actinopteri > Anguilliformes > Anguillidae > Anguilla > Anguilla anguilla. The sequence goes on along the minus strand of NC_049206.1, from coordinate 27,848,567 downwards.
CCAACGCAACCACGTTGGCTGACCTGTGACGAATCTTGGTTGAGGAATGGAATGCCATCCCACAGCAACGTGTGACCAGGCTGGTGACCAGCATGAGGAGGAGGTGCCAGGCTGTTGTGGCTGCGTATGGTTCTTCCACCCGCTACTGAGGCTCCTGACTGTTTGTCAAATGGGACATCATTGTAATGGGAAATTGACAGGCTTTCCAATGATATAAGATACATACAATGCTAATAATACAGTAACAACAGAGATATGATCGACCAAACACAAATTTCCAAACTTTTTTTGAGGAGTTTATGTGACCCATTCTTCATTGCTAGCTAGGTTAGAGCTGGTCAGATCAGTAAACTTAGACCACCAGACAAAATGAAAGAAGGCAACATAAACTAGGCTTTACCATCGTATAGTTACCCTGCAGATCATTCAATGTGTAATAACATTGTAACACTGAGCTACTGTACACTAACATTAGACACTATAGCCATCTAAAACTCTGGACATTACACCCAAATGAAGAAAGTCTTTAATTCTAAGCTTGAAAGCTATTTAATTGTTGCTAGCCATTAGGTAGACCTACATACCGATCCACCGTGTTCTGTGACAAGTTCCAGGTGAAAATGGAAACTGCAAATACTAACTGTATGGGCTATTATAATATTTCTGTGTCCATGGGTTCCAGAAAACCAATTTCTTGTTGGTCTCTTCATTTTTTTGAAAAGATTAAATCCAGAGAAATGGCAATGCTTAGGCATTTTCAACTTAGCTCAACATATTATGTATAGAAAATATTTCACTAGACCTAAGGTCTTTCTTACGTAACTAACACCCATTTAACCCTACCCTGAATTTTTTTGCACAGGCTTTTATACATTTTTTGGCAAGAATATTTTAAAAATATTGCTTTTGCATTTGTGAATGCAAAAAAGTATTAAAATAACACATCAGCAAAGAATTTACAGATTTCAATTTCCTTTAAGTTTTTATATATATTAAAGTTTTAAAAAATATATTTTTTTATGCTGACAGCAACACATTTATTATATTGCTCACTGCAGGAGGATTTGGCATTGGTCTCTTGGAAACCATGTTGCACAAACATTTTTGGTGTGTCCATTTAGTGGACTGCCAAGCAGAAGTAAACCCAAACTGAATATCCATTAGAGAGTGTCTAGTCTTTTTCAGAACTCCAGTTGTCAATTATAAAAATGACATGCTTCAAATGAAACGTTTTTTTGTCAAATTATTTTAATGTTAAGTTCAATAAAGTCAGACATTTATCTTCTGGAATAATATACGCTAGAAAATGTAAATTGTAATTGAATGCATCGTCAAATTTGGGGACTAAGGATTTTACAGTTAAATTTAATACTATAACCGCCACGGAGTAAAATTTACCCCTTTTCTGTTTTTCAAGTGTATGTAACTCTGTTTCAATAAAAAACTCATGTCTCCCAGTCCTTGACTTTTCCTAAAATTGAATTATTAAGCATCTCCTAATGTAAGAAAGTCATAGATAAAAACAGAAAAAAGTTTGAGGCATTTATACCTATAAGCACCAGCGGGTAAAATTTACCCACTATAGAAAGCATTTATTTTCGGCGTATAACCCATTCCCATTGCACAGTCGGAGGAGTGGAAGAGAATGACGTGCATGGTGACAGCGCAGTGCAAACAGAACAAAACGTTCACCAAGTGCCTGAAATGCAGGAAAGCAGTATGTGGAAAGTGTGTTGTAGGCTATTTAGCCTAATTTGCCTGATGCCTATGTTTTGCCCATGTTCGGCTATTTCATTCAGTTTGCTAGCCTACGTGAAAGTTTATCGATAGTGTTGTATTATTGTTGCGATCGATGGTGTTTATGAATAAAGATAACTTTGTTGAATGGATTAACTTGTATTTCTTCGTGATTTTCGTTTATTCACACACAACTTTGTTCATATGCATGTTTTAATGCTTGATTAGGTCAAAATGTTTGAGTATAATATCAATGCATCTGCTGTTGCAAGGTGAAATCATTCGTTAACGCAGTTGTTTATTTGGTCATTTAAATATAGTTGTTTAGTGATTTTAGACATCCCCTTGCGAAACAAATGCGTTATGACAGTGATAGAATAGATTTTTTTAGCAATATCAATGCAAAGTAAATGTGCGGGTAAATTTTACCCGTTGGCGGTTTTAGGTATACAACGAATCCTGGCGGTTCTAGTGTTAATCTGGGCCTTAAGCCCCTTTTGCGCAAGCCCCCTAGTGGCAAGGATGCCAGTGTCCTTAGATTGATCAACTCAAGTATTCAGTGCCCCTGCAACCAAACTATGAGTGGAAACAAGAAACTGTGTTCTAGCTTAACTAGTACTCGGGGGACATCCCACGGACAGTACAGCCCAAAGAATACAGCTGACGTCACTAACATTCCATGGATGTCGAGTGGATGCAATTTTCCTCAGTGGTTTTGTACATTACTGTTTTTTGTATATAAATATACTATATGCATTTTGTTTGTTTGTTTCTGTCATTTCTTCTAATTTCAACCCCTCAAAACCCACTTGAAACCCACAGCGGTTTGTAAGAATCCCCATCTCAAATTAACCCCATGATTTCCATAACTATATACATTATAGACATGGTTCAAAGCTTTAAAAAGAACACATTTGTACCAAAATGACAAGTCTCTCTTAGTGAACATACTGGATATATTTATTCTGAAAAATAACAAAGAAATCTAAAAATAGTTGTGTGTTTTCTTTATTCTATAGTAGTTACATGTACTTCTGATAATGGACAAAACCAGATTTATTTTTTCCAATTGTCTACAATACCAGGAAGAAATTTTGAAATAGATTTGACAAAGCAGTAAAATCTGACGTGTTTTTACCAAAGGTGGGTCTAAGTGTCCCCCAAACCTCTCCAAATGGCACCAAACCTCTCCATATTGGAACATTGTGAATATTTTTTCACAGCCTTCTTCCACCTCCCAAGCTCATTCTATCAAGGACAGCAGCCTCTGGAACCACACAAACCACATTCCCTCTTTTTGGCAAAGCCCTGTGTGGCAAACACACCTGCCACAGGCCACCGAAGTAGCTTTCCTAGGGGCCCTCCAGCACAGAGACACAGGGAAAAGATGTTCAAATAGTCCACATTTATTTACAAGGGTTTGGCAAGATGTTACTGCCAAGGAGCAGATGTAAAAACACTGTCATGACAGAGAGGCTCCTTTGTGTGGGTGGGGATGGCAGATTTAACCTGTGCGCACTGATTACCTCACTACGCACAGGTGCAGCCACCCCTGTTCCTGGGCCCAATTAGCCTGGCCAATTATCTAATTCATAACCAATTATCTAACTAGCCAGGTCTAATTAGCTTGACCCAGGGCAGGTGTGGCTGCTTAAACCAGCCATCCCCACACCACACCCTGTATTTCAGTCAAATGGTGTCCTTTTGGAGAGCTTCTATGCACTAAACCTATACATAAGAGTTGTTTATCACACTCACTAACAGTCAAACTACTTGGTTTTGCCTTTCTTTGCCTTCTGACCTCCTACTTTTTTCTTGGCACCATTTGAGGGTTTTCTTCCCACTGGGAGTTTTCTTTACCTTATGTACTTGCTATTTGGGGGTTCAGGCCTGGTGTTTGCTCTCTTTGCTCTTTTTGCTCTGTCTCTTCCCTTGCTACTCTGCAAAGTGTCTTTGTGACAGTTCTCTGTAAAAGGTGCTATACAAATAAAATTGAATTGAATTGAAGTGTGAAGTGAGGCAGCTCGTGTCTTTCACCAATTACAACTTGACTGCGTTCATGTTTATGTTCAAATAAAATGTCCCTAAGCTAGTTATGTCTCTCTTTGTATTGGTTTGGTGTCTTGTGGGTTTAACGCGCAATTAACACAGCCCTAGAGTTTGTGAAATTCTGGCATGTAATTCATCACTTGAAATTGTAATATATATTCAAATATATTTCAACATATGCATTTTTGAGTAGGAATATTCACATGTCATTTTTGGCTAATTTTCACAGCCCTAGAACTGAATGGATGTGAACCTACTTCTCACTTACTCTCTCTCTTTCATTCTGTAATTCACCAGTTGTTTATTGCTACTAATGATATCCTGATATACAGTGCTGTAGATAAATAATTTAGTGGTGCTGCATTTCAGGAAGGAAAAGCAATGTACCCGTGCATCAAACAACATCATTTATATTCTTTATTTCACTGATGTATTCCTTCAGAACATTATGAGTCAGGTTCATGTTAACATGATTTGACAAAACCTTCCAGACCTTTTAGCAAAGATTATACAATCACTAGCCTTTGACCCAGTAAAGAAGATAAAGGTGGCAATTCAGACATGATGCAGGGAAGCAGATATGTGTGCATTACATCACGCTTCCATGAACCACCCTCTGAGAGTCTGAGCAGTTGCTAAGCTGACACATCCCTGGCATTCCTATTGCTGCCCCAGAAGCTAAGGCTGGACTGTCTTGAGATCAGTTGACATCTGACCATCTGTGATGTCTGTCCTAGATCCTAGAGTTTTCATGTAAAATGCTGTTCTTATGATCTTTTGCAAAAAGAAAAATGATTATAAAAAGGCAGAGCTTTATGGACCACGAGTACAGCCCCAGTGACATAAATCAGAGATGTTTTAAACTTTGAGCGTCTGAAATGATATAGAAAATGTGAAGAGTCCCAGGCTGCTGAAAACTCCCCGTTCCTTGACATATTTCCCTGTGACAGTTCCTGATATACTGAGACATTAAATCCCACTGAAATTCATTCACTTGTCATTCTTACTAAAATATACTAGCTAACCAGAGCAGTCCATCCTTCCGCCGTGGCCAGTTTCCTTCTCTCACTGAGGTCAAGGTTCACGTCCAGATTACGCTCCTCAGTTCAGTACACTGGTTAACTTCCACTGTCCTGTAGAAATGTGATTGAGTTTCTGAGGAAGAGGCGAATATCTCACAAGAGCCATCAGAACTGACCATGGCGTGGTGACAAATGTATATCAATGGTTTAACCTCCCAACTATTTTCCTTGCCTGTCTGTTCCAGTTTCAGGCAGCATTTATCAAACTGAAGAAGCATTTACTAAATATGAAGAAAGATGGACGGAATTTTACCCGAGTTACTTATAGCTTTCTGGGACCAGTCTGAGCCATTCTGGACCAGGCCTGAATCACTACAAACTGCTATTGAAAGGGTTCCACTTCAACATAATGCTGATATCCTAAATTTTTTAAAAAGGAAGAACAATAATACAAATTGCCTATATTTGTAGCTTTTCATGAGAAAGAAATGTATATAAATTTAAATTAATTTATACCTCCTGACAAAACAGGGTTTTTGAAGGGCAAGAATGCTGTAAAAAATGTACAATGGTTACTTAATGTTATCTTTGAAGTGCCAGTCCTCTATACCCCATGCACACCATTTCCATTCAACATTTTTGGCTGATGCTGCATTGTTTTTGGGACTTGGTTTGATATCCACCATGCTTGGTTATCCATCGGTAAATATATCCATCTGGCCATCCATCCATTAACTATCCAATGTCTATACCCAGCTATCCTGGGCGGGGGGGGCGAGGTTAGGGTCTTTTGGACCCCAGCTAACCCTAGCCACTGAAAATGTTGGGTTTCGCCAAGGGGGAAAGCAAGCCAACCTCAGCACATTCCTTTCTATGTTTTTTGTTTGTTTGGTTGTTTTTTTGCCAAGAATCATTTTAAAATGTTTTTTGGCCGATTTTCAAATGCAAAAAGGTATAAAACAACACATCAGCAAAGAATTCACTAATTTCAGTTTGCCGGACATTTAACTGTATTCATACCACCAATGCCATCAAGTAATTCAAGTAATTGTCCCCAAGTAAACTTGGAAGTGATGGCATTGCATCATTGGTGGAGGACAACAATTTACTATTTACTTGTTGCATCTGCATATTCATTGCCATGAGAGATGGAAGCTGGCAGCCCTGAAGGACAACAGACAGTTGGTTCTAGCATCACCCTCGTGTTCAATCAACTGGATTTACTGTGTCTCATCACTTACTAGTAACCCCAACTGTTTGATTGACAGCCCACAAATCTGCCTGTTGAGCTGCACAGGAATTGTCTTCCCTCACCTCATGTCTGTACAAGCTCAAATTGCAAACGGCAGCTTAACAAGAATGGCAGCGACTTCATGTGCTTGGAAGGACAGCTTGTAGTAGCAGTAATAGTACAGGTTGCAGCAATGAGGGCTGGTATGTCTACAGCTGAGCATTCATAATTGGAGATTAATAGGAAAATACCTTTTTTTTAAATCATGCTTTAAAAATAACTTTTTAAATGATAATGCTACATACAGTATAATAATATATAGTATAGTAAATATATATATATAATGTATTTTAGAAATTATTCTCAATAAATGGAAACAAAATTATGTTTAACACACGTTTTCCTATTTGTTGAACACTAAAAATAAAATATAAATTCAAATTCAGCCATATATTAAATATTTTTAAAGAACAAAAATCAAATTTAAATTTTATTCTGCAGTGATAATGCAAAGATTTCTAGAATTATACACAAATTATACTCCATTTTGGGATTTCTTTCCAGAATAAACACTTAGGTTTAACAACCAGTAGTCCTAGGTTAGAACAACGTACTTACTACTCATGTACTGAACCTGTGATAAAGTTGGCACTTCACCAGGCTGTCAATCTTGAGTAGGAATTGTCATTGACCTTTAAAGGCAGGCATAAGCTAATCCAGTAGGTCGCTTATGAGAGAGCTTACTGTAATATAATTTTGCAATATGATGCAGGAACACGTTTCATATCATCATTGCTTTCATGGCAAAATTTGATATAAGGGTATTTTGTGTCAAAAGCCTAATGATGAACGATCCTGTCATTGGTTTGCCTACTCTGTGTCTCTGAAAATACTCACATTATGCAAACCAATTGAACTTTTTTTGTAGCTCTCATGGCAGGTTATTAAATTGAGACGTGCTTGCTTGGATTACTAGGACATTTGCAATTAATCATCATGACTGTTTACTATAATCACAGTGGCTGCAATTACTTGCTGTTTTACCACATACAAATTCATTGTATCATATCAGAAAGGTTGTGAACAAGAAAATTCCAAATTTGTCATATGAAGCGTATGCTAAGTCATATCTATGATGCACTGGCAATCTCAGTCAGTCTTTATACACTTTAGCCAAATTTGTGCTCCTTTTACCTGTATTTGTTATTCTATATGTTTTGGATGTGGGTGTGGTGCACTTTTCTGTGTGGGGAGGGGTGGTCATGGCTACAGAGCCTGTGGTTTGGCATCGGATTCCATTGAAGTGTTTGTTGCTAGTCAGCTGCTGCAGTGGCCGATGCTAAGAAGCCTAGATACAGCACAGGAAAAAGACAAGCCGATCGGGCTTGTTCAAAAGCTAGAGTCAACCTTAGAATTACTTTTCTTTGGTGGTATTAGCTGCAAATTTGGCCTGTTTTCAGTTGGACCTGTAAGTAATATTACATTTAGCTAGTTACTTTACGTAACTAGATGCCCGAGGTTGGGTAGCTTTTGTATCAAATTCTGTTCTTCCATCAAGATGTCTTTTATGTATATTTGCTAGCTATGATAAACCTATGGCCTGCTAATGTTACTTATTCCACACGTGATGAGTGTAGTAGTGTAATCACCAGGCTGTAGGGCCTTGGTCTGGCAGTCTTTAAAACCAAGAAGTGTGAATGTTCAAGATTCAGTTTATTTGTGTGTTTGAATATTGTTTATTTGTGTGCTTATCTGTTATTATTTTTGTTTTCACTTCCAAAAATAAAAATATTTTTTTCCCAATATTCAATCTATCACCAGTGGTGTAGAATATAATATTTTCTTTGCAACACATTTTACATTGACATTGACATTTTACATTGACGCTATATTTTACAACACAAAATCAGATAGAGATATACTTTTATTGAACCCCGTGGGGTAATTTGTGCTCTGCATTTGACCCATCCTAGTTTCTTAGGAGTAGTGGGCAGCCACAGTGCAGCGCCCGGGGACGAACTTCAGTTCTGAGGCCAGTGCCTTGGTCAAGGGCAACTGCAGGAGCGCACCTAACATGCGAGTATGGGGAGAACATGCAGAACATGCAAACTCCACGCAGAGAGGATCCGGTTGGACCCGGATTCGAACCCGAACCTCCTTCTTGCGAGGCAACAGTGCTAACCACTATGCCACCGTGCCCTCCCATCTAACCATGTAATATGATGGTTTATTGCATTTTACCTTGAAACTATGATAAAATAACCATGTTCAGTCAATTTGTGTGCCTTTACCTGGATTTGTTATTTGTAATTAAAAAATGTGTTTGGGGTGTTTTCTGGGCATGATGTTCTTTTCTGTGTGTGAAGGGTGTGGCTACAGAGCCTGTGGTGTGGGATCAGGTTTCAACAGTGACGAAGGTGAAGAAGCAGGAGTACAGCAAAGCAAAATGACAAGCTGACAACGCTTGTTCAGAAAACCAGAGTTAACCTTTGCATTGCTTTTCCTCGAGGGCAACAGCTGAAGTTCATGAAGGCAAGGAAAAGTGACGTGGAGTTGGCATGTTTTCTGTTGAGCCTGTAAGTAATGTCCTCTGGCTATCCAACTAGCTATATTAGGCAAGTTGGTTAGGCCTACTCAGAGTGACTGGGTGGGGTTGAAGAATGAGGAGGAGATTTCTGTTATTGTAAACACAGGACCACAGCTAAGGCTGAAAAATCCTGCATAGTATGCCTTTACATTTCCAGAGTTATAGGCATATTCCTTTGCTATAGTCCACACAGCATACCTGCATGGTAAATAAATGCATCAGTCCTTATGTCTGATGCCGCAAAGGAGAATGGTAAAAAGAACAGTTAATGAAAATGAGAAATACAGCAATAAATCTTCGAAAAGCTGCTACCAAATAACTTGACTCGTGCTCATTGAAGATCATCATTCCTTGGTTTGTATAGACGTGATCATCATTCCTTGGTTTGTATAGACACGTATTCTACACTGTCCATGAATGAATTTGTTTTAGATGGGGTCATACTACCAACCATAGCTATGCAGTGTTTTTTTGGTAATACTCAAAAATAATTAATGTGTAGTACAAAATGTGTAAGTGTTGCATCTTTGTTCTGGGACTGTAGAATCTTATCTTTCTAACTGCTCATTATGTGGAATATTCATACATAGACTAGACACATAAAGGCTTACTTCTGCTAAATTATTCCCCTGACGGAATGATTTAAAAATCAGTAGCATCTTTTTGATATAAAGGCAAATGTTACACTAGGGAGTGTACAAATTGAGATATTGGCTGTAATAATGATCAAATTTCATAAATGGGATTGCTGTCAAACCTGAACATTAAGGATAGCTTGAGGTGTTAAACTTGGTTGGCCTTTTGGATTAGTCAATTAGACAATATGGGTGTTCATAAAATAAATGAAATAATAATTTAAAAAATGTATTTTGTATTTACTCAGTTTCTTTTTGTCTAATATTCCATTTTGTATAAAGACAAAATGTAATATTAGACAAAATGGCTTTCTTACCCATAGATAAGATCAATACCAATTTCATCCCTGTGTGTCCTGTACAAAAGTGTTAGACAATATTCATGGGCTGCATGCTAACTGTGCTACCACTACGGATGGCTGGAGTCAAAATGCAACGTTAGCTCTGCTAAGTGAAGTGACGTAAGTGCAAGTGTGAGTTCGGAGTTTCCAGGTATGCTTGTCGCCGACTGTATACAGTGCCACACCCACTGCAGTCAACAGTAATGCAACCTGGCAACCCCAAACTTAGGCTTCACAACTACTAATTACTGTGCCCAGTGGATCATTTGTCCTTAATTTAGCTGCCTCTAAAGCAACTAAGATCTTATATTTCTATTTTTATTTTTACTCTTTATAAACATGCAAGATGCAAGTGCAACTAACTCCACTTTAAAGTTGGTCTATCCCTTTAAGTAATGTTTGAAGAGCACCAAAACAATTCCAGGAAAATGCACATTACAGACCCCCTATAACTATTCACTTTGTGTGTGTGTGTGTGTGTACATATAGTATATACAAGTTACTTTCGCTCAACCCAGCTGGGAATATAAAGATATAAAGCAATATTTAGCTTACTAAATTAAATTTCCACAGTAATTGGTGTTTTCCGTGGCCATGCACAGCTGCTTTTCCAGCTTTGAGGGTGAATGTGTGAAAATTGAACATTACTCATATTCTCCTCAGTTGCATTAGTTTTGAGATTTTAGCTCTTGTTTCTTCCACAAACCCCTCTGAAGATGAGCTTTGTTCTATGCCTGCAAGACATTAAGAGATGAACAGGGACATAAAAGAAAGACAGACTGAATAGTAAGATTTAATTAATCTCTCTTTTCTTCCTTAAATGTCACATTGCACATTGTAATGCTGTCCCTTTCATAAAAAGTATCCTGGAGCCATTAACTTCAAAGGCTTGCCAGAGGGTTGAAGGAGAATTCTGAGTGTTTGCTTGGCTTCAGGCACGAAGTAACTGACTTCATGAGACCAGCAGAATGGAGAAATAAAGCTGGTTTTCCTGGTTGTACAACAGAGACCTTCTCTTCATTCCCTTTGTAGCGTCAATACAAAACAAATAATATTTCAGGGATTAGTGTCGCAGCATGAAACCAGCAACTCCAGTTTTATTCATTTTGACTTTTTCCAATCTACTTTTCTACTTTCATTTTGCTGAAAGTAGCTGACTTTTTTTTACTCATTTATTTAATTGAACTGCTCATTTCCCATTAGCACTAAGAAACTGCGGCAGTGCTGCAAATATGATTTATTTCCTCTGCAGATGAACCTGTCAGGAGTAATGAACAAATCACAAACCTCTTTGGGTCCGCAATGGCTTACATACTCTTATTATATTTATGCAGGCCATTTATGTTTCTACATGCCCTACACACTTATATTATGTTTTGTATTAATACCTCATTGAAACTGGCGTTTCTGATGCTGACACAGAACCTGTATTTACTGTATTATGGCACTCATTGCATCAGCAATCTAGCCTTTAAATGTGTGTATTGAAAGAGCGTATAGATCCAACACTGAATTAGATAGCAGCAGATTCTGTTCCTACGACCCGGTCGCAAAGTTTGTGTAAGTATTAGTGCAGTTGTTGAAAGACATTCCACGTACTACAATAATGTAGCATTGTGACTGATGCCTGTGGTTTAGATGAGGTCCAGTGGTTTTGGTTTGGCAAGAGCTGTTACTAATGGCAATATGGATTCCTAGAGCCTAGTCTTTCTAATAGGACTCTTGGGTTGGTTGTCTTCTTGGAAGTTGTGTTGTGTGTACATAGGCATGCTCACAGTTTTTGCATTGAACATGAATATCTATTTTAAAAAATATGTTTTACTGGAAGTCATTCTGTCCAGGACTGGATTTGTTACTGCATATCATATTATTGGACACCTCGACAGAGATAACGTAGTAGCAGTGTCACGGGCTGCCCCAGTAGCCCGGATGCATAGCAGAAATGCACAGGGAGACTGACTGTCATTTTGGTTACTTTATTAGAAAAAGATGTGGTGCATTAAAACTGGTAGCAAACTGGCCCTCGTAGGAGGCAACCAGCCACTGTGTCCATCGGCCCTCCTCTCCACAACATAAAAAAAATACATTTACCAACCAGGTGAGCTGCAGCAGATATGTAGAAAACTTGACAGATCACCACAAAACTATCTGGATAGTACTCTGGGTAAGTGGAAACATCATATTTAGGTGAAAAAAAATTGAACAAGAGTGAAATTATGCTTTCACTATAAGTAACCTGCATGTTCCTTTTATAAGGTCCTTTTTCTAGATGCAGAGTTTCCCCAGGCTTTTGCAGATGCACAACTCCAGTTCTTGCAGGAACAGAGACTGTGGAGCATGCTTGTAAAACAAAATCAGACCAATCACTGGATCCGCTTATGTCCAAACTCCATAAACAGTATATGTAAACTAAACCTGCATGGACCAGTTCAGCTAAAAAGAATGCGTGATGCACATAGTTACTCGGGAATATAAGGCCTAAATCATCCACATTCAAACCATATACTATGTTACAAATTAGAATGTGTGCTTGTTCCACAGTAGTGCACATGCTGTTGCCAAAAACAAAATGTTTGTTCTGCAGAAGTTGATGAATACCAATGAACTCAAGCAATAATCTGACGTATGCTTCTCTAGAATGGGCCACGCCTTTGATAGGGTTGCTGTGTGTTCAGCAAGATAAAACCAGAAACTCTAAAGAAACTCCCATGGTTTCCTGCAAAAAAAATTCTGCACAGCATTTGAAAGCTGAAAATATCAATCAGGAACAGGGGGGTGGATGTGTTGTAGTTAAAAGGAGACATATAAATTTGCCAACTTTGATGTTTTTATTATGGTAATATGAATTACTTCTGTAAGTTAAACATGACTTATAATTCTGGAGCCTTTATTCTCAAAGTCTTAGTCAGCATAGGGGTCAGCATTTGCCTAGGATTTCTTTCCTCATTTAATTTGGTGCTATAAAATAGAAGTGGGCTAGCTTCAGCAAGGGCCAGCAGTCTGTAATAGAATCCATTGATTTCTGCATTCCCGATTAAAAGTACTTTATGACCAGGCACACTACTGAAAGATATACTTCTGTGTGCAAATTGGCGGCTGCTTGCAAGGCAGCTTATACCATTTCCCCGAATAGGGGGTTACAGTTTAGGTTTCCAAAGATTTTACGGAGTAGGCACATTTAGACTGTCTCATATCTGGTCCAAATCTGTTTTTTTCTGTCTGTCTAACAAGTGTTTTGAATGTAGCCCTGTGCATTCAGACACATTACATAAACCATACGTGTGCAAAATTAATTATGACAATTAATTTTTTTTTCGCTACAGATAATTCATATATAATACTTTTACTGTATTTTTTTTTTTACTAATCTACAAGTGAACCAGTATGAGTAAATACAATTTTATTAGTTGAGTCAGAGTAATTGGAAATAGAACCTGACCTTAAATCCAGAAACTCCACTTCTCGTCGTGCCGAACAACATCCCTTTAGTCATGAATATATTCAAAATACAACATGCCCTCTCATGCCCTATTGTTTAATTGTCACATTGCCTCTCTTCAGTTATCAACATTAATTGGCACTAATTAAACGCAGTGTCGAGTGGTAACTTTTTTTTTCAAAGCAGTTGTAAGTAGACATAATAATACATGCACAAAAATGGTTAATTGAGACAATCATAAATATTCAATTTTGAAGTGGTGTACCCTTATAAAAAAGAAAAGTTAAAACAGATAAAATAAAATGAAATATAAATGGATGATTAAATTTTGTGATTAAATTTGATCAGGGCAAGTTGTTTGACAATCTCCTTTGTCTTTCTTTGGTGGTGATTTGTCTATTGGAAAAGATGCATCTTGAATTTCATGTATTATTATTATTATTATACAGGCATTTAGCAGACGCTCTTATCCAGAGTGACTTACACAACTTTATATGGCATTTACATTGTATCCATTTATACAGCTGGATATATGCTGAAGCAATTCAGATTAAGTACCTTGCTCAAGGGTACAACGGCAGTGTCCTACCCAGGAATCGAACCTATAACCTTTCAGTTGCAAGCCCAGTTCCTTACCCACAGTGCTACACTGTCACCCATGTTGTTGTTACTGTGGCAATAAGTTGTAATAAACTAGTTTGTTGATACAGTGCTTATCAAATCCTGGAAGGAGTGTTGTCTAGTTTCACAGTCAAGCCTTAACCTTGCTCTATCATGCTGTATTAGAAGCTCCGTGTAGCATAACCTTGAACTTGGAAAAAGCTTGGAAACCTTTTTGAATACTCCTACGAATGTATTAACTTTTGGGAAAAGTCTTTGCATCAAGTCTTTTAGTGTTTCATTGCATATCTTAAACATCTATCTTTCATTATCTAAGACAAATGCTGTTACATTGATGAAATCAACCTCAAGGCTCAATAGGCGTTGCTTAATGCTATACCCGACTGAGTTGTAACTTACGACATCAAGGCACGGAGTGTGGTCAAGAAAACCTTTTAAAATAGGATGCACCTTGCAAACAAATAAAATGTGCAAAATATAACAGTTTGTGCCATCTGCTGACTCATCTGTGACCATCATTCCATTATTCGAGTCAGCAGACTGCAGCATGTCCTTCTGCCAATTTTTATTTTATTTATTTTAGTGTTTGTTTTTTTTTGGTGGGGGGGGGGTATTTCTTACATGCCTAATACCCATATCTATGCATATAAATTAGGCTTGCCAACTTTTTCAAGTGGAAGGTTTGCACTCAAAAATGCATCCGTCAAATCTGCGTTTATATCTATTTAAATCTTTCTTGCTATACCTACAGGCTTTATAATGGCTGGTATGGGACATTCAGGATTTGTGGTTTACTGCAAAACTACTACTACTGCAAAAAAGTTATTCCAAAGCAGCTTGTGACGCAACATTATTTCTTTGGGGTATACAACAAAGGAAGCTTAACATATCCAGGGTTTCTTTGCATTAGCTGGCAAAACCTAACAAACAAAATCGGGTTTAACTGCTATCACAAAGGGTTTATCAACTTAGTACGTGAACAGGGAATTTGTTAATCAAGTTCTGTGGTGTTCTCATTAAAGTGGCGATGTAAAAAAAAAGAAAGAGCCTATAGCAGGAGGCAACAGCATGGACCATACTTGAATGACATATTTCTCACCTGAGGAAAAAAGCCTGATATGGGTGGATATAATGGATGGATGTGATGAACATAAAATGATTATCATGTCAAAAAGTAACACCGATGGCCCCAACAAAACCAGGGATGAGGGTTGGCACAAAAGATTGTTCATAGTATAAACTTGTAAGTTATTACCTTATTTACATTATCACAACTAATGAATAAGTTACACTCTCACTAATTGTCCTACAGTTTATTTCTAACTTGGCAACTGCTCATTATAGAGCTCCTAAAACTTCACTCTGGATATTTAAAATATTGCCTGAAGCAATCACACAAGGATTATGGGACTCAGGTCATTGTCCCATAATTAAGAGAATGGATGTGTAGGATTCAAGAAGCTTGCATATGTTCTGTATTCCCTCCATTTATAATAACTTTCATGTAGTTTATCCTCGGAGAAAGCCTAAAAGGTGGAGCCACCAGGTTAGCCATGCAGCACAAGACCAGGTTAGTGTTGCAGCACAAGTCACCATGGCAATATACCCCGATCTACAGTGAGACAGCTTTGTGGGAAACCCAGGGTTAAAGCTTAAGTTAGCTCACTAGCCCCGTAACCTCACTTCGAAGTACACCCCCATTGAGGCTCTATATGCGAACAGATTAATTTGAATTTAAATTCACAATGATAAATATAAATATCAGTCTTCATACCATGCTGGTATTTCTTTCCTTGTACATTGGTCTCAATCATTTCAAACTAAAGTAATATTAAACATTATTTTTGAAGAATAAACAGGTAACGTGCACATGTACAACATTTGGAGGCATACCTTCACTGTATATGCTGAATTGGAGTTACTTGAAGTGCATTTTCTTGCTTTAGAACCTCTGAATGCCCCTATACCAGCCATCATATTGCTGGCAAGTTACCAGAACAGGGCAGTTTTGGTCACATTCTGGATATGCGGCTGTACGGAAAACACCTAGGTTTTTGGCCTGAGTTTTGATGCTGTGTGATAGTGGCTTAAATTGTGTCATTATTTTCTATCTGTGTGCCTTGAGTCAAAATACCGATATTTCTGTTTTGTCCTTGTTAAACAAAACTGAAATTATGAACAATCCAAGCCGTGAAACCGCCGGTTAGTCAACCAATGGGGCAGGGATCATCAGGCATGGCAGAGAATAGTTGGATATAATCAGCATAGAAACGGGAGCTGAAGCCATGTTTGTGAATGATGGTCCCTAGTGGGAGCATGTACAGGCTTTAAGAGAATGGGGCCTAATACTTAATACTTAACCTGAGGCACATCAGGGCAACTTTCAGTGACAAATGATCCACCAGACAGACAAAGCAATCACAGTTCATAAGGTGGGACCTGAACCAATTTAAAACTGTGCTGGAGAGGCCACATATTAGAAGGACCTCATGGACATCAGTATTGAAAGCTGCACTAAGGTCAAGAAATACCAAGATGGGAGATTTTTTGAATGAAGGTTAACTCTAATGTCAGTGAAGACCAATGCTATCTCTGTGCTATGCATAGCACGAAAACTGGACTGGAACTTATTGAAATAGTGTTTGAAAACTCGATCAACTGCGTAGAAATATGGTTTCTCACGTATTAAGAAACATTGAATCGTAAATTTGTCTATAATTGTTAAGAACTGAGGAGTGCAAATTAGATTTTGTCAGAAGGGGTCACACAATAGCAGTTTTAAGGGCAAATGGAAAAGTGTTAAGCTTTCCCCCGTCTGCTGCTGGACCTCTAACTGAGCAACAAGTTCACCATCCTGGACGAACTGGAGGGCACCTGTGACCAGACAGGCGGCCTTCCCTACACTCTGTCGTGTTAAGCTACACAACACTCCTGCAAAGCCGGGCACGTGGACTGCTTCTAGCGCTGGAGATCCCTCTCAGGTCCGTGGCACCCAGTCGGAATCACTGAGTGTAGGGGATTCCATTATCAAGAGCATCAGGTCTAAGTCTGGAGAAACTCACTGCTTTCTGGGTGCCACGGTTTTAAATAGGCCTTAGGTCTCGTACTTTGGTGCTGATAAAATTACTAGTATACCAATTAGTTGTACATGAAAAGTGTTATCGTTGTTTTTATGCAATCAGATCCAAGCTGACTGTAACCCAGTGGGGTAGCCCGAAATGAATATTTGGGTGGGCAAATAACTAATAAATCTTATACACAAGCTCTGAAGTACATAGCAAACTTACAGCATAGACTACGCACATGTTTCTGAATTCAGCACATTAGGGATAGTTATAGATATTACATTACATTACAGGCATTTAGTAGACACTCTTATCCAGAGTGACTTACACAACTTTTACATAGCATTTATTTAGCATCCATTTATACAGCTGGATAGATTGCTCAAATAACACCAAAGCAGGCAAATGATTTTGGACATGGACATGAACATTAATCAACAAAATATACATGAAACCCAATATATTTTTATCACAACCGACCCTGAACATGAATAAAGTTTGATACAGAGGTATTCTCCTAAGTTTATGAGCAAGTCCAAAACATTGGTTACCCTCTCATTGAGCCACCTGCTGTACCTCACCACTGAAGAGCACCAGTGCGCTATGATGAAGGAGGCCAGCCTCATCAGTGCACCAAAGCCGAAGACTACTTTCAATGTCAGTTCTTTGCCATCACTGACCTGGTGAATGCAGAACTCTCACACAGGTTTGAGCAGTCTACTGCCAATGTTCATCAGTCAATGCTGATGAACATTGAGAAGTTGCTCATTGCAGCATTTAATAGCAACCCCAATGTGCCCAGTACCCCCTCAAAAATCCTGGAGCTTCATGGGATATTGTCTGCAGATGTTTCAGTTTACAATTGTTCAGTTTTCCCAGCAGTGCAGTAGATAACTGTACGCTGCTACTCTTGGGTTGATGTAACATGAGGATGTGGACAAGAACAAGCCCAGAGGGATTCACAAATGAGCCATATGTCAACAAAAATATCGAGTTTATTTTATGAGGCTGTAAAAAATGAACAGCTGTCAGGCACAAATCCAGACAAATGAGCAAAAACAGAATGGAACAAAAAGTAATCCTGAAAGATGACCCAAAAAAAGAAATGATCACAATGTCATTTTTTTTTGTGTGTGTGGAAAACCTGCCTGTTTCTCACTGGAAATACAACTGGGGATTCCTTGAATGTCGGTAGCACATACTGCCTATTTGTTGTGTCACATCCAGTATATTAAATATACTATAATTTGTATGTATGATTTGGAGCTTGTCTAGAGGTAGAGGAACCAGGGTCTTTGGAAGAATCTGTCACCATTTATATTTAATCAACAAAGAGAACACAAAAAACTCCTGCGAAACGAAACTGCATAATAGCTAATCAGGCTCTGCCATACGACACGTCTACTTACATTAACAAACTGCATGTGTTAGTGGTGCCATCTTACATACACTGTGGACAAAAAGTGTTTTTCAGTACAGACATGAGGTGCTCAGTTAAAAATTTTGCAAGGAGCATCCTGACGAGCCAGTTCTTTACTCAAGAAATGTATTACAGATAAAGGCCTGATAGAGGTGAATGCATTGTGAGAGAATTACAGGGTTTTTTAAATGAGCTATTAACATGGGCATGGTGTATGCTATGTGATCTTGTATTTCAAATGCCTGAAATTACATTTTCAAACATGCAATGCAATGGGTCTGTACTGTCAGCAGACAGAACGCTATAATTCTGTTCTCTCGATTTATTAGCCGATTGTGTGAGATGCGTACTATTGCGCTGCATATAGGCTTTTCTGATTTCCCCATCGCGCCTTTGTCAGTCTGATATAGATTCCAATTCCACAGTGGGCCCAGCTCCAGATATATTATAATGGTCCAGGATTCCAGTGGAGAAGAGTGAAAGAGATGAGCATACTTCAAGGCCAAGAACATACCAGAACTAATCCTGGGGTTGTCCACTCAGAAGTGATCAAGGCAAAACTAAATTTGACACCAACTGTGGTACATTGACTTTCCCATCTTATTCTTAACAGCTAATGAAATGGCTAGACCTGGCCCTAAATCTGTTCTATTGACACCTCAGACCTGGGTTAAATACATATTTGAAATACTTTTTATTTCATATTGGAAATACTTTTTATTTGGCATTAAAAAAATAAATAGAGTTAAAAATTAAATTAAAATACTTTAAAAAGTAAACTGCAGATCCTGGAAAAACATTTACTGAATTATGTTACTATCAAAAAACATAGAATCACACGAATGAAGAATTCTGTTCTGTATAGCAATGTTTCTGCAGTTTCAGTAATCTGCTGTAATTGTACTGGTGTCTAAAGTGTTAAATTATTTAAGATAAGGTGCCCAGATCTGTAACACTCCATGGCTTTTTTTGTAATGCCATCCTTATTAGCATTGTTCCCTGGGAGGTTGTCAGAGTTTTGTTTCCAGTTTTATGACTGGGGAAGAAGCTGGAATAATATTTATAATATTTATAACCCAGAACACTTGTTTTGTTTATGTATATAGCAACTGAATTCAGCTTTATGAAAAGATATATAGATCAAAATTATTTTATTCACAAACTGTTTTAGCTATGTCTGAGTGTTGAAATAAAACTACACATAGAAGAAAAATAAACCAAGACAACTGGACGACAACAGGAACACACAACAAAAGCTCGGTGGTGGGATTTAGTGCATCGGGTAAGGAAGAATTCTAATGCAGTTTATCAGATAAATTGCATATATTTGAAACATGAATTTGCATGTATGCATTTCTTAGATAATATCAGTTTTGGAAAGCATATTGCGACAAAATCAATTTTATTGCATTTGGGCCCATACTTGATAGAGGTTAAGCAGGTTAACAAAAGTTAACCGATGTGAATTTTTAATCATTGATGGAGCCAGTGGACCTATTTCCATTTTCATTTTCCATTGTTGCTGTGCTTTCCATTATTCTCATGAATGGATTTGCTAGGGCAGAATCTAAGGCTGTGCTAATGATACTGTCTGAAATAGAAACTGTAAAATCATGCTAACATCTTTTTTTTTTTTTTTTTTCACAAGTTCAAGCATTCGTTGCATGATTCTGTCCTATTTGTTAAAATCTTCGGTCACATTGTCCTAATGAAAAGACATCACATCCATGTTAGTTTTAATGGATGACTTGAGAGAGCGTTTGATGCAAACATGGCTCTTAACTGTAGGAAAAGTACTAGCATGTATGACTGCCAGGAAACCTGAGCCATTATTGATAGGACTCAATCTTGACCTACGCGTTGCACAGTTCTATCTTCTGTCCCTTCGTTGCCCTCACGGCAAAACAGTCAACTCAGGTCAATGGATAAGTGGAGTTCTCTCAGGGGTGCAGTTAAAGGTGAGCCTATTTTAGCTTAGCATCATTCGTCTTCTGCCGCTGTGCCGACGATGTTCACAATGGTGAAGAAATCAATGTACACGCATCACTTTAGATGTAGCTAAAAGAAAAAAGCCCTCCCCCACTTCATGTGGCCCGGTTCTGTCATGTGTGACCTATCTGACATAGAGTGATGTACAGAGGATATGAAAGAACATGGAGAGATTCACTGGTCCTTTAGCAAGAGGCCAAAGCTCCCTCATTTTTGGTCACAGCATTCTCAGTATGTCTATACCTTGTGTTTTTAATATATAAGCATGCTGTATCAATTCTACGCAATAGTAACTTATTGAGTCAGTATTAAAGATTCTTGAGCTGCGTCCCATGCATTCACATTTTAGCATGTATTTATATTTTGCTGACAGATAACCAAAATAACAATCCAACCTGTATTTTGTCAGCACAATAATGACTTGAACCATTTAATAGATTGCGTTTAAAGAGTCACTTTCATCCCTTATCTTTAGAACTGAGGTTAAATGACTGCAGCCATCATGACCAAAACAGATGCAAATACAGCCACTGCCATTGCACATCTGTGCACATATATTTTGCCGACAAATTGAATGCAACCAATTTGCCAGACTATTGACTCTCAACATTTTAATGAGACATATAGGCACTCTGAGACCTTTTTAATGAAATTATTTCCACTGCTGATCTTTATACAATATTGTGCCACAAAGTGACCCCAGTAATAACCCTGCAAAGTGTTCATAAATGCTGTGAAAGATGAAGCAAAACTCCTGCTGCCATCATCTGGACAAAAATGGAAATGCACAATTGCAAAATAAATCTTTTCCTTAAGTCAAAACATAGATAAAAAGGATTTGCTTCAGTGCTGTAATTGAATTTTTTGGTTCACCATATAAGGAAAGTATTTTTTATTTTTTAAAATTTATAACCCAAAGGTCATATGTTTGATTCCTGGGTAGGATACTGCTGTTGTACCCTAGAGCAAGGTACTTAACCTGCATTGCTTCAGTATATATCCAGCTGTATAAATGGATGCATAAATGCTGAGTAAAAAGTTGCGTAACTTGCTCTGGATATGAGCATCTGCTAAACATAATGTAAAGAGAATTAGACTATTTGGGAAGTACAGGGCTGTGAAAACTACTTTCACCCACCATTACAGTAAGTCCATTTTACATTTGTTTGAAAACATTTGTAAATAAACTCATAGTTTCCAAGTATATTACCCTTACAAGACATACTGTATATTACCCTAACAAGATTTATAATGCATGGTTCATCCAACCAAATTCTGTTCATGGTTTTACTTACTCATAGAACCACATATACGTATAGTATATTATATATTCCCATTGCATGTTTTTTTATGGAAAGAGATTTCTGTTTCTCTACTTTTTTGTGAGTTTTCCATTTCCATGTAAACTGAGATTTATGTTAATGCAGTAGACTGGAGACTGTGATCTTGCAAATCACAACTTATGTTTCAACATCCTCATATTGTTTCCTTTCTGTAGCCATTTGTTGTCCAACTGTAACTGATCTCAGCCTTGAAAGAGGGTCTCAAACTCCAGTCCCGGAGGGCTGCAGTCTCTGTGGGTTTTTGTGGTCAGCAGCCAATTTTGGCCTTGGAAAGAAGGATTGCAGACTCAATCACTTAAATGAAGCACTCCAGTGTAGCAACACTGAGAGCCTCACTAGTCAGGCTCATGGTAACCATTCATTTATTAAGCTGACCAGTGAGGCTATATCTGTACCTCATTTTAATTGACAGCTTGTAGCAAACATTTATTCCAAGTACATATTTAAAACATGACACCTCTAATACACATAGCTACCCTCTCTATTCCTCTCTGCTTTAGGCCCATGAATCAGAAGCAAATGTAATATTAGTTTCCCATCAAACTTCTCCAGCCATTAATGACAGTACCTTCTATATGACCTCACCACCCCCCTTTGGGATATTTATGTGGAATTTTCCTCCCACTAGAGCTGTCTGTCAGGGGAGTAATTTGCTCATTGGGTGTCCATCCTCCTGTTTCCCAGCAGGCCCAATTAATTCCCCAAGTAATGGTTGAGCAGACCCATTGACTATTGGCCCGATAAGGCAGAGAACACAAATCAAATCCCAATCATGTTACAATGACAGGGTAGTAAATAGCTGCTGAGATTCATTAGGTATGTCACAGGAATTATAGGAGGAACTGTCTGCAACAAATCAAAGAAAACTCAATTAACTTAGCATGCACATATGGTTACAATCGTGGTGTACAAAATGGAAAAGACCGAAGGGATTGGCTTTTGATGAAGCATATCTGAAATGAATGATGCCACTGGAAAATGGTCATGTATGTTGATGTGAAAACTTGTGTCTTGAATGTTGTAGATAGTTTGCATACCTGGTATGCATGCTAGATTCTTGCAGCAACCTGCAACGCCAATACTGTTTTGATAAAGCAAATGTATTTTCTGCATCTTTTCACCCTGTCACTCTTATGCAGGAAATTATGAAGGGGAGAGCAAACCTGCTACTCCGCAGTGTATATGACCTAAAGCATGTGGACACCCTTTGCTCTGGGGCTGTTTTTCATGGTTTGGGCTTGGCCCTTTAGTTCCAGTGAAGGTACATCTTAATGCAATGGCATTCTAGACGACTCTGTGCTTCCAGTTTAGTGGCACCAGTTTGGGGAAGGCTCTTTCCTGTTTCAGCATGACAATGTCCCCGGGCATTAAGCGAGGTCCTTATAGAAATGGTTTTGTCGAGATTGGTGTGGAAGAACCTGACTGGCCTGCATAGAGCCCTGACTTCAACCCCATCCAGCACATTTGGGATCAATTGGAAAGGCAACTGCGACCCAGGCCTAATCACCTGATCAGTGTCCAACCTCACTGATGCTCTTCTGGCTGAATGGAAGCAAATCCCTGCAGCAATGCTCCAACATCTAGTATAAAGCCTTCCAAGAAGAGTGGAGGTTGATATAGTGGCAAAGAGTGGACCAACCCCATATTAATGCCCATAATATTGAATGAGATATTGGATTTCAGGTGTCTACTTATTTTTGACAGTGCTCACCCAGAACTGCCGGGTTTCCATTCTAGGGGTGTCACACCGACGTGTGAAAAAATGGGGCCAAACGCGTGAGGGAGCAGTCTCACCTCAAGCTGAATTGACCTTCTGCAGAATTCTGGTGCTGGAGGAGTGCAGCATTACGTCCAGCAGAGAATTGAATTAATTTTGGCCACGCCTACCGGTGGAGAGAACACAAGCACCTGGGTTGTAAACTAATCAGCCCAGGTACTTAAAGGTATGTTCTTCTCTACGAGACAGGGCCAAGACCAGGAGTACACACCAAAGAGTGAGTCTTTGAGTAGAGCTAGTCTAGTTTTGTCAATTTGAGCACCAAAAAGAAGTAAACCACCACTGAAAAGCTGGAGCTGGTCAGCTGAAAAGCTGGCCAGCTGTGAGTGGTGAGCTGAAAAGCTGTTGCTCAGTTTTGCTTTCTTTTGTCTTTGTTGCTTTAGTTTGCGTTAATTTATTGTTTTCACCCAGAACCCGTGAGGGGGAAGGGTGAAGGTATTGGTTTATTTGTCTTTATGCTGGTTTGGGTGCGCTCTGGATGCAACAAATGACAGTACACACCTGGAACTTCCGCATTTCCCTCCCAGGGGTATCACGCAAACGTGTGACATTATTAACTGTTTGGTCCAGTACTCTCCCCTGGGTCAACATTTCAAATCCATTATTAAAAACACTGGCGCAACATTGACATCGACCATGTTATTAAGAGGTGTTTTACCAAACCACCTTGTGTGGTTTGCAAGAGACCCCCAAATTTAAGAGATATGTTGGTGATATCTGATTTACCTCAAACCCCTCCATCTCTTTTCTTAAATTATGTTCCTCATGGCAATTACAGGTGTTCTAGTGGTGCACTATGCTATTTTACTTACAAGAGTAACACATTTAACCATCCACACAGTGGCAAGCCTTTTAAGATAAATGGGAGTATCTCATGCCTGACAAAAATGTGATTTACATGTCATGCCTCAATAACCATTATCTGTATAGAAATTAAGATTTTCACTCAACGATTTCAATATCACAGATTGCATTGAAACTTCACCAAAAGGAATATTCTTTATGCAGCATATAGCCACGCAGGGTCTTTGAGTGTTTGAGTTTCGTCTAGAGGGCAATAAGGCCATAAAAACTCTCCAAGACACCTCAGACCTCCAGGGTGAACCTACTTCACCAAAGATGTTTATTTTGATGTTTGTGCAGTGGGGAGGGGGATAGAGAATAAACAGGTATTCCGATGTTCACACAAATTATATTGTCTGTTTCTCAAAGGTGATCATAACTAAAAACTGTATACCCAACAAGGTAATTAACTTTCATCTAGTAAAAAAAGTTTGATTCATAGTGATGCGATCATATCCTCATCAAAGTAGGATTTTATAAATGACTACTTAGTTGTTGTTTTGCATAAGCCCTGGTATAAGGTATAATTTGATTGTAAGAACATTTTATATATGAGTATATATAAATGAGGCCCCAGGAATGGGAAGTTACAGTTTGAGATTTTAAAATGAGTGGTTTCCTGGAACCTGATTGGTCCTAGCAAGTGTTTAATGGCTTACTTGGCTCTGTCCTGGAGATTCAACTTTCCTCATTTCTGTAATCCTAGGCCACCCAGAGTAAGCACAAGATTATTCTGTGTGAGAGAGAGAGAGAGAGAGAGAGAGAGAGAGAGAGAGAGAGAGAGATTCTGAAGACAGTTATACTAAAATGAGCTCCTGAACTTCTACATTTTTTTGTTTATAAAATGAGATAAACCAAAGAAAAACTAACAAAAGCTTTAATTTAAACATAATATAAAACATATTATAGAACACATGTTCTGTAATTAAACAAGGAAACCCTAATAATTTAACAGAAAGAAGAATGAGCAAACAGATAGCCTAGCCTAGCCTAGCATCAGATATAAAAGATCAACTTAGACAGAGCAAAGAGGACCAAAAAGACAAGTAAAGGACAATACAAGTAAGACAACCATTTACAGGACATCTGGACAAGGGGAGATAATTTTCTGAAGGAAGAGAAATTTTTAGTGTTTACAAAAATAAAAAATAAGGACATTCACCAACAAAAAAGGACAGCAGGGACTGTTTTTGGGGATAACCCAAGGCAGATCTGTGTACCACCCCCCACACTGGAGGTAGGCAACCAAAAGCCAAAAGATCCTGAGAGAATAAGTGATATTAATTAATACATCCATAAATTTATAGTAATAAAAATCCAGATTGTACCTATGACAGCTAGCTAATCAGCTAACATTAGCCGGGAAAACCGACAGTTCTGTGAGTTTTGACAGTTGGGGAGTTTTGACAGTTGGCCCTTCCTCTGATTGGATAGCTGAGCTGCCTGTATTGTGTGATACATTGTAACAAAATGGCAGGAGCAGCAGCATCAGTAGCAGTAGCCAGCCACCCCTTTCAGTTCCCACCAGAGATCCATACAGAGAGTGGCAGAATGAAATACAAGCAAAAAATCCAGAGAGAGAATCCAGAGACCCTGTTTAAAGACTGCAGTCAAATTAAGGGAAAAGATGTAATTACAAACTTGCTGTTCTATACAGAGTACACATCAGCATGGCATTCAGCTTTCTGCAAACATTATAAATATGTCACGAAAAGGGGAATTTGCAAAGGACGCCAGATATATATGTTTGAGGACAGTGAAAAGACCACAGAAAACAGACAATTGACTGTTAATATATACCAGAATGGCACAGTAATGGTGCAAGGAAGTGAGGCTGCCCTCATGGCCTTTGAAAATGCCTTCGACTCCCTAAAAAGCCAGGCAGAGTGTGAGAGAGCAGAACACAGAAATCTGACTACTGGGGCACACAAAACAGAGGGAGAAACAGAGCTTCCTCAAAGCCTCACTGCCACTACAGCGAGCAAAGCCCCGCAAACTGACACCCCTCCCCCAACCCCGCGCATCAACACCAAGGTAGCCCAGATGAGAGACAGCCTCTCCCTAATGGAGGTGGAGCTTGTGGAGCTGAGAGAATGCGTGCAGGCTCACATCACCTCAAACACAAGCACTGAGTTCCTTAAAGACCAGCTCAGCCAAGTTAAAAACCAGCTGAAGGCATCAGTACAGGAGCTGAAAGGGGAAAATGAGCTCTTGTTCCAGGACAGACAGGCACTAAAAAAAGAATTAGCAGAGGTAAAAGACGAGATGAGGAGAGAGCTGGTGGGGCTCAGACAAGAGATACACCAGAGAGATATTATGATAGAGACTCTAAGAGCAGAGATACATTCTCTCCCTGGCCCCCTAAATCCCCCCCACACTGAGCAGCTCCAGTCCACACCCAGCCCCCCCGAGCCAAATAGCCAAACTGCTGCAGAGGGTAATGCTGCCCCTTCCTCTGACCTCAGCACCCCTGCAGCCCCCAGCGACCAGGCTGCTGAAACACCCAGCCAACAGAGCCCTGCACCTAATCCTACAACACCACACACACACACAGATATAGCTATCCTCATTGACTCCAATGGAAAATTTCTGCAAGAGCAAAAACTCTTTCCAGGATGGAGAGTAACAAAATTTTGGTGTCCGAAAACGCAGGACGCATTCCGAATTCTCTCAGACCCAGAATTTGGTACACCTGCGCACATAATAATTCACACCGGCACCAACGACCTAAGATCAGAGCAAGAGAGAGTTGGAGGGCTGGTGTGCAGAGTAGCAGAGCGGGCCACGGAGGCCTTCCCCAACTCCAAAATCATCATTTCTACTCTGCTGCCCCGTAAGGACATCCACCCGGCCACCATTCTGAGAGTAAATACTGACATCTCCAGAGGATGTGCTCTCCTACCTAATGTGCACCTGGCTCACCACTCCACCATCTCACCCCACGTCTTATATGATCACATACACCTAAACAAGCATGCAGTCAGCCAGTTTGCCAGAACACTGAAAGATGTAGCACTAGGCAGGCACATTCACTCGTCGAGGGAATACAGAGAAGAGCCCCCAAGCTACCGCACACCCATCAGAACCCCACCCACCCACAGACGTTCCCTGAGACCCCATTCTCCGCCAGGATACCAGGTACACCAGTACAGCCTACCCAGACCGGCTCACCGCCCACCTCCACCCGGACCAACCCACCGCCCACCTCCACCTGGACCAACTCACCGCCCACCTCCACCAGGACCGGCTCACCGCCCACCTCCACCAGGACCAGCTCACCGCCCACCTCCACCTGGACCGGCTCACCGCCCACCTCCACCAGGACCAGCTCACTGCGCACCCCCACCCAGATCAGCTCACTGCGCACCCCCACCCAGACCAGCTCACCGCCCACCTCCACTCGGTCCGGCTCACCGCCCACCTCCACCCGGACCGGCCCACGCCCCATCCCCAGCCACTACGCCCAGAGCATCCCCACTGCATCAGGGACCTGCCCCACAGCAGCAGCAGCAGCAGCAGCAGCAACACAGCTATGCTGAAGCCCTCAGAGGACAACAGGACACACTGGAGATTGGTGAAATCAAACAATTGCTGCAATACATCTGCAATAAATTGATTTAAACAGATTAAGTAAAAAAAAAGATATATATATATATATATAAGTATAAATATATATAAATGCATGTGTATGTTAATGTACACATAGGTATAGGTTAAGGTACACATATGTATGTATATTATGCATACTCACAGGTCTCCATAAAGAGGCAAAGAGTTGTAATAATACACCCTAGAAGTTTTTGAATTATCAATATTATAGTTACAAATGTTTTTTACTGGTTTATCTCATTTTAAACAAAAAATGTAAATTTATTTAATATGACTTCATTTACAATAAGTATGTGGAACATCCAAGGTCTGAAATCATCAGCCTTTGGACTAAAGACCTTACACCATGATTTCCAAAACAGCGTAAAAGAAAAGGATATTATCATTTTGCAGGAAACATGGTGTAAGGCAGCCATGGTCACCCACTGTCCCCCAGACTACAGAGAGATCATCATACCCTCCCAAAAGATTAGCACTATACATCAGGGCAGGGACTCAGGGGGAATAATAATCTGGTACAAATCAAAATTACACAACTTTATAGATCCTTTAAAAATTGGCAAACATTATTTATGGATTAAAATCAAGAAAGGTCTTATTCTTTCAGAAAAAGATGTATTTCTCTGTGCCATATACATCCCTCCCTCAGAGTCCCCATACTACACAGAAGATATGTTCCCTGAATTAGAAAGAGAGGCAAACCATTTCCAGGCCCAGGGAAATGTGCTCATATGCGGGGACCTGAATGCAAGAACAGGAACACAACTTGATTGTACCAGCACACAGGGAGATTACTATATAACTAAAAAAATGCCCTTTCTTAACAATTCTCCCTATTCCCACAGAAACAACCATGATCATGTAATCAACAAAAATGGAAGAGAACTCTTACAACTCTGTCGAAGTCTGGGTCTGTACATCGTCAACGGTAGGTTACGAGGGGATTCATTAGGAAGATATACATTTTGCTCACCTCTTGGGAATAGTACAGTAGATTATATGATAACAGATTTAGACCCTTTCTCTCTCAGAGCATTCACTGTTAAGCCTCTAACCCCTCTGTCTGACCACAGTCAAATTACTGTGATTTTCAAAAGGACAGAAATTAACAATACTACACACACAAAGCCCAGTAAGCTGTTAAATATAAGAAAATCATACAGATGGGTTCAAAACAGTGAAGAAGAATTCCAGAAAGCAATTAGAGATCAAGAAATTCAAACACTTTTAGACACCTTTCTGGACAACCCATATATTCACAGTATAGAAGGAGTCAATCTGGCAGTAAAAAATGTCAATGCTATCTTTGAAAAAACAGCAGAAAAATCACAATTAAAAATGAAAAATAAACTGAAACCTCATCTCAAAAAAGAGGACAAATGGTTTGACCAAGACTGTCAAAACATCCGAAAAGAACTAAGAAAATTGTCAAATCAAAAACACAGAGACCCAAATAACTCAAATATACGCCTTCTTTACTGTGAAGTACTAAAGCAATATAAACGTACACTCAGAAACAAAAAGGCACAATATACTGAAAAGCAACTGGCAGAAATTGAGGAGTCAATAAATACAAATCAATTTTGGGACCGATGGAAAAATCTGAAAAAAACACAACAAGAAGAATTAGCGATACAAGATGGGGATATTTGGACAAACCATTTTCAAACACTTTTTAAAAAAGTGGAATTAGGAGCAAATCCTGACAAAAACCATATAAATAAAAAATTGCAGGAACTTGAATTGGCTATTAAAGATAATCAAAATCCATTGGACTTCTCGATTACTGAACAAGAGCTTAAAGATAAAATTAAAAAATTGAAACCTAAAAAAGCATCTGGACCTGACAGTATTTTAAATGAGATGCTAAAATGCACAAGCACAAAATTTCAACTGGCCATCCTAAAATTATTCAATTTGGTTCTGAGTGTAGGTTACTTCCCTGACATCTGGAACCATGGGCTTATAACACCAATATTCAAAAATGGAGATAAATTTGACCCAAACAATTACCGAGGCATCTGTGTGAACAGTAATCTGGGGAAGGTACTTTGCAGTATCATAAATTCTAGACTTTTAACCTTCCTTACTAAACACAATGTCTTGAGAAGAAGTCAGATTGGATTTTTACCAAATCACCGCACAACTGATCACATTTACACCCTACACACCCTAATTGAGAAATATGTAACCCAAAACAAAAAACAAATATTTGCTTGCTTTATTGATTTTAGAAAAGCATTTGATTCTATTTGGCATCTAGGGTTATTCTACAAAATTATTGAAAGTGGTGTAGGGGGTAAAACCTATGATCTAATAAAATCAATGTATACAGAGAACAAATGCGGCATAAAAATTGGCAACAAAAGAACAAATTTCTTCTCTCAGGAACGTGGAGTAAGACAGGGCTGCAGCCTTAGCCCAACTCTTTTCAATATTTATATTAATGAATTGGCAAACATATTAGAAAAAGCTGCAGTGCCTGGTCTCACTCTACACAACTCAGAGATCAAGTGCCTGTTCTACGCAGATGACCTGGTTCTCCTTTCCCCCAGTGAACAGGGGTTACAGAAAAGCCTAGACCTGCTAGAACAATACTGCCAGACCTGGGCCCTGGCAGTAAACCTTAACAAAACTAAAATTATGACATTCCAAAAAAGATCCAGATCTCAGGGAACAAAACACAAATTCATGTTAGGAACACACTACATTGAACATTCCTCAAATTACAATTATTTAGGGATAAAAATCAGTTCTACAGGAAACTTCAACATTGCAGTGAATGAACTAAGGGAGAAAGCACGCAGGGCCTTCTACGCCATAAAACGACAAATTTGTGTAGAGATTCCAATTAGAATTTGGCTTAAAATCTTTGGAGCTGTAATCGAACCAATTGCTCTTTATGGCAGTGAAGTGTGGGGTCCACTCATCAGTCAAGAATTTGGCAAATGGGACAAACATCCAATTGAAACCCTGCATGCAGAATTCTGTAAACATATCCTGAAATTACATAGAAACACAACAAACAATGCATGCAGGGCAGAATTAGGCCAATACCCATTACTTATCAAAATACAAAAAAGATCAATCAAATTTTGGAAGCACCTAAAACAAAGTGACCCCCACTCACATCAATACAAAGCCCTGCAATACCAAGAGTTGAGCAAAGCAAACAATCCCCTCACTCAGCTGGTCCTGAGCCTTAGTTCCCCACATACACTAACACACACTAACACCTCACCTGCTCAGGATCAGAACAAAACTACGAACATAATTAGAATAAACCAAATTGCAACACAGCTGAAACAGAATTATATAACCTACTGGGAAACTAAAACAAAATTGCAAAGTAAAATGAAATGTTATTTGGCCCTAAAAAGACAGTATGCTGTAGCGAACTACCTGACCACAGTTACTGACAAAAAACTGAGAACCACCTTGACGAGGTACAGACTCAGCGAGCACCACTTAGCCATAGAAACTGGCAGGCACAGACAATCATGGTTGCCAGAAGAAAATAGATTGTGCCAACAATGCAAAGGCAACCAAATTGAAACGGAAAAACACTTCCTAATGGAATGCACAAAATTTGACCAAATTCGCCAAAAATTCTACCAAAAAATAATCCAGAAATGTCCCCAATTCAATGATATACCCAATGACGATAGATTACCCTACCTATTAGGAGAAGAAAAAGGCTGCTGCATATTAGCAGCACAATTTGTGTTCTCTTGCCATACTCTGAGGGACAATGTGTGACCACCTCACGCACACATTTACACACAGCATACACACGTACAAGCAGACACATAATATTCACTCATGCACACAACACACAGATAGTCAGACACACACACACACACACCTAACATCACTTACTGATATTTTTGTATATATTTTTTATTTTTATTTTTTTATTTTATTTTAATATAACGGATTAACTGTATATAGTTGTATGTTATAACCACTGCTTTGGCAACACAAGTGCCTATATTTGTCATGCCAATAAAGCACTTTGAAATTGAAATTGAAATTGAGAGAGAGAGAGAGAGAGAGAGAGAGAGAGAGAGAGAGAGAGAGAGAGAGAGAGAGAGAGAGAGAGAGAGAGAGAGAGAGAGAGAGAGAGAGAGAGAGAGAGAGAGAAACAACCAACCAAGCAAAATAATGAACAATGTTGCTTTTGTAAGTAATAAAATTAGGCTTAGTTGGACTTTCCTGTGGTGGTCTGGCGTACTCGCAATCTCTCAGTACAGAGTAATTAATTATTTGATTTATAGGTGCCTCTCGGTGGTAATGGAGCAACCACATTATTCTACACTGAGGATATGCTTAGCAGCACTGCCCCAAGTTCTTCCTCACTGTTCAGTCTGGCTAACCCCTTGTTCTCCACTAAGAGCCACACACAGAACACATCTGTATCAGCAGAGAGGCCGAAGAGCCACCAGTAGAAAAATGAGTAGAAAAAATGCTGCTTGACTTGACTTGGATTAGCCTAAATCATAACACACCTCTTTAAGGCTTACTTACTTGCCAAAGGGCTTCTTTTCACTTTGTCCAGGGGATCAGCAGTAAACCGCCCTGTCCAATGTGGCCAGCCTTGGGGGCCAGATCTCATCTGTGACAGTGTTTACACCAGGACTTTCTTAGCCTGTTATAGGGCCCGCACCTGGGCCTACCTGATGTGTGACAGCGCTTATAGTCGATCTGGTCTCGTCTGACCGCTCTCACATCTAGGTTTTCCTCAGCTGTTATTGGGCTTACGCCCAAGGTCCTGCTAGGTCCCCTCTCTACCCACTGCTATTGGTTTACTGGAGATGCTTCTGCTACCCTCCATGCTGTCCCATTCAGAGGAGCATCTAAGCCCAGCCTCCGTGCTGCCTTAACCACACGGGCATCCAATGCCAACCGCTGTAGTCCTGCCCAATGGGCCAGGTACGCATTACCTCACCTCCTGCCACTGCAGACATTCCAAAGGGTGGCACATGGTCCAGGGGCCCGCAGTCACATCTCCTAGGCCCAAGCCAGCCGTCACTCTTCAGTGACACCATTCCTTCAATTCAATTTCAAATTTGTCCACGTGGGTTAAAAATCTAAATTTGTCTTTGGTCGAGACTCAATTACAATAGGCATTTCAATTACAATATACATTCCATTTCATTGTTAGGATACCAAAACTGATTCAGTCGTGATCCTCGTCTGACATGCCTCTTCCTGATCAGCACTTGCAATCTGTATTTACGGGATTAAAATGCTGCCTGAAGTCTTGGATTCAAATTCAGTTTCCTTACTTAAAGTACTGTGGCTGGTGTGTTTCCCAAGGTTTCTCGAGACTCTGTCTGTTTTTAGCACACACATCTGGTGAACATTAAAGTTCCTGCTCAGTAACAGATTTATTTAAGGAAAACTATGCTACAATGCCACAGTCATCTCATATAAGGTCAGATTTGTGGACAGCTGCCCATAGCATTACAATGGCCAAGATCCAACTTTTTTTTACTATGGAAGAAAAAACTGTCAACTATGCAGAATATTATGGGTGAAATATGGAAGAAGGCACATCGTTACCTCAGGTCAACCCAAAAACAAGTGAATGACTAGCCTTCCTTATATGTATCCCATTCCATTAAGGGCTGTTGCAGACATCCTTAGACAGAAGGGACATGCAGTAGTAATGAACCGCTGAGGGCCGTCGGTCCAAGTATTTATTCAGAAACCATTAATGTGTTTTTACCCAAATCCTACAAGTTAACCTGTTTCCAGTATTCCAGAAATAAGGGATAAATGATGCATGTTACATGCATTTAAAATGGGCATAATTCAAGGGTGTTGTAGTCAGTGAGCACACTCAGACTAAGGGATCTTGTTTTGCAGTCAGTCAATATGGTCTTTTGCTGTGGGAAATGCAGTAAGGGTTCAGAACTCAGTGCTTTGCAATTTGTGGAATGGAAATTATAATTAGCTTGCTCTATCAGGGGGTTTAAATAAAGTTTGATTTAATAAGGCTGAACAGTGTTCATTATATCCTAGAACAGATGTTTCAACAGAGTGCATTAGTACAGAGAACACAAAAATAAGCAAGCCTTGACTAAACTTTTATTAACATTAGGTATTCTCTAGTATAATTATCTTATGCAGCAAGCTTGCTTTTCCCTGTGCCCAATGTGAGCAGAGAATGAATCATTCATTGGTCCAGACACAGGACTGATGCATAACGTACACAATAAGCCACAACAAAGCAAATTCAGTGAATTCATTTATTTTTAAAAGAGCTCAAAAGCATATCTGGTACTTATTATTTGTACCAAAAGAGACAAGAGGTTACAAAACAAGAACCTTAACAGAATAAATTAATAGTACCACATTATTTGACAAAAAGCTGAAAAAAAGATAATGCTCTGTTAAAAAATAACAAGTAACTTTCCTATGTACAAAATTACAGGCGTTGATAAAGGCAGCCTTATTTTGAGCGTTACATAAATATAACTCTATAGATAATAGTGTGGACTCTAAGCAGTGTCAGTCAGCGGATATGTCTGTTAACAGGACGTGGCCATAAAAGACCTCTGCCTGCTTCACAGATCCTAAGGAAGGTTAATTATCCCCAGTGCACCTGTGTCAGACCCATTAGAGTTCTATTACTTTTATAAAGGATTTACAAAGGGATGTCCACTCCCTCCCACCAAATAACAAAGAGCTACTTTATTTTGCTGCTGAACACTGCTATTACTGCCAACTCCCTTTTGTCCTGTCGCTTTTCAGGAATGTGCATGCTTAAAGTTTGAAGCCTGCTACAGAAGTCATAATATAAAAATATACACGCTAGTCAACTGGTTTTATTTACTACAGCAAAACCAATCCAATCTGCTACGACCGGTCAGCGAGGACAAAATGTCCGCCGACAATGGTACATAACCACACAGGTTATGTACAATTGTCAGGACACTATCACTACACTGGTCATGAAATCTTAGAGTGGAAGTCACTGTACTGGTATACAGCCCTCAAGGCAGACAGGAGATGGCCTCAGACCAGTAATGGATCCCCTGACCCTCTGACATTATTTATAGACTCATTAAAGTCTCCACATGAATTAGCGTGGAAACAACGACAACAGTACCGTGACTGACTAGCCTGGTTTAGTCATTAGGCGCAGCCTTACATTTCATGTTCATTCTTAAGTTGTCCCTTTTTGATAATTACCTCCTGCGTCTCTAACAAACTTGCTGCTAAGTACAGACTGGGCAGGGGCAATGGGATTCCTTCAATTTGAATCACTCTGACATGAGAATCCAATGCTTTTGTAAAATGTTCAGGGTCATTCAAAATAATACTTCAAGGCATTTTCTTTACAAGAGCTCGTGATTTGTTGTTTCTATGATGATACGTTTTGCATGACCTTTTTATTTTACCTGAGGAACCTGTAAGAACCTTTAAAATAAAATATTTTCCCATTGTTTCTAAGCTGCAACGTGGTAGAAAAACATGATGATTTATTTACAATTCATGTGACCAAATTTTAAACACGTACAGGAGTTAATTCTGCTAATATAATGGACACGTATCATTTTAAAATGAGCATTTCCATAAGTGTCCTAAGTTTCACTATGTTTTCAGTGAAGTGAATTTCATTGCGAAGAGAGTAGGGACATTTTTCATGTAGAAATGGTGCGAGACAATGGAAATATGTAGTTCACCAGCACCGTTTTGGACAACGTTAAAAAGCAACTCCGGAACTCAAATAACTCTGGCTTGATCGGTACATTTATGTTAGCAGCAAACAACAGAGTCATGTGACTTGCTATACCAATAAGCCTTACAGTAAACAAAGTATAGCGGAGATGCATTTACACATTACAAAACTAATGAAGACCTTTTGTTGCCTTGGTTCTACACTACACTACACCACCACCTTTACACTACTCATGCACTTACACCAGCCCTACTCTACCCCTGCCCAATTCCATCTCTACACTACACCTGTTCTACGCAACTTCTATATGACATCACTCCTTCTCTATCACAGCTATACTACTAGCCTACAACACCAGTACTGTACTCCGGCCGTCCAAAGCATCTACATCATCTCCAACCTTACCCCTCCTACATTAAGCTTACACTACTCCTACCCGCCACTAACCCTAATCCTTAATCCTGAACCATCTGACCTATCGGCCTGTTTACGGTTTACTCTGCTGCATAGCAAATTTCCATGTTAACTGGGTTATTAACAAGGTAACTGTTACTAGCAGGATAATCGTTGCAGAGGAGGTCACATAAGGCTCAGTAGCAATAAGCTAATGAGTGACCACTATTCTGACTGAGAACATAGTAAACACTTTCTAAAAACAACTGCATCAAAACTGTACATGTGCGCAACCTTGTTCTTTAAATACCTATCGCCTATGTTATGTTTTCAATCTTTAATGAAAATATTTGAAACCGCATTTAGTATGCAGTAGCTAATCTCTCTGGGAAATTACAAAGGAACACTGATAATTGGTACAGGACGCTTGACATGCAAACAATAAAAAAACCAAGATCATTACAATAGATTAAAACACCTAAAACACACAAAAATGGAAAAGCTAAAATGAAAACATTAGGGTTTAAAAAGGCAAATCTCATCGAAGGAGTTTTTCCTCATGAAGAAGAGTCTTTTCCTCTGGTCTGAAGGCTTAGACTCTTCCATTGAAGCGGTCTGGAGCCCCGCCCTTCCTCCCGGACTATGTGGGACACAGCACTGAAACGGGCCAAACACACAACAACACGAAGCAATTAGAACCCACCAGCCAATCACAACGAGCTAAGCCGCCCCCCCACCACGAACATCTACTGCTACAGCTCTGTAGGGCTGTGCCTCTCTGCAGCCTCCACTCAGCCAGACACCAGAATGAGGAAGGAAAGAAAGGAGGGAGTGAGAGGGAGAGGAGAGAGAGAAGAGGATGATAAACACAGGAAGAGGGTGAAAGAGATGGGGGGATGAAATAAAATAGCAAGAGAGAGAAGGAAAGTGGGGGGGGGGGGGGGGGGGGGGGGGAGAGACCCCTGTATCTTTAAAGCTTCAACCTTCAAGGAGGTCGGAGGACTGTGGGAGGACAAACTGTGTGTCAGTGAAATGGGCAACACTGGGATCCTCAGTACACAGACCTGGATAGGGCACGTGGGTTCTAGTGTTCCACAGTGCACATAGGTAGATAAGGAACCTGGGTTCTAGTGTTCCACAGTGCAGAGCTGGACAGGGCACGTGGGTTCTAGATTTCCATAGTGAACAAAGCTGCAGAGGGCACTGCAGGTTCTAGGGTTCCATAGTGCATGGGGGAGTGCTGTGGGTTCTCGGGAGAAATACTGTGCTCAGAGCTGGAGGAGGTGCTGTGGGTTCTAGAGTGTGAAATGGTGCACAAAGCTGGAGGGAACAGTGCGGGTCTAGACTTCCACAGTGCACAAAGTTTGAGGGGCTGCTGCAGGTTCGTGACACAACACAAACACATTGTGGGTGCAGTAGGGCATAGAGGTGGTGGGGTCGGGGGGCTTTCTCCTGCTGAACCAAGTCGCAGTGTGTCACAAACCTCCATGTCCACAGCTCTTACACCAGAGCTAGCAAGAACAATGCAGCCAGAACAGAAATGCAGAAAAGGAAGAAAAATATGTCAGGGGTCTGCAGAACTACATATAGAATCAGAAAAGAACATCATGGCCGACAGCTAACCCCATGACAGATTTGTAAATCAAGACAAAGTGGTGCTCTCAATCTTAGTTTTGGGAATAATTTCTTGTAATGCTTTCAATAGACACAAGAGGGCAGTGCAACCCTCATATATAACACAGCTGCCCTTTACAAAGAGCTTCCAGCCATTGCCTTGTAACTTCGGGTAACAAAGACAAAGAAGTTACCTTTGAGGATGTAGTCTGTCAGGAGGCTTGGCACCTTCTCACTGTCCTCTCTCACAGCATGAAGTACTGCAGAGATACAAACACGCCAGCCTTTATATTACACTGCAGATACAAACACACACCAGCCTGTACTGTATATTACACTGCAGATACACACACACACCAGCCTGTATATTACACTGAAGATACAAACACACACCAGCCTGTACTGTATATTACACTGCAGATACACACACACACAAGCCTGTATATTACACTGAAGATACAAACACACACACACCAGCCTGTATATTACACTGACCCCTGTATCTATTAGACTATCCATGATACCATGTCTAAAATTCTGTTTTATTAATTTTATTACACAACGACTGCCTGAAGGAAGTATGATGAAAATTGGAAACATAAACCCATAAAATGCCAAAATGGTTGAATTTTGATGCAGACCCAGGAGCTTTTCAAAGCCCAAAACTGTAAAATTCTTGACTGGTTGGAAGTCAATCACCTGATCTGAATCCAACTGAACATGCATTACACATGCTGAAAAAAAAAAAAAACGTAAGGTAACTAGCCCCCAAAACAAGCAGGAAGTAAAGATGGCTGCAGTACAGGCCTGGTTGAGCATCACCAGAGAAGATAGGCTACCTGGTGATGTCTATGGGTCACAGACTTCAAGCAGTCATTGCATGCAAAGGACATGCAACAAGGTACTAAACATGACTACTTTCATTTACAAAACATTAATATGCACCAAACATTATGGTGCCCTGAAATGGAGGATATGAATAAAAAGTGCTGTAATTACATGGCAAAACCAAAGTTTATAAAAATACACAGAAATAAAAGCTAAGAAAGTTCACTTTAACATGCACACATGCATGACATTTGTGTTGTTTATTGGTCATGATTTTTACAAAGCAGTCGTTAGCATTGCAAAATTCAAAGAAAAAGCCCTTCATTTGAATGAAAATTCAAAAATGAGATGTCATGATGCTCTAGCCAGCTTGCTCAACATGAGTAAATTATATCAGAAATCACTCCAAGGGTTTTTAAATTTCATTAGCCTGTGTGGCAAAAATTAGCTTTCAGAACAAAAATCAGAACACCAAAGCTTACTGACCCCGCTTCTGTTACAAGTGTTATAATAAAATAATGAATGACAAACGTGTCATTATTGTGTTTTTGGCAAGTAAAGCTTGCTGCACTTGTGAGCTCCGACGTACACCTTTATAGTGCAAAAGAGACAATGTTTTGATCCCTCTGGATATTTTTTGGGTGTCAAGCAAAGTGCTGGAACCCTATTATTTTTGTTCTGATTATTAGAAGTCCAAACAAAAAGTGCTAGAACCCTATTATTTTTGTTCTGATTCTAATTGTTATTATTAGAAGTCCAAACACGAAGTGCTGGAACCCTACTGTTTTTGTTCTGATCGTTATTATTATCATCATTGTACTGATTTATTTGAGCCTCACTCTAATCACTTATTTTATCCATCCTTGTCTCCTCCGTCCTTGACTGATCCAGAAATCGAGGTCCGCCATCTTTAAGGACATCCCGACCAGTTAAATAAATGCTCCTTGAAGGAGCTAGGAGGCTCCTGAAGTATGCTTGAGCAACTCCATCCATCATTTTTATGATTAGTTCAAGTTAGCTAACAAAAAAAAAAAAAAAAAAAAAAAAAAAAAAAAAAGAACATTAAATCGTTTTAATTAATTTGAAAGGCAAAGTTTATACTGCACTGATAATTATAAAATTGAGCTTGACTAGTAAGGATAATGTCCTTGCAATCACTCCCATAGCGATTTTCAGAATGCTTCTCCAACGATAAAATGTTTTTTTTATCACTTTCTAGATTGTACCACTTTCTTTAGAGACATGATAACGATTGGAAGATTGTACCGTATTCTGCCTGGCCTATATAATTAGGAAAGTAGTCACTTGTCCCTAATGTAGTAATCCTTGATTCTTGAGTAATTACATTTGAACCCAGTTATCTTTGTCATGAGTGAATGTTATCTCCAATTCTATATTTCGCCTTCAGACTCACACAGCTCAACTACACGTGCGTACCGACACATGCACAAACTGGTGCGTGCCCGCTGACGTGGACTGCAGCCAAGAGGCCATATTGTCCGTGAAGAACACCTCACGATTCACAAATATATTTCAAATAACTATTTTAGACAAATATTATGCACACAAACGCACACCCGCCTGGGTGGGAACGTGACACTCACTCTTGGTGAGGATCTGAAGGTCTTCCACTGAAGGAGGGCCGGCTTTCTTCTCATAGGGGATGACTGTGGTCAGGTACTGGGACAGAGGGGGGGGGAAAAGCAACAGCTTGAAACGAGCAGGTCACCATTTCTCACATGACAGGGAGGGGGTCAGAGGAAGAGAGGTGAAAAAAGGAGGAAAAGAGACCTTGGAGAGGAGACAAAAATGAGGAGAATCAGGTGAGAGAACAGGAGGAGGAAAGCAAACCAACTTAAAACGACGGAGGACGAAATCTTGAGAACAATCGACTCAATCGTTAAGTGTTAAAATTCATACAAATTCATTAATGGAGCTTAAACTCTAAGAAAAATAAGCAAATCAAGTTCAATTATGAAGAAAACAATCTAAAATACAGTCAAGAGAAGACACATTTTTCCAAGATAATCCCTGATGTACTGGGGCAGCACATGAAAGCCAGAATCACCAAACTTGGTTGAGAGCGATGCTCCCCCTAGCTGTGAGAAAAGGCATGGCTTGCAGCCTGGTTTTCCTAGGAGCTATTGGTACTGGTATATTTTCAGTAACAAAATCAAAACAAATCATCTAGTGTTATTGTGGAAAATGTGTTAAGGCTCGTCACTCAATTTCTGTCCATCCATCTACTTATTCACAAGAGAAATCTGCAATTGCATTAATTTTGACTATGTTTGTGTGGTAATGATTTGTGAATACGGTAAAATGTATTATAAATATACTTCCTTATTTCCTCTCAGTCAGGTGGCCACAGAGAGACTTAAGGTGGTGACACCAGCCAATAAAATGTAGCCTATACTGACACATTCTCCACAATGTGATATCCTGACCGTAAGTCCTGTTAGTTAATGTATTTGGGCTATGCAAAATGAAGAGGAGATTTTATTGATTAAGATTAAGTTTTCATAAAAGTGATTATTTCTTTAAGTTGAGTTCTATCTGCAGAACAAAGGGGACATAGCAGGACAGTAGCTCAAAAATATATCTGGAAGCATTTATTTATGTTTGCTTTTCTCCGGGCCCCACACACTGACATAGATCTACACCATACACTGGCCTCTAATCTCCAGGTAAAATGACAAATAGCCAAATTAAACTTGAGTTTGTGAACACTTAGAACTTCAAATTACAATCACCCAGTTAGAAGTGTCCATGCTCATTTGTAAACAGTGCATTTAAGTGGAAATAAAATCATTTGTCTGTTCTGTGGGGGAAGAATGCACTCACAGTAGAACAAGCCCAGATTTGTTCAAGATATAATATAGGTTGGACCAAGTCCAACTTCCCTTTCCAAAACAAATCTGTGTAAAATGGAGGCAAGCATGTGGTGCTTGATGGCTGTGGTTTATGGATGGCCATTTTATGTGTACATGGCCAAAAGTTGTAGCATGCTATAAATATATTATGATGCAATGTATTAGCATTATGTAGTATTCTGCATCTTGATGGTGATATTGATCTGACCTGAGTAACTGCCATATTTTGAGCAAGCGTGCAGCATGCTAACTATTGTAGCAATTCCACAATTGTGACCCCAGCCTAAGTAATGCTTTGAAGCAATGAGCAATTTCCAGCTCATCAACCATATTCTTATAATGCCCAATGGAACCAATCCAACCATGAACAATCTGATGTTCATCAAAGGCTACCACTGGTTCTCCAATCACAGCTCAAGGCTGTTTGTGGCAGGCCATCGAAGCTCAAGACTGCCAATCCCAGGTCAAGGCTGTTAGTGACAGCCAATCCCATGTCAAGGTGGAGACAGAAAGGAATTCTGGGAGATAAGGATTAGGGGAAGAGAGAAAGGGAGAGAACAGCAGAGATAGATGAGAGACAGAAGCACAGAGAAGGAGAAATCAGAGATAAAGGAGGGAGGGATAAGAGAGAGATGGGGGCACCTGTTTGTCCCCGCTCGAGCTCCCAAACGTTTGGCGGAAGCCATTCTGAATGGCAGTGGAGAGTCCCTCCATGCTGAAGCGCTGGAAGAAGCAGGGTGGAGGAGGAGGAGAGTGGGGAAGAGGAGGAGGAGGAGGAGGAGGAGGACAGGAAGCACAGGTAGAGGGAAAGAGAGAAGAGCGCGTGAAACATTCTACAGCAGGCAATGTGAGACACAGACAAAAAAAAACCTCAGAGGCCAGAGCCAGGGACGGAGCGGCCAGAATGAGACGAGCTCGCCCAGGAGAACTGCGGATGAGTGCTGACACTCAGGACAGCCCTGCACACGAGCGCTGCTCGCTGCGTGCACTTCACCCCGTTAGTATAGCACAAAATGAGGGCCCCAGCTAAGCACACGGTACAGTCTAAGAGACTAGCTGAACTGTAGCGAGCAGTGTACAGCATTACATCTGATTCACAAGGAATGCCAATTGGCTACCAAAGGAGGTGGCTCCAAGCTTCCTTGTATAATGCATGAATGCATGATATCAAACACAGTATCGGAGACGTGTGACATGCACTAAAATAAGCGGGTTCCGCAGATTATATTTTTACTCTTACACGCTGGACGGGTAAGGCTCAGACTCACATCCAAGACATGCAGAGGTTATAGAGGCACGCCATATGCGTAAATGTATTAATTTACACAGTTTATCTCCTTTGAGTCCACAGTGCCGTTAAACACAGCTGTGCAGGTTAGCAGGTGCCACAGGGAAGAGAAAAAGAAGAAGAGACCCACAGCGCTTCCCCCAGAGCCCCACTACTGCTGCTTGCTGTCGATGGGTGTGTGTGTGTGCGCGTGTGTGTGAGTGTGCGTGTGTGTGCGTGTGCGTGTGCGTGTGCGTGTGCGTGTGCGTGTGTGTGTGTGTGTGTGTGTGGTGTGAGTTAGACACGCACTTACATACGTGTGTGTGTGTGTGTGTCTCTGTGTGTGAAAAGAGGGAGAATGTACACACAACTAACAGTCACAGGTATGTGAGTATGTGAGCGAGCGTGTGTCTTTCTGCATGTGTGCGTGTCTGTGTCGGAGTACGTGCGTGACTCACAGTCCTGGGCGTGTGCGTGTGTGCGTGCGTGACTCACAGTCCCGGGCGTGTGCGTCCTCTCGGGCCGGCCCTGCTGCGCGCCGCCACTCCGCAGCCTCCTCTTCCTCTTGAGCAGCTCGCGGTGCTCCTTCTGCTTGTTCTGCACCTGGATCAGCACCGAGATGAAGCTGTTCTTCACCTCCTTCTCGAAGTCCAGCTCGTCCCGCGCGGCCAGCTGCTGGATCAGCTCCTCCGAGTACTCCCGAATGGCCGTCTGCACCTCCTCCAGCAGCTCCGTCAGCTCGGCCACGGACAGCCGTCTGATCCCTGAGCAGAGAGACACACCCTCACACTCTCTCACACAGCCAGGGAAATCTGCACCGTGCGTCAGTGCCTGCTGAATTATTCCCCTCTGCAGCTTTCACATTCTGTTACCTCAGAACTTGAAGACACTAAAATGTTATGACAGAAAATCG
This sequence comes from Anguilla anguilla, assembly GCF_013347855.1. Lineage (NCBI taxonomy): Eukaryota > Metazoa > Chordata > Actinopteri > Anguilliformes > Anguillidae > Anguilla > Anguilla anguilla. The sequence goes on along the minus strand of NC_049206.1, from coordinate 27,805,281 downwards.
TATTTCAAGGAATGTGACAAGAAGTCATATTTCCAAGGCACACGATCTTCTCTTTACTGCCAAAGCCTCCTCAATCTGACATAGCTGTGAGGAAAAAGTACTGCAACTGCCAAACAGAAAGTTTGATACAGAATATTTCACTATATAAATACAACAGTACAGTCTGCAATATGACTATTTTGTACCAGGTACAAGTTTGAGCTTCGAACATTTATTTTGTAACAGCGTCAAATTTAAATAAAAACATAAATTTCAGAGCGACTAAATTTGTGTGATTCCATGCTGAATGCAACTGTGGAACAGACATCAATAACCTAATGCTAAAAAAAATACAATCAGATTAACTAAACTAGTACGGAATACAGTACAGAAATGAGCAGGAGCAGAGACAGGCATACACACACACACGCACGCACGCATGCACACATACGTGCACAGACGTGCACACACACACTCGTGCAGAGAAACATACACGCATACTGTGGACACTACTCACTCTCTTCATAGCTGTTGTTGGTGCTGGACTTCTTGAACGTTTGGATCTCCTGAGAGAGCAGGGACAGGTCAGACTGTGACGGCGTCTCGTCCTCTTCTGGGTCCGGCGACTCCTGCATCATCTCCTCGATTTCCTCAATGACCTACAAAAGGCAAACACACACACATCATTCCATCTCCTGAAACACACACACACACACCATTCCTCCATCTCCTGAAACACCTAAAAAAAAACACACACACACACCATTCCTCAATCCCCTGCTAAAACACACACAAACACCACCTCTATCTCTATGAAGATATTTAAGCCTGCAGTGTGTGGACTAGTACAGTCAGTGGGCAGTGTGTGGACTGGTACAGTGTGTGGGCAGTGTGTGGATGAGTACAGTCAGTGGGCAGTGTGTGGACTGGTACAGTCAGTGGGCAGTGTGTGGACTGGCAGAGTCAGTGGGCAGTGTGTGGACTGGTACAGTCATTGGGCAGTGTGTGGACTGGTGCAGTCAGTGGGCAGTGTGTGGACTGATACAGTCAGCAGGCAGTGTGTGGACTGGTACAGTGTGTAGATGAGTAGTCAGTGGGCAGTGTGTGGACTGGTACAGTCAGTGGGCAGTGTGTGGACTGGTACAGTCAGTGGGCAGTGTGTGGACTGGTACAGTGTGTGGGCAGCGTGTGGACTGGTACAGTCAGCATGCGGCCTTGGTGCAGTACCTGCTCGGCGGTAAAGAGAGGCTCCTCGTTGACGCAGGAGACGATGATGGAGTGCATATCCAGCTGTTCCCTCAGCTCTTCGTCATCAGACACATCCAGGCTCACATTATCCACTGTCTGCCGGAGACACAGCCGCATTACTCCTCAGTGATAGGGCCCCTAAAGCCCCTCTACTGACATAAAAAAACAATTTATACAGAACAACCACCATCTAACAAAATGGCAGCCTCTTCTGATGGCAATGCGTCAATATGAATGGGGCTAGGGCACCACTGGCATTCAGGGAGTTCAGTGCCCTCTGACATTTATACTGCCAGCCAGCCCTTTACCCACACAGCAGAGGTCACATTAAACCCTTCAACTTCCCATACTGGGGCAGAGGTCAAGGGCTGCAGGTCAGACTCACCCCTTTTTCCACAAGGTTAAGGGTCGGGAGGTGTAGGGAGCGAGTGTGTGAGGTCTTCCAGTCCACCGGCATCACACTGCCATAGTTATCAGTCAGAGAATTCCAAATTCTACGGGGGAAGGCAGAGTTAGTAAGCCAGTATTTACCACTTTCCAATCATGCCCAGTTTATAGACAGCACTGCGCAATATTTTTAATTGCCGTTTTAAAAATCCTAATAAAAAATAAATAAATAAAAAAAACGTCGCCATGGTACGTATCTTTTTTTCTTTGGTCACACCTGATGGGGTAGTAAACAACCACATAGGGCTCCATACGTCACTTGCCAATCCATACCTAAATCAACAGGTGTACAACTCAAAATGTATAACCTCTTGAAAACAGTTGGTCTGACTGATTAGGCCAGGGATGTAAATATTGGACATTAATTTCCCATAAACTGACACTGCATGATGGGACTGGCTCATTCTCCTTTGGGAAGGGCAATAACGACAGACGTATATCCATAAATTAAACGGGACGTAAAACCCGTGTAACTGGTTATTCTCAGTTGCACTTCCACAAACCGAAGGGATTAAAACAGATAGGCTTGAAGTGCGAAAATTTTCCTTAGTAAAATTGTCCACCCCTAATTGCTACGTTTTGGTCTCCGGTATTATTTGACAAAACGTTTCTGCAACGATCTCCTTCATCTTGCCTTGTGGAATGGGAACGACTTTATTGTGTTCATATAAAATAAATAATAGCATAAATTGGGGTTAGCATAAACTCTGGGTTTCTAAACGTGTAAAACGTGTGTACCCGTAAACAATAGCGAATCTGCTAGTGCTGGGCCCACTCTACTCTCACAAAAACCCTAGCTAATTTGCTACATTAATTAACCAGCAAGACGGCCCATCTCAACAAGCCCAACATTGCATAGAAGTTCAGTGATAAAACCACAACGCTGTGATGATAAAGCCGATAACACTGTCAATTCCGTGAGATGACCGGTCAAACTAAAACTAGCTAGCACATAAACATACCTTAGGTAGCAAACGTTAAATTTTAAAATGACAGCCTTCCTCGAGAGCTAGCTACGTGACGAGGAATTACGGCTTGGAATGCTCTAATCTAACTTCAGATACGTCAACTAGTTACTTTACAATAACACATTATTACAGATAACCATCGTTAATAGGACTAAATGTTATAAATATTTTTATTTTGCTCAAAGAAGCTGACTAACGGTAGCTACGAAGTTAGTGGTAATGACCAAGATTGCTCCCTTCTAGCGAAATGATTCAGTTACGTTAGCTAGCTTATTATAGCGACTGTTAGCTAATGATACTAGCTAGCAAATGGCAAAGGCGCACTCACTCGTCGTTCTTCAGAATATCATCTTCCGTAATGGGTTTCACGGGAGCTATGTTCTCGGTTTTGTTGTTATAGTTCTGGAAACACACTGCGAGCTTCTCGTCGAAATCGTTCACAAGGTCCTCCATAGACGTGAAGCTGCCTATCTCTCCAGATAAACTGTTGTCAAACTCGGTTAAATCCTCTAAAAGGCCCGGCACCTCCTCGACATTCGAGTTGACATGGTCCAGTCGGGTTTGAGGCCCCGAGACTGGCTTGAATTCATAGAAATCCTGCCAGTCTTCATCAAACTGCGCCAACGGAGCCGCCATGACTGCCTCCACCACAGCACAGGACAGGAGGCCGTGATCGTCCCCGTTCCTTCCTGCCGTGAAACCCCAGAGCTCTAGGGGTCCGTGAAGCTGGCAATGTTGTTGGCAACAATTTGAGACTTCCGGTTTAAAAATTTCAAACTAAAAGCTCGGTAAATGCAATTATTTCTTAAGTGCGATTTAGTCGTTTTTATTTTTGTAACTAATACAGTTGGATATAATTACACATGATATACTCATATTTAAACCCATACCTTTAACATTACGCAGTCCTTTCTGGAAAATTACGTTCCCAGCAGCAAGCCCCGCCTTCCCCACAGCAAGCCGCACCTTCCCCACAGCAAGCTCCGCCTTCCCCACAGCAAGCCGCACCTTCTCCACAGCAAGCTCTGCCTTCCCCACAGCAAGCTCCGCCTTTTCCACAGCAAGCCGCACCTTCCCCATAGCAAGCTCCACCTTCCCCACAGCAAGCCGCACCTTCCCCACAGCAAGCTCTGCCTTCCCCACAGCATGCTGCACCTTCCCCACAGGACAAGCTTTAGCAGTAATCTGTTATGCAAATGAGCAAGCACATAATGTTATAGGTATGGGTCTGTAGAGTACATGTATACCCCCTTTCATTTAGTAACAATTTTGGCAGTAATCTGGTATGCAAATGAGCCAGTACTGAACTGCCAGTGTATAGCAATGCATGGCCGGGCTACACTAAAACACCAGCAACAATTGCTGGGAACATGATTTCACAGAAATGACTACATAATGTTATAAGTATGGGTCTGTAGAGTAAATGTATACCCACTTTCATTTGGTAACAATTTTTAGTTTTGGCAGTAATCTGGTAAACCATGAGCCAGTACTGAACTGACAGTGTATAGAAATGCATGGCCAGGCTATACCAAAGCACCAGCAACAATTGCTGGGGACGTGATTTCAAATAAATTATTGCATAATCTTGAAGATGTGCGTCTGTAGAGTAAATGTATACCCCCTTCATTGGGTAACAATTTGTAGTTTTAGGAGTAATCAGGTATGCAAATGAGCCAGTACCGAACTGACAGTGTATAGCAATGCATGGCCGGGCTACACTAAAACACCAGCAGCAACAATTGCTGGTAACATGATTTCAAAGAAATTAATACATAATGTTATAGGTATGCGTCTGTAGAGTAAATGTATACCCCCTTTCATTTGATAACAATTTTTAGTTTTGGCAGTACTCTGGTATGCAAATGAGCCAGTACCGAACTGACAGTGTATAGCAATGCATGGCCGGGCTACAGTAAAACACCAGAAACAATTGCTTGGAATGTGATTTCAAAGATATTATTGCATAATTTAAAAAATATACATACAAAGTAATATTCCAGGCTTAATCTAAACCAGTCAAACAGCAAGCTAGTAATTTAAACCAGTCAAATAGCAAGATAGAAGCTAGTAGCTAGCGATTGTGTACAAATTATACCTGAAATGCTTTTAAATAAAGGTAAGTCTCTATCAAAGCTCAAACCCGTGGTTACTGTAAAGCTATTTTTAGGGACTAATTAACACTATTAACGTTAATTCTGTGCTTGTAGTTTGATAAAACTCACCGGAAGTTTTGACCGGAACTTATATACAGGAAGTCTAATTGTTGTTAGCTTCACGGAGCTGAGCTCTAGCAGATACTAGCCTGATAGGGCTTCGGCTTCACACGAAAAGGCTCTCCCCCTCTCTGACGTCAAACATTGAACCAGCTACGTTGTCATTGCGTCAGAGACAATTTGCGCATTATACAAAAAATATTTAAATGATATGTCAAGGCTTCTGGCTGCATTTAGTAAAAAAAAACAATAAAAAAAAACTTTTTTTTTTTACATATACAAAAATATGCTATAAGCAAAGCTTAGACTAGCCTACTTTTGAAATTACGGTCACGACATCTACACTTCGAAAATGATTGGTTAAACTATCCGCACTTAATTTTTTTAAATGCGCGATGTAACCTACATTACTCGTTACAGTAACCACGTTGTGACAAAATATACAGCAGATAAAATTCCTACTTGCTCTTTCAATATCCCAATAAATAAATAAATAAATAAATGCATAATCCAAACATGCCCATTCAATTCAATTCAATTCACTTAGGGGAAAAGAATGAAACAGAAGAATTGACTTGCAGTTCACGCAGGGGAAGAACTGCCAGAAATTGTAGAATGATGAGGTCAGGCATAATATAATTTGATGATTGTCTGCAAATAAGTAGGGGTTAATGCAGCTAGCACCAGTGTTCAGTTTGATGCGAACCATGCCCAGTAGCTAATGGAGAGAAGCAGAGTTGGGATAAAAAGTCAAGCAACGACAACCGAGATAAACTGGAGAGGCCTGGTGACAAATGCAGCTGCAACCAGCAGAGAGTTAAGTTTTGGGTGCGAGAAATCAAGGATGTGAATTGGAGCTGGTTTAGCAAGTTGTGTTCTTCGTATTTCAGAGATAAGTAGCCTAATCTATGGCTCTGGGCCACTATTGCTTTATTTGTGATGAAAAACAGCTTGGTTTAGAGTATCACACCAAGGTCCTTGGTAGTCTGAGATACAGACACTGTTGTGTTATCAAACAGAGTTTGGCTGGTTAAATACTTAACTTGGCCATATACCTGAAAGGGTTCATATTGTGCCCTGTGCCATGAGGGGGCAAAAGCCGTCAATGCCCTCTCAGATTAATTTTGTGCCCCCTGGTTCATAATTTAATATGACACCTGTAACAGAAGTGGGATGAAGTAGAGGGATTAGTCGCTGGGCGAATAATATTAAAAATCTTAGGAGCTATTTCTGTTCTAATTTACACATGTTGAACAAGCCAGCCAGAGCATGACATTTCCTTTTGAACTTTTCATTTGAATTAAGCGCTTTATCAAATCTCACAATGCCCAGCTGTGTAAATGTTATGATCATTAAACAACTTGAATGTTAGACACCAAAAAATGATAGGTTCAAGGAATCAGGAGTAATTATTTTGTTGTTGTTCAAGTCTGGGTCATCACTCATTATAATCTTGTTATGTAAAAAAAATAACGCAGTGTTTTCCCGCCTGAATTTTGGCTTTTTTCTGCATAAAAAAACACAAAATCCTGCATTCAGGTGACCATTGACTTGTGCAGGTGTGTAAACTATGATTGACCAGGATGTGTTTCACTTTGGTGAATACAAAAAGCCCTCCTTCCATTTTCAAGTGCCCGTTTAATCAACTACAGTTAGTTGCCAAATTTTGGCAAGGTCAGATTTAGTACAGGGTAATTAGCTGTCCAGTGTGAGATATCATTGAGGCAAACTGTATTGTGAGATTAATGATTTAGGGTTTGTTGAACAAATTGAGATCAAATATCCTGGCCCTGTACTGAACACTTGGCTTTATCTGCCAGGATTAGGAAAATGTACATTTGTGGGGCACAAATAACCTGCAAGAGTTGATTTTACAGGATAGTGAATCAAGGCACTAGCACAGAAAAATAATTACCCAGAGAATTTATGTTGAACGAGAAATTCTTCACAACAGTTTAACCCAATCTGGGCATTTCTGGACTAAAATTTACTTTACAATCTTTGGCAGTAACTGGAGAAAGCAACCTTGTATTCACTAGCTCACAGGGAGCAGCTTTCAGAATTACACTGTAGCATTCTGACTAAGGTTCACCATTATAGGAGATTGCATAATTTACATTATGTATTTACATACAAAAGTCAAGCATGGACAGTTATATATTGGTGTTGGGATGTATTGCTTTAATGACACTGCTGTAAATTGTTGCCAACCTGACCAGACACAGAAGAATTGTTGTTCAACCTTAATCAAGCATGTACAGACATACATATAACCGAGTTTCTTTGAATCTCACAGCAAACACATCATTCACAATACAGGTTCAGAACCTTATTCTCCAGCTCCATTGTGGCTCTGCTGGTAAAGACATTCAGCATGGGCCCTATAGTTCCAAGTTTCAGCTTCAGCAGGCAACTATGACTGGGGTCCATAGTAGCAGGATGTCCCAGCAAGAACCTAGGGTTCCTCCCAAGTAAACACCAGCAGCCCTGAGGTGAACATTTGTTGTTAGCAAGACACATGCCTCCCCTCAAACAAGCACAAGGTTTCTCCTGTAGACTGCATTTGAGGTCTCTGATGTAAACTATGACTGGCTCACAGAAAAGTGACTTGGTGTAGTCCATTAGAGGAGTATGTTCTCTCCAGTGGCTGTCCTCTTGGTATGCATGTGTGGGTAGTATAGGAATAAGCCAAGGCACAATATGATTCCAAATATGGGGGAAATTATTCTTCCAATTACCAAAAAAACAAAACAAAACAAAACAAACCAAAGAAAAAACTATTCTGCAGCAAATCTAGTGTTCCCATAAATTTGGAGGCCATTACAGATGTATATGGTTCAAAAGAGAGGGAAGCATAAAGGAGTGGGGACCCTTGTCTTTACGCATCAAAAATGTAATTGTTAACAAGTATAGGGACTGTTATTCCTGTTGAAAATTCCATTTTAAACCAGTCTAAGCTGGTTAAGCTGGGTTTCAGCATTTCCAGCTGGTTTTAGCTGGCTGACTGACCAGCCTGTAGTCAGCTAGTCTTCCTGTTTAGCCACCATCTTACTCTACCAGCTATAGACCAGTGAGAAGTGTCAAAAACACAGTTTCAATGAGATTGAATCCCAGGTGGTCTTAACTGGAATTTCCAGCAGGTATTTGTTACGTTATACTTGAACTGACTGCCATTACCATTCCATACCATCCCTTTTCACTTTTACATGTACTGCAACCGTACTGGTGTTGATGGTCTCCAGAAGAAGTGCAGCAACAGGTCTGAGTTCAGTTGGAGCAAAATTAAATACTGAAGCTGCATGCTTACCATGAACAGACAGCATCATGGTTTTATATCCGCGCTCTCTGAAATGTGATGACTGAATCGCCACAGTAGAGACCAGGACCTATTTTCATGGCATCTCAGGGCAGGAATGCAGATCTAGGATCTATTTAGTATTTTTGCCCTCCAGGATACGGTTAGACTACTACTCTACTCCTACTCTAAGAGACACTACAATTATGGACCCTGATCCAAGATTTCCATGAGGTTAACCTAAGGAAAACCTGAGCCAGGATCCATAATCCTACTCCGAGATGGTTTATGAATACAGGCCCTTCAGTCCACCAACTTGAACCAGGAGGGGCCTCAGTTATATAACGTTAGCTCAGACTTTATGAACTCTCCAAGACAACAGCTTTTTCAAATTATGACTTTGATATTCCCCACAGTACTTGTATCACTGTATCACAAGGGAATCTCCCAGCTATGAAATGGCCTACTACACAGGGAAGGAGAGGGAGGGAAGTTTCCCCACGCCCTGCCAGGTTTCCCCTCCCCCTCGACGGCAGAGTCCGCTCCAGTCCCCACCAGACGCCACATCGGGCCACGGTTTTCTTTAAAACCCTGAATTCTTTATTGAAAATATGCATACATAACACTTCTCCTACACAACATTACAAAACAGTACAATCACTTCTGTAATAAGACATTTAATGCAAACATATCCTGGGAAGCCTGGCTGCTGCAGCGGCCCGTTTTCTCGTCCCCGACGGTCTCACCTGGGGCATCCGCTCTGGCCAGGGATTTACAGCGTATTCACCAAATAATACAAACTTCCAAAAGATGATAAAAATATATTTGTGTGCTGCATACAAATGCAGACCTCTCTCCACCTGAGAGTGTCCACTCCGTTTAGGAATCGGCCTCTGTGGACACTGAAAGAGGGTCAGTCTATAACGCCTGGGGGGGCGGGGGGGTGCTGAAGGTTCAGCCTCTGAACATTGGGGGGGGGGGGGGGGGGGCGTATCACTGTGAGGAAAACTGCCTCAGTGTGTACAGCCACATCGGTCAGTGTACCGAGAGAACATGACGTCGTGTCGCTCTTTAGCACTGGTGGCTTCGCTAACAACTGATGCATAAAAAGCACTATGTTGTCCGTAATTTTGATGACATGGCTCTTCGACCATATTAAAACATAAACATTTTGTGATGTGTACCTTTATATTACACGTGTTAGTAGTAGATACAACATAAATACAAAAAAATATATATAATAAGGAGACCCGTTGGCAGGTTATAGTTTAATATGATAATACAGGGGAAAGGTCAAACAAAACAAGAAAAAAAATGATATAATGTGAACAAAATAAGTAACAAAAATTCCATAAAAACAGACAGAAAAGCAGTCTTTTTAAACATTTAATATCAGTCCATAGCAAATAGTCATAACATACTGAAAAAAAAAAAAAAAAACAGGAGCAAAAGCTTTTATAAGGTACTGCCACCACTGCTGTAGAGAGCTGGATGGAGGTGGGTATGGGGGGACAGAAAAGGGATAAGAACTTTGTAGCTAGAGTCATGGATTTAAGATCACAGCTGCATTCCTTTCCAATTGATTGCCCCCCTCCACAGTCGCAGACTGTCAGCTGGTAACATTGAAACTTCTGCTTTTGCAGAATAAGGTGAGGGTGTATATGTAGAAGCAAGTTCCTACCTGCCATGCTAATGCTGATGAAAGAACAATGTAAACCCCCCCCCCTTCCCCCCCGCCCCCAGAGAGAGACAGTGAGGAGTGAGAGACCCCACAGCTGCCCCCTGACAGTGAGACCACACAGTTACACCCAGCAAACTACAGAGACCCTGCAGCTGGCCCCTGCGACAGTGAGACCTTACGGATGCCCCCAGCAACCGGGTGAGAAAAAAACGACCCTGCCAGTGTCCCTGTGGCCCACAGTGTGAGAATTTGGCTGACCCCCGCATGCAGAATTCTGGGATAACTTGACGGTAAATGGCAAAAGGAAACCAGAAGAGCCCTGTTGTTGAAGAAGTCTACAAAACAGCTACAAAAGTTGTTTCATTTCCCACAGAGGTGAATGAGGGCTTCAAATGACTCAGATTCTGTTAAAATTCTTGCAGTTTAAAATCCTCAAAACAATTAAAGTGAGGCCAAAAAAAAAAAAAAAAAATGGCATGATCACCTACTGGTGAGAACAATGCTGCACAGACACACAGACATACAGACACACACAGACACACTCAATGTGCAAACACTTGCACATGGAATCCACACACGCGCATACACACATCAAATAGATGTACAAACCACATGCACGCGCACGGCACACTTAGACACTACACAAACATACACAATGACTGACAGAGGAATGACAAGTGCTGTGCACAAATATAACCCCACTGTGGCGAATCCGCACCTCAGCTTCAAAAAGCATGTCTTCAAAATGCAACCACAAACCAGTTACCTCAGCTCAAGACCCACTTCCACCAGCCAACCCTGCACCCCCCTCCCCCCAAAAAAAACAAACAAACACACGAACGCACACACACAACCTGCGAATAACGGACCTCCGCCTCTCACCCCTACCCTCCACACCAGAACTGGTGTGACCAATATGACCACCATCAGCCATGCTGCAGAGGAGGGGGCGGGGGGGCTAGGAGTCAAGGGACAGGGAGGGGAGGAGGGAGAAGGGATGGCAGAAGTTTGAGCAACTTTTCGTTAGGAAAAAAGGAAGGAAATGAGCTTTCCTATCTGAGAAAATAATTATTTCTAAAGCACTCCATGGCCACTAACGAAGCCCTCTATCCAACTGTTAAATAATAACAATAATGCTATAATTATTATAAAAAAATCCAAACAAGCAAACTTTGTTTGTGGGGGGGGTTTTGCCACTATTTAACGCAATTGTATATTTATAAGCAAGGAAAAGGAAAGAAAAGAGAGTAACCCCCATCCCCCCCTCCAAAAAAAAAAAAAAAAAAAAAAAGTAAACACACCGTCAGCCCCAATAAACACAGGCGATGTAGAACAAACCCCCGAGTCCAATGGCTGGGCTGCAGGGAAATGATGGAGGTCCGGAGGGGGTTTGTGGGAAGACGTCTCCAGGATGTGATAAAGGATGGCTGCGGACAACAGAGGCGTAGGGGAAAGGATATGAGCGAGTGAGTGTGTGTGTCTGAGTGCGGGTGTATGTGTGTGTCTGTGCATGTCTGTCTGTCTGCCAGCCTGTGTGTGAGCGTGCGTGTGTGTGTGTGTGTGTGTGTGTGTCTGTATGCGGGTGAAAGTGTGTGTCTGTGCGTGTTTTTCTGTCTGTCTGTCTGTCTGTCTGTCTGTCCGCCCCTCTGCCAGCCTGTGTGTGAGCGTCTGTGCGTGTGTGTGTGCATGTGTCTGTCTGTCTGCCAGCTGTGTGTGAATGCGCATGTGTGTGTGTGTGTGTGAGTGAGTGAGTGTGTGTGTGCGTGCGAGTCTGCGCATGCGTATGTGTGTGTCGGTGTGCATGTGTGTCCGTTTTTGGGTACGTGTGCGAGACTGCAGTTTGCAGGAGGAGAGAGGCTGCAGCCTGGAGTCGGGTGTTTCAGGGGCGTCTCGGTGCAGCCACAGTGGGGGGAGCTGGAGACCAGGCAGCAGGTCAGCCCAGGTTAGAGTGGATCAGAGGTGGGTCTCTTTGTTCTTTTTACTTTGTTTCAGTTGAGTCCAGAGATTCGTCTGCATTTCACTGTAACACCGACCGCCACAGCCAACCGCCACAGCCAGGGTAAAAATTGAACTAATTATTTTCCTTTCTTTTTATTTTCGTTCTCTTTTTTATATCTTTTATATTTTGTCGTTTTATTTTAGAGAAGTCTTCCGCTCCAAAATCACCATCAACTATCCATGCTACAGCAGTTTTCTGGGGAGAGACAAGAGAGGATCAGAGACCGAGAGCAGACAGAAATACTTCTCTTTCAAAGGTATCCTCTACTTGCTCTTATGCCCCCCCCCCCATCTAAGCATCCACAGTGAGAAAAAGAGACATGCTAAATATCTGCAAAGAACACCAGCATTAAGGCCTGGAGTGATTTGGCGCTACACCGCAAAAGAAAATCCAAACTTGGTGCTTTATAGCTTCCTTCCCCACACCATAGCATTAGCCTGGTGCTGTTCCGGTAGGCGGAAAACTACCTGCTGCTTCAGAGCCACAAGTGCGGGGTGCAATTCTCCTTATTGGCCCCTGGTGGTTTTGCCTAACATCCACTGACAGGGCAGCCCGTTTCGCTGCACGAGGTTAAGCGGTTAAATTACCGTTGAGCCCCTCCAGATCCTGCGTGTCCAGGAAGGGGGCGGGGCCCCAGACCCTGACGGTGCCGTCGTCCGAGGCGCTGGCCATGAGGCCGGGCAGTGCTGGGTTCCAGCTCACACAGTTGACGGTGCGCGTGTGTCCGGTCAGCTCGGCGATGGGCAGCTCGCTGCGCTTGTGCCAGATGTACACTTTATGATCTGCAGCAGGAAAGGGGTGGAAACATCACTGACACACATCCATGGGTCTAAAAACACCACTGACACACATCCATGGGTCTATAAACACCACTGACACACATCCATGGGTCAAGAAAAACCATTGACACACATCCATGGGTCTAGAAACACCACTGACACACATCCATGGGTCTCTATATGACAAAACACCACTGACACACTTCCATGGGTCTCTGTATGACAAAACACCACTGACACACATCCATGGCTGTAAAAACCCCACTTCCATGAATCTCTATATGACAAAACATCACAGACACACTTCCATGGGTCTCTGTATGACAAAACACCACTGACACACATCCATGGGTATAAAAACCCCACTTCCATGGGTCTCTATATGACAAAACACCACTGACACACTTCCATGGGTCTATATGACAAAACACCACTGACACACTTCCATGGGTCTATATGACAAAACACCACTGACACACTTCCATGGGTCGCTATATGACAAAACACCACTGACACACTTCCATGGGTCTATATGACAAAACACCACTGACACACTTCCATGGGTCGCTATATGACAAAACACCACTGACACACTTCCATGGGTCTATATGACAAAACACCACTGACACACTTCCATGGGTCTATATGACAAAACACCAAAGACACACTTCCGTGGGTCTCCATATGACAAAACACCACAGACACACTTCCATGTGTCTCCATATGACAAAATAGCACTGCCATGTTTGTTAAAAACATTCCTCTCATTCATTCATTCTTTAGGACAGAATGCATGGGGCTTCAGGACAGCTTGAGACAGTGTTAGTTAGGGGGAATGGGCGGGGCTTTAGGACAGCTGTAGTGAGAAACGGTATTAGTTAGGGGGAATGGGCGGGGCTTTAGGACAGCTGTAGTGAGAAACGGTGTTAGGCAGGGGGAATGGGCGGGGCTTTTGGACAGCTGTAGTGAGAAACGGTGTTAGGCAGGGGGAATGGGCGGGGCTTTAGGACAGCTGTAGTGAGAAACGGTGTTAGGCAGGGGGAATGGGCGGGGCTTTTGGACAGCTGTAGTGAGAAACGGTGTTAGGTAGGGGGAATGGGCGGGGCTTTAAGACAGCTGTAGTGAGAAACGGTGAAGCTGGTGGATGCCCTTGCCTTCGCTCCCGCTGGCGATGAAGTCTTCGTTATGGCCACCAAAGCACGAGTGGATGGTGTAGAAGCCCTGGGTGACGCCCTGGTACTTTCTTACCAGCACGCGGTCCTGCAGGTCCCATAGATGCACTCCCTGCAGGCCAGCAGAGGTCAGTACAACCATTTACAAACACTGCCTGATTCCTACCAGCAGGGGTCAGTGGACAGCATGCAGAGAACACCCTCACCCTGAACTCACTTTACAGGCTAAGCATTTGATACTGAGAAAACAAACCAGGATTACAGTGATAAACCCATCCAACTTCCGGGGAAATGCTACACTAATAAACCAATACTGAGTCACTTCAGACAAATCCTGATCTTGTGTAATTTCTCCAATTGTAGGCATCCAAATTCTCTTGAGATGCATCTGATAACTCAGTGCTCACAAGAATATGCAGTAGACTGCAGGACTTTTTAGCAGAAGTCAATCTGGAACTTTGCTTACCATGCATAGAAGCATAGCTTACCTGAGTTGCTACATTTAACAAAGCTAATCTTCCATTCTTTGAAACAGTGAAAGACATTATAGGATGATCCTCTTGCACTCTGCAGAAAACAAACAAAAAAATAACATTCAACCCATTTTAGTTTTTTTTAAGCATGTTTCAGTTTAGGCCTGTGTCAGTCTATTTCAGTTTGTTAGCCGGTTTAAGCATGTTTTAGTCTGTGTAAGTCCATTTCAGTCTGATGGTAGGAACAGGGGTACCTACATGTTTCTGTCGGTAAGGTCCTCAAAGTTGTATCCACGGATACGCTGGTGTGTATCTGACGCCAGCACTGTTCTGCCATCACTCAGGCACCACAGGCACTGAACCCGCACGCCCTCCCAGGAGTCCAGCAGGTTCCCATCCAGATCCTGTGAAACGCACACGTCAGATAGCACACTAGCACGCACTCCTCAGCACTCATGAACATACTCACATCAGCCCTCACACACACTCATCAGCCCTCACACACACAGATCAACGCTCATTACCAGGGCCACCAGTTTATCTCCACCATGTGACCTACGGGGATTTAAACTTGTATTTCAATGGTTATCCTCCAGACATCCCCATAGGCACTTCAACTGCCCAGTCAAGTGACTAATCACCCAACAGAATATCTAATTCTGTCTATAAACAAGCGTGAATCCGCAATAGCTGTGACCGCACACGCACATGCATCCATGTGTGCATGCATCCATGCACACACCCTCACACAAACTCGTGACCTCTTCTTTGGTCCATGACCAACCTTTCCACAAAATCTTGTGCAAATCGGTGAATCCACTCGGAAGTTATGTGCCTTTTTGTGATAGGCCACGCCCATCGCCACGCCCCCTCTTGGTCAATCGGCCTGAAAGTTACTCAGCTCTACCTTCGGTCATGACCAACGTCCTTGCCAAATTTCAGCCTCCTGGGGCGAAAACTGTGCCCTCTGCCTCACACACATAGATCAGCTCCCGCCTATACACATACACACAGTGACTCTTGGTAAACTCTTGGGAAACCGTTTCTTTTTTTTTTCTCAAAGAGACTTCCTGGTTAAACAGAGGATAAATAGGCGCGCTCTAAAAGACGAGCATCTCCTGCAGCACTTACACACTGGTAGAACTGGCCCCTCTGTCCCCCTGTGACGAAACGTTTGGCATCTGGGTTCCAGGCCACACTGGTCAGGCTGTCTTCGTGAGACTGACTCATCTTTGTCCGCAGCTCCCCCGTCTGGCCACCAGGGGGAAACATATATGTTATTGAATGCCATTTCATACCTGTAATTAACCAGTTCATACATTTAACTCTACACATATCAGACAGTGTTCGCTGAAAGGGCATTCCAAAACGTGAAAGGGAAAAAAATGGTGTGCAATGTATAAGAACAACAAAATCTGAATAATATGCTTTTTGCATTACATAAAAAAAAACATATTGACCAGATTTCACAATTCAGCTGTGACCATTATTCAAACTGCATTAGTCAATGTTTGACTTTATAACATGAGTAGTTTATCACAATCATAAACATGAATCACTATGTGAACATGAATAAAATCATTATGTCTTGATGCTGAAGACTGATGCATTTTCACAGAGCGAGGTTAGCATTTTAATTTTAATATTTCATTATTGGCCTTATAGACTCAGTACAAGTTTTATCCCGAGTGCAACAACCTTTTCTCCTCATTTTCACAGGGCAGTATTAATACATATTTAGGTTGACATGCTATTTATCAAACATGTCCAATTTCTAAAGTTGTGGTTTGAAAAAAAAGAAAAAGAAGAGGGGTCTAAAAAGTCCTTTTATCTGGGAAAAAGTTGTTTCCGTTGGCATCGCTACACGGCTCTGGTCTCTAGTGAGTGCGAGGGCGTGCAGGAGCGCTACCTGCACGTTCCACAGCCACAGTTCTGAGCAGTCGTCCGGGCCGCAGGCGATCAGGTAGGTGTCGTCAGGGCTCCAGGCCAGGTACGAGACCCCATAGGCATGGCCTTCCAGAGTCTTTAGCAACTTCAGCTGGTGAGTCTCCTGCCAACATACAAATGACTTGAGAAAAACAGCCAAAAGGACACACAGTTACATGCAAAGGAATTCAGATGGTGACACAAGCCTTTTTATACAGTTTCCCCCATTTGAAAATCTTTCACATCTGACGACTGCCTGATGTCTGCGACCAACAGAAATCACCAAACGCTGGGTATCTTCCCCAATGATGCTCTGCCAGGCCTGTGCGTTTTACTGCATCTATGTACATATATATTTTCTCATTTATTTACTAAAGCCACTAATCTAATGGAGCATACACAAACACATTGAAAATTAACTCAAGATCTTGTCTGTGCCTCCAAGCCCCCTTCTTACTGAGTATTTCTCATTAAAATGTAAGAATGGTATACTAAAAAACATCTGTATGGTCTCACAGGAGTTGTGGGGATCACAAAAATGCAACAGAAAAATTCAAAAACTCAGTTTCGAAAATCCATGTACTGCAGCTGGTGCATAAAATTATGAATGCTATTTATAATACTAGTACTTTCCCTAACAAAATCAGAAAGAGGTGGGCAGTAGACTCTGAGAAAGATATTTCAACCAAGTTTAAAAATATGCAAATAGCACCAGTAGCAGAAAAGTGTCACATTATAGCAAACATTTAAAACTTTATGATAACAAAGTTAGCAAAACACAGTTAATGCCAAAGAATGAAAGTTACTGCAGAGGGCAAACTTTCAAAAAAACTGGGCATTACTTTCAATTTGCAATAAACATTGTTCTATGAAATGCATTTCAGTTTGGTTCTTTTTTTAAGGCACATAACAGCTCTGTACACATTTTCTCATCAAAGTTTACCAAAAAAACAAAACAACTGTCTAATAATGACAAGAGGGACTTGCTGAATGTCAGCAACTGATAAACACCAACAGTGCTAAAGGACATCTTCATTTCTCATTAGAGAAGATAGCCAGCTGCTGGAGTAATGAGCCTGCAAGTGCTCACTTTCACTTTCAAGAACACCGTAGTGGCACAAGCAAATTCACTGGGTGAGTTATACTAAACAATTTCCATTATAACCAGGGAACAAAAACACAATATTAGTCATCCATCCATAATTTCAGTATTTTCTTATGTTGGGTAACAATGTTCTTAGACATCTTTTGCCATTAAACTGGCACAATTATTATTGGTGGCTGATCCGTCACAGCAGAATGAAGATATGAAGCCCTACTGCCGAAGGCTACTGCCGAAGTTGTGAGACCTGCCAACTAACCTCTTTGGTAAGACCTGCACCCGCACCTCTCGTCCCTCTCCCTATTATAGAGACACCTTTAGAGTGGACTGGATTGGACCTGGTTGGACCCCTCCCCAAATCGGCTCACAGTCACCAATACATCCTGGTAATCCTGGGCTATGCGCACCGCTATCCAGAGGTGGGTTCGCTACGAGTGGCCAGTGCAAAAGCCATTACGCGTGAGATGGTAAACCTCATCAGGCAGGTGGACATACCACAGGAAATCCTGACACCCTTCAGGTCGAAGGTAATAGCCGGTGCGTGTCATTTGCCGTGCATTCAACATATCCATGTCTGCATATCATCCCATACTAGAACAATACAGAACTAGAATATAGAAGAGCAGGATGCCAGCCCGCACTGCGGTGAACATGCGACCGTCCCGGATCCCTGAAGAGCGTACAGTAAAGTGCTGGCAGCGGAGGAAATTAAAAGGATGAAGGAACTGGGAGTCATCGAGGAGGCCTGCACAGCTCCTGATCCAGTCCCATTGTCCTCATGCCAAAACATGATGGCTCCCTTAGGTCCTGTAATGACGTCAGACGGCTGAACATGGTATCGGAGTTTGAAGCCTATCCCAAAACCCAGGCAGATGACTGTACAGTTGGTGAGTCACGGTTCATAACCATGCTCGATCTACCCAAAGGATACTGTCAGGTTCCCCTCACCCAGGCTAACAAATAGAAGACTACCATCACCAGTTCCTAGCACCCCACCCATACCAGATGTATTTATCACAAACCAGCCACCAGACTAGCAAGTCAGCACCATGGACTGCAGCAGGTTCACCACACAAGCGGCAGCAAATCAGAGAGCAGCACTCTCCCCAGCGCACCTGAAATCAATAATGAGAGCTCACAGCTGCTGCTGCTTCTGGACAATCAAGGGGATAAAAGCCCTCTGCTCCCACACTTTGGGGTGAAGCATTTCAACAGGTGGGTTTTAATGAGTCTCTTTTTCTCATAGATGCAGATTCTAACTTGCATGCAATTATGCACCTGCTTGGAGTCTGTGACCCAAGGACATCACCAGGTGATGAGCATCTTCTCTGGAGATGCTCAACCAGGCCTGTACTGCAGCTCCTGCTTGTTTCGGGGGCTAGTTGCTTCACGTGTTATCTTCAGCATATGAAACGCATGTTAAATTGGATTCAGACTGGGTGACTGTCTTGGCCAGTTAAGAATTTGCCTGCTTTTGGCTTTGAAAAACTCCTTTGTTAGCTTTAGCAATGTGTTTTGGACCATTGTCTTGCTGTAGGATGAAACGCCATCTGGTTGGTGGCATCTGGTTGAACCTGAATAGATTAGGTGCTGCTTTTCACTTCAGAATTCATTCTGCTGCTGCTATTAGCAGTTATATCATCAATGAAGACACGTGAGCCAGTACCCGTGGCAGCCATAAATGCCCAAATCATAACACCCCCACAGCCATGTTTCACAGATGAGGGGGAGTGCTTTGGATCTTGGGCAATTCCTTCTGGCCTCCACACTTTGCTTTTGCCATCACACTGACAGAAGTGAATCTTGGTCTCATCTGCCTACAAGACCTTCTTCCTGAACTCTGCAGGCTCTTTTAGGTACTCTGTATGGAATTGTAACCTGGTCATCCTGTTTTTGCGGATAACTGGTGGTTTGCATCTTGCAGCGAAGCATCTGTAGTTCTGTTCGTGAACAGAAGTCATTGACACATACATGCCAGCCTCGTCCTGTTTCTTATCTGTTGGGACAGGTGTTTGGGGTTTTTTCTTCATTATGGTGAGAATTATTCAGTCATCAATTGTAGAGGTCTTCCTTAGCCTACCAGGCCCTTTGTGATTACTGAGCTCACTAATGCTCTATTTCTTCTTAATGATGTTATGAACAGTTGATTTTGGTAACCCAAAGGTTTGACCTGTGTCTTTGCCTTTTTTTCTTATTTCTCAGCCTCACAATGATTTCCTTCACTGGCACAGCTCTGGTCCTAATGTTGACAAACGCCAATAACAGACTCCAAAGGCAATCAAAAGCCTAGAATCAAGAGCAGATTCTAGCTCTCTTATAAAAAGCTTATTAAAGCTCTCTTATAGCTGCACTAAGGAAGCAATTGAACACAGCTGACTAATCAGAAACACCTGTGAAGCATTTTTTTTCCAAACATAATGATGCCCTGAAATGAGAGTGTTGTATATAAAAAGTGCTGTAATTTCTACATTGTCAAACCAAAATGTCTATAATAAAAGCTGAGAATCTGCACTTAAACCACAATTGAACTGTCTGGAACAGATCTACAATTGTGGAGTAGAGCCAAGTCAAGAAAAAATATGTCTTTGTCCCCCCCACACACACGAACGCGCGCATGCACTCTTGCTCCAAATAGGGTACTTAAAAAAAGCAAACAACAACTTTTTCCACTTTAAATTAAAATGTATTATATTTCAAAGCACTCCTATTATAGGAGAACCATAATGGAGATGCACATAAATTAAACAGAATTTTCAGAGGATTGCAAGTTCATATTCTTCACAGCTTAAAGGGATAGTTCACATTCTGAGGTTTTTGTTTTATGTCAGTTGTAGAGTATGTTTTTTATTGGCCCAGACAGTTCATGTGCCACAAAACATGGAAGTACACTGCAGTATTTATAGAAGTTTCTGACAACCAACGGGCTTTACAGTGGCAGGTGTGCAGGGAGTTCCATAAGCGCCTGCTGTCAGCTAAATGGCCGGCTACAGACCTCTGTTTGGCTTGCTATTTTTAGACTTTTAGGTTAGTGAATTAATTTAGTAAAAATTATGTCATCACAATAATTTGTCTCCCTGCTGCAAATACCCGGAGCAGGCTACTTTTCTCACCTGGCTGGCTATACACAAATTTGGGGAACACCCTGAGTATACAAAGAAAATAAAAGACAAGTAACTTTGAAGCAGCTAGTACAGTGATGTCATGTTTCCAGAGGCTGTACGTATGTATAATTACTTGATTATTCTTTAAAATATTACCCTTAGTGTTAGTTTCAGTCCTGTATGAATATGGAAGAAATGCTACCGATTCTGGTAATATTTTCTCTTCAGATGGTATTAATCCACCTTTAAATCATATACCACCATCTTTATCTATGTAGATGCAATTTCTTACAGGTAAATAAGGCAATAACTTCATCTTATGAGAAAAAGCAACTTTTATTTAAATTTGGATGAGTACAGGCCCAGTGGGATAAGCAAACCTACAGAAGGGCATTTGATATTGTAAATACCTTAGCAGTGAAATAGGTACTACTAATGCATTTACCTAGCTACATACATCATATTATTACATCATACAACTAATAGATAAAAAAATATAGAACGATATAAAGAATCTAAAGAAAAATGAACAGATACTTTAGCTAAAAATCTTGAATTAAATCTCTGAAGCCTTAAACAAACGACAAACCCGGTAGCTTCAAATTTGCTTGCGCCAGACATACGAGTCACAGGATGCTTAACATTATGCCCGTTACATTACAACCAATAGATGAAGAGCTCAACCACCACAAACATGTCTAATAGACTGTAACTCTAACATCCTTAGTCCATCTTAAAGTCCAGGTTACATATTCCAGTAACATTTTAGGACAACTGGAATGGAATAACAACACAACTAGATTAATATACCCTACTGCAATCAAGCCAGCTGTTATGTTTTACTACCAAAAACTGGAGCTGTTCATGTTACAGGCTACAGAACAGAAAGCGTGGCTGAAGTATATGAAACATGCACAGCAGGCTGCATTGTTTCTGGCTGCACAACTCAAATGAGCTGTTACAGCAAACATTAGAGGGAAGTCCAGTGTTTTTGGCTCAAAAAGACTTCTTTTGCAATGCGCTTAATGTTAGTCGTAAAATACAGTAGTAAATACACATGGCATGTGTCTTGTTTTCCTTGGAGTCACATATTAAAAGTTTGTCCATACACCACTTCTCGTTTCTCCCAAAAACCGTCTGGGGCAGGGACAGCATTATACATGTGTTCCTGTTTAGCTGCCTGATCGTCGTGTTTCGCGCGGTTAGAACGTTATCCATTCATGTGCATGCACCCACCTTGCAAACTCTGCACCATCACAAATGGATCAGCACGTCATACGCTTTCATGCTTTAATAATGAATTGTACAAAATTTAGAAAGCATTGTGTACAGCCTTTCAGACCACTTAACTGTCCAATCGTCTGTTGATGACGTTTTCATCTTGTTTTAATTCATCGATGAAAATACATTTTGTCAAATCTTAGGAGGGTTTTTATTTAGCTTCCCATTTTCATCATAGAAAAAACATCATTGATGACCATTTTTTGGCAAAGCTACCATTAACAGTCATTGCTGCACTTTATCTTCCTTGCCTTGGAAAAAAAATTACAACATGGCATCATAATATGGATATTTTGCCACAGGCGGCGCCATGTTCACATAAGCTATCGATTCTAGTTATAACTCGCTGCAAGATTCATTATGGGGAAATTGTCTTTGGACGCGTAAACTCGTTCAAGCTGATCAATCACAACATTGATAGCTAATGTTCACTAGCTAGCTATGAGAGGCAGTATCCACGTAACGCTTACTAGCTAGTTGACTATTTCAATAGAGTCGAGGCAATAATATTATTTCTTTATTATTTTGGGGGGCAGGCAGGGGTTTTCGTTGGCCTGGCAGCCCACCAGTCCTGTACAATTATAGGGGAAACACTGTGCTGCCCTGATAAACATCTCAGAATCAACTGCAGAGAAATTGCATTAGAAAGTCACGTCCATTCGTAATTCGTAATCCATTACGAATCGTAACCATTATCGTTCTCTGTGGCTTTCTTGAAGGACACATGGCTAAGAAAAGTTTGATAATAGTATAGTAAGCCTTAAGATCTGTTTTGTCGTATGACTTCTAAAACAAAAATGTTGTTTTGGCATACGTTTAGTTAAAATCATTCCAGTACTGCCCATAGAAAAGTGGAACTATGATATGAAAACTTACCGGGTCCACCTGCCATATAATAACCGTGGTATCTTTAGATCCTGTTGCCAGTTTCGTGCCGTCGTTTGAGAATTTGCAGAACCAAACTTCATTGCAGTGCTCTGTTAAGATTTGTTGGGTATAACAGGGGAACTGTTTCCTGTAAGGGGAGATGAAAAAGTACAAGACTGAGCACTGGAGGATAACACTCAAAGCTTGAACATTCAAACAAGTTGACTGCAACATATCATCCACAGAGATCATGTTTGCCAATTTTTGCATTCCTTTTATGAAATGACACACCATTTGTTATTTCTGTGATCCACTGCACAAATCACATCCAACATTTCATATATGACTAGCCAGGAAGAAATACAGTATTTAATCATTATCGGGTCAGGCCATCTCTATCATCGTTACCACCCTTGACTGCACATTACAGAGACAGTAGAGATGCGTGTGAAGGACTGAGAGTGAGTAAGAGAAAGCTCAGAGAGGAAGATGAATAAGATGAGGAAGAAGAAGAGCAAGGCTGTGATTTTTCCCAATGTTTCCTGATTAATTAGTCACACACTTTTTCAGAGCCGAAAGGTCTCTGAGGCCATACTACTATTTGGCTTTATTACTGAACTTCCTGTCCTGTTATCTGCTGTAAAAATTCAGAAGCTCTTGATGCGTGCCCTTCTAGCATAGTCAAGCCTTCTGTCTTTGGCTGAGACATTTATGGTCTGAAAATATGGAAAAACACATCTCTGAAGAGGGGGCAGAGGAATATGGAGATGTGAGGGTGTACCGGCTGCAGACGTGGTCGAGGAGAAGGGACATGGAGTCCAGGCTGCTGTCCAGCTTGGTGTTGTGGTAAAGGCAGCGGTCTCTCTGTAGCTCCATGGCCTGCCGCAGCAGGGTCTGTAACCGGCGGGGGGGCAGCATGACGGAGGGGGGCAGGTACGCTGCAGACACAGAAACCAGCCAATCAGGAGAGACGTTAAACTCCAGTTCTTGATTGACTGAGGCCACTGCAAATCCAATGGCACTCATCACAAACAGTTGGGGTGGGGTAAAATTGGAATCCTTGGCGTCCTGGCAAACCTCCCAACCTGGTTCTCTCGGCCCAGCCTTGTAATAATCCCCAGTTTAACTGGCTATATTATTCCCTCCCTCTCCACCTCAGCTGATATGTGGTGAGCATAATGGTACAGTAAGGTTGTCACGCAATCACGCTACACACTGGTGAGGAATTTTGACTCTCTTCTTGGCATTCAGCAGAAGAGATGGATAATGACTAAGCAGGCCATTTGTCACACAGGCCCTTTAATTGCACACTGTTACACCATGTCCTAGACATCTGAATCAGTTTTATGACTGCTAGCCACTCAGGCTTGAAAACACCCCTTCTAAGCATATTAGTGTATAGGCCAGAACCTGAGACTTTAATGGGCACCATTTTGGGGAGAATGTCTAACAGTAATTTTGTGGACAGTCTAATGTCCCTGGAGTTGATAGACAGCAAGCAGTGCTGCAATGCCATTTCTTTCATCCCTCAATCCCAATAATTGTTTTTGAGACATTTAACAACTTGATACAAAATAGTCAGCATAGAACAAGACACCATCACACTGTATATCGCTGAAAAATTTAGAGCCACAGCTTTCAAACAAAAATTGATTTTGGGATGTGTTGTCCAAATAACCTGTGAGATATTTTTCTGTACTGCAAGATGAAAAGACCTCTATTTACATATTTATCTACACTTAATAGACAGTTCATCCTTGGAGTTTGTGGCATAACCTTACCGTTTATATTCTTTCAAAACTAGCTGAATTTAACCATTGTACATTCTGCACCAAAGAGTTATACACACTGAAAAGTTTCACGAGTTGTTTCACAGGATGCCAGAACTGCAATAGACTCAAAATATCACGGTGTCCATGGGAAACAAAGGTTGTTATAACATCTTTTTCATAAATGAGATTTGACTGTTAGCAACTCACAAATCTCCTGCCAATTGTTAAGACAAACAAACAAAATTGATGAAGTGTGAAGTGTTCCCATTTTCATTTGACTGTTGTCTCGACTTGTTAATTGCACATCTCTGTTGAATACCTGAACATTTACACCGAGCAGTTTGCAAAAGTAAACATTCACTGTAATTAAGCCAGTATGTAACCTCTGGCTTATCCTGTTAATAATATTACAGTGGAACTTCTTAAGTGCAATATTCATATTAATTCCCTTTCCTCATCCTCTGAATTTGATGAATGGCTTTCACAGTTTTTGATGCTGCTCTTATCAGTGCACTTCAGGCCATTTGCCAAGCAAACACATTCTGGTGCTTTACTTTTCCTGGTATACGCCAGTAAACTCAAGCTGCCTTTGAACCTCCATCCAGTTTACTGGTGACTGCTTAGTATCCAGAACTTCTTCCATCCCCTTCAAACAGGACTCTGCGGGTTTGCTTCTAAATATCTTTTCCTGAGAGTCCATTCAAGGTGACACTGACAACTGGTGGCTTTCAATTTCTTTTGGTCAGCACACGGCATCTTAGGTTATTCACTTGCAAAGCATACGCTTTAAGGGCATTCAGAGGGCACGTACATATCTCTATGTGTTTATGAGTGCTGCTGATATTGAATTCCTGAAATAACTTCATGAATGTGTTTTGTACATCTTTGCTGCTCTCCAGATTTAACAAGCACTAGCTTTTACCAGCAAGTGCTGTTACAGAATCACATCCTATGTATGCATGAGTCCCAATGAGAGCTCAGCAGATATCTCTCCACCTCACTGCTCCTTTCCTCCTCTCCCAATCCTGTGCGTGATCTTGTTCCATACTGAAGGAACAAAAAGGTCTTTATACCTTTCGTGGAAATGTAAACACATTATACAAACCACTGCACCTGCTGAAATGACAACTGTTTTATGGCCTTCTTTGGCAGCATAAGCTGCAGCATTTAGCAGACGCCAGCCAGGCCAGCTTCCTTTTATACACACTGGAGTTCAGAGACCACTTGACTGCCCCGGTTTGAGATCTTGAAGAAATTCACCTTTGCTGTCACTAGTAGCACTTCACCCTGCAATGTCTGCTGATGCTCTAGTTTCGGCCCATTCAGTAGCTAAGAAAGCCATCAGACTGCTTTTATGGCTGACTTTGCTCAAAAATGTTCTGCACTGTCTAACTCGCTGTGAACCTATTCAGTTGGTGTCCTTGCTCCTCTGCTTTTTCCAGGTGCTTTTATGTTCTCGATGGACATTTCCAGATACGTTTCAAAGACAACGTCGGTGTTCTTATCGTACTCCCCCTGTATAGACAGGACGGACAATGCAAAAGTTGTTTCATTGCCATTTATTTTTCGAAAAAACTGCATATTTGCTCTCCGATAGTCAATCCTGTGATCAGGCTGGAAACCACAATCCCAAAGGGCTGCTTCTGCACTGAAAATGCCCATGAGGTTGTGATTCTGTGAGAATGCATCAAACTGAGGATGAGGCTCGTGACGATTGGACAATTTTTGCTGAATATGGACCATTTCCTATAATTTAGCACACCCCCCCCCCCCCCCAGAGATTCCCATATAATCCAGAAGCATTTTATAGAAGCTTCGTGGTTGAATACACAGAGAATAAATATCTCTGTAACCAGAATAGTTAAAGATCAAACTAATTTTCGGACTGGATGTTTATTTCTACAAAAAACAAGAGGCCTATCAGAAGGCAAATATTTTACAGAAACTAAGTCTGTTCAGCATAGCTTCTCAATAATAAAACTGTAACCAGCCAGATAACAAATAGGCAAGAGCAGCCTATTCAAGAAATGTAACTTAAATCACATGTATCTTGTAAAATGAGGGGTTAAATAGAGTCAGCTTCTACCATAAAAACAAAATGCAGTTGTTAACCGGTCAGCCTGTTTACAAAAAATGTCTACACTGCATATTTTAATAGCCTACTGCACCCTAATTAAAATCTGCAAGTGCCCACAAAAATGAACACTGACTTAAATACTCAAAGGGATGATCCAACTTTTTGATCGCTTTTTGGCTATCTTACCCATAGTAACAGTTGAGGCCAAAAGTTTACATACACCTAAGCTAAAGATATTTCAACTCAGTTTTCACAACTTCGCACATTTCATGTCATCTACTTTGTTCACATAAGAGATCATTTTAAAACAATCGATTAGAGACAGGTTTATTTCAGCTTTAATTCACTATTTTAGAATTCCAGTGGGTCAAAAGTTTACATTCACCAAGTTGACTGTCTCTTTAAACAGTCTGGAAAATTCCAGAAATTGATATGACTTTTTAGAAGCTTCTGCCAGTCCAATTTTCATAATTAGGAGTTAACTGGCACCTGTTGCTGTATTTAAGGGCCTACCTTTAGAGCCACTGCCCTTTGCCCTTGATACCATGGGAAAATTCAAGCAACTCAGCCAGGACCTCAGAAAAAAATTGTGGACCTCCACAAGTCCGGTTCCTCCTTAGGAGCAATTTCCAAACAACTGAAGGTACCACGAGCATCTGTACAAAGAATTGTATGCAAATATAAACATCTTGGGACCACACAGACACAGCATCGTTCAGGAAGGAGGCACAAACTCTCAGGGCTGAATGAACTTTGGTCCGAAAGATTCAATTGAACCCCAAGACAACAACAAAGGAACTGGTGAAGGAGTTAAAGGCATTAGGTACCAAAGTATCTACATCCACCATTAAGAGAATCCTACATTGCCATGGCCTGAAAGGCTGTCACACAAGGAAGAAGCCCCTACTCCAAGACTGGCATTGAAAAGCCAGAATGAAGTTTGCAGGTGATCACCAGGACGAAGACCTAGCTTTTTGGAGGAGTGTTCTCTGGTCAGATGAAACAAAAATTGAACTGTTTGGCCATAATGATCATAATGATACATAGCATAATGATGCTATGTATGGAGGAAAAATGGTGAGGCTTTTAATCTGAAGAACACCATCCCAACTGTCAAGCATGGGGGTGGCAGCATCATATTGTGTGGGTGTTTTGCTGGAAAAGGGACTGGTGCACTTCAGAAAATAGATGGCATCATGAGGAAGGAGGATTATCCAGAAATACTGAAGCAACACCTCAAGAAATTAGCTAGAAAGTTAAAACTTGGTCGCAACTGAGTCTTCCAGCAGGACAATGATCCTAAGAATATCACCAAAGTTGTAAAAAAAAATGGCTTAAAGACAACAAAGTGAAAGTACTGGAGTGGCCATCACAAAAGCCTTGACCTAGTGAGGACAGCAATCTTCATCTTTCTGAGCCCTTTCTCTCAAAATATCTGAAGACCTGTACCGTTGCCTTGCACTGCATATCTTGTCTTGCAGTCTGGTGTTCTGGTGTTCGCAAGGGGAAAATGTATGGACAAAGTAAGGGATGAAGGAATGAAAGACTGACAGTACACAATACTGCAATTCTATTACACATTTTCAAACCGTAGGGGCACAGAACTTCCAACAATATCGTATGAGACACTGTTCCTATAAGATGGTACCAACGGATCCCTCTGACCTAAAGTTGAGGATAAACCTTTTTTGTCTTGGGAAAGGTTGGGGTCAAAGCGTAAGGATAACAAAAAACTAAAATAACATCATTCAGGTAAATGTAACTATCCATTTATTGCCACTTAATTCTGGGCATGTGCATGTGTGTGTGTTCGTGTGGGTGCGTATGTGTGTGTGTTTGTGTGGGTGCATGCTATTCACTCACTCTGCAGTTTGTCAAGCAATTTGCAGCGGGAGCCAGTCCCTTTGCCCTCCCACTCAGCTTTGGCTCGCAGGTCCTCCGCATGGCTGCACATCAGGTACCTGAGGAAATTTGCCAATCACACACAAGCAAAACGCAGGTCACAATAGCACAAAAGCCAATAGCAAAACAGCAGGACATCAACAACAGGGGCAAAGGACATGGGAGATGGACCTTTACTAGCGTTAAAATGCTAATAGCGAGCTATGTAAGTAAAGCTGACTTAATTATATAGAGAAACCTCCAAAATTATTTTATCTCCTAATTAAAATGAACAAAGTGTGCTGGATAAAATTCAT
The DNA here is from genome assembly GCF_013347855.1 of Anguilla anguilla. Lineage (NCBI taxonomy): Eukaryota > Metazoa > Chordata > Actinopteri > Anguilliformes > Anguillidae > Anguilla > Anguilla anguilla. The sequence continues at coordinate 27,776,700 of NC_049206.1, read as the reverse complement.
CACAGTTTCAGTTGTATTAAACCTGTTCATTATCCCCCTACTAGTGGAGACAGATGTGTTCATGAGTTTAGCCTTTTTTTTTTTTTGCTATCGCCTGATTTAAGAAAGTCAACAACCTTTTGTCTCATTTAATCTGTGTGTTCTCTGACCTTCCCCATGTTGATGGATGAATAAGGGAGTGTGTGTCACCTCATATCACCTCATACCACAGTGGAATACTGATTGGATGAGTGAAATAACTTATGTTCCTAAAGCCTAAAATTCCTGCTACTAATTGTGGCACATGTTTTTGGGAAACACAGTAATTCCTTGATAAAGAGATGTTTTTCTTGGTAATTTTTTTACTGCCATTACTGGTTAGATACAGCTCTCTCATATGTGCAAGTTCAACCTGATAAACAATGACATTTTTCCATGGTCTTTTTTGCTCATCTTTACCAAGGGTGCCAATAATTCTGGAGGGCACTGACAAAGCTGGAAGGGGGTAAAGATGCAAGGAAGGCATGGCACATAAAACAGGAGGCAGTGTGGGTGTGGTATATAAAACTGGGGGGGGGGAGTTGGCGTGAAATATAAAACTGCAGCCAGAGTGGGTGTGGCATATAAAACTGCAGCCAGAGTGGGCGTGACATATAAAACTGGAGGTAGAGTGGATGTGGAACATAAAACCTGGGGGGGAGAGCAGGCATGACATAAAGTGGAGGCAGAGTGGGTGTGGTATATAAAACTAGGGGGGGGGAGAGTCGGCGTGAAATATAAAACTGGAGGCAGAGTGGGTGTGGCATATAAAACTGCAGCCAGAGTGGGCGTGGCATATAAAACTGCAGCCAGAGTGGGTGTGGCATATACAACTGCAGCCAGAGTGGGTGTGGCATGTAAAACTGCAGCCAGAGTGGGCGTGGTATATAAAACTGCAGCCAGAGTGGGTGTGGCATATACAACTGCAGCCAGAGTGGGTGTGGCATGTAAAACTGCAGCCAGAGTGGGTGTGGCATATAAAACTGCAGCCAGAGTGGGTGTGGCATATAAAACTGTAGGAAGAGTGGGTGTGACATAAAACTGCAGCTAGAGTGGGTGTGGCATATAAAACTGCAGACAGAGTGGGTGTGGCATAAAAGACTGCAGCCAGAGTGGGCGTGGCATATAAAACTGGAGGCAGAGTGGGCGTGGCATATAAAACTGGGGGAGAGAGGGCGTGGCATTTAAAATGGGAGGCAGAGTGGGCGTGGCATATAAAACTGGAGACAGAGCGGGTGTGGCATATAAAACTGGACGAATGGGAGGGGCATATAAAATTTAAGGAGAAGGAGGGGCTTACCCGCTGAGGATATGGATTCGCTCTGTGTTGTACTTGAGTGGCGTGAGCTCCCCTCTCAAGACCTGCAGTGCTTCCAACACCTTCCCATCCTCCAGGTACTCTAAATACTTCTGCTGCAGCAGCAGGAACTTCATCCGCTAAAGGAGAGAGAAAAGTTTCACTACAGGTTAGACATAAATTACAGGTGAGTGAATGAACACACGTTTCACTAGAGAACAGAAAAGGAACACATTCTACAACAAGGGGGAAGAAAAACATGCAAGTTCCAATACAGATGAGAAAACTTTTTCCACAGCAGGAGTCAGAAAAAACACACACGAGTCACACTACATGCATGAAAACAGAGAAACAGTGTTCAACTTCTTAAACATGACCAAATAATAATAACAAATTCTAAAATCACTGAAAATAGTTTTTTACATTATGAGATAGGTAGCCTACCTCATATCACACAGTGAGGGCAAGCGAGCCTAAATGTTTATTTAAATAAACCTACTCCATATTTTTACTTAACCTATGTGCAAACTAACTGTCTGCAGACATAAAATAAAGAATGTAGGCTATATTTGGCCACTGATCTGTCACTCTACCCAATATAATATAGTTGGTTATAACCCAATTGGGTATAACTCTACCTAAATAATGCTCACAGCATCAGCTTTCACTAAGCATATTTAATGAATTTCTCAACCCCTAAAACGTCACACATGAACACATACCTATATATATTGATTCCTGGTACGAAAGATAAAAGCCATGAGGAAAGACTTAAGATGCTTAATCTCTTCAAGATTAGTAAAAGGAGACTCAGGGGTGATTCGATTGAGGCTTTTAAATTCATAAAGGGATCAACCAAGTGAACTACAAAAGATTCTTTGGGTGGAGTTCTGTAAGTAGAACGATGGGACGTGGAAATGATAAAGGTAAATTCCGTACAGACATTAGGAAGAATTTTTTCACGCAGTAGTAGTCAATGTGTGGCCTTGCCAGGTCACATAGTACAGGCAGAAACATATTCACTGTCTTAAACATAACAAACAGTTGACATAAAAATTGCATCATCTAAAACAGAACCAACAAGCTAGCATTCAGTCATAAAAGACCCATAAACAAATACAGGGGAACCTGAAATACGAACTCCGCAGGGTACGGAAGTCATGCAGAAGTGAAATGAAACTTGGAAAGCGAAGTCAAAACACACTAATGTTAATCTGAAACATATTGGAATGCTTACTTTCATTACGGCTCATGTTATAACTATAAAGCTGCACTTGTAGCTGCAGCTGCACTGTTTTACAGGTTAATAACCAATAATCAACTGAGCTGTAAACTGGATGAGATTAAAACATCCCCCACCCCCAACATCAGCTTTCTGACAGACAGCACATAATGACACAGCACAATAATAACCTGTCTATAGTTGATAACTGGTAACAAACAATGCTACTGATCTAATGTTCTCAAAAATGAAAACAAATTAAGCTGATGTCAAAGGAGAAGACCACTGAGTGCTGATTAGAGAAACTGAAAACTACCGACTTGCAAGTAAAGTTGTGAGGTCAGAGAAGGTTTAGGGGTGTTTCCTGTTGTGTCATAAAAGTCATGGCATCAGGGAGGGATAATTTAAAGGGGAATGCACAGGTGGCACCTCACTGCTTTGGACCACTCACAGCACTGTTAATAAACAAAAGCATCTGTCAATGTGTCAAGATATGCAATAAAACATGCTTTTTTTGTACGGCGATAGCACCATCGTCTGTGTTTCATTAAGCCCCTTCCTCATAAACTTGTTCCTGTATTGCTCATTTTATATGGAACTATAACACACTTTTGCACAGGCAGAGACCTTTCTTAGCAACAAATTCCTCCCTCTCGGAGTCCACACTCCTCACAGTCGCTGTCACCCACATACTTGCTCTTCTTGTGTGTCTTTCCTGCTCAACAGGCCTGGTTATTCTGACTAGTGTTGTGTGTGTGTGTGTGTGTGCGTGTGTGTGTGTGTGTGTGTGTACATCATCGTACAGCAAGGTTCAAGCTGTTGAGCAAGCCTATTCCTGCAGCATGACTGGCTTTTGTATTTCTCTGCACACAAGCTACATGATGACATAGGCTGAGGAATGAAGACAACTCAACAGGAAAAAATGAATAATGAACATAACTCTCAATAGTATTTTGTTGTTACAGTAGCAAATATATTTGTGACAATTATCAAAATAAATCACCCAGCCCCATGTCAAAAATCATACTAAATCTCTATAATACCTTAGACTATATTTAAAATTTCACACTCAGATTTTGGCTCCATAAAAGTAAAGATGTAATTGTAATGCCTAACCAATAGTAGAGAAGTGTCACAATATCAGGTCCCGGACTGACAGAGAAAGAGACTGCAGTTGCAAATTTAGTTGTCTAGTTGTGATCAATGGGAGACTTGGGAGAAGCACTTAAAATTCTAGAAGGGATTAATAGCATTGACCACAGAGTCTGCCAGTTAGACTCTGTGAACCATGGTGGAAAGAAGTTAAACATTCGCACTGACACCACAAGGGGTGAAGCAGTTCACTGTATTCATTACATCAAGATCTCACTCTCTGAATTTCTTTACTACATAAACAGCAAGAGGGTCCCACCTGCTTGATTGTTTGGCCACCCAGCACCACATAGGTATTCTTCAGTGAAAATATATTTTGTGATATGCAATACAGATATGAACCCCTTGCAAACAGCACATTATGCATCCCAAGGTTTTCAATGCTTTTATAGTGGTTTTGGTTGCAAGCAGTCCTTTGTGAAGTGAAGACCCTTCTCACTGCTCCAGGCATAAGTCCTTCAGCTCCTAAATATTTATTGGGTCGTGAACTGCTTTTTGAAGTACTAACCAAAAATAGTCAAATAGACTACAGCCTGGAGATAATATTAGCCACTAAACTTTGATGCCCTTCACATTCTTTCCATAGTGGGTCTCCAGAACAGTCCTCTGCATTTGAGACATGCAAGACATTGAACAGTACTTTTTGGATACACTGCACATTCCTCTTCTTTCTTCCATTTTAATGAGTGTTAGCTATACTCAAGAGCCCTGATGTGATTTGAGAATATGTTTTTATTTGTTTCAAAAGGAGTGCAGACAGGCAGCTCTCCATTGACAGGGGAAAAAGCAGAGTTTAACAGATAGTGAAAGGATGTAAGCTCAGAGGGTGCCATGGTAGGGATGAATCCCCGGGGGATTTGAAAGAGTTGGCCGACATACAGACTGCGCCTCACGCCTTGCTGCGATAACATGCCTTTCATATAGGCTACTATACAGATACTAATGCACTGTAAGTTCAAGCTGCAAATGCGTCATGTACTGGTTCTAGCAAAGCAAATGCGATCTTTATGTAAAATGATTAATCAAATGACTAACAATACCGAACTACTTGTGTTAGCTACTGTTTTTCCCCCACAGTGTATTACGGTTAAATTCATAGAGTATTAGCAGCAGGGTAGAAATCATCAAAGTTGTCTGGGAACCCCTGTTCCTGGAAAGCTGCAATCCTTAACATACTTAATGCTAACTTATGCCCTCAGTTATTCAATTAGCAAAGTAATTTATGTGATCTGCCATTTTATATATACACCTAAGTTTACTGAATGGATTTCCAGATATGTAAACTCTGAAGCAAAGTCACTTCTGTGGGATTATGTTCACACATTGAAAGAAATATTATATAAATTATGTCAAGAAAAACATGCAGCTACTGAAACATACGCTTCAGCTCTGTGCAGTTATAGTCCTTAAAATGTCTACCTATTTTAAATATGAAAAATTCTGCATACAAGCATTTATTCTGCTACTTTCTCTATTTGTTATACTTTGTAAAGGGACCATTTCAATGACAAGTCAACGAGCATGTGTGCGTGGGAAAAAATAAAATTATTTGCGGTGAATTCTTTGTTTTAATTCTTTTCATTTGCAGATTTTTATTCATCGATGTCCTGATTAAGTGATATTTAAATGACAACAGAATTATAGCTACAATTAACTGAATGATTGTTTAATATGTGGCTTGAAAGGTTGCTGATGGAAGACCTGAGATGAACAAAGATTTTTGCCAGGCCACAATAATGATAATTCATCAACTCCTAGGCCTAGGCTATATCATGGAATTGCAAAATCATCAGAACAATTCCAAGAAAAAAATAAAATGAATGGTCCAATTTTACATGAAGCGGTCCAAATACCTGCGTAAATTACAGAGCTAGGTACAATGCACATACACACTGCTGCAAAAGACAGAACTTGATTCTGAGCAAAGGGGAGCATGAAATAGGCCTAGCTAGCTGGCACATACAGTGGACTGTGATGGTTCATGACTAAAGAAGAAAAATATTTTAAATACAACAACTTGTCCATCAACATTAGTTATACTTTTATTTACAAATGACATGTACAGATTGTAAAATGATGAGAAAATGGAACCAGTTAGGCTAAGCTTAATTTTTAAGCAGAATTTTAATATGCCCTTTCTTGATGGTCCAAGTGAACCATGCTAGCACTCACTGAGCTCAAAGATTTAGCATTTACCAATAGGATGTACCCCGTACAAGTACAGCAGCACATACTTCAAATGACGTGACAACTTAAAGGAGTTCAGCAAAGCATTTTCAAAAGTAGCATATGTCTCATAACCCCAGTATTTGACAAAGAAAACTAGGCCACTTCCTAACCCTTTGCTTAGTCAAGAATTCACAAAACACTGGAATCCAAAATAATGACAACTACTAATGAGTATACAAATACATATAATAACAGCTTGGAGATGATTTTAAGTTTAAAAGGCAACTTTCCTACATGTGAAAAGGCCATTAAATCAAAGGGAATTTTTGCTATGCATTAATATTGGAAAAGAACCTCAGCATCAACACTACAGGCAGTTTTTGTCAAATGCATATTTTCCCCACACCACAGCTACTTTTAACATGCTTCTGGATGTGATTATCGCTCACCACACAATCAAATGTGTACTTCCAAATGAATACCTAGCTAGAGATTGAAGTCATAACAAGGATAAGCACTACTAGCATTCTACTGACTAGCTTTTTACAGTCCAATTCCAGAATTTGTCGGCTCATTCAATTACACAAAACCTATCCAGAACCTGTGGGCTCTTTCGCTCAGCTTGTCGGTCAGACCAGATTTGGCTTACCACAATAGCGCTGGGAGAGTGCATCAGTGCTTTCAGCTCGTTGAGGTCACTTTCAGCCTGCGTCACAACAAAGCAAAAGAAAACAGTCAGTTCAGCATTTTCATCACATGCAGCATGAATTCAAAAACACGGGGCATTTTGGCCAGCACGATTCATGAAGCCAAGATCCAGAATAGAGATCCTATATGTACAGTTCAGTGCGTGGGGTCAAAAAAGACACATAATCAAGCTTGTAGCTGTGTACAAAGTTCATGCATAATTATACCTGAGCAGAACAGCTACACAAATAAAGCTCCCAATTACAGCCCTGGGATGAAAAGTATAATACACAATTGAGCAAACTTGCATGCTCTTTGCTCCAACAGGCATATGAAGCCTGCATTCATTCAGAACACTGAAACAACTCAAGGCAGGGTTTCTCAATGCACTCTCAAACACTCACTGTTATCAGAGACTGGAGAGGATCTAACTGATAAGGCCTCTGTTAGGAGGTGGGGTTGGTATGGGGGGTATGTGACTACTAAAGTGTAGTAATTTGGCATGGGCCTGATCCTGGATTGAAAAATGCAGGCTTAATTTGAATTTCTGCACACGTCAAGCCTTTTCTCGATGTGTACCCTGGTTTGGATGACTTAGTGGCAACATGATGGATGCTTGGTGTGGAGCCTCACAGGGAAGAAGATATGTCCCATTGAAATGAATAACACAAATTTAATCTGCACAAAACTTACAAAGCTTTATTGGAATAACTCTAACATTAGCAAGCTGGTTAGACATGGTACACTATTGCAATCTAGGCTAATTTTAACCAGGATGCTAGGTTAATTTTGACTTGAACATTAGCATTTCAATAGGAGTTCATGTCTATTGTTGATAAGACATTTGAGAATGAATGTTCTCTAAGGCCACGTCAACATCTCTATTTACCGGAGTCATGATGCCTCAATTGGCCAGCATGAGCAGTGCAGCAATCCACCTGGTTTTTGCAAATTTAACTTAAACCACTTGTTTCATTTCATAAATGCCAGAAAACATTTGGAAGTAGAAAGTATGGATTAGGTTTGTAATGTTACTTTTTTGTCTGTATAACTATCCAACTTAATTTATCTGACCACATTTTTAGGACTGGAGAATGAAGAACTGCTCTGCATTTCATCATTAACATAATGCTGGGTGAATGAAGGATAAAGAAAACTCTGTATTCACATCATCAAACTCCACCACCTCTGGTATCTCAATTAACCAGAGAGGAAAAGGTGAAACCGACAGATGTAACTTGGCAGATTTTCTGTTTGGGTGAACTACATTATGCAGAGGTTGTTGGTATTCTGTTCCAAGTGCGAGTCAATGGGTTTTTCCTCCTACCTTGCCACAAGGCAGCTCACAAACTAAATGAGGCATATTTTTTGGAATAATGTATTAGCGATATGTTGGTTGTCAAGACGACACTGGTGACATTCTAAACAGGGCTTCCTAACGCATATGTACGAAGCAGGTTTGACATTTTTTTTAACCTAGATATCATGCTGAATTGAGTAACTTAATGTTATTCAATTACGCAAGGTATGTTGCCATATTTTCTTGCAAGGACAGACTGGAAAGCTTTTGAGTTAGCTCTCTAGATCATTATTTTACTTAACATCACCATGCATCATGTTTATTCATGATAGGCCTTAAATTTTTTGTGTGATTGACAAAAACCAATCACATCATCCCATGGAAACTGTAAAACCTTGCTGCTGATTGGCTGTCTTATCAACACCCAATAGATAACAGTGGTGATTATTTTTCACATGGCCTCTGAAATTTGAATGTTTATTACCGCATCAAGTATAATTTCAAAAACAAAGATTTAAAGAAAGGCAATAGACCACATAGTGGCAATGATCATTATTACATTTTATAAGGATCGCTACGGTATATCGTCCAGCCCTACCCACCCACTTCAAATGACAACTCTCAAATTCCAATGATAGCCAATTAGTTCTGCATGTTCTTCTACCACGCCACTAAAGTACTGCAATAATGTCCTTTAAAAATTTCAACTGTACTCACATATACTACTCAATTTTTCACTATGCAACTAAATTTGAACTTGCTAGGCTCAGTGATACCACCTCAAAAAAGTAGGCTAAATGCTGCCGGTAAAGATAAATTTCATATTTTGTGAAGCTCATAGGTTTTTGAAATGAATCAGAACTGTTGTAAACACATCTCAGCTGACCCTAAGAAGAAAATGGTCAACAAAGTCAACAGGTAATTCACAGGTATTCACATGATTCTGCTAAGAAAAGCTTGATATGTGGTAGCCTACATGAGAATAAACCTCTTACCAAAAAAAAAGGAACGGTATCATGATGCCATTTGTTTTGTTAAAATTACATTTTAAAAGGGAAATGTAAAATGCTTTACAGGTTCAAAAATGATTCTGACCTGACAAGCACCATGCTTTCCAAATGGCTGTAAAGACAGCTATACAGTAGGGACTGGAATGAGTACTCAAGGGCTCGAGAGCTCGAAAGACAAGGACTGCTCAAGGACTATACAGTGCTGGGGGAAAACACTACTTCAAAATAAATTCAGATGAAGTAACGCGTTTAGATGCATCATTTATTTTTTACATGGTTTAGCAGTTTGTTGTTTAATGGCCAAATAAATTGTGTAGCAAAATTGCCAAATACATGTAATGTAATGTAATGGGTAATGATTTCAGGACTCCTTGCTCTGCAGCATGTAGCCTAGCTATTTCAGCAGCAGTTGTGACTTTGTACAACAGGGGGCCTCCAATTGAATGAGACTACATTCAAATCAATATGTCAGTTCAAACAGCAACAATCCAATCCAACCAATACAACATGCAAAAATTGATCTGTATCGTTATGAAACAGCAAAACATTTGAAAGTCCACAATCTTACGATGTTTGCTCTCTAGCAATGCTGCCAACATCACTCTTTACGTTTCCAGCTTGACCTCATCATCACCTACGTTAGTGCCGTTTTTCCTGCTGACAAATGTGATGTCAGTAAGTTTTGCACTCTCAACCTCATTTGGTTGTATGTATACATCGTAGCAGGATCATGTTAGCCGGATCATACACAGTAGCCTATATTGATCGTTCTTACTATATCGATTCATATTATGTCATAGAAAAATTTGTCATAACGGCAAATAGCAAAACATTGCCGGAAGAATCAAAATTGTGGTGAAGCTTGGGGTTTATCCCCTTAGCAGGGATCGACCAATAACCGATACCTGGTTGTCATTAGCGTTTTTCCACTGCATTTGTTTGGAGTTCATCAATATCAGTTCAACGTATTGCAAGCATTACGGTCAGCCTTTTTTTTTTCCATGGCTCCTAGCACAAACTGCTCTGCATGACAGTTGTCATCTATAAATGTAAAGGTAGATTGTCCAAAATGAATGCAGCACTTAACTGCAGTATTTCACTATAATTTGAAATGTCAACTACCTAGGTGAATTGTCTAGATGAAGTGATCAAAATCTGACAATCCCTTAGCAGCCAACTGTATGGCGACATGTCGGACTGCCAAGACGTTCATTATTTGCCAACTACTTTTTTTTTATTTTTTTTTAAAGGCTCCAACTTCTCAGTAGCTCAGCATAGATACCAGACTCGCTCAATCATGCACACATCTGACACCCTGTTTTTCTGTCAGGAAAGAACACTAATTTAAAATGTAATTTAATCTACGCCTCCAGGTAGACTGTCATGCGTTTTGCTAAAACATGTGGCTAAAATCACATCAACTGTTCAGTATGATAATGTAGCCTATTTTGCTCCTCAGGTTGTTTTTACAGAATGTGTATGCTGTGATCAATAAGAAAACAAAAGTTTAAAGACCCAATATGTAACTTTTTTACGTAAACAAATATTTTTTTAAGATAACGCATCCACAGAGCTTGCAGTAAGATGCACAGTAAAAGTAATGGTTTTCCTCAACAACAACAAAATATTGACTATGAATTCATAATTTCTAATGAATTTAGAGCCATAAACTGTGTCCAACGGATACATCAGGAACTGAAGCTACTGGCTCAAACAATGCTCCTGAGCCAATAGTACGCCCATCTTTCCCTCACGAATAAGATGCACAGTTGGTTGCCACTTAGTGTTACAGTGAAGAAATGGTTGACTTTGTAAGTGCACAACTCCAATGGAGAGCCAGCTAAGCCCAGCCAGCACTAGACTCAAGAAACCCTGCTATCCATCTCAAAAGCTGAGTGCTAGAAGCTGTGGGAAAAGGAGAGTAAACATCAGCCTGACTTTTGGCTGGTGGAGAGGGCTCAGGGAGTTGAAAGGTCTGAAAAGTGACACAAAGTTGGCTACCCTTCTTCTCAACAGGTAATGTAAGCTAAGTAAGTTATAGCAGGAATGAAAAGAACATTCTATGATGACATTTCGCTTTCTCTAGCCTATCAATGATTTCATTAGTCAGATAGAACCCTGACAGGTTAACATCTGAAAACATTTGCTGTATTTTGCTAAATTATAAATGTACAGCTATATAGTTTTGGGTAAAGACATAGCCGTTTGCTCACATTAGCCATTGTGAGCAAACAACATCATATGTAGCCTAACCTGGAGCTCTTGAAACAGCAGTTGTGCTGCGCTGAATGCAGATAAAAAAGCTAGAACACTAGTGTTATAGTGGATGTTTGGTCACTAAACTCTAAACTCTAAGCAAAATGTTACTTTCCTATGTGCCATTCTTGCATCCATAAACAAGAGCAGTCAAAAATATTCTATACACTGGTTAATTTTTTTTTGGTAAATTGACTGCATTTATATAGCACTTTTATCCAAAGCGCTTTACAATTGATGCCTCTCATTCACCCATTCACACACACACACACTCACACGCCAACAGTGAAAGGCTGCCATGCAAGGTACCAATCAGCTCATTGGGAGCAATTAGGGGTTAGGTGTCTTGCTCAGGGACAAATTGACACACCCAGGGTGGGGGACTGAACCGGCAACCCTCCGACTGCCAGACAACCGCTCTTACCTCCTGAGCTATGTTGACCCTTTTATGGCATTTTATGGCAATGCAATCATCAACCAAATTTCCATAAATATTCAAATATAATCAAATTGCCGTTTCATACAATATTCCAATTTAATATTTTAGCCCAGTTGACAGCCTGAGTTAACATACGTTTTTGTGAGGATTATGGTAAGAAAAGACAGACAGCGCTTTCTTAGCACATCAGGGACAAAGTTATCAGAAGGCACAGATTAGGAGAAGGATGTAAAAAATTCAAAATGACTGGATATCCCAGTGAGTACTGTGGGCTTAATCATCAAGAAGTTCATGCTGCATTGTACCAACCAGACCCTGACTAGAGAAGGTTGCCCATCTAATCTCTGCAACCAAACAAGGAACACACTGGTGAGGGAAGCCACTGTGAGGCCAGTAATATTATAAAAGTGTTTAGTGACTGAGAATGAAGTAAATGTGCATCAGCCAACAATATCAAGAACGCACCATAAATGCAGCCCATAAGGCAATATGGCAAGAATGAAGACATTACTTAAAAACATCCATCTCAAAATAATCCTGCCTGGGTGTTGCAAGAAAGCAAGTGAGTGATCCAGCAAAAATGTGGGAAAACCACTGCACATGTCCAACTTGTCACACAAGCACGGTGGGAGCAGTACTAAGCTACAAGGACAATTCTTTGGCAGGGACTGGAAAACTTGTTAGAAAAAAAATTACAGTGAAAAACACAGGCAAATACAGTACTGGCAAAAAAACAAACAAAAAAAAAAAAAAAAAACCTCACAGTCCACTAAAGACCTAAAGCTCAAGCAACAGACCTTAAAGCTCAAGCACGACAACAAACCACTGAGCCAACAAAGCTACATCGAGAGGCTTAAAAATAAAAGCGAATGTCCTTGCGTGCACCTAACTCAATGTCCTGACCTCAACCCCAAAACAAAACAAATTGTGATCTGTAAGAAACTCAAACAAACTTGTGAAGAAGAACAGGTGGAAATCACCCAGCAGCCAGCAAGCAAAGACTAACTAACATTTTATTTCATTTTTTTTTTTTAAAGCTAATGCTGTCATTGCAGGGGAAAGTGCTTCCATCACATATTAATGTGAGAGGTGTGAGAGGTCTGAAAGCTTATGCAAGCAACATATTTCAGTTTCATTTTTCTTTGTGAATGTGAATAGGCCTATATCATTTGTTATCGAGGAAAGAAAAATGTTCATACTTTCGCCAGAGCCCATATTTACTGACCGCTTCAATGAGCCAGGGAAATTCTGTCACCTTTCAGGGAAGATGAAAAATAAATGTATTGTCCTTGGTCAGTAAATTACTCTTTGTTAATTAGTTAAACAGGGTCTTAATTAGTTAATCCCAGTGGCAGGGAAACCATTAAAAAAGTACGTCTGTACAAAATAAGGTTTTCTGCAGTGACTTATTTTGCGATGATCAAAAGGAAATGAAGATATCTGTACAGTGAAGTGTACAGTAGCACAACTGTCAATAAAATGCCACAGTTGTGCAGAAGACCATCGTGCCTGTCTTTGTGAGACCCCACCATGCTGTTGTATTATTGGAGTACAAAGCAATCCTGCCTGGTATTGACTCAATAAAATTTTTCAAATAGATTTTGAACAAACAAAGCAATAACTCTGGTTTGATGGATAGTTGAGCTAGCTATCAACAAGACAGACAGCAGTTAAGCTATGCAGCATGCACACTTCAGTACCAGGTAAACAAGTCAAACACAGGGAAACATAACTATTTGTTTAAAAAGAATGTTCTAGTATGACTAGCCGGAATGTTCTAGTATTAAGAACCGGAGAGACTTTTGTGGTCAGGATGAACACAATTGGAACATTATGAGAGTGACCATAAAACATGATTAAGTCGTTCACTAGAGCAGAATGATTTTGTCTAAGTGTTGTAACCGCAGACTCCAGCACCCTCCCCCACCAGAGCAGTTGCGGATCCCACCTTGTCCCACTCTCCCTCCATCACGTGGTTTCGGAACTTGGTGGCGGCTGGATGTTCCAGCCTGCAGCCAGATTCCTGCATCAACAGGTCCACGGTTTGACTGGAGGACAAACAAAAATACATTTTACCAAAAAAATCTATGGGCAAGACGCAACTTATGTATTGCCCCTTATGCCACACAACACCTGTGTAAACGGTCTTCAGGTAGCCTCATTTTGCATATTATACATGTTCGTGTGTGTTTGTGAGATGGGGGGGGGGGGTCCGGTACAATGACATCATCGCCAGGGATCTGACTGGCGCAGTAGCGTTTTCATAGCCACTGATAATCTACACTATTGAGAGCAAATGCCATTTGTAAAATAACACAAAACCTCAGTGTCAAAGTACAAGGACAACCCAACCACAGCAACGTGCCATCACGGTTCTTCAGAAAGCAAAATGCAACGCTAAGCGAAGCACCACGCGAATTGTGTCAACATAATTTTAATACTATTCTCTTCAAAGCCTAAACAGCCTATGTGTCTGTTGATGTCCAGTGCTCTCATGCAAAATTAGTGCGGTTAGTGTAGGTCTGTAATCGGTATAACAGGCGCTATCTATAATTAGATTCACCAATGTTTCTAATCCAAAACAGTCCGTTCGGGGCGCATTCCACTGCTACTATGAAACATGACACTACTGGGAATCAGTTCTGACGACCCTGGGATGACGGCCAGTAGCAGAAATGATTTCCTTGTAGAAATAAAGCTATTTTCGTTTCAACAATACACGTCGGTTGGTTTTGCGTCAGGATTGCTGTTAGGTAGCTAACTAGCTGGCTAGCTAATTGCTGATACAAGCGATGTCTTCAAGTGATTATCTTGCCACTTGAGATTTGGAGAAAACGACTAATAAACAAGGTATAGATCAATACAAACACCAAAATGTGAGACTGTTGCACTGTTTTTTCCTGTAACTAGCCAGGTAACGTGCCTAGGTTGCCACCATCCCCGTCAGGCGATCAAAATGTGTTAGGGAAATGGTGTTTATGTGCAGACGACATCTCAAAGACTGGCTAGATGGTTGGCTAGCTGAACACAGCCTGGTAGCTACAAGCTTTGTTATTCCCGATTATATCACCTGCTTCACATGAAAAACCTGCTTAATGTCTTATATCCATGTGTTTCGAAACAAAAGAAGTCAAAGCACAAAGAAACTACGGATGGGCAAAAGCAAGAACACAGCACGAAGAACAAATGACGTTAGAAAAAATATGACAGCTTTTGTCATTCTATGTGGTTTTGAGCAAAAACAACAAATCCAAATGCATTTACCATAGCCTAGACAGCTTGCTAAATGCCTACACATTTGAGTCTAGATGAATTATAGGTTAATTTGAATCCTGTGTCTTCATGTGTCAAACGTTTATGAAATATGTCCTTTGAACAAGTATTAATGATTGAATTCAAACAACATTTCGGTTGATTTATATGCTATAATGTTGCTGCGTTTTAAATCCAAGCAAAATATACCAACCACCTCATTTAACCGCTGTTGTTTGGACAACTAGTTTTATTATTCAAATATAGTTTAGTCAGTGCTGTGTGGGTTGTTTTTATACATCTGCCATAACTAAACGATCACAGCATTACTGACACCGCACTGTATTGTGCAAGATGGACCCCTTCTTCTAGCCAGCCAGCTAGCTAGCTACCTACCCCCTCCCCCATGTTTGTCTGTCTAACCCAGACTATCTCTTTTAAAACTAAGGTTACCAATCAATATTGCTCTTGTCATGAATAATATACAATGCTTATCATTTTTAATTACTGTTATCTAGTCATTGGACTAAAACATATACTGAATTACTTACTTAAGCCCTAATCCATGTAAATGTTGCCCTATCAGTCGAATGACATCTTCCTCCGACTGAGAGAGACGTTTCTTCTTTTTCATGGTGGAACCGACCTCCGAGCCTGAGGCAGAGGCGGCTGAGGTCCCAGAGGCTACACCGGCCGAAGCCCCGTTATTAGTACTGACAGTATTTCCATTGTTTGTGCTAGAAATCAGCCCATTAGAATGCGCTCCGCTGGCCGAGGATGACTCCCCATTCTGTGCGCTATTCAGGCAGGAAAGCTCCGAGTCCTGTGCCTGTCCTGCCCCGTTGGCCTGCATGATGTTACTGTTGATGTTATTTACGATAGTTCGGTTAATGTGGATAGCAGGGGGTCCGGGAGGGTGTGGAGAAGTTGCAAGTCCTAAAACAACTGCAGAGAGGCCCACTGTCCCTGCTGAAGCCCCGGGCTCTCCTGCTCCCTCCGCCGCCGAGGCTCGGTGTTTCTTCCGCGGGGGCGGCGACGCTCCGCCGGTGTCCGAGTCGGAGGAGGAGGAAGCGGAGGCCAGAGTTTCCTCACCGAGAGCGGCCGTGGTTAGAAGCCTGTGATGCCCGGGGGTTGGAAAGGAGGTGTCAGTTCCCGGGATTCAGAGCTCGTAACCCGGCTGAAAACGCGCTGTCTCTGCCTGTCTCGGCTCTCTCTCCGTTTTTGTTGTTGTTTCTCTCAAAACAGCTGCAACCCCCTAATGGAGTCCAGACGCACTGACGTAACCGGAAATTCCTACACTGCCGTGCTTCCGGGATAAAATTATATAATCAATAGGTGGCGCATATAAACCTATTTTGCATATTGATTTCAAGGTTTTCAAAATTATGATCCAATCATAAGAACGCACTAAATTGTTTAAATGGCTTAGAGACTGTATATGACATAGCTGCTGAACGTGTACACGTGGACCTGTTTTTGTTTTTTTTGTTCACACCATAACCATGCTGAAGTGATGGATGGATTTCTCATTGCATGAGTTCACCTAAAACAAGTGTCTTACTAGCATGTTTCAGTGTTATAAACGTTTTGTTTTATCTGGCATAATAATACTACTACTAATAATAATAATAATAATACGTATTATTATTATTATTGTTATTATTATTATTATTATTATTATAAGGGCATCATGGTGGTGCAGTGTGTAACACTGCTGCCCCACAGCATGAAGGTCTTGGGTTTGAATCCGGCCTGGGCTTTGTGTGGAGTTTGTATGTTCTCCTCCTGTCCACATGGGTTTTTTCCGTTTTCCTCCCACAGTCCAAAGACAAAATATGTGGTAGGTTAATTGAAGAATCTAAATTGTCCATACAATTATTGTGTGTATGATGAAACCCCAGTGAATGGTGTGGGTGCCCTGTGATAGATTGGCGGCCTGCCCAGGGTGCATTCCTGCCTCTCACCCAATGCATGCTGGGATAGGCTCCAGCACCCCCCACAACCCTGCCCAGGATGGATGGATGGATAATAATAAATTATGTTATCTGGTCACATCATTTTGTACGTTGTATCCTTGCTATGTTACTTACACCAATCATTTTTTATTATATCCTCAGAGTCTGAGATTGCTGCTCCTTCTCCGGCTGTGCTATCAGGGATTCTTGACATCTTTTCAGATCGCAGTATCAGGTTACCCTTTCTTTCATCTTAATACAGTAGCTCAATCAAAGATTACAGAGATAACAGCGTATGGTAAATGTTACAACTAAATTAATCTCACACTACCAGCTGTAAACAGTCATCTAAACAAAAAAATAGATCAAAGGTCAGTTACACCAATCGCATCTTTTATCCCAACCAACCATCTGCAGTTTTCTTTATCCATTACACAATAAAAAGTATTTCACAGTAGTTTCACACTGAAAATAGCATTATATATTACAGTCAATACAGTCAATGTAGTATATATTTGAAGAGAGTCTTCCTCCCCATGCTTTCTTCACATTGATAACAGTTAGATTTATAGGTTGTCACACACTCCCCTCTATATTGCTTGAAACATAACATAATTGTATAAAGCTTTTTGTAATTCTGTACTCTATGGCTGTACCGATGATATGTTTGTTTTAGAATTTTTAATTATGATGTGGTGAGTTGCATCACAATCTTTGTTAGTGTTGTTTACCCCAAGTAGTCTTCATCGCTGTTTCAGAGTTACTACTATTTCTATTTTAAGCAATGTAATTTGCTATCAATCAATCAATCAAATTTTATTGATAGAGCACATTTCATACAAGTGATGCAGCTCAATGTGCTATACATAAAAATAAGAAAGAAGTAATTAAAAAGTGTTACAGTGGAGAAAATAGAAAACAGTACAAACAGTACAAAGAGATACCAAAAACATGATACCGAGAGAGCTAAATAAAACAAAATAAAATTAAATAAAATAAAATTTAAAAATTTAAAATTTTAAAAGTTTAAAAATCGGGGGCATATAAGAGCATTCTATGTAAAGGCCATGCTAAAGAGGTATGTTTTTAATTTCCTTTTGGAACCATCTACTGTTTCTGTGTTCCTCAGATCCTCTGGCAGGGTGTTCCAACGGCTGGGGGCATAGAAGCTAAAAGCCTTTTTAGTCCTTTTGGAACAACCAGAAGGCCGGTACCAGAGGATCTAAGGGACTAGGGGCTATGGTTTCTTAATTTCATATGTATTATGACCAAAGAGGATCCAAGATCAAATATAAATAAAACACTCATTTTAGTAAGGCATTGTCTTGACTATGTGCCTTTTAAGATTATCTGTCTTCTATTGGAAACATCAAGAAGTTCTATAATGAATCATATTTATTGTTCAGCACAGTAATTAAATCATGAGCATATAAATCAGATTTTTTGATAATGTAATTAACTGTGTGGTTATGTCAGTTTACATAACCTGAGACAGGTCAGTACACATTGCCATTGTAAAATGTTAAATTGATCAAAAATTGTATTTCAGCAAAATTGTTTCTAAAAACCCTAATTTCTTAAAATGTTAATCTTTAAATTCCTATGACTGCTGACTCAGTGGTGTTGAACCATCAAATAAAGTGCTCAAACCCACAATATAGAACCATCTGCAGGAATGTGGAAGTCTGAGAAATTAATTCACTAGGTCTGTATGTGCATACTATTAAAAGGTTATGTGAGCCCTGTTGTAATTGCTACATGTGCTGTGAAATGGAAATAGACATCATTTTTAAGTGGAGAATTTTGTTGCCCAACGTTTATTTTCGACTAATGTTTATCCCAATCATCTTGCTACATACAGAGAATTTCTTACAGATACTGTCACAAGGAGAAAAATAGCACTGTCAGCAGTAGTCACTTAAAGACATTGCCCCTTTTTTAAGTTTGTGTCCAGTCTTACATAATGTGAGACATGATGAATATATACAGTACAGGCCAAATGTATTAGGCCACCTGTAGTTTTTTTTTAAAATTAATTTTATTTACTTTAGGTAGAGAAGAATCCTGTTAATATATGCACATTTATTGAACAATAAACCAAAGTACAAACTTTTAGTTTTTCAATTTCTACCTACAATAACACAAAATGATGAATTTTAATAAAAGTAATCTTAGACACAGCTTTCCTCGAAATAGCGTCCTTTGACTTTAAATACAATTACATTAATTATTGGAAGCATATCCAATCATTTTGTAAAGTGGGTGTTGGAGGGATGGGATGGTGGTAGAGGGGCAATTAAATTGAGTGAAATCTTATCTACCTTATCTTGTTTTTTAAAACCTCAGGTAGCCTAACACCTGTCAGATATACTTGCTTAGATTATGGCCTTAGAGA
Organism: Anguilla anguilla; assembly: GCF_013347855.1. Classification (NCBI taxonomy): domain Eukaryota; kingdom Metazoa; phylum Chordata; class Actinopteri; order Anguilliformes; family Anguillidae; genus Anguilla; species Anguilla anguilla. The sequence goes on along the minus strand of NC_049206.1, from coordinate 27,757,548 downwards.
GGGAAACAGTGAATTTGATACAATATTATATTGTTTCTAAGAATGTGGCCTAGGCTCCCTGTAACAACCATCAAAGCAAATGTGATTGGGGAAAATCTAGGCAGACAATCAATGGGTCTCACCTTCTGCAGAGTTTGTCTCAGAAGAGGCAAACCAGAAGATGCAGGACACCATATTGGGGGTCAGAGACCCTGCACGTCTACATGCCTAACATTTCCCTTGAAGTTTGAATGCAATCTTTAGGTCGACCAATCCTCGTCATAAATTAGTCTAACCCCCCTTCCCTTCTCTCCTACACCTTAACTCGGCATCACCCAATCTGGGCAAACATCCTCAAGCCATGCTGGGTAAGGTATTTAAGATGGCTACAGGAAAAACACACAATGATGTGTTGCGGTTGGTTTCGGAGCTTTGGAGCAGAAGTAATGCCGACCAAAAGTTCTTCTCCAGGGCCTTTCCAAACTCCTCCTATGCCCTGGCTTTTGCTTCTCCACTGATTCAGCAGACTGCCGGTAGCAGTCTGCTGAATCAGTGGCTACCAACACCAACCAGGCCTGGAATGCCTCCTTCTTCAGCTTAACAGTTTTGGTTTGTCATTCAATGCACATATATTAATAACATTGGGCCTCTTCACCAATATCTTCCTAAGTTTTTTCTTAAATTAGTTCTTGAGAAAATTCTTAAGAAAAGTCTACGTCAGATTCACGACGTGTTCTTAAACCGCAGAATTGTTCGCACGTGTTCTTCAAATGATGAATTCCATTGTCCTAGTAAGTGTAAAGCGCGTGCCAGTTGTTCCTAATTAGCATAGGTAAACGCCCCGCCAATAGCCTACCCATAAAAGGGCATGAGACTGCAGGGCAGCGTGCACACACAGAAATCGAAAAGAAAAGTTGAGAGCGAACAAAGTCAATAATGCCCAAACGAAAATCTAAAGACGGTGGAGCACCGGATTCCAAACGTAAGAAAAACTTCAGTAGTTCTGAAGTGGAGGTTTTGCTGCGGGAAGTGAACAGCAAACGACCTGTCATATTTAGTAGCGTCAGTAGGGGATATAAAAGAACACAAAAAAGATGCATGGGGTGATATTACTCGTTCAGGGAACGCGGTATCCGGAGTAGGGCGCACCACTGATGAAGTAAAAAAAAAAGGCAAAAAAAAATAATAAAATACTGGTGGGAGTGGACACGAGGAATTGCCTGTTATGCATTCAAACGACAAAGCGCTTCTCCTCACATTAATACCGCTAATTAAATAAACCGGCAGTAAAGTGCATCGGAGTAAACCCGTCGCTGCACAAAACACTGCACAAAAAATTTATTGCCAGTCATTTTGGTGTCACCCCTCCAGTGACGCCTCTGAATAAGTGTTCTCTTCTTCAACATGTCTATGTGTTTAAAAAGTGTTACCTAAGTGCTTAGTTTGTATTCAAAATTTAAACGTGCTTTTGCAGTATAGACCAAACATTGCATAATTGAAACCCCCAAAAATAAAACGTCACTACAATGGTTTGATTTTTATAATTTATTTACAGATGAACTCCCGCTGAGGCAACCACTCTCTGAGGCGGAATCTGGCACGTTAATGCTTTGTAAAATAATGAAAAGAATTATTTAAAAATATTATAAATGATAAAAATATTATTGTAATTTAAATCCTATAATATTATACAACTGTAGAATTGAAGAAAACGCAATAACCAATTATTTTGCACAAAACACTTGAGTGTGCGTAGATTCTGTTCTTATCTAAGAACAAATCCCAAATAAGAAAACATTGGTGAATGTCAGAATCTTCGTGAAAACTGCGTAAGTGGGTTTTAAGAAGAAAATTCTTCTTAAGAACGGTTGGTGAATGAGGCCCATTCTTCTCAACCTAAGGTTTTTTGAAAAAATCACAGGTGGCCTAATCATTTTGGCCTGTACTGAATATATGTCAATATGACGAAAATAAGACTGACTAGTAGGTATTCAAGAAGCAGAGAAAAACAGGCTGTATGCTTGGCATGGAATATGCTTTGTTTAGTTTCTGTGAAATGTTGGCAAACATTTAGCTGTAATTTGTGCTCATTTTTGAATAATAATTTGGCATATCCCTTTTCCCGCAGAAAATGTTTGAGTATTTTTAGCATAATACAAGTGTCTTGGATGACAAAAATACATTGCAGTGAAAATATTTTCTGTAATAGTATTTATTTCATTTTTATTGAATGTCCCTTGTATTGTTGGTTTCACCATAGTTGAAAATGTTTCTTGAGATTAAGGCCAGAGGCTCATGTCCCCTACAGGGGACAAAAACATATTTAATATCAATCTGGAAAACCTTGTGTTCATAGTAGGATCATGATAATCAGTACATACCTGTTTACATACTCACCCCTCACCTTAATTGATGCTGTGCTACAGGTACTGTTACCGAAACAATATGTGTGTTACATCAATACTATGTGTATTACAGGTACATCATTCTGATACTGTGTGTTGTAGGTCTGAGCAGGAGTGGCAGCTAGCGGTATTGTTCCCTTTTTTAAAAAATGGGCTTTAACAGGAACAATGGGGCCATAGTACTTTCACAGGACGTAGGAGGTGCCATGAGCCCTCTGTGTGTCACCTCCTTAAAGGCATAGTTCACTTTCTGGAGTTTTTTTTTTTTTTATATATGTGCGATGAAGGACATCTTAGATATTTACAGAATTTTCTGACAAATTGTCAGGTTTACAATGGTTGGTTTAGGTTTGTGGTTCAATGCAAAAAATATACCGCACATAACTTCAAATCAACTAGTGCAACACCACGTTACTAGAATGTGTACATATAATGCATTAAATTCCTAGCATTTATACACAATTACTATAAGCAAAATATTTTTATAATGCCCTAGTATTTATTTCCTTTAGTGCAGTGATCTGAGGTTATATAAGCTTTAGAAAGCAATTCTGACAGAAAATGAGATTAAACATTCATCCATCGATTATCTATACCTGCTTATTCATGGTCAGGGTCACGGGGGTGCTGTAGCCAATCCCAGTGTGCATTGGGTTAGAGGAAGGAATACACCCTGGACAGGTCGCCAATCTGTCGCAGGGCACACACACCATTCACTCACCATTCGCTCACACACTCATATCTATGAGCAATTTAGAGTCTCCAATTAGCCTACCTGAATGTCTTTGTACTGTGGGAGAAAAACGGAGTACCCGGAGGAAACCCATGCGGACAAGGAGATAACATGCAAACTCCGCATAGAAAGGCCCAGGCCTGGATTCTAACCCAAGACCTTCTTGCTGTGAGGTGACAGTACTATACACTGCACCACCATGCCACGCCTGAGATTAAATATAATTCATAATCAAATGAGCTATCCAGCAGCCCCCATATCTAAAATATCCTTAATCTTAAACAAAAACCGCCTGGGCGGTCAAATCTATCAAATCATTAAGTATGTACCTTGGTAAAAGGCAAAAGAGAAATATCCTTTCCAGAACTCAAACCTGGCACTTGGTCACTGTTTCAATTCCATATGCACCGAGAGAGTAATCCCAAAGGGTTTTTTGTTTTGTTGCAAATATACATTCAATTACATGCCAAGAAATGTTTTAAACCCAGATTTTAGTGAGGAGCCCTTTCCGCAGAGACATATTAAATCTGAATTTAAATTAGGAGATTTTATCCCAAAGGGAATGTGTTTTTTATGGGAATGAGTTTACCACCAACAAGATTCACAAACAAGTAAAACCGTACCACACTACAGAGATGGTGTATCACATTTAAAAAGTTTTAATCAAAGAATTCAAAGAACAAATAAATTATTTGAACAACATTATTCACAGTTCCCCAATCCTGAGTTTAAGGGCTTGAGAGATTAACATCAAAGGCTGTGTGGCCTCTGCCCACATATCTACATCCTGATTCCAGGCATTATACAAAAAGGGGGAGAGACAGTATGGTGTGAGATGACATTGTCCTAAGAGCAGATATCAAAAGGAATATTCGGAAACAACATTGTTAGTGAAGGCTGGATATCTGATTTCACCATTTCACCATTTGAAGAATGGATCAAAAATGTCTACTTTCTGATTCCAGTGCTTTTGACACTGGTCCTGGTCTAAAATATTGTATAGCTTAGCTATTCTTTCTCTACTATCCCTGAAGTTATCTGAATGAAAGCGATGAAAAATGGTACACACATGGTTATGTATTGGACCTTTATACATTATTTCAGAACATTTTCCTACTTGAACAAAAAGCATGTTACAATCGGAGTATAAAAATATGCCTTGTAGGCAAAAGTGTGCTTTAGTACTTTGCAAGGAGGACAGGCAGGAGAGGCGGGGGTGAGAGTTTACTGAGTGGGATTTAAATATTGCACTTTCATCCATGTCACAGAGGAAGGACACTGAGGAAGAGGACTTTAGTCTAAGGTGTCAGACCTGCCTCTGCAACACCACCCCACAGGTAAACGTACCTCATTCATGCACAAACGCACAGACACACACACACACAAGCATGCACGCACGCAAGCACACACACACACACACACATACACACTAGCCTTTAGGTTGTATAATTCCACACGGAGAGCTGAGGCAGCCTGCAGGCTTTTTGCTGTCATTTCTCTTTGTACTGAGCAGAATCTGAGAAAAGCAGTCAAAAATGTTTTTTGCAGTATGGAAGTGTAGCACTAAAACTCACCTATGTGTAGTTCATCTTATGTATTTGTGCATCTTTGATTTTTCAAGTGTGCATAAAGCATATGTGTGCCAGGGAGAATGAGATCAAGAGAAGATGGGCATGTGAGTTTGTGTTTGAGTATGAAAGAAGGAGTTTGTGACAGAGGGTGTATCAGTGTGTGACTGAGGGCAGGTCAATGTGTGAAAAGCGGTGTGTCAGTGTGTGACAAACAAATTGTCAGTGTGTTAGGGTTAGGAGTCAGCCACCTGGTGGGGCAGGTTGACAGCAGAGCCGTTGATGAAAGAGCCCTGTTTGTCCCGCCCCTTCATGAAGAACGTCAGGAGCTGCCCTTTTCCCTTCACAAAGATGGGCCCTCGCCTCACAAAACGGAATCCATACTCCTTCAGGACAATATAGCATTCCTCCACCACCTGAGGGCGTTAAAACCGTGCACATAGTTTGGGATACTCGAGGAAGAATACAATTCGACAATAAGAAACTGAAGCGAAATAAACTGTAATGCCCTGTCCTGTTCACTTTTACTGAGGCAGTGCATTTGAGCTGACAAACTATTGACTGACTTAACTCTATTTACGATCTTAGTAAAATGAAGCTGACCAATGATTCCACACTTTCAATCCAAGTGTCTAGGAAAATCATGAATTTACTATCAACCATTGCAATTTCCTAATTTTCTCCCTTCTCTCTGAACAGTAGCTGTTCTACTCTTCCATTCATATGATTGCTTGTACAGGTGTAATATACCTGGATGTTGCCCATGACTCCTGTTGACTCCATACGACTGGCCACATTGACGCTGTTTCCCCAGATGTCATAGTGGGGTTTCCGTGCCCCGATTACTCCGGCCAACACTGCACCCTTGTTGAGCCCTGAAGAAGAGTGTGGCACTTCCTGTTACACGTGTACATCTGCACATACCGTATGCACACACACGCATGCACACACAATGATGCAGGCTCACACACACTCATAGTACACTGACCAATGCGGAGCATGAAGTTGTTGAAGGACTGGCAGTTGATGTTCGTGAGAGTGACCTTCATGGCTAGGGCAAAGTCGGCCAGGTCTGCAAGGTGCTGCCATCTCTCCCGGTCTGACATCTCATCCTTCTGCAGAACACAATACAGTCATTGTCATCTTCATCATCATCATCATTTTCATCGCAATCAACATTATCAACACCACCACCTTATGCCCTTGCCTGGAAGATATTTGTTATGTTGGATATTCTTCAGCCTTCATCATCAACATTACCATCTCCAGCAACTACATCACTTCCTCCACCACAGACCTCTTAAAGCACCATATGTAGGCCACACCATATTTTAGGTTTAATCATGCTCATCATCATCATCATCATTATTATGAGTGTGCTAATGTATCTGTGACTCAGACAGGTGTGTACACAGTTGTGTCTGATGTAGGTGTGACATACTCAGGTGTATCTGTGATTTATTTGAGATTCACCTTGTATCCATTGGTGTTCGCTTCAGGTGTGACACCTGATGCTGCCATGTAAGTGCTTCCAATGGTTTTGATCTTGGTAATGCAGCGGAACTGAGGCAAATCCAGGAGCTGTCAGGGGTCAAAGGTCATTGACAAAAAATGCACTCTCATGGTTCAAGTAACTGTGCTATTTCACAATGAGCAAAGCTGCTCTGGTACAGTAGCCTTGGAAGATGGAAGTGCAGCTACTCACGCTGTCAAAGTCGGAGATGATCTCATTAAGGAACCTGAGACATTCGATGCCACCATTGTTAATGCTCTCCTCTGTGTAGAAGTCGGAGAAGTTTGGTATGGAGGCGAACATTACCCCAATCTCATCATAGGACTGGCTGTAGAGTTCCTGCAGAAAGCCACGATCCAACTCAGCCATAACACTTGATCCTTGATAGATTTATCAATCCATAATGACTTTTTTTATCCCTTAACATTTTTATCCCTTAACATTTGCAAGCTGAAAGTCTGGTTACAAGTGGGCATAAGTTCATCAACACTCAGGATCATTCATGTCTTCCATTATAATAAGATATTATAATGTTTAGATTTTGGCATTTACAGGAAACTTATCCAGAGTGACTCCTGGTTTTTGTGTAAACTGCAGTCTGTGTAAACAGTTATGTAAACCGTAGAACAGTGGGCAGGGTATGGGGGCTAAAAAAACACATTCTCCTACTTTTGCTTTCAAATTAGTTTGTACCAGTCCTGCAGTCTAACATGCTGCAAACCCAGAATAAATCTACTCAATCAATCTGCTGGGAGTGGGGTGAGGGGTGTCACTACAGTCCCTGGATTCATGTCCTGTGAACCCCATCTGGATCCATCAGTGCGGTTATGTTGCTGTTGTTGGTCTCAATGACTAATTTTAATCAACTGCCCGTTAAATATGTATCAACTTTTAAATCTTATTTGTCTTGCTGAGGGGAGACTCTTGTTATTTTTGTAATATGAGACAGAAGCAACTGTAAAAATTCATAAAACTGAGGATAGATATAACATTTTTTACATTCTGGCCAAGACTCAATCTAGTTACAAGGTCCAATAAGTTGTATAATGAATTTAAGCTTCACAGTACTGTTTCTTATACATTTCCTGTTCATTGTAGATAGCAATACACAGTAATAGAAGAAACACACATAAATAAATAATTCCAATTGTTATAATGCTTCTCCCAGTCCATTGTGTTCCTTTTTTAGCTAACTACCTCACCTCATCCCTTTTCTTTGATCCCAGAAAATGTCGAGCAACATGTTCCGGCAGCATGTTTATGACCAGCGCTTCATTCCAACGCCTCATCTCAGAAACCTTATCCTTCTGGTCATGCACTTCAATCTTCCACAGAAAAAGAGTGCGTGCTAGCTTCTCAATCTGGGGGGCAGTGGAGAGAACTGTCATTGTTTGCAACTTTTGATCAAAACTTTTAAAAAAAAGCAAGAGTGGACAGTCCACCCTCTTTCCAAAATTATTGCTTTATTCAGACAGGGACACAGTTGGAAAAGGGACTATGGCTGAGAATGTCTGCTGGCAGGGGACTGAACCTCTGCCTGAGCAGGGGGAGTTGCATAAGCTAAGAGAGTTGGAAACTACCAAATGAGCAACGTTTCTCCAGAAAAATTCCTTTAAATGTTACAGTAAGCTTGTGTAAGCTTGTGGCCAATGATGGTTATCGTCAAAAAGCTCATGCATAGCTATCAAATGGTGTACTGGAACAGTTGTCCACATTTTGTGCATTGTAGGAAATGAAGAGATCGCCATTTCTAAAGCCAAAGATATGCAACATTATCACTATATTTGTAATATTATGCAGGGGTGCTATTCATGTTGTCTAGAACTTGAATTGAGCCCCATACAGGGGAAAGGGACCATTGAGCAGGATGAGGGCGAAGATACATACGTGGCGGGCAAAATAGTAGAAGCCGAACATCATAATGATGATCATTACAGTCATGGAGTACTTGGAAGGAACGATATAAGGCCTGTGAACAGAAAGATTACAACCACTAAAGCTACTGCCACAGGTGTTGTTTTCAATGCAACTGCTCAATCATAACAACCACTAGTACCAATAGTAAGCACTTGCACTGTACATGTTGAAGTGGACATGGTTGTAGTAATCAAAGGCAATACTGAAGTTAATTTATGATTAATTAGCCTGATCAATAAACAGATGTTGTAATCACCCTCCTCATTTTTTCTTTATTTTTTGTATGCAACATAGACATGCACGGTTCTCCTCAGAAACGGGTTGTGTTGCCAGCTGCTTCTTTTGACACCACAGTCTACAGCTAAGCTTGCACAGAAGAGAGTTGGAGGAAAACATTTCTTTTGCATGCACCCTGTCGACTAGAAGGGGTCGCTAGATAGTGATGAACGTAGATCCCTAACAAACTGAACACTCCCATACCCTGGACTACACATTCACTAACTACGCATCTCCCTATGGAGCTACTTGCCATAGTTGGCACTAACACAATACTGATGAGGCCATGAGGCTCATTAATGCACCACAGCGTAGTACCATAACCGAATGAGCCATCCAGCAGCCCCACCAACTAATTTTTGAGAAAAATGTATCTAATTCTTAAATTTATTGTTAAATTGGCATAGTTGCTCTGTGTAGTTAGGACTAGAGAACTCTATATACAGAGTATATATACAACATGAGGAGTTTTTAAACTAAGCCTCTTGGTGTAATGTGTTTACATTATATTAAACACAGCTGGTGTTTTCTCACTCAAGCAAAGAAGCTGCAAACACTGTATTTGACTGATGTAATTTCATCCACGTTATCTTCTGACATACAAATTAGAGATGCTTCATGATTTACGGATAAATTCACTAAAACAATTATGAATCAAATAAAAAATTAAATGGCTTATTAATTCAACTAATTGGAAAAAATTATTCAGAACATTTTATGGGTTACAGCCCTATTAATAATATGTAAACAAAAAGAAATAATACTCACGTGTATTCCTTAAAGCGGACACGGTCATATTGGTCAAAGAGGTCCCACCAGCTGTAGATGTTGATCACACCAATAGACAGGGTGATGAGCAGCATGAGGGTGAGCTTGACCATGTGACTGACCTGCACCAGCATGGTGGTCGCTACGAGTGCCAGCACAGTTATGTAGCTGTAGTATTTGGGGTTATCTACACAGCCCCCCTCTCCTTCTGGCGGGCCTAGAAAAAGCTCCATATTGCTGCTGCTGTTCCTCAGTAAGAAAGGGGGCTGCAGGCAGCTTAGCTACAACATCGGCACAATACAAGACCAACGTCAGAACAGAATCAGAACTACACCAGAATCAGAGAAACATCAGAACAACATTACAGCAACATCAGCAGAAAATCATCACAACATCAGAGCAACATCTGCTCAGCATCAGACAAACATCAGCATATATTATAGCATTGATGACACTTGGTGTTTCACAGTGTCTGTGTGAAGTGATAAGGGCAGAAACACACATTCCTCCAAGCTGAGCACCTGCCCCTTTTGCCCAAAGTGCTCAAGTTGCCCCTTCAAATAGATTTAAAAAATATATATCTATTATTATTGGTGTCATTAATCTTTCATTCATCTTGGCAAAATATATTCTGTACAATAACTGCGTGTTGTTGGTTGCTGTGCCCTTTTCTAACTTCAAGCACTTGCCCCTCAAAAAGTCTCTGCACAGCCCTGACACACAGATACTATAAAACTGTTTAATATCTGTATTTATTTATTGCCAATTATTTAAAAACATATTTATTTGATTATATTTTAATCAATCATATGAAAGCAGTGACAACTATGACAAGTTGGAGACAGGAAAACAGATTCTTGCTCTTTTAAAAAGATTTTTCTCCAGCCTGGACGCCACAATTTTTAGGCCACACCTTTTCCTGTTCCTTTAAATTTTTTGTCTTGAAGAGCTTTAAGGCTTGTTTGCATGACTATCAAGAAAATTTGTAATCTTTACTACACAAAATAGAATGTTTTAAACTGTTACAGCAAAATTTCCTTTCACTTAAAAACATTGAGGGATATCCAGGAAAATTGACAAATAGTGTATTAAGAACATTTATCAAAAATTTAAATGTCTTGGCAAACAAAAATAGTTTAAGTGGTGAAGAGAAGAAATCAGAAGAAATGAGGCTGAGAAGACAGGATGAAGGCAAAAGAAAATTAGGAAGAGAAAAGGAGCTGGAGGAGGAAGAAGAGGGAGGAGGAGGATGGAATTGCTCACCATGTCCACGATGTCAGCCATGGTCAGGACAAAGATGGCCGCCATGGCCCATGTATTGCGGGCCCAGCGTGTTTGATCAATCCAAACAGAGAAGGAAACCAGCTTCTTTGGAAACATCTGTTCCACAGATATTCACCAATTATTTGTCAATAAACAGTGATCCTTTTTCAGAAATTCATTAACCCCAACATAATCAGCATGACTACCAATGTGATCTCATGAATTTAACATCTATCTGTATTTGTCTGCATAGATGGATTGCAATGATAAATTGGCTGGATGAAGTATACTAGTTGAAAGAGCTGGGCACTTACCTTGGGAAAGATGGCTGCCATTGAGCAAATAGTGAGAATAAGTAACAAGATTTCCCCAACAAGAAGTGTCACATAATTTACGGTTAGCCTAAGGAATTAAAAAAACAGAGAGGTATTGGTGTGTGTGTGTGTGTGTGCATAGCACAGGAGTAGAAATGCAGGAGAATATTTTAAAGATGTAAGTCAAAATTGAGAGAACACCATTTCCTGACATTCCACCATCATAACATTTGAGTTTAATAGCATCATTTGTTTAGTTGGGATGGCATGTTGATATTGAGTACGCATACTGTGGATCAATGAAGGTCTCCATGGCAGCGGTGAACAATAGGACTACACAAGAGCAGCTGAATGCAGCTCCAGTCTGCTTCTCCTTCTCCACCGAGTAGCGCATCTCCAGCTCTGGATCCAGAAAACGCAGGGACAGAGAATTTGTGTGCTTCTCTTTGAGACTGCAAGAAGGGAGGAGGGTGGAATGGTAAGAGGAGATTGAAGGGCGATGGGAGAGGGAGAATGGGATGTGAAAAGGGAATAGCGAAAGGAAAAGAAGAGGGGGAAATTAGTACAGAAGAAGAAGGGGAGAGGAGAAAGGGGAAGGAGATGAGAAGAAAGGGGATCAATTAGTGTATATATTCTGTTGCACAATTACAGTAACAATACTTGGTGGCCTACGCAGTCCCCCAGATCCAGAATCAATCCTTGCCCTCCGCCCTCTCTGTTGTATTCTTTTGCTAATTTTAACCAGGAACATGACAGTGATCCCCACGGATTATATACTTGCAATGACCTAAAAGAATGTCCTGACATTCGCCCCAAAAATTTCATCTCTTCAGCAAAATCCTGATTCTTTTTCGGAGGAATAGTCAAACACCCAGCCTCCACTTGATATGTTCACCAATCTCACAGAACACTACACAAAGCCACTCAGTAGTGGGTAGATGCACAATGTACTAAAAACAGGAGTGCCAATCATTCTCACACCTGTGTTTTTTGGCTATAAAATTATTCATTGTTAAAAACATTTCCCTGAGCAATTGTATTAGCATATAGTATACAACAGAAAATATAGTCCCAATTTTGGGCTACCTGTGTTGTTGTTTAAGATTATCAAGAGTGCCAATACTTTGGGAAGGCACTACCTATGTGGCATGCTTTCAGAAGATTATTATTGGCAGTATCTTGTAGTTAGCGCACTTACGCCTGCACAGTCTCCCGCTCCAGCAGGGCCTCGTTCAGCAGTTTGTTTAGCTCCAGCTCATCCTCCTGAGCATTGACCACCCTCTCTGCCAGGCTACGCAGTCGAAGCTGATGCCGGCGGTTCGGAAAGGAGGGGTTCACCACCTAAGACAAGACAGGGATCGCACATGCTCATATGTTTTGTGGAGACATTTAAAGCTTTTCCCTCTTGCCCTCTAGTGGCGTGGACACCGGCACCCACTGAATTTGGAATCATCACATATCCAACATTCATTAAAATAAATTGGACAAACACACCACAAACTAGCACTCCGAGCCTTCAGGAGATTCTTCTGTGCTAAGAAGGCCATTTGTTCCCTTATCTCTTCTCCCTTTATCACAGGACAATAAAACAAAAGGAGACTCCCTGTCCCCTGATGGCGTATTACACCCTAAACCACATCATAAACTTATTTTTTTAAATACTCTCAACAGTGATCTCGCCTCATATATCTTTACATGAAAAAATCTTACACCCTTACAGCTTTCAAGACAGTGCCTTAAATCACTAAATAAATCAGTCAGAAAAAAGTTTTAAATGTCCATATCTAATGTACTTGCATTGCATTCACTTCCAGTATATCCAATATTTGCATCTTTATGGTTATTTTGCCCATATAAATGTTTTTGTAATCCAAAATAGTTCAGTTTATTTGCAAGCTGTAGCTAATTCCGAGCTCCAACGTCATTTTGAACTCAATCTGATGCAGTACATCTCCTCAGAGAAAATTCCAGGGTGTGTTCCAATACTTGAAAAATGTATCCTTCTTTCCTCCACTACCACCTTGTCTCCTCCATGCCCTAGAAACTGATTTTTGTGTTTTCCCTCCCTTCAATGTCCCAATATTGGAGGAGACAAGTGAAGCGCCTTCATGCTGAGCTCCTCCTGGCAAGGATACATCAATGTGTCCTACCGTGGAAGTATTTTCATATTTTAGGGTGACATCCCATAGAATCAGACACAATCCAAACTTTAGAAAGCGGTGATGGCAGAGAACTCAAATTTCCCCAATTAGGCAAAATATTCAGTCAAATTTGCATGTGGTTCATTAGGTTATTTCTACACACAGCATCCTACCCGTAGGCTAGATTGCCTGCAACGGATAACAAAATGTCAGTTTGTTTTTGTGACTCATATTCTACAGACTAATTTGGCAATTTAAGATGGGGATGCTTTAAAGATTGCAGCTTTAAATGGGATGACCATGTACAAAATCTGAGACTGGCTACGGGACTGTTTGTGGGCTGTGCAAAATATACTGATTATGATAGGGCTATTTCATCAATAGGAGATGTCCAGCTGTCCCAATTGTCTTCACACCTCCTTCTCTCCTTTTCTCCACTTGTCTCCTCCCCATACTCCTGGGTAGGAGACGAGTGGTAGTGGGGGAGTGGAGGAAAGGAGCTGCGGAGTGAAAAGTAATAAGACGCACCCCCAGAGAAGCAGAGCTGTAGTCACAGTCTGATTACAAATCCGTTCTTGGAGTTAGCTGGTTTTGGTTGTCTGAGCAGCGATTGGTGTCTTTATAAGTCACTTAGCAGCAGGGCAAATTAGACAGGACTCTTAGCTTTAAAATGAGCCCTCGGAGGAATTTCTCTGTTTAGGGGATGTTTATCTTACCAGCCGACTCTGCAGGGCGTCTAGTTCGCTCACAGCTGAGGCGCACTTTCTTTAAATAACGCACTCTATAGAAAAATCCCGGACTCTTAAATACAGTATATAACCTAATAATGGCACATATTCTAATTAAATAGCTTTCCATTATGGCCAAGTTATTGAAGTACTGGACAAAAGTGAATTTTCAATGTGAAAACTAGTCTATCCTTAGAAACCCTTGTTGATTTTGACAGCTTTTAGATATATGCATTTATTTATTTTGCAGGATGTTGGAGATTAACTGTGTACCATAAATTTTCACTGGCTGATGTGGATTTTGAGAAATAAACAGCAGAGCAAATAAATTATAAGGCGCTTTATGTTATCTGTATCACATTTTAAAATATATTATGTGTGTGAATAATTCCTCACATATTTCACATGTTTTGATTTGATATGATATCATATTGTTTTGATAGTACATTTCTGACCTTCGAATACTGCCGTCATCCATGTCTGTGGTGTGTGTTTACACAAAGTTATAAGGCTTTATTTAAGAGCAGTGCAAACAGGGCAAAATTGCCTTTTTATTTCAAATGAGGAGAGAATTTCTGTGATACAGTACATTCAAAGCGTAACATGAACTCGCATAAGTATATTTATCAGACATGCTTGAACTTTACAAGCCTGCAAGAATGCTTTGTTTTCAAGATCTAGCAGCCCCAAGAATATCCAAGAACTTGTCAGGTCGTAGAACCGTCTCCTATAGAGCTTCCCTACTATGGAATAACCTTCCAAAACATGAAAGGGAATCAGACACAGTCTCAATATTTAAATCCAGCACCTTTTCAGTGAAGCTTATAACCACTTATAGTCTAGATACAAAGCTGGATAAGCATGCAGGCATAGTGTATCATTTAATTATTGTCACCTATCAACAGTTGTGACCCTGTTACAGGCAGGCTTTGGGGGAGTGGGTAGGTTTCCTGCCTTTCTCATCTCTGTGTGGAGTCTCTGTCTCTGTCCTAGTAGTTGTGCTGTCATAAGTAAACTCCTAGCGAGAACTAAATGTTGCTTGCTCTACTCTCAGTATCTTTGTTTTCTACCTATAGCTATTCCCCAACTTTCATTCCTTTGTTTCTCACTCTCCCCAATGGGCTACATGCCCCATTTCCCTCCCACTCAAAACCTGCTGTCTGTCCCCCCTTTAGCCACTACTCCAGCCCGCTACCCAACCCCTGGACCACCACCTTCAGTTACACAAGCTTCATGCAACCTGCCCATAACTGACTGACTTTGTGTTTGTGAACTGACTCCCTGAGTCAATTAGAGGAGAATGGGCGTCACTATTGAGTCTGGCTCCTTCCCAGTTTTCTTCATACATGTCTTTCAGGGAATTTTTCCTTACCACTGTTGCCTCTGGCTAGTTTTGTGGGGATTTAGGCCAGGGTAAATTGTCAAGGGTATAGTGACAAATCCTTAAAATGTGCTATATATCAAATTTGATTGATTGATTGATTGATTGAGTATTAAGGGATGGGGTTGGAATCTGGGTTTGGTATTAAGGTAGGGGGTTAGAATCTTGGTTTAGCATGAGGTGTTTTATACCTGTGTGTCGAGTTCCTCAGGTTCCTCTGGTGGTGGTGGTGTGCAGGCTGTGCTCCCATTGCATTCTGTAGTATTTATCAATGCTGGAGAGTTTCGAGAGGGTGATTCAATAGACAGCTTCTCGAAGAAAATGAGAAATAAAGATTGATAGAGAGAATGAGAAAGAGAGAGACAGAGGAAGAGATGGTAGTGCATCCAGTTATTCATGGGGCTAATGCACAATCTTCTACATATGGAACACTACAGAGACCTAAATATCCCCCCAATACATACACACACATAAGGGTGACAAATTATTTGTTAAGAGATGCCACTCACCAGACCTTTTAGTCCATCCTTGGACACAACCACTAGGTAGGTCTCATAGCCCTTCTCCTTCAAGTATTCACAACGCTCGCCCCCATTACCTGGCTCCACCTCAAATTCCCCATGCAGGCTATCCATGGTGCTCTGAGAGATGTGGACCCGTCTGCAACACAGGCGAAAAAGTAGTGAGAAAAATAATAATCTGGTATATTCTGTTATACCCCAATGGGAGTGACCTGTAGTCCATGCATCAAAACCAAATCTTTTTGGTTGTATCTGTAAAAGACCATTGAAAATGATGTCATCGGGATATAATGCCACCTCTTCTTAAAATTTAAGTGAATATGAATTGAACAATACCACGTAATGGCTTTGGATCTGTTGCTTTCTATATATTTTGCAATATATAAGACACAACTGAAGATTTGAAGTCTTGTTTTTGTTTAATTGCAGCCATTCTGGAATGGCAGAGAGAAGAGGCATTATACCTGGGTGACATCATTGCTTTGGATGTGGTTCATCCGAATGGGGTGCATTTTATTTATTATTGGAAAATGTATTATATATGAACGCTAAAAATAAAACAAATTAATTTATACATGCTGAAGGTTCAGCACACAATTCAGAACAAAATGCAGCAAGTGTGGATGCAGTTCTGGTATGGGTACTGTACAAGTAGTTTGGGCAGAGGCTGAGGCAGAAGTTTGGTTAAATTACTAAAGATAAAGTTCTGAAATAGTGGATCTAGCTCAGGCAGTATACTTAATCATTCTCCTATCCATCCACCAGATGGTGCCATTTTCCAGACCATAAATAATAGTAATTTTATTTATTTTCACTGAAGATGCTCTTAAGCAGGAACAATTTCATTGTTTTAACTAACCACCCATTTTACCGGCTCAGTTATTCACTGAAGAATTCTGGGTGATGAGCCTCACAACTTGGTAGTGGTTGAGGTGAGTTCCTTACCTTCACAGTGCCGTACATGCTTTTTATTAGCCATTTGTGAAGTGAATTCCAGTGTACCTGTTCACAGTCTAAGATTGAGTCAGTGTATGCCATGTACACAGTAAGCATGTGTTTTTTTACCAAGCTGGTAAGGAATATAAATGCAGAATTTTGTGTAGTGGCTACACATACCTTAAGTGCACCCTCAGTATACTATGAGTATATTAAACGGGGTCCCCAATTATATTCTCAGTGCTCACTAGGTATACTGTCCGTATGCTGTTCATCTTGGCATATAAGCTCTCTGCCCAGATGACCCAGCCACCTTATCACAGCAGTAGCTCAGGTATGGTATAAGTGTAGAGGTACAGTATAATGGAGTACATTGACGGTTCTGTCAGGGTATTACCAGTACCCCCACGTACCCTGGGAGCCCCCCTGCCTCCATCTTGTTCGCGACGGTGACGTCAGTGGACCACACATCGTACTGCCAGCGCTTCTGCCCCAGGACTCCTCCCAGCACGGTGCCCGTGTGCACCCCCACACGCATGTCCACCTCCGTCTGAGTCTTTTCACGCACGTACCTGAGGACAGCCAGCATAGAATCAGGTTCAGACCTATACAGCTAGCATCAAAGCAAAAGAAAATAGCCTGCTACCCCCCACATTGACACCGGCCTGCACTCACGAGATGGCCTCTACCATGGCCAGACCCATCATGATGGAGCAGGCTGCGTGATCCTCACGGTAGTCTGGCAGCCCACAGATACAGTAGTAACAGTCTCCCAGGATCTTAATCCTCAGCTGGTGGTATTTCTGAAAAGAAAGATACATTCATGAAAATGGATAAAATATGGTAGCCACTGTACCAGATACAACAGTGAACACAATGTGTTTGCACAGTGTGTTGACCCTTGTTAGGGAAGTGGCCGACTTTGGAGTTTTACTGTAGGTTCAATTCCCAAATAGAGCATTGTTGGTTGTACCCTTCAGCAAACTACATAACCCAAATTGCTTCAGGAAATATATTTTGTGCTATATCCATCCATCCATTATCTATACCCGCTTATCATGGGCAGGGTCATGGGGGGTGCTGGAGCCTATCCCAGCGTGCATTGTACGAGAGGTAGGAACACACCCTGGAGAGGCTGCCAATCTATCGCAGGGCACACATACCATTCACTGACCATTCACATACTCATACCTATGGGCAAGATTCCAATTAGCCTACCTGCATGTCTTTGGACTGAGGGAGGAAACCGGAGTACCCGGAGGACACCCACGTGTACACGAGGAGAACATGCAAACTCCACACAGAGAGGCCCAGGCAAGATATATATGGCAATTTAATAGATAATTGATATAATTTGATAATAATTAACAAATTAAATCAAATAAATTTTATATGTTGGACAAATGAGGGGTTTTAACTGTTGATGCACTTTTGTTCTATATGCAGAGTGCTGAACATTAAATGAGGGTGTTAGCAGTTAATACGGATGATTTCAGAAATGGCCAAATTTCAAACAAATTCACTTCCCTGACACAGTCTTGTTGATAAAGCATTAATGAGAAAGAGATAGAGAGAGAGTTAGAGAGATTGAGAGTTAGAAAGGGAGAGTCAAAAAGAGAGCGCAAGAGATAGTGAGAGAGTGAGAGAGAGAGAGAGAGAGAGAGAGTGAGTGAGTGAGTGAGTGAGAGAGGGAGTGAGAAAGAGAGACTCACAGCAGCCAGCTTGTCAAAGCGAGCGAACAACTCGTTGAGCAGTTTGACCAACTCCTGTGCACTACAGGATGAAGACAGCTGGGTGAAACCCACAATGTCAGCAAACAGGATACTGCAGGAGGGAGAGAGGAAAACAGAAAGAAGGGGAGAGGAAGGGAAGGAAAGAGGAAAGGGGATTGTGATAAAAGAGGAGGGAGGAAGAACAATATTAATAAAAGGTTACACATGTGAATGTGTGAATTAAGTAGGGTTTTTCTTCTGAAGACATAAAAATGTGTTTTTCCATACTTTATACTTGTGTAACCCAAAACCAAAATACCAGGATCTCTTTAATGTGTCAATTAACAACAGAATCACCCCATATCTATTTCCAGGAACCACATTTAGTCCCTACACCTGGCCAGGTACCCAGAGAACCCAACAGGAACCAATGACAGAGCTAGCAACACTGTAGTTGATTGGATTAATAGTGCCATTGATTGGTCAAAAGTAATTGTCACAGAAATTATGTCATCATAATGGTCACTATCTTTCAGATCCTCAGGTCCAACTGAATCGAACACCTCCCTACTCTACCCATCTCAAATTCTCAAATTCTATTGAAAATCAGGGGATCAGTAAAGGTTCTGATTATGACAGTGTTTGTACTGTTTTCGTGCTGGAAATACTTAACGAGGAGTTCCTTCAGTATGCGTTTTCCAAACAAATCAGACCACAGGAACTATATTTAAATGCCATGCTCCTGGGTCCAGGATATTCACACAATACTTTGTCAGGAAAATGTCATCTAACTTGATTGCCAGTCGTCACAACTGTCTGCATCTGTGTCCCAACTGGCTATTGCCTCACGGTTGCCAAATGATTTATCCAATCATCTATTTACCTTTTCACCAGACTGGCTGCTGTCTCATCCATGTCCTCACCAGACTGCTTCCTGTCTCACTACTACTCAGTCTCATCTGACTGAAAGCTGATCCTTTATCGGACCCCGCACTAGCATTTAACCCATGTCGTCACATTTATGTTATACTCTTGCAGTATCTCTGTGATGTCCATGTACAAATTCATCTGACATTCTCTGTGTTTACCTGACATTGTTGCGGCATATAATCCATGTCATTCTGTTTACCTGATAATGTCAAAGTGTTTAACTCATGTTGTTATTGCATTCACCTGTTGTTGTCATTGTGTTTACCTCACGCTGTTATGGCGTTTACCTGACATTCTCGTGGCGGTACATGTACATGGTGTTAAACTGCTGCATCTCGTTCTGGTTGGCCTCTTTCTTCATTCCTTGCAGCATCTCATCCGCAATGTGCTTGGGCAGGATGGACAGTAACAGCTCCTCCTGCGGAACAGGGACAGGCCCCCTCTGTGAGAACCCAGCTAGCACAAAAACAGTGTTGCGGCCATATAGTGGCAATGTTATAACATTGACAATACATTCCAGTAACATTGGGCCTCGTTCGCAAAATGTGTGCAATCACATTTGACCGTAAACTGCGTGCAAGAACATTTCTGAGAACATTTCAGCATTCATCATTCTTTTTCTTATCTTTATTTGTTCATTCTGTTTCCTTATGTTAATCACATGAACAGGATTGCACATAAAATTTTCAAACAGTCAGCATTTATCTTCTCATGCACCTGGGATATGTTCAAAAACTAAGGTCTGCATATGTGGCATGAATCCCATTTAGTTTTTTTCACAGGAACAGAACAAAAGTAAGAATAATTTAAGAAAGCTTTTTTGAATTAGGCCCATTGTGAGAACATCTTGTGTTAGCTGGGTATGTGGCAATGACATAGAGGTACAAAGCTTCAGTAATTCTCATTTACGTTATGCTGTTATGGGAGTGGAGGTTCAGCCGTTTTAATGTAATAAACATGAAGTAATTTCTCATTTATTGTATATTTGATATATAAAATTCATGTAGCCCGAATTTTATAATACATGATGTATTTTTTGAGACAATATTTTATTGCCAGATGTTACGTTATACGTTAAAGCCAAGTATGCTGTTACATTAGCCATGTTTATGATCTATTATTTCCACACACCTGTATCCATCTGTAGGAGCTTTATATGCTCCATTTTACAACAGAAAAACACATAAATAACATGAACTGGTCTAGTCAGCTTCACACACCTAATTAAAGCAAACTCTCTGCAACATGACACAGTAATAATATTTCTATAAATGTATTTTTGTCAGGCACTGCGGTACTTTAAAATCCTGGATTCCACAAAAAAAACTCCCTCTCATAGCAATTCAAGTTACAAACAAAGCAGTTAAGTGTGAGAGAAGAGGGAGAGGATGAACATTTTGCTATTAAATAAGAGTTGCGAGCATGATTACAGACAGCATGGTCTCTGGAGGTTGGTCACTATGGCAACCTGTAGCATTTTCACCCATTTCCCAGCAGCACTTGCTTTTCCATTTGTATTCTCTCTCTCTCTCTTTCTTTTGCTAACACTCTCTCTATCTCTCTGTTTTATAAATAACAGCAGAGAGCCAGTGGGATGAAAAGCAGGAGGTCGACTTGAGACTGGCCACAGGGGTTTAGAGATGGAGAGGAAAACACACAGGGAGAGGGATAGAGAGACCAGGGGGAAAGCGGACGATGGACACAAACCATGTAAAGGAAACTGAGAAACACAGAGGGAAGAGGGTATAAAAAGAAATGAAGGGGGAGACAGCAGCATGAAAAGTAAATAATGAGATGGAGGAAAGGAATGAAAGAACAACATGAATTGCGCTTTCTCCGGTCCAATTTCACAGTTCTAGATCAGCATTCACATTACTGTATATGCATTTATGCAGTACAACCGGACCATTAGCCTCAGACTGCACCATTGACAATTTTATTCATTTATTCACAGTCTAGCATCAAAATGTCCATGAAAAATGCAAGGTCCCAAATCAATACAGCCAGTATCACCAATTAAGTCTTTTCTAGCGTCACAGCCAAAATTAGGTAACATAAATGCCTCTCTCCCTCAAAAAGACATGCGCTGATTGTTCTAGAAAGAACTGGCTGTCATGCATGGGTTGTATACATAGGTGGTGGTTGAGGTGAATTTCCCTCTTTCACTGTACAGCCAAGGAAAAGTTTATGGAGTTGAATTTAACAGTTATTTTTACTGTTTAGACATTAAGCAAAGATATTAATGAACCACTGCCATCTTGTATATACTGTTAACTGTTAAATGTATTTTTTTACTTCTTTGCGCCCTTTCGGGGTCCACGCACTAATAGAAGGCTTCATGTTTTTAACCTTCGTACACATATTACAATATAAAAGCCCATTTCTCCCATAATTGTCTTTTTAAATGTTTAGTAACAGAGCTTTTTCTGTCTTAAACTGTTAATTGCCATGTTCCTGATTATTTCTATCCTGATCAATCATCCTGTCAATTATTTATATAACCCGTACACATAATAAGGGATAATTCCCTTTCATGGTACATCTGTCTGCTTCATGTTACATTATAATATTCAAACATTATACAGTAAAATAAATATCTGTACAAAACACTGAGCTTAGCTCCAAGGGGGAGAGGAAGACATTGTGTTGATGGAGACAACATTGAGTCAGGAATCATATTTAACTGAAGTGACATATGGTATGCACTTCTGAGGAGAATCCTGCTGAGCAGAATACTGTATAGCTAACAGTGCTGAGATGAACAATGATAAGTTAGACAACGCTCAGGTAGACAGCTGAGGGAGAAATCACTGAAGCTGGCAGTGATGAGTTGGTGTAGCTGCACACCTGTCTTTATGTGACACCTGAATGCTCTAGGGACAGTATTACTGCTTCAGAAAGACAAATCATTCTTCATTTGGTTGAGTGCTGTGGGATAATTGGCTCATCAGCTGCAACAAATAAAGCCCAGTGCACTGAGCTGTTCTAAGCGAGCAGTCTGGAGAGAGAAGGATGGAAAAGTTGAAGATAAGGAGAGAGGGAAAAAGAAGGGAAACCAAACAATGGATGAACAGAGGGAGGAAGATGACACTGAGAAAAATGTGATAACAGGAAGACTGATTTAAAAAAAATCTAAATGAGAGGGACAGAAAAGAAAGAAAGGATTCCAAAAAGGGATAAAAAGCAGTGGTACACATGAGAAAGGGAAATGGGAGGAGAGGAAAGGAGAAGGAAGAGGAATAAGGCAGGGGAAAGAATGGGAGACACAAAGTAAAATTTTTAAGGAAGCTGCTGAACTCAGAGCTGAGCAGGAAAAAGAATGGCCCGAGCATCATAACAAACGGCCATATGTACTTAAAACTACACACAACACAACAGGAATGAACAAGACAGACAACGTCTGATTATGTGATCTATACTAATGGTATTATTAGACAGAACGTTTTCTTGACTGTTACCCAAAACATAATTATACATAATACATACATACAGTGAGTGCCGTAATGTTTGGGACAAAGACATATTTTTTATTGATTTGGCTCAGTACCCTACAGTTTTAAACTTGTAATCAAAGATTTCATTCATGTGGTGCAAGTGCACATTCTCAGCTTCTTTCTTTAGCTTTTTATTATGGTTTCATCATGTATAAATGACAGCACTTTCTATACACAGTCCCCTATTTCAGGGCATCATAATGTTTTGCTGTTTTCATTTGCTTCCTTAGTACAGGTATAAGAGAGCTATCTAGTTTTGGTTCTAGCCTTCTGATTGCCTTAGGAGTCTGTCATTGCTGTTTGTTTACATGAGGACCAGAGTGCCGATGAAATTCAATGAATCAATTCCTTAGGCTAGCCAAAACTAACTGTTTGTAACCTCATTAAGAAAAAAGAGCTCAAAAATCACAAAAAGCCTGATAAGCAAAAGGCCTCTATAGTGAATACAATAAATTTGGAGGCATTTGGTGGAACCTGGGCAGGTAAGCCACTTCATTCCAGCTTACAGCTTCAATAGCAGCAGTTGAGTACATGATCAATGAAGACCAATTAGCCAGTATCTGTGGCAGTCATACATGCGCAAACCATAACACCCCCGCCACCATATTTCACAGATGGGGAGGGAGGGGGGGGCTGCTTGGATCTTGGCCAATTCCCATTGGCCTCCATACTTTGCCCTTGCCATCACGCTCACACAAGTGAATCATGGTCTCTTTTATCCACAAGACCTTTTTTCCAGAACAGGCTAATTATTTAGGTGCTTCTTAGTAAACTGTAACCAGGCCATTAGGTTTTTGCAGCAAACTAGAAGTATGCATCTTGTAGAGTAGCTTCTGTATTTCTGTTAGTGTATATATATATATATATGTGTGTGTGTGTGCGTGTGTATAATGTATAAACATCTGTTTTAATATTGTCCAAGTGCTAAGTGCTGAGATGCTCTATTTAAAGTTGTTTTGCTATGTATTCCACAAAAACCATTGCTTAACTGTTTATTCCATAATAACAGCACCTGTTTGATAACAACATCAGCTCGGGGAGGTCAAAACAAGGCTAATCACAGCAGCACCTGGTGTTCCTGCTCTGCTCCACTGGAGGTAACAGCACACCAGGGCTATGTACTGCTTGAGCCTAATTACCTGCCTGCCCTCCCCCACCTATGAAGAACTGTTCAAGAACTATGTATTCCCCCCCCTCCCTCTCTCACTTGCTCTCTCTCTCTCTCATATAAACATATAGGATAGATATAGTATTTTTGGCATAATGCTTCTGCAAAGTTTTGTGTAATCAAAAGTCTCTCTCCCTCACTTGCTGCAGACTCCTCTCTCTCACTCTCCCTCACCTGCTGTTGGCCCTGCTCCTCCAGATTTATCTTCACTTCCAGAGATTGCCGTGCTTCCAGAAAGGCCTTGCGGTGCTTGCGGTCAGCCATGAAGTAGGATATGATGCCCACAATGATAGCGCACAGATAAATCATTATGTTGGCCAGGAGCTGAAACGCAGTAGTCAAGACAGTTAAGAGACAGGCTTTCATGCACTTTCCTGCAATGTATAATCATATATATTAGAATTGCTATTATACGTATACTATATAATTTATTATTATTATATGATAATTATTTAATCTAGCAAAAGCTGGATAAGCAGCTGGACAGTATGTTATTAATAGAAAAAGGGAAGACTGCATTTTACCCTCTTCTCATGGAAACAATGACATGTCTATATGCTGCCAATCACCAGACTGTGATGTGTGAACATGTGTGTGTGTTTGTGTGTCCATATTTATGTAGGTGAGAGAGTATGTGTGTGTTTGTGTATGCGCATATGCTGTGTGACTGTTTATACCGAAGTATCTTTCCCACCTGTGGGATACACATGTCTATGATCAGTCATGTGAGACAGGAGACAATGACAGTACTAAGCATGAATGCACATTAAAATGCTCTTTCAGCTGTGACTTTACTAGCATACACAAAAGCAGACACACACACGCGCGCACACACAGATGAACCGTGCTCTCAGGTTGGGGACTCATAACAACGCAATACAAGAAAACAAACGCAAGTTTATGTTAGAGGTGAGGCTGCTGCTTTGAGTTGCTAAGCAACAGCTTCCAAGAGGGCTTTGTTGGAGGTGCCAAAAATACCTTACAGAGTCAGGGGGAAATTTTGGATCTCTGAGATCCCTTTTCACTATCTCAGCGTGGTAGGTCCCTAACAAAATCTCACTACCAGAGGTCCAACAGAATCAGACCTCCCAATATCCATTTATGATCTTCACCTTGACTCAAAGAAAATCACTTCTTACAGTACAAGAACTGTTCAAGTTGAGTACCTTGTTAAAGGTAAAGCGGTTGTGCCTGCTGGAATTTAAATTACCCTTGCTTACACAACTAATTCCCTAAAACTTGCAGTGCAGTTCACTCACTCTACCCCAACAAAGCTGACAAAGTATTATGTACTGTTTATTTATATGTTTTTAGTGGATCAACACTTATCGCCATAGCCAAACTTGAACTTCTTAACCATTTCAAATGACTTCATGCACCAACTACACATCAGTGGCAGTACACCTCTTTTCACCAGCCAATTTATACCTTAAAGACAAGGTGTGTGGACTCAGTGGTCAATTGTTGACTTTAATTAAGCACTGAAGTGCTGAAAAAAAAAAACCAACAGACTACGTGCCCCGACAGACTGATGTTTGAGATGCTTGGTTTTGAAGAAGTGTTGAGTTGGGTCAGGCAGGGACTGGTCCCGGGGGTTTAAGTGTGATAAAATCCCTAAGGGCCCTCAACTGTTGCTCGATTGTTTAATTTCCCTTCTGCCACTTATCTCACAATATCCCACACCTATCTTCAAATGCTTTGAGTGCCCTCCTACCACCTCACCTGTCTGCACAAGAGTGCCCCATGTACATTCCCCTGCTGAGAAACAGTGACCCCCAGCACCAGAGTATACATGCCGCACGACAGCACAGCGAGGATGATGACGGGCAGGAGCCCAAGTGGCAGCGTCAGGAAGAAGGAGAAGATGAAGAAGGTCTGCCAGCCAACTGTATCACCGGCCTGGTGGTAGCCAGCAAAGTTCAGGCCCATGTAGCACAAGATCTGAAGAGTGATGAGCAACCAGAGGATGTAGGGCACCGTTCTGCGGGCCATGTGGTTGGGCAGGTAGTTGAAGCGGCACAGCACGTAGAGCAGGATCTGAGCCGCAAGCCCCACAGCTCCCACCACCGTTGTAGCCAGCTTGTCGTGAGTGTACACCACCGCGCACATGATAATGACATAGCAATCGAATAGTGCAGCAAACACCACTAGGACCAGCAGGGTGTCATGCCGTTGCCGCCTGAAGTAGGTCTGGTAGAGTTTCTCGAGTGACTCGGGTACAAAGGTGAGCCGCAGGAAACGCGGCAGGCACAGGCAGTAGCCAGAGCTGCGCACCGTCACTTCGTGCGTGCGGCCCGCCGCCTGTCCCAAGTCTGAGGGCAGCGTCACTGAGTGGTCCGCTGAGTGCTCCGCGGAATATTCCGGGTCTGAGAAAGCCTGGTTCTGAGGCATTGCCAGCGTTCTTCCTTTTACCCCCCTCAAAAAAGGGGCCTAGTTAGGGCTCTTGTGGACTAAAACTGTCCTCCTCTTCCTCCAGTAGACCACGTCTTCCCCTGAGAACAAGTCAATTCCCTCACTCCAGCTTTGTAGAGTCCTTCAATCCAGATACACTAGACAGCTTTCAACCAGTTCATCACATGTGCTTTGTATCATGTTTGCATGTTCAAACAGGAATGCCCTCTAATGTCTCTCATAAAACTTTAGAACTTGCCTACATAACATAATGAAGTTTTAATACATTTAGACGAGGCCAAGGGGTGACAGTTACAGTTCATTAAATGCTATTGCTTTCTTATTACGTAATAAATACATAAATGCACGTCTATGTAATTTCTGTAAGGGTCCAAAAGCAAGAGAAGGACTTATTTATAAACGAGTCAATAACATTTTAAACAGATTGTCATCTACAGATGTTCACTGTTGCAAAACAGCAATTTAGAAGGCAGTACTATGTGATTAAGGATATTTTCTAAACTGTGTAGCTGCGGCAGACACCCTCGGAAGTCATGTAGCCTACCGTAGCAGTCACCAGCTTCGCTTCTGTTTCCATGGTAAAATCTCCAACAGACTAAGAACATTGAGTGCAAGAAACAATGCGATTATTTATTATTTTAGATTCTCTGGGTAATAAGGTGCCGGCAGTCGCTGACAATACAGTGATATTAAATTTAAGAGTGACAATACAATAATATAAAAATTTAAAAATTAATAATTTAACAAATGTAAAAATATAACCATTAAGGAAACGTTTTTTCTCGTTGCGTAGCGCTTAAATTCATCAGTTCCTCTGAAATCATTTAAATCAGCGAAGCACTCTCTGCTTCCAATCCTTGCCATGAGCGAGGTATTAATTCCTCAGAATACCAACTGGAAATACTTGTTGCATTGTTGTTATGTGAAATTTTAATTTCACCGCAAACTTGTAAATTATATAAAGAATATTAAAGGAACATTAAAATAGTAAATAAATCGCAATGTTCTCTCAGTTGCATGTAACCACTGGTCCATAGCTCCCGCAATCTTCTCATAATATTCAAACCATCCGGCCCGTTTTTAGGTTGTATTCAGGCGTAACCGCAATTGTATCATAATATAAAGTAACGATAACATGTGGCTTGCTCATTCAAATATGAATGCAAATGTGCTATAATTCAGCCAAGTTTTCAAACTATCCTGCATCAGCCGACGGGTTCCCCTCTTCACGCAGTGATTTCTTTCCAAATTTCTTCAAAGAAATATCCTCCAGACACGGTTAAGCACATAACATCCGCTTTCCAAAGGCGGCTTCAGAAAACACATCCCGCATCCTCATTGTCCGCACTTGTGAGTTTCAGCCACTTCTTTTCGCATACTGTACTGATATCAGCTGTAAAATAATATGCGCCGGTGCAGGCAGCATTGCCATCTGATATTTAACCACAACGGCTTTCGCCTTGATCTCCACCCTATCTCTTCCAATGTTCTGTAGAAATGACGGAAGATAGTTCTTTACCCCTCTCTCCCCCCCCCCCCCCCCCCCCCCCCCCCCCCCCCCCCCCCCCCCCCCCCCCCCCCCCCCTCCTCTCTCTCTCTCTCTCTCTCTCTCTCTCTCCAATTTCATCCATTTAGCAATACAAATGAACAACGGTGTTACTGAAGTATTCAATTAAGCTAAAAAGATACTAGGTAAAAGCATTAATACTTATGAAAGGCAAGTAAAATATAAGCTTATAAACTGTAACTCAAATTGAACTACTGCTTTAATACTCAATAAAGGGTGGTTATAAAGTGTTTATGATATATGGGTTGCTGCCCCCTCAGGATGTCAGGCAGCTACACGCTGTAATGTGTGCTGCTGGTTACACACAACTTGACACACACATATGAGAAAATTGAATGTAGACTGATGTCATATCGATGCTTACAACCCACGGGTTAGTCTCCGGGTAGCCAGATCTGACGATTATGTCCTGTATGAAACCCGACCAGCCTGTACAATACATGATGTCATAATCCGGACACTCAGCATCACGCTGCAAACATATTTTATATTGAAAGGATTATTTTTGCACAATACACAGTAGTGTGTCTTCAGGAATATACACACATTTTTGCTATGAGTTTATAGTTTCATGTCCGCAAGTTTGATTTCAGTTAGCTTTGACAGTTGTTTGGGATGTGTGTTAAATGTGGATTCAAAATGGGTCTCATTCACAAAACCTTTCTTAAATTCTTAAATGTTCCTATGAAAGACCAATATGGGATTCACGACACGTGCAGACCTTTGTTTTATGCATATGCCAGGTGTACGAGATGATGAATGCTGACTGTAAAGTTTATGCGCAATCCTGTTCATGTGATTAGCATAAGGAAACAGCCATGAAGAAATACAGATAAGAAAAAAATGATGAATTCTGTAATGTTCCAGGAAATGTTCTTACACACAGTTTACGATCAAATGTGATCGTGCACATTTTTGTGAATGAGGCCCAATAAGTCTGTTGATTTGACCACACCCCATAACAGAGTGAGGTAAGTCATGCTAGTGTACTGGTAGGCCTGATGGTAAGTTTAAAAAAACAAAACAAATGGTGCATGCACAATCTTGGTCTCATTACACTGGCAACCAGATTCAAGATTTTACTCATAATTTTTAAAACACTGTTTCCAAGCCGCAGAGTATATCTCAGAAGTTCCTCTTTTTCTTATATCTAGACCTGTTTAAGTTGGGGAAAGCCAAAGAAAGCCATCAACCCACAATGACATCATGGTGCAATGGTATGGGCGCCGGCCATCTTATGAAAGTCTGCATGGTTGTATAATTGCCAAAGTCTATGAAGCCACTTTACAAGACCAGGTGCACCCTAAGGTGTAAACACTATTCCCTCATGATGTCACTATATTCCAGGTTGATAATGACCCCATAAATACTGCTAAACAAATTCAAGTGTGGCTTCATTAACACTAGGATGACGTCAAACGTCAAACGGCCTCCACAATCACCGGTTCTAAACATCATGGGACCTTTATGGGAAGTTCTAGAGTGCAGAGTGAGTGTGAAGTAGATTTCACCTCCTTCATCCCCTAAAGAACTGGAGGTTTCCCATCTTCAAGAAAAGTCCAATATCCCACTAAACACAGTTCAGAACTTAAATGACAACATCCCAAGACAGATTGAAGCATTTCTGAAAGTAAAGGTGGGCAGCGAAAACCCATTTAGACCGTGGAATTGCAATACAACATCAGACCTGCACAAACATGTACTTATATGACCCATTTAAAACCTAGTTTGAAACTTGCTTATACATTATATTCTTTTTAAATGTGTAGTCAATGCATGTAATCATTGTTGTCCAGTGTTTGAATCACATATTTTAAAATATACTGTACAATTTAAGATTGTATTTATTTTCATGTATTTATATTTCATAGTTTATTATTTTCAGTGTCCAAATTCCCTTTGCTCTATTATTCCATTGTTTCATGGCTTTTAAAATGGGTTTGCATGAGTTATAGTCATAGTCAGAGGTGTAGCACAAAATTCTGGGCACTATACATAAGCAGTCTCTGTGGGCCCCCTTCCTCTTTTGATCCATGTCTCTCACGTGTCATTCCAGGCTTTGCAAGGGCACTCCCCCCATTCGGGCCCTGGGTAGTCAGTCCCTCTTCCCCTCCTGTGATCATGTCCTGTGATGAGAGAGATTCTGACTGCATAGCTATGTAGGAGAGTATTATATCAAAAGAACAACATTGACATTTCTGTATTCTTTAAGCAATGTCATAAAACAGTTCAATGTAAAGAGGATCACCTTGTTTAAAGACATTATGATTTCCCATCAGCTAACTGTATTGAAAACAATTTAATTTCCATGGAAAGCATGCATCACAAGCTGTAACTGCACAAATTACTGCAAAAACTGTAAGATGACTTGTTTTCACTTTCTATGCAGGTCAACTTTTGTAAATTTGAAGAGATGAATCATTCATAAGGCCTATATAAAAAAGAATTTCTCCCATCACGGAAGCACTGTTGAGAAATGGCCCATATCATGGTCCTGATTGTAAACGTAGATAAGATCACTATCATAACTTCACTTCTCTGTTTTAAACCAACCAGGGAAAGGCAATTATTCTCAATAATCACCATTGAAATAAGTTTGACTAAATTTAGGTCAGGTCAGCTATATTGTCTTTTCACGTTTCCTCCAAAGGCTGATTACTGTTAGCAAATTGTTTAGCGTTTAGTGCATTTCTGCATTTCATAATAACAACTGTACAGTCATGATGCTGCATAATGGAGGTACCGGTCCCCCATTTTGTGAATTTGAAAGTTAACTGGCTTAATCATCCAGTTCAGAAGAGAATGTGCTTATGCATCTCAGACAATTAAAAGTTGGGTGCACTTCTTCACAGGAGTCACATTTCCCAAGATTTGAGTATGTTCTGTATCAGCTGAATAGAGTGCCTTTATAATTCGATTGCTATACAAAGGCACACAGAGTGCCAATTCTAACTGTTATGATTAAAGGGCAATTATCTCAATTAAAAATATAATTATTTAAACTGAGATTAAAAGAGATTTTGGTTGTTGCTGGCAAACGTTTTTTTAACCTTTTTTATTGAAGTTTTGGTCTCACATATGTATGCAGTAACAGAAAAAAGGGTCCAAATACAGAATTAGTTGTCAACATGGTGACATGTTAACCCCTTTTGTCATGGTACACCCTCTTTAGCTCCTCAGAACCTGCCCAGCCATTTTACAACCCACAACCCCGCACCACCCCACTTCCACATTGGGATCAAATGATAATAATTAAATTAAGAGTTAACGTGTTTACATGTTAACATGTTTCATTGATACCATGGCATTATATTTAACAATAGGTCAAGTTGGTCCACAGATTCTGCAAAAGCGATGGACACCCATCACATTTTCTTACACTTCACAGGCTTCTGCCATAAATACATTATTCTCTCAAGTGGAACTGAAGAGGTTCATTTTCTAAGCAAAACAGAGGCAGAGAGTGGAGCCATCTCTTTCCAGCATCGTAACTGTCACCAAGGCAATCCTACTGAAACCAACCTTACTCCCCCAGAGCATTAACAGGCATACATCCCCCAGTAGAGCGAGCCTTGGTTCAGTGGGAATGTCTGCCTCAGTTATTTGAGCCAGAGCCCTCCAAACATTGTGGCTTTGAGATCGGGCACGACAGAACGTAGTGTAGCAGTGGCCGGCTAGACGGCCAGCCGCCTTGTCTTGTGCATAGTTGATGCATACATGTAACACTTTCTTGTGATAAACAGCTATTCTAGGATTGGGCTGAATAACCAGTTAGAATTTGCGGTGATTTGTGTCAGTTATTTGCATAAAGGGCTACATGCAAAAAATAAAAAGATTAATGTATGTATACAATAAATGTTATAAGTGTTTGCAGCCAGTTCTCCAATCCTTTGTTTATGCTTGAAGCTGCATTCACTTTGCGTGTTAATAAATGAGTGCAATAACTCAAAGAGTTGATCTGCCTGGTCTGTCCTTCACTGAAATGGTTACAATACATAGGAGTGTTGCAAACTCATTTTTTATTCTTGGGCTAATCGTCATTCATTCTGTGCATTGGGGTGTATTGCAGTCAATGTGTTGGTTTAAACTGAGTGAACTGACCACCAAATCCTGATAAATACTTCCATCTATTCATTTTCCAAAAAAAAAGATACAAATCAAGGGATTTTTTAATTCATCTTATTGGGACTGTAGGTCCAAGTAACTTCAATCATTTGAGTTCCACTGAAACTGTATGTTAAACATTCAACTTATAACCAAAAATGTTAAATATCATCCACATCCATTTTGTTTTTTTCTGGGTGAGTTCACCTAGAGGTTTACTTTTGTTGGATTAAGGGGACATAATTACAATAAAAAGAAGCTTTATAACCAAAACAAACAGCTGGGCTTATATGGCAACAACCTTGTCTGGTCCCACAAAAAATTTAAATTTAAACTTTCATTATTAATTTGCATTCATGTTATATAGGACTCAATAAAGCAACAATTTATAGAGCATTTTAACTACATTTTAGGACCTATGTCATCCTAAGTATTTTAATTGGATGATTACATGTTGCAGGGAAAATATTTTTTTAAAATATTTTGGCTTTTTATTGAATGTCCATCTCATTTGCATAAATTATTCTCTATGCAAATAAATTTGTTCCGTGCAGCAGTAAAATTGGATCAAACTGGCATTGCAGGTCAAATCTGATTCAAGATTCGGCAATTATATGGCCTATTTCTCACCTCAAATGTTTTCAGAAACATTTTTAGTGGACTGTGGAATATGAGAAAGTTTATGAAAAGCCAACAATGTTTTTCCGATTTGAAAACGTTGAACTGAAACAGACATGCATTTAACTAGACAGAAGAGTAAGCCTTCAGCTAACCTGGCTTGTGAAGCACTGAAAGTAAGCCTGCACTGCACATGTTGAGTGCAAGACATTGGTTCTCCCATTAAAGTGAATGGGGAATAGTAGACTTGTGAAGGCAAAGTAAAACTTCCCTGATGGTATTTTTAAACTCAATTAATGATTGTTACATTTCATATGTAATATGTAATAAAATATGTTCATTTTAATAAATATTTTCCCAACAAGTATGGACCAAAACAACCATTGTTTCACAAACTGCAAAGCTTAATGAAATTCATGATCACAAAAAATTGACCGATGAGGTTTTCCTTAGTTGTTAAATCTACATTGAATTCAATGGTCAGCAACTCTTTTGCACTGAACATGTGCAATAGAGTCTGTTTCCTGTTACGACCTAGACTTCACCGCCCAGCCCCTCCTACCCTCTCCAGTTCCAGTGTGCGCTGTACAGGCCGAAACCAAAAACCGCAGTGCGTCAGCAGTGTTCTATTGTATTAAAAATCAAGAAATGAATTTGTGTGCAGCAACACATTTCCAACTGGATATCTTGATTGACATTTATCAAAGTAAGGTCAGGTACTCTGCCATCACGATTGGGGCAGGGGTGGGGATTTTTGGTTGGATTTTTGACCACAGGTAATTTAATGAAGAGTAATTACATTCTAGATCAACCTTTTTTAAAAGTTCTAAATGTGTCGTATGCCTACTTTACATGAAACTGTTGAATCCATGCCATTCTGAAATAATATCATTTGACAGAAAAACTGCAAAAAAAAAGTGCTGCCCTCTAAAGTTTTCTTTCTGCATTCCAAACAGTACCAAGATGCTTTTCCACCAGTTTTTTTCTGCCAGATGATATTATTTCAGAAAAAAAATTGCATGGATTTAAATGTTCCATTGTAAAGCAGGCACACAAACACGTTTACAGCTTATAAAAAATATCAAATAAAAATGTGATCTAGAGTGTAATTACTCTTCTGTGAATTACCTGTGGTGAAAAAACTGTCTGAGAGCTATTCAAGGAATATTAACAGGGTCAAATTTTTTATATTTTTATATTGGAAAATAATTACCTAATAAGCACCCCACAGAGTTACAAGAAGAGTTGACACAGAAAAAATAAAAAAGCAATATGCCAGCAATCACTACCAAGATGTTTCAAGAGAACATGAAGCTATGGCACACAGACCTAGGACACGCTGGAGGGGTTATATCCAAAGGCTGGTCTGGGATCGCCTTGGGATCCACCGGGATGAGTTGGCAGAAGTCGCTGGGAAGAGGGATGTCTGTGCTGCTCTGCTTGCCTTTTTGCCACCGTGACCCTGATCTGGACTAAGCGGTTAGAAAATGGATGGATGGGATATGAGGCTAGAGACAGAAAGTTTCCGCCTTATTACACATCTGATTTTAGGCCAAGTAAATCGATCGCTTCATTCCAAAGCTGCACAAAGCTGATTACTGATTATTTGAGATTTAGGGTCAGTCACTTCTGTCTTAGGTTATGATCAGAATTGGTTGGTGACCACAAATCAATGGAATGTTACTTTCAAAATCAGAACGCTCGTTCTCTATCCATTGATTTACAAGCAGATAATGAGGAGTGTGTTATGTTTGATGAAAGATTTAACGAGGCTTCGTCAATGCAGTCCGGAAAATGAATGACCCAGGTTCAGTTTCCACTTTTGTAGTTTTTTTTCTGAATCCCTACATTTGGAACAGCATTCCCCCATAATTTTTATGGTTTTATGATTTTCTTCTTTGGGCTCGTTATGGCTGTAATCAAAATGTATTCAGGATTTGAATTGTATTGTTAGCAGTATTTATGTAGGGATGTTTCATACATACCCACTCATCTGGGATAGCCAGTCCTGAGGCAATTGCTCAAATAAATCTGGTGAATGCACTTAAGTTCCCCTACAAGGTCTCTCTGGATAAGGGCTGAATGTATGTAATGTAATCTTTGTAACCTAAGGCACCTAATTAATATAATTTATAAACCTTCTTCCAGCTCCAAACTGGAATGCCTCATCTCTTTGGCTGGGAAAGGGAGTGTTTATTTTATACATTTAGAGATTTGAAGATTTGAGACTGGTCCAATGTTCACTTTGTGGACAAAGGTACTTAATTTATCCCCTGCTAGGGTATAAACAAATCATACATACTCTGATTACTTCCAATTATAATGTGGAGCCAGACAATGTTGTCCCTTGTGACTACTGCTATTTACACTGGTAACTGAAACTCTTCTCTGCTCTCTGTGCTATAATCAGGAAGAATGGAACCTACAGGTCTCCTTTTTTACGCACACAGTCTTCTGCTTTATGAATCAGACCCATTTTGGAGAAATTTGATAAATTCTCTGGATATAAACTGAATTTCAACAAGAGGGGGCAATTCTCGATCGATGGCCAATGCTCAGAGACCAGCTATCAAGTTTCAGTGTTCGGGGTTAACTAATACTGACATTTTCCAAAATGATTTTTCTGTGCCTCTATGCAGCAGGACCAGGTCAAACAGGATTTAACAATTTGGCCAAGACTGTGACTTTTGCTGAATGGGTGAATTAACTCAGCTGTAATATTATACTGTGATTACTATGTGCCAATGCAGAGATGAAAGAAAAACATTTAAAATGGCCTCAGCTTCATAAATGGCATGTGCATTAACAGGAGCCTGGTCCCAAAGCTAGTACGATGACTATATACAAGGAATAACCTTATTTTCCATGCAGCTGTGTGTAGATCCTCCACTGGAATATTTCCTAAACTAGTGGTTCTCAAACTCTGTCCTGAGTAACCAATGTATGCTGGTTTTATCCACAAATGCATAATTTTAACAAGCTGTTAATTTTTCTTAATTATGCATTTCATGTTTTGAGGGATTGTTTACTGTCTTAAGCCACACTCACATTGTATTCCCATTATTCTTATTGTGCCATATTGCAAACAATTACATAAAGAAAAGCAAAGCATTTTTTAAGTGATCAAATTAAAGAACAAGGTGAATCAACCAGCTTCTAATTGGTGAAAGTACGGAAACATGGGCACAAAAACCATTTAGTAGAAAATAAATAATGAATCATCATCATCATCATCATTACCTTTATTTAACCAGATAGGTCATTGATAACACATTCTCTTTTACAGTGACGACCTGGCCAAGAGGGTGCAAGTACACAGTCACAAATAAAAAATACCATAGAATACAAACACAACAGTAGACAAATATACTATATACAATATAAAACCATAAAAACACAACATATGAGTAGGGAATACTATAAAGAAAGAGGAGCATAGGCAGTGAACCAGGATAGGGCGGCAGGGGGAGAGTTAAAAACAGTTACATGAGTCTAACAAAGCACTCAAAGACAAAGAAAATGATAATGAGCCAAATCTGGATTGTCTTAAGAAAAAATGTTTAAATAACTTGTGTTCAACAACCTTTATTGAACAAAAGATTGGGAGGAATGAATACCAGCATACACAGAGGTGCTCTAACACAGTTTGGTTCAGTTTGATAACCACTGACCTAAACCATTCAGGACAGCAATGAATTCAGAAATCAGAAACAGGCTGCATATTTATGCAGTCAGAGCCCACCCCTCCACACCAATTTTATTGCCACCTAAATTTACGCAACCATGTATACTAATGGATTCAATTTTCTGCACAATGTGGAATTTTCAAAGAACAATTAGTCTCGAGCCTCTGAATTTGCTGCTGTAAGAAACTCCTCAGATACATCAAACAGCAGAAGTATCTGAGTGGCCAAGGAACAAGTGTAGTCTTACCTGGAGCTACTGGAATGGGATTCATTTAATGTGATCTTGGTTATCCAACTCTAAAATAGTGTTTTTACCTTCCCTCTGTGCTAACAGCTGTGCATAGAAGGAAACTGCATGTGATCTGCCAGTAGTGTGGCTCTATACGGATCGCTATCTATTGTAGCTGGGTAGATGTGGACGTGCCTATGGTATGTATTGCCTGTGTTGATACAATTGTGCATCTTACTACGGCACTAGTGTATAGGTGAGTGACTACGGGGAGCAGATATCCTGAGTTCTATGCTTATGTTAGGACCCTGAAACCACTAGGTGTGCAGCGGTAACAGTCAAAAAGGAAAGCCAGGTTAAAGTGAATGCAGTGTATTTTACAGTATGTGCAATGATGATAATATACAGATGCAAAAGAGTTGTGCTTTGTGAGGTGGCTAAATGCATATGCATAGGAGGTCGTATTTATGAGCCTTCCTGAACCATTGAACCTTTCCCCTTATATATTCAAAGATCAAAGCAAAACACAAAGTCATCAAATAAAGACACAAAGATAACAAAACAGTGTATTAATGATCCATCTTGTGCTATCCCTGTAAGCATACCACACCGCCTTAACCTTTGAATCTGGCTGGGCGCTGGCCCATAGGTATTAAGGTCTTTAGTCACCCCACCACCTGAGACACCAACTTCTTCCCCGTGAAATCGGCTTTCCAACAATACAAAACATGGTTACACTGTATAATTGAGAACATAAGTTTTACATAACACCAATCCAGAAGGATACTTTGCAACTGAGCACTGTCTCTTTATCAGACCCGGCTGACTCCCTGGCTGGCAGCACAGTAAACAGAGTCTGTTTTCCTTAGTGCACTTCTGTAAACTGCCTTGCAATGCACTCTGGTGCCCTCTATTGGTCAAAATCAGTGTACTGCAAAAATAATATTGTACTGATTCTTGGCAAAATGCCCCATATTCATGAAGTATCTCAGTAGGAGTGTTGATCTAGGATCTGTTCTCCCTGTCCATATCCCAGCCTAATCAATTATCCTGATCCTAATCCAGTACTCCTATTTGAGCCATGGAGGCTGTTGTACTTCATGTTGTTGCAGTACAAATCATTTTATTTTCTTTTTTTGCTGAAACATTACCCTCCTAGACTAGACCACAATAAATAATATCTTATATCAGTATTTATGTATCCCTAAGACTAAATGAGTCAGGGTAGAGTTGAAATTCCAAAGGAACAAAAAAACGGAATTATTTCATTTAAAGGCAAATAAACACCAAGAAGCTGTAACTTGAGTAGGACAACTGGATTGGAAATTCCAAATGGGAAAATATAAAAAAAAAGGATCATTGGTCAAACTATATTATGTTCCACAAAATAAAGGGTCACTGCATGTCTCTCAGGCTGTAACAAATCAGCCACTGGACCTGACTGTATTTGCATTACTATTTATTTATTGCTTGAATATGGAGACTTTGCTTTTCTCACTCCATTTTTCATCAGACACCCATTGCCCTCTTGCTCTACTTGTACTTGCAGAGTAAGAATAATTCAGACCTGTCATTTTTGGTATTTTTGTGTTATTGTTATGTTTCTGCAACAGAAACTATATTGACACTGTTCAGGGTGATCAGTCAGCTTGTGACACAGAAAATGGTGATCATTCTCTAACAGGCACAGAAATGTGCCCAGGAAGAGTGGGGGGTGGGGATATGTGCACAGGAAGAGCGGTGGGGGGTGGGTATACCCTAACTGGGGGGGGTTTCGGGGGGGGGGGGGGGGGGGGGTGGGATTTGGGATCAGCGATTCAACCCTGTGTCTCTCTATCTCTCTCTGGACTACGTGGTTACAAATCTCTGTGATGACACTCAATCTCTCTGCAATATGATTCAGTATCTCTGTGATGTAATTCAGTCTCTGCTCTGTGCTTCAGTATCACTTTGCTGTTACTCAGTATATATGTTCTGTGGTTCAGTATCTCTGTTTCTGTGATTCAGTATCACTGTTCTGTAATTCAGTATCACTTTGCTGTTACTCACTATCTCTGCTCTGCGGTTCTGTGATTCAGTATCACTTTGCTGTTACTCAGTATCTCTGTTCTGCAGTTCTGAATTCAGTATGACTTTACTGTTTCTCTCTATCTCTGCACTGTGATTCAGTATCACTTTGCTGTTACTCTGTATCTATAGTCCATAATTCAGTATCTCTATTCTGTGATTCAGCATCTCTGCTCTGTGGTCCAGTATCACTTTGTAGTTACTAAGTCTGTCTGCACTGTGATTCAGCATGTCCCTGTAATTCTATGCTCTAACTTCATACTGAGATGACACTTGAATTCAGTTGGTATTCATCTAAACAAGTGCAATATTTTGAGCATAATTTTGGCTAACACATTTACATCAGAATCTTTGTGGGATGTTTTTTCCATTGATTCCATTGCAAAATGTTTATGTCCTATAAGAGGGTCCTCTAAGAATTTGTCACTGAAATGTAAGGAAGGACCATGACATTTGGAGAGTCATAAGTGAGTCATAACTCACTGTGACTCCATACCTATGCTCTGGATGTCTGCTCTTTGACAGAGAGACCATGTCAACACTGATTCTTTGTGTGTTTGTACTGAGTTTGACTAGGTCTGCGACTAACAAGTGGCCCTTGTGATATCAGAAAAAATGGATGTTAGCTCTCCTGAATTAGGTTAATTATTATTTCACTCTTCATAAGTCACTGCTTGAGCTGATGGTCGATAGGCACCCTAATGCAAAATGACTCAGGTTAACTCCAAAACAAATAAAAGCACCCACTGCAGAATCAGGTGGCTCCTCTAGCCAACAGGTGGCAGTGTGAACAAGGCTAAATGCAGATAGATGAGAAAGTAACTGTGTTGATCTAACCTACATTCTACCCCACGAAATACAGCAACAACCCTCCGATTCACATAGCCCTCCTCCTCAGGTTTCCTCACTGATTCCTGGGACTCTTTCACAAAGAGGTGTTTCACTGGAGAGCTTTCGTAACACTGGCTATCTGACCCCAATGACTCCCCCACTGTTAAAATTGTGGTCTGTTTGAATGAATCTGGGGATGAATTCTGCATTGCATTATGGGCTCTTTCATCATGGAGTCCACCATAGTTTGCAACCACACAAATTTCATGCTGCAGAACAATCAAACTTAAACAGGAAACAGGGCACAATGTGCTTCTTACTAAAGCAGAGGTGTACGGTTCTTGAGGGCTGCCATGTCTGAAAGTATTTGGCATGTTTCAGCAATAAAGTGCTTGATTCATTGATGGTTTAAAGAGTCCACACCCTTTCTTTTACAAGGCCTAAATTAGCTGCTGAATAAAAGGCATTTACCCCAAAAACCCTCTCTTGAATGCAGCTGTCCATGGCAGAGTTCAAGATCAGAAAAAAACTGAACACTTTAATAAAGTTAAACAGTGCTGAACATTAAGTTGTACAACATTAA
The DNA here is from genome assembly GCF_013347855.1 of Anguilla anguilla. Lineage (NCBI taxonomy): Eukaryota > Metazoa > Chordata > Actinopteri > Anguilliformes > Anguillidae > Anguilla > Anguilla anguilla. The sequence continues at coordinate 27,717,704 of NC_049206.1, read as the reverse complement.
TACCACATTAGTAATAATTAAGCCTGGTGCACAGAAGGACACCGATTCTTAACTACACCACTTGTTGCTTCTGTTTACATGGTAATACATTAGAATTCTAAACAAATGGGAAAACTTTTCAATGATTATTACAAAATATTGCAAATCCTTTAGACTTAAAGTAAAGAGTAAAAAATTCAGCATTCAAGGGAAATTGCAACAAGGTTTTCTAAACTTTTTGCCTCTTGAACACACTCCAGGACAAAAGTATGCACTACAGTTTCCACCAATGAGCAAACTTTTGTCCTTACTTAACATTCAAACAAATACAATGGCAATATGATGAATATTTATGAATTTTCAGCATGTGTACATAAAGCTCTGTAAAAAAATGCTCAAGTTAACCTCTTAGCTTACAAAGTCCCACTGCCTTATCACAAGACTCCTCCAACGATCCATTTCCTTATGCACCAAATCTCTTGGACCAATATCTTCACATGGGTTTTCCTACCAGTGCTATGCTGATGACACATAACTTTCTCTTCTTTCCACCAACAAAGGAACATATCGCCTCATGCATCAAGGCCTGTCTTAATGATATCTTGTGTTGGATTATCAGTCAGCATCTCTGACTTAAACCGAGGTGCTCTGCATTCCACCTACATCTTCCTCCCTCTATTACCTCTCCATCTTTCTGGTAATATAAAATCAAGAAACTAGTTCGCCCTACCCTTAACCATCTTCTCTCTATCTGCCTTCATTTACCGCACAGCCAGCTTCTCTCTACTCTGCTAGCTACCCTTCCAAACCCCCTTCTAGCCTCCCTCTCATTATCCTCAAATGTCTGATGGAGAGAGGGGCTGGTAGAAAGGGACACTTTGGGATCATCACATAATCATTAACCTGTTAGCAGGTTTTTCTTTTGCCAACCCGGGGTAATCCTGTGCCATCTCCTTGTTTCAGTTGTTACATCTCCCCTGTCCCAACCAAAAAAAAAAAAAATAATAAAATAAAATAATAATAATTTTTAAACTTCCGGAAATGCCTTTCGGAACATCTTGATACAAAATTACTGTACCATACCTCATTCTGAGATGTTTCATAATATATGTCACAATCGTATAATAATAATAATAGAAAATGATTCGAAGAATTTAGTATAAACAGGCAGTGGAAAAAATACCTATGAAACACAGTCCAAGATGCAACAGTCTCGGGTGCCAGTCTGTCCAAAGGTCTAAACACCAGTCCATGTTTCTCTTCCATTCAATTGTTTGTTCATGTGTAAATCCATAAATCACATTCAGTTCCGTGTCACAAGTACTTGTGTTCTACACAAAATAGGTAGAGACGCGTACAGGTTTAATTTTAAAGTTTACACACAGATAAGCTGTTTGGTGCGACGAGCCTGTAGACAATCTTACCCAGCTGTTGTGTTCATCTCTAATTCAAGCCCTCAATCTCATTGCAGCCAAAACAGACAAAGTTTAGGAGCAATTACTTAATTGGCTGCAGCTGTGGCTGCAGGCCTGCTTAAACACTGCTCCTCTCTCTGCCCGCAGCCAGCGCCTTAACCACGCCACCCCTCTACATTCCCCCACTGGCTAACCTAGGCCGAGGAACTGTCCGCCAGCAAACAAGACATTTACCTTGCGATAACCAACACAGAAGTCCACAGATCCAGCTTGCAAAAATACTAGCACAATGGGGCTCCTCTACGTTGATTCTTCTATTTCTCCCATCTCTAGTATAGCCTGTAGTTCAGCCTGTGCCATTTTATTTATCTGTTCAGGCAGGCAATATATAGGGCAGATAAAGCACCATCACCCCTTAAGACATTTCAGTATGATGGTGAATTAGATATGTGCACACTGGCAGGGGGGAGAACACATCTGCAAAGTGTTTCTGCAACAAGGCCACATCTGCTCACTGACACACTAAGAGATGGTCATCTCAAAACCACCAAAGTAGAATTGGCTGGTTTTGTTACCTCTGAACACAACTCGTCTCTCTCAATCAATATAGTAACAAGGGAAACAGGAACTGCCTCTCTCCACACTTTCATGAGATTGAGGTGGTATATATGCATTGCCCCACAGGGCTGTGACAATACTGGCACTTAGAAATCACTCCAATCACTCTAATCACTCTTTCCTCATTACATTCATTATAACCCAATGAATTGGATAAGAACTAGAAGGGAATCTGCCTTCACAAACGGCACTATTTTCACAGCCCATACATTTTTCTCTGATTGGCCAATGTGACATGTCACGTGATCATGGTAATGTTTGTCCCTTTTGCTATTACAGTGTAATGGCTGCTGCAGCCATTTTTAATTAGCAACAGCTGCTAGTTTATGATAAATTCAGCTAACTTTTGTAGCTAGCAAATCACCTAGTTCACGTGCTAACACCATAGCACAGTGACCAACATCCGTTAACAATATGCATACCACCAACAACACTGATGGTCAGTCAATAACAGATGTGCACAGATGTTTTTTGACTAATTTTTTATAAATGTCCAATGGAACTGCTACTAGACTAGTAAGCTGTCACCGTTGGTAGTCCGTCTTTGGTAGTCTTGGCAGTAGGCTACCATCGCTGCCTCAGGCTTTCAGTGGATCAGACTTGTGCGGCTATCTAATAGGCCTAAATAATGAGAAATCATGATGGAAATGGTGAAAAAGAAGCATATTTTGCATCCCCAGAATGTCACTGTTCGTATATATATTGACAGAATAAACTATCTTCTTGTAGTTTATTGTCGATGGCATTTAAACCCAAGGTTAGTCTATTTTGAAATCGCCTCAGTAGCCAACCTTAAATTCTGTTTTGACTGACATGCGCATATTGCTGGTAGGCCAACCTGGACGTTGTGATATTTTTCAATTGAAATAGCCTAAATGTATTTCACAGGGTAAACTTGGGTCCGGTTAAGTAAGTGGTGCTAAGGCTGATTTTAACAACACAAACCCAAGTAGCCCGTTTTTGCCTGTCTCTCTGTCTTACCAGATACAGACCACTCCAGATCTTCTGGCCCAAAGTCAGCAACAGATCAGTGGCCAGGGCAGAATCTGAGGCAATAAGCATTCTGACGATAATATTCATTTTCAATATAGTCTTTTTCCAAACTGTCATCACGATACTGGGGAAATGAGCCGTGAGTAGTTGTTAAAATAACTGTTTAGTCCGCCAACTAAGTGGGAAACCATTACCTATAAAGATCCTCTAGGATACTCCTAAAAGTAGCCTAAATAGGCTAATATTGATACAATACTTTTCATCGTCATACGCTACATTGTCTAAGAAGGCTTGAGATATGAAACAATAATATTATATATAAGATAACAGAATTCCTGCTAAGCCAGTAAACTTTATAACAGTTAGCTAACATTTAGCTAGCAAGCTAGACTAGTTAGGCTATTTGCAAACCATGTAGCCAACAAGCTAGATGTTGTAACATTTAAGTTAACATACTGATATGTTTTATATCCTACATAGGCTGGCAACACTCAATTTGAGATGTTAGTCTATTGTCAGAGATATTACTCATGTTGAAACAATTTTATTAGCCTATTATGTGTAAAATAACAACACAAAGGTAATAGTCGCAAGCTAAGCTAGCAGACGTCATAACAAGTAGCTAGTGAGCTATTTACCCACAGTTCTGTGGCTTTACCTCTCTGGTTATGAGACAAAAATGAAGCTACAATGGTGCTAGGCCTTGTAATGTGATGAAGCTGTTAAGCTACTATGGTTGTCTTGCGCCCTTGTTTCAAATGACATTGGTTTTCTCTTAACCAATCACAGATCAGTGCATATAGTCAAAGCAATCAATATAGTGCTATTTGGTTATATTTTTCTTTATTCTGTTCAGCCTAGAAAAGTTTTTTGATCCAGGAAAAATCAAAAATGTTATTGCCTGCTGCTATTGATTACCACGATATGAGCTTTTGACAGCTAATTCGCACTGGAGTGAGTTTGATTAATTTCTCAAAGGAAATACAATAGACTGTAGAAAAATATGGATACAGTCACTGTGACATCACACGCGGACTCTCCATAGGCATGGTGAAAAGCCTTTTGAAGCACGGGAAGTGCATGTTGTACAAATTGGAGCCAGAGACTGCACAGTTGGGACATGAATTCCGGTTGTTCACTAAGCGCATGAGATACAGCGACTCAGCAGTGATGTAAACTGCCAAGTCCCTGATTCGTCCACAAAATATTATAGTCTTGTCCAAATAACATGATAACTTAACAAATGGGGAGACATTAGACAAAGAAAAATTGACTTGGAACGAATGGCTGAAACACCTATACTGGAGCCAATCGCACTGGCACTAGTGAGCAATGTCTCTCAACAAGACAAGGAAGTGAGCTTCAGAACTGCAGCACAGTTTTGGCTGCTTGAGAAGTACATGACAGACTCATCAGTAATACTATTTCTGGACTGTAGTAACGATCTTGCGGTGGTACCACCTGCAGAAATATCAAATTGAATAGGATTAAATCAAGTGACCACGTTTCCCTTCTAGTTCTTATAACAGTTCAGTGGTATAAACATCACAGTTAGTGGTACAAATATAGCAATTAGTGGTATAACTACAGCACTTGCACAGAGCAAAAAAAGAAAAAAAGTATTTTCACTGAACAGAGATGTAAACTAGACAGTGCAAGATGAATATGAGTATGGACGTAAACATGAGAGTGCATGATCTACACTCTCAGAAAAAAGGTACCATTCAGTACCTAGAAAGGTACAATCGTTGTCACTGTGGCAGTACCCCTCGAAGGTACAGAACTGTACCTTTACCAGAAAAAAAGGTATCATTCAGTACCTAGAAAGGTACAATCGCTTGTCACTAGTACCTTTAGAGGTACAGTTATTTATGGGGTACAGTTTTGTACTTCTAAGTATAGAATTTGTACCCTTGTGTACCTTTATTTCTGAGAGTGTAGGAGTTCAACAGAATAATTACAAAGAAAAATCCTCATCTTCTTTGTCCTCACTGTATGACTAACATCCAGTTGTTTGTTCCTTCCAGACTGGCACATGCTCACATATGGTCATATGATGTATGTTTACCATAGAAATAACAATCATTCATTTTAAAAGGTGATCCTCCTTATGTTGAAGTGTTTTATGAAATGTCACTGCCTAATGAATACATCCATCCATCATCTATATCTACTTATTCTGGGCAGGGTCGTGGGGGTGCTGAAGCCTATCCCAGCATGCATTGGGCAAGAGTCAGGAATACACCTTGGACAGGCTGGAAATCTATCGCAGGGCACACACACCATTCATTAACACACTCATATCTATGGGCAATCTTGAGTATCCAATTAGCCTACCTGCATGTCTTCGGACTTTGGGAGGAAACCGGAGTACCTGGAGGAAACTCACAATGACAATCCATCAAGCCTGTGCCTGCTCATCCACAATATGGCTGTGAAGTATCGTTGCAATTGGCATAAATTTGTGGCCGTACACATATTTTGGGTGTGGGCAGCCATTTTGGTCTAAATTGAAATTACAGTCCTGTGGCCATCTTTTGACATATCGAAATTTAAAACAGCGATGTGCTGTAGATCACATTTGCTGTCATGCACAATAAATTGGCAGCCATACCAAATATGTCTGCCAAATATTTTGTTTTTATGCTTGGGAAAGAAATAAAAATGTAGCGAGAGGTGAAAGAAAAATAATAATTAGAAGAAGAATCCTAGCAAAAACAATAAGGGTCTTGGTGCTTGGCCCCCTTATTAAGGGAAACACTTGACAGGAAACACTAGGGACCTTGTGTGAAGGTGGAACTGTTACACACTGGCCATGTATGTCATGGTCCTGTTTTCCTGTCTGTGTTTCCCCTGTTGGGCCGCCAGATGGCGGCACTTCTGTTTTGTGTCCTGCTCCCCCCCTGTTAATTGTATTATTGGTTGTCTCGTTATCCCATCATTGTTCCCACCTGTGTCTTGTTATCCCCTCCTTCTGGTTTGATTGTTTTTTGAGTTCACCTGTGTCTTGTTACCCCTTGTCTATTTAAGTTCTCTGTTCCCTTGACTCGGGTGCTGGTTCCTTGTGTTTGTTACCTGACATACATGTACCTGCCTGCTTGTGTTTGTTTCCTATCTCTGTTTGCAAACCATATTTACCTGCCTGCGTTTGTTCTCACTTGTGTTTGTCCCCGAGTTGCGTTTGTTCTGACTTGTGTTTGTCCCCGAGTTGTGTTTGTTCCTGAATTCTATTTGTTACAAACCGTTTGTACCTGCCTGTATTTTGTTCCTGACTTGTGTTTCGTTTGACCTTCCCTTGTGCTCTGCCTTCCCGTGTTCTGCCCTGCCTTTTTTGAGTTTGTGTTTCACCTGCCTGTATTTTGTTCCTGACTTGTGTTTGTGACCTGTTTGTGTTTGTTTGAATTACCCTTGTGTTCTGCCTGCCTGTGTTCTGCCCTGACCGTGTTCTGCCCTGCCTGTATTTGTGAGTCCCCCTTGTTTTCTACTTTTAGATATTTTTTGAGTTTGTGGTTTTTGCCCATTGTGGCCTTGTTTGTTCCCTGTGTGTTTGCCTGTTAGTAAAGTCTTTGTTAATTTTCCCCTTTTTGAGTTTCGTGGTTTTTTCCCTCTCTGCGCCTGGGTCCCAGCACCCGGACCGTGACAATGTATTTCATGATAAAATTTAAATATGCCTTTCTGTGCTGTCTGTAAATGGGGTAGGGGAATATCAGACAGTATTGAGAGTGAGATAGAAGCATTGCAGGTTTTGGTCTTTCCATAGGACATATTGACAAAATTGATGAGAAAAAGAAATGATTATGCTGACCATATGCTTTAAAAGTGTGTTTATCACAAAACATTTCAAATGGTGTAGCAATATTTTTTGCATCTCTTAGGTGTGTATGAAGAAGTAATTACCATATATGTAATTTGTCACCGCATCATTTGCATATCTACTGCTTTTTTCGACCAACGAAGAAGACATAGCCAAACAGCAACAAAACTGACCAGACTTTTTTTTTTTTTTTTCATATTTGCACATTGTGACATTTAAGGGAATGATAGCTGGATGATAGGTGAGTACTTCAAGATTCCAATTCTGCATTTATCTCATTTTTGACCAAAACCACATGACAATGAATATGCAACATGCAGCTAAAGTAAACCCTGGCTAAGAAACCAAAGAAAAGGAAGGTACAACAGGAGAGAGCAAACCATAGCCTTTTCCCCCTATGTTGAATATGTACTGGCACCACTGGGTAATCATGGATATCCCCATGCCTCTGGCTGAACCATGAATGAATTGTCATGGTTCTGTGTTCCGTCTCTGTCTTTCCTTGTTGGGCCGCCAGATGGCGGCACTTCTGTTTTGTGTTCTGCTCGTTCCCCTGTTAATTGTATTATTGACTCCAATTATTCTATTATTGTTTTTCAGTTGTGTCTAGTTATCCCTTCCCTCTGTGGTCTGATTGTGCATTGTGCCCTCCTGTGTCTCGTTAGGGTCTTGTCTATTTAAGTTCTCTTCTTCCTTGACTCGGGTGCTGGTTCCTTGTGTTTTGCCTGAGAGTTTGCCCGTGTTTCCCCGTGCCTCTTTTTGTCCACCTGTTTCTGCCCTGCCTGTTTAGTTTGTGATTTTTGGATTTTCTGTTTTCTGTTTGAGTTTTTGTAATTAAAGTCTGTGAATTTCCGTTTTGGAGTTCTTGGGGTTTTTTTTACTCTGCATTTGGGTCCATTCCCGTGCCAATCTGTGACATGAATCATGGTTTGTTGACTCTCTGAATCCAACAAAGCCTTTTGTGTACTCCTTGGATCCTTACCAGTATCATGTACATCCCCTCATTCAGGTTTTAAGAAAACACCTCCACTAATGTACTCCTCATGTTTTCCCATTGATACTTCACACTAAGGTCATTGAAGCTAGTATTTATATACCTATGGTAATATTGCCTGGGCTTATTGTCTGCAAGAGGCATGTAACTCCTTCTGTAGCCCAAAGCTGGAGCCAGTAGACTGAACTGGCCCTCAATCTGCACTAAATGAGCCATTCCTTGATCAGATTTTTTTTCCCAATGAAAAGAAGCTTTCCAAGATCTACTCGTATGCCAAAGTCCAGCTGCTAACCAGTGTCAATTGCGAGGATGAAATTATTCACACCCACATGGACAACTGTATAGAGATGTTGTCTACATTACTATGTGTGGTGTGAAACCTGTGAATCGCTGAGAAAGAAAAAGGCTATGAGTCAAGACACTAGTATATATCTTAAGCATTTGCCTCATTACATTTAGCGGGTGCTCTTATCCATAGTGACTTACATAGCATAGATTCTACATATATTTTTCTTGCTGCATATTTTGACAGAAGCAATTCAGGTTGGGTGTCTTGTTCAAGGGTACAACAACCAGTCTCCACCCAGGAATCAAACCTGCAACCTTGGACTTGCAAGCCTAGTTCCCCAACCATTAGGCCACAATGCCACCCTCCTGCTTTATGATTGGACTATCTGAACAATCATATCTAAGTTTGGGGGTAACGAACAAAGGTCCCAACCACAACACTGCCTTGAGCTCCTGAAAGGCATTTTTGGCTCATTCTACTCATCACATGAATGTGTGCCAGCTCCAATTACATCTGTATGAAACGCTTAGGCACCTTGTCTGATTGCGAGTATAACATTTCTGAATAGGCAACTTCACTTACCCCTTCCATTGGACCGCAATCAACTACAGACACTTGGCAGAGTGCTGAAGCAAGGTCTTCTAACTGGACTGTACCAAACACAGAAGGAATTCCTATTTCCTCCATGTTGATGGGGAACAAATCATCTTCAGGATGAGGCTGACTGTTCTTTAGGTCTGTCTTATAGCTTTTCTGATCTGATCCCATGTCTGCGAATAAGGGTGGCTCCATAGGCACAACAACTGAGAGAACCTGGAAGCCACTCTGTGGAACAGGAGTAAATTTGTTTTGGTTTTTGTAGGTTTTAGTGTACTCTTTCTTGTGGCTCATAGTGAGAGACGGTTTGCATGAGGATTAGTTTGCTTGGCATTCTAACCAATATGCCAACATATTTGCTAGCAAACCAATGTAGAGCCACATCAAACACAATGCTTTCTCCATATTAGTCCCTGCTGGACCTATTCTTCACCCTGGTTGTGGGACCACAGTATCACCCTCTTCATCTGCCAAGAATATTAGTGTGATGCCAGACAACAAACTGTCCATTTCTGAAAACATCATGGCAAACATCGAGATGCACTACTGTATATCACTCTGAATAAGAGTGTCTACGAAGTGACTGCAATGTAATATGTTTTTTCGCCACCAGTTAGGCTTGCGTAGGCAATGAGGTGGAGATTGACACTTAATTTTGTACTTTTGTGGGAAGACTGTGGGTGTTAGATTGACCAGAAGGGGTTTTTGGTACACCATGAAACACAGACATCCTGTCGACTGAGCTCCACAAGCAATGCTGGTATGGTCACGATTCAAAATAAAGATTTTTGCATGAGGGAAGATTGCTTGTTTTGGATCAGTGAACAGTAAATATGCTGGGTCAGTGCACAGAGAAAATTTGTTAGTTTACTGTTGACTTTTTGTTCGGCGAATAAACCAGTTGGATCAGTGAGAATGAGAGGGTATAGGCAGGCGCAGTGTATGAAGAAGCTCATCCCCTGACTGACATGAAGCTTCATTATGGCAGTGCAGATCATGCCTTCAGCACTGTGCAATAGTAAACAAATGGGAAGAAATGTGACTGCATAGTAACTAGTTCTATGTGTGCCTCTTTTGGCTGCAGCTGGCCTTCCACAAGAAGGGATCTGGAATTCCTCATCACCTTTTCAGTAATTTTCCTCACAGAAGGAATTCTGCATGGAAACTAGCAGGCAGCTGACATGGGCAGCCAGACCCAACTATGAGACTCTACTAGGTAAACATTCTTTTCCACTGAGGCATGTGCCATAAAGAATATTATTATGGGAAGGGTGGGGTGCCTTAAAAAAACTGCTGGGTGAAACAGTTGGAAAAGACTAAGTACATGAAGCTATTGAGTTGGGTGCATGGAGTATGAGATGTTCTGGATTTTGCTGAGGGTACATATATGAACATAAAATCAGCATATATATATTGCCCTCCAGAAGTATGGGAATGGTAGCATGTAATTTGTTCATTTTCATATATATTTAAGGCATTTGAGATCAAAATATGAATATAAGACAAAAGTAAAATTAGCTTTTATTTCATGCATATAATGTATGTTTTACCATTTTACACAAAAAGCTATTTTGGTGACAGGTCTTAACTGTTGCTCAGGTGTTTCTTTTTCATGGATTGTTCACACATAAAGGAGCAGTATGTGTCTAGTCTTGGTTTTCGCTGTTGTTTTCATCTATGGAGATTGTATTTGGCATACACCATCATGAAGATTAGAGGACTAACTATGTCTGAAAAACAACTGATCTGTTAGCTCAGAAAAATAATTTTTGGAAAGACTGGAAAATGAATGAAACCGCTGGTGGATTCAGCAATAAAGACTGCACGGGTCAGCCCAGGAAGACAACTGCAGTTAATGACAGATGAATCCTAATGGCTGTGAAGAAAAACCCTGAAACAAAAATACAGAGATGAGCCAGATGAGTTCTGGAACAAAGTTTTATGGACCGAGGAGGCCAAAATTAACAGTTGCCAAAGAAATGGAAAGCCAAAAGTAGATAGGAAGGAACAGCCCGTGATTCAAAGCACCCCTCCCCCCATCTGTGAAATATGGCGGAGGTATGACTATGCTGTGTATGGCTGCTTCTGGAACAGACTCACTCATCTTTATTGATGATGCAACTGGGGATGGCAGCAGTAGGTTGAATTTGCAAATGTACATACAAATTTTGTAGCTACATACAAAGAAATTCCTCAACTCACTGTCTACGCAACACAAATTAATAATGGAAAAAAGTGAAAAGTTTTGGTCTGGTCAAGTCAGCTCAAAAACAGCTGTTTTTCTAAAATTGCAAAAACATGCATGAAAATGCCATTAAATTAATGCTGGCTGTCTGTAATTTTGCCTGATATTTTATCTCTAATTCAAATGCCTTAACTATATTGCAACAATAACAAATTACACTGTACTATTCCTATACTTTTGGAGGGCACGGTAAAGTGTCATCATTGTAATGGTCCATTGAAAGATCAGGAGATGTAGAGGGGTGAGAGAAGTAAAGCAAGGACGAGGGTGAAGGAAATGGAAAGCAGGGGGGTTAAGAGAGATGGAAGGCCATATTATGACCCAGGAGGGAGGGGATGCTGAAAGCAAGAAGAGCCCCAGACAGTATTTGGGAACAGACGGTTTGTCCACAGTGACACACATGATGGCCCAGCAGCTCATAAAAGAGAGAAATGGGGGCATGGGTACATTACAATTATTACAGATCCACAAAAAGCAAACAACTGTATTTTCATACAGTTTTACTAATTTGCACTTCAATAGTACAACACAATATATTCTCAGATAGCATACAACAGTATTAGAAGATTACCCCAAACTAAGAAGCTAGAAGGTCTTATTGAAGGTATTTACAGTTAAATAAAGTACAAAGCAGAATAATTACATTTCTTGTATTATAATAACCTTTATCTGTATTATTTTTTAATAAACACTAGAAGCAGACTAGAATTCAGGCTAATAGTGTAATAAGAATGAATCATAGAGTAAGCAAATCCACATGTAGTTGGGACACATCAGGACATTTGGTGTTTACATTGACAATAGGCCCTCATAATTTTCTAATGGTATAGTGATTTATATTATTTGGATCTCTGGTTCAATTTGGAACATGTAAGAAGTGATTCATGCATCTTCTAAACCTTGGTAAGTCACCTAGCATGATAAGTCCACAGCATTTCAGTGTCTGAGAGAGGTCCACATCATTTCAGTGTCTGAGAGAGGTCCACAGCATTTCAGTGTCTGAGAGAGGTCCACATCATTTCAGTGTCTTAGAAAGGTCCTCATCATTTCAGTGTCTTACAGAGGTCCTTGTAATTTCAGTTTCTGAGAGAGCTCCACATAATTTCAATGTCTCAGAGAGGTCCTCATAATTTCAGTGTCTTAGAGAGGTCCTTATAATTTCAGTGTCTGAGAGAGCTCCACATAATGTCAGTGTCTTAGGGAGGTCCACATCATTTCAGTGTCTTACAGAGGTCCTCATAATTTCAGTGTCTTAGAGAGGTCCACATGAATTTCAGCGTCTAAGAGAGGTCCTCATAATTTCAGTGTCTTAGAGAGGTCCTCATAATTTCAGTGTCTGAGAGAGGTCCTCATAATTTCAGTGCCTGGGAGAAGAAAAATAAGTCAAGGGTATTTCCAGGAGAAATGACTTCATGCTCGCCCACGCTCTGAGCTGGAAAACTCGTTATAGGGATTTGCTCCTGAATTTGGTCTCTTTCTTGCAGTTACATGCTGGCACATTCTGGTTCATTCCAATTCAAATGGCTCTCACCCCCAAATATTCTGTTTGCGTATGTGTGTGCGTGTGGAAAAATTCTGCCATTGGTCAGTCAGCTGGTTTCTGAGACATCTCCTGATGGAGGCTGCTCTGTTGAGTGAATACAAGGAGTATTTATAGTTAATGACAAAATGTTATGATTTAGGAAGATAATATTTCAACAGTCTCAGAGGGGCATGTGTTTTCTGCATCAATTTCTCTGGATCTGAGTTCAGGGGGTTTTTGTCCCTCTCTTTGCTTTTAGCGCAAAATTATTCTAGATGATTTTTCTTCTCCCCTATGGGGAACTGTTCACTCACAAGGCATTTAATACTTTCCAGTGTCACAAATGGCACTCATGTGACACTGGTTGTGACTCTGAGAACATTTGATAAATGGCCTTTTCATTCTTTCATGAGCTAACTCCAACCTTCTGGTAGCAGCGACAATAAACCTACAAAACTGGGCTTTACAACTTAAAGTTTCTGTTCAGAAGGTCAAATCCATGTTTTGTTCAAATTTACATGTGAAAATTATTTGGTTTCCAGTTCCTTGTGAATCTTTGACAGGAAAGAAAAATACAAATGTCGTCTAGCATCAATAGCTCTTAATCATGACAGACTTACCCTGCTATTCAGGTAGTTATCACAGTAACCAAATAAAATCTGTTAGATCTGTACAGTCTTTCGACAGTTTCCCAAAGTTATAACCATTCTTAAGTTTTATAAACACCTTTCTTGCAGCCAAATGCTGTCTTTTTTATAGAGAGAATGAAAGCTAGATGGAAAACACTGAAGTGCCAGTGACAAACTCTGCTAATCCATGCTCCTGTTTTATCATATTGGAAAGACAGACTCTGGAGAAAGAAGGAACTATGACCACAGTAATTTTTCACTCCTAACATTTTTGGCTAGACCGCAACAGCAGGGCCAGCCCTACAAACGCTAATGTCTGTGACTGACTGAGTGACTGAGTGAGTGAGTGATGAAGTTACACCATTGGTCGGCTGAGTTATGACATCACACCATTGGTCAGCCGGTCCAGCCATATACTAGGTTTTGACCTGGTCTTTTTCTCTATGAGGTCACTGCTGAAGTCTCATGGGGCTCCATAACCCCTGCACTGCCCTGGTAGAACCCAGCATTCTTCTCTGTAAAAACATGGCATTCCTCTCTATTAGATTCCAGCACTCCCTTCTTTTAGAACCAAGCATTCTTCTCTGTTAGAACCCAGCATTAGTCTCTGAAAAAATACAGCAGTCCTTATTGTCTGAACCCATCATTCTGTTAGAACCCAGTACTGCTTTGACAAAGAATTATGCAGTGTCATCTCTCAGAACTTAGCAAAGAAGACATCAAGCCTTGTGGTTAAAGTCTCTGATCGACATTTTGTAAACAGTATGTAATCTGAGAAGGAACAATTTGTGTGCTTTGGGTGGGATTTTCTGAGTTTATGCAGTAGGACAAATTGTCATTTAACTTTATGGGATGATGCATCATTTATGGTGCTGATATGTATATAATTATTCACATACATGTGTATTCTTGTGGTTAACATCTCGCAAACAGACTGTCCACATGGCAAGTAAGGTGTAAAATATATGGATGAATGGGCTTGTTCATGTTGAATGAAGAAATGTGACCATAAAGAAGACATACACACCCCCTTTCAGTGTATGTCAGATGGGTGTTGTATTGATGTTTCAACGGTCATTTTTCCAGCCTTCATGAATTAATCCGTCTCCAGTTACACACACACTCACGTACGCACACCCACATACACACAGGCACGTACACACACAAAACACATTAACATAAATGTTTTGTGCTTAGAAAATATAATATTAGAAAAGTGCCAGTGCCTTTTCTTGATAGAAAATAGGTTAAATAAAAGGCAAATAATGAAAAACTATTGCAATTGTTGCACTATATATCAAACATTAAATATACATTTTGTGATGCATTTTATGTATTGGAATATCATAAAAAAGCCATTTCTTTTAAGAAATATAGAAGTTTACTTGTAGAAATGCAAACATTTTTGGTATGGGTGTCTGCCTTCTTTGAGCTGGCAGACTGAATTAACTATCTGCCCTGGTACAGAATGTGTAACTGTATTTCTACTACACACGTTGAATGTAATACCACAAGCCACCAGTATTATGAAGAATGTGAAGTTTCAAAGAATGCTTGAAAAATTTGCAGTGTTATTTGATGTGGAGTAGTATATTATCTTGCTGTAAAACACTCAAGAAAAAAATGCAAAGGTCAAATCTCAAGGTTTAATGCACTCCCTGCTGTTACAGTAGATTGAATGCATTAAGTCATCTGTTCAAGCAATTGTTTTGGCAAGAAAATGTTTTTTTGTTTTTTTTGGAATTCTATACATAGCTTCTTTTCTCTGTTTTTAGGCAAGAGGCTGTCAAAAAATGCACATATGCTCTTAAAAGCTTAAACATCGGCTCAGCTTTTCTTTGAAGTTTGTGAGCCACAATTTTGACTGCAGTGCAGAGTTCATGATAGGCTACGAATTCAGACATGAAATTTTATTAAGCTGACTTTACCTTAGCTGAACAAGCACCTCTTGAGAACTGACTGATCATATATAAACTTCTTACTGACTGACTGATCATATATAATATTTATCAGAGTAGCCTAAATTTACGATCTGGAATCTAAGTTCTTACTTTTCAGATCTGCAGCAAGTCTTTTCTGTTCTCATCTCTCTCACTGTCTTTCCTCCTTTAGGTTCTTCTGTTTGCGTAATTAGACATAGGATTAATGCATTTCAGCACATTACTGCCATTTGTTTATATTTGAACTTATTTTTTCAGAAATAATTATTTGATTCTCTGAAAACCAGATTTTCTGCATTGCATCCACAGCTACTATCTCCGTGTGGTGAATCCAGCTATGCAATATATTCACATTTACAGGAATTTGGTAGCAAGTCCATTTAGGTCTTTAAAATCTCAGGAATGCGGCCAATTAAACATAATTTTGTCAAAATCTCCCCTGACTGCTACAAATTTGGGCACAACCACATCAAATTAATTCATTCCATTTTTCCATAACGCCGTCATAACAATAACAAAACATCTGTCCAACTACAGCATACTGTACCATACATAATAACCAATGCTATAACCGTCACTGATTGCACATGGTGTTATTTTACATATTCATTTCAAATTATATTTCTATGTCATTCCATTACAGTATTTTTCCTGAACTTAAAAAGATAAAATTGTGCAAGCACACCATTCCAAAACAACGTGAGCCCCAGCTACACGGGATGATCAGTTGTCAGAAGAAGGAACTGAGCATTGGTTTATTACCAGAGCTCATTCCTGAAAGTTTGGCGTACTTATTTGACAGCAGATTTGGTCAGGATCTTAGTACTGTAAGGTCATGAGCATGAAACTGACACTAGCTGTCTAGGTACTCCTTGTCGTTCGGATATTCGGAAAGCAGATATGGCAAATCGACTACTTTTTTTTTTTTTTTTAAATGGCCGCCTACACTTTCGCTGTGTAGAAGGCTTAATGCGCCAAGGAGAGACTTGATTAAAAGATTTTTATAAATGTACTGATAACGTGCCATCTCATAAAGTTTATCTTTGGCACGTGAAAATGTCCTATTCAGTGTTTTCCTGCTGTTTAGCGTCATGTCCCCCTCAGGGATTTTTAAACATTCATTACAATCGATATCATTGGGTCCCCATAAGCACTGGATTAGCATAATCATCAGTATATTAAATATATATATTAAAGCTGGAGGCAATATAATTACAGATTTTGCACTTTTATAAAGCATGCTTCATTTGCACACATTTTCTGTCTCAAGCTAACAGCCATTTTGCTGAGACCATTTCAGTAATTTGTTTCTTAAGGTAAATTATTTTTACACTAGTGTGATTAATTGATAGATCCAGAATTAGAGTGTATATTATAGAGAGTGTAGAGTGTATATTGCTATGATATGAATTTAATTTTCAAATCATAACTCCAGGTCACATAATTATTACATCATTACATCATAATCATCATAATACTAGCCCTATGGCTCAGTTGGTTGAGCATTGAGCTAACAACACAAAGGTACTAGTACTGTAGGTTTGAACAGGGGGCTACACATACTGAAAATTATATGCATTCATCTAGTGTACACCACTCTGGATAAAAATGTCTGCTAAGAAGTAAATATATATAAAGTATATACATATATGGGCCTGTGAATGTAAATAATAATATTTGTAAATAATTAATATTTGTCCAAATGTAATTGAGCGATTAAACAAAGTCATGATGAACTACTGTGCATACACGTTCACCCATAAATCACTGTGATTCACATTGTGGGGAATTAATATTTTAATGTAATGTAAATAGGTAATATTTTGTGGCAGTGTAGTATAGTGGATAAGGAGCTGGTCTTGCAATCTAAAGATCACAGGTTTGATTCTGGGATGGACACTGCCATTGTATCCTTGAGCAAGGTACCTAACCTGCATTGCTTCAGTATATATCCAGCTGTATATATGGATGCAATGTAAATGCTATGTGCAGGGGCGGTTTTAGTGATTTTGAGGCCCCAGGCAAAGACCAATGTGAGGCCCTTCTCCATTTTGCTTAACGCAATCATAGCTAGTGAACAAAAAATATTTGGAGGCAGCTCTTTTCAGTTAACAAAGCCACAGAACTAAAGGACAGACCGAAATGAGAATTCTAACTGAAGAACTTCAAATGACCAGTTAGAAGACAATATAGCAAGAAAAAGATTATAAGTATATAATCTTTAATTCTTTCAAGACAAAAGTATGGTACATGCTTTTTGATAAAGCATTTGAACATCCACTATTCTCTAGGGGTAAAAGTCCCGGTCCGAGCAGGTGTCTGGTTTGTGGTGGGCTGATGCTGGTGTCGCCTCTGACACTTTCCTCCCACACTGTAGCTGGTTCACGGCAACCAGCAGAGACAGTAACGCTACAAGTTGTAGTAGGTGCGGTGGGTGCACAACAGGCTGAGGCAGCAGTAAGGCTGCTAACGTTAGCTAGCTCAGCTTCTTCAACTAACGTTACACCTGTTGTAACGTCAGCTAGAGTGAGAGCACCTATTATCAACCAACTTCGGACAGGAAAACGTAAACTGATTTGCAATTATATATGAAAAAATAGACTAAAAACCTGTGCCTAGTTATATGTAGGAAAAATGCCCTCGTTATCCTCCAGTAGTTATTTTTTTAAGTACTTTCGCGATTTTCTTTATGTGCCGGCAAATAACTTAGAGGTGGTCTAGCGCTAGATTTCGGTTGCTAAGTGACGTATATCGACCACCCAATATAAATGAATGGAACTTGACATACATTTTCTAGCATACTGTATAAGTGTCCTGTCTTGTGTATTTGAGGTTAATATGAGAAAGGTTTGATTATGTATGAAGTTGGTTTTTTACATTTAGACAATTTATTATGTGTATTTTTTTACAGGACTTACATTTAAATAGGAAACAATGTCAAGTTTGTTCTAATAAATACGAAGTGAATACACTAGCGGTTAGGGTGGTCGATAATAGGTGCTCTTACTCTACTTGTTGCTCCACCGTGGAGTCTCTGGCTGTTTTATTAAAGAATTTCATCAGTTTAGGCAAACTTTCCTTAAACTGGGCATCTTCCTTCTTCCTCTTTCTCTTCTCAAATCCACTGTGAAAACGCTTTGTGGTAACAAAGATCGTGACTCTCTGTCTCTGATGGCAACTTGAATTTCTTAGGCACAAATGCAGGAAGGTCAAGGTGGAATAGTCCATTAAATGTGAAATGTGGGTGATAATAAATATTGCCAAATATAGATATTTAATTGGACAGGCCTGCATTTACATGCCGACAGATTTATTTTTTTATCCATTGCGGATTATCATTCGTTTGGAGTGACAAGAAAAAAAAAAGTTTTATAAATTAAAAAAAAGAAAAGGAACGAGGAACCTTCGGTGGACAAGGCTCCAAACAATTGCCTACCTATGACCTATGGTAAAACCACCTATGGCTATGTGATGTATGTTGATAATAGTGGATAAGAGTGTATGCTAAATGCATGTAATGTAATGTAATGTATTGCACTGGTCCAATTTATTTTTTCTCAGCTGAATTTACAGTATCAAAATAAGACATACAATAACATAAATATACACATTTATTGATAATCTAAAGACAAATATATTAATGTCAATAAGCTATTGTTGACTAGCGCAGCTAACGTTACGTTACTATCTCGCTACTCGCTTGCCAATGAGTGGGCCAGAAAAATGACTGGGGTGTTTTGTGCAGTGCAGGACAGGAAAACTGATGTCCTTACTTACTAGTTAATAGCAACTAGTCAACTTAGCTATTAGCTAGTCTAAGGTTGCCTACACACCAATAGAGTGTGTGGTGTGAGGATGGCTGGTTTAAGCAGCCACACCTGCCCTGGGTCAAGCTGATTAGACCTGGCCAATTGGATAATTGGTTAAGAATTAGATAATTGGCCAGGCTAATTAGACCCAGGAACAGGAGTGGCTGCACCTGTGCGTAGTGAGGTAATCACTGCGCACAGGTTAAATCTGCCATCCCCACCCACATCAGGAGCTCTCTGTCATGACAGGGTTTTTACATCTGCTCATTTGGCGTTACCATCTTGCCAAACCCTCGTGGAATAAATGTGGACTGTTTTAACATCATCTCCCTGTGTCTCTGTGCTGGAGGGCCCCAAGGAAAGCCACTTCGGTGGCCTGTGGCAGGCGTGTTTGCCACAGTGGCGCCCAACGTGGGGCTCCTCCGGCACAGCAAAGAGGCACAGGAGGGCCAGCCAGGAAGCACACTGGAGGAGGGGCGGCTGAGGTGTTCCCGACAGGGCTTCGGGCGGATCCTCCGGGCCAAAAATGGGGAGCGGAAGATGACCAGGGAGGGGAAGGAAGCAATCCTCAGCTGGGACGCTGAGGAGCTGCACCTGGCCGAGAAGGCAGGTCAGCGACGGGCGGTGCACGAGAGGTGGTCGCGCCGTGAGCTGGACTTGGCCGGGAAGGCGGGTCAGCCATGGGCGGCGCACAAGCGGTGGCTGCGCCGTTTTGCTTCCTTTCTCGTCCGTTTGGTTGTTTTTAGTTCTTTGTTTTGGCCTGGTTGGTTTGCCCGGAGCCCATGAGGGGATAAGCCTGCAGCCGCCCGCCAGCAGAGCCGACTGGCGGCCACCACAGCCACGAGGGTTCCTGGTCCCCAGCACCACAAGGCCAGTCCACCAGCCCACCAGCCCAGCCACCCCACCACCGCCCCTGGAACAGCCCAAGCCGGTGACGCCCCCACCAGCCAGCAGAGCAGCCCAGGACTTCCCGTGCTCCGGGAGGGAGGAGGAAGAAGGGCTGCCTTGTCGTCCGAAGGAGGGTCACAGCATGTACTGGACTGTTCCGGGGCCACCCACCCTGACTTTTTTTTTTAGCGTGATTGGAGTGTTTTTGTTTGTCTTTTGCTTTGTTGGGGGTGGGGGGGGTAGGCTTCGGCCAGTGATTCTCCCTGGCCTCAGTTTGGCGTTGGGGGTATGTGGTGTGGGGATGGCTGGTTTAAGCAGCCACACCTGCCCTGGGTCAAGCTGATTAGACCTGGCCAATTGGATAATTGGTTAAGAATTAGATAATTGGCCAGGCTAATTAGACCCAGGAACAGGAGTGGCTGCACCTGTGCGTAGTGAGGTAATCACTGCGCACAGGTTAAATCTGCCATCCCCACCCACATCAGGAGCTCTCTGTCATGACAGGGTTTTTACATCTGCTCATTTGGCGTTACCATCTTGCCAAACCCTCGTGGAATAAATGTGGACTGTTTTAACATCATCTCCCTGTGTCTCTGTGCTGGAGGGCCCCAAGGAAAGCCACTTCGGTGGCCTGTGGCAGGCGTGTTTGCCACAGAGTGCAGCTCAGAACAGACAAACATGGAATGCTGTAGCTGGTCTCTTTTGGCCACCCTTGCTTTACTGGATTTGACATGTCACAAATTGAGTGCCCGTCTCTTTGCACAGAGTAAGTGTGACTGTCTGCTGCTGCTGTCGGTGTGCCTATCTGCTGCCTGCCTGTGCCATTGTTGCTGGACATAACAGTCTCCTGTTGTTCTCATCTAATGTACGTTTAAAACTTTAGAATGGTGGAATTATTCAAACTTGGAGAAGCAGGCCTGATTTTGTAAGTTAGCATTCTTTCCCCATGTGAAGTCATGGACAATTCAGCGTCCAAATTTACAATTTTGAAATTTTGTTCAATTTATTCATTTAATAAAGTCTTCAGCCATAAAATATATAAAACACATGCATTTCTCAAAGTTACTGACAGAAAGAGGGATCTTATGTCAGGATCCTTTGTGTTTAAATTGAGTTATGTTTGTGCAAACAAAGTCTTACTTTTTATGCTAATTTTAGGGGGTATTCATGACGTAGTAATGGCGTAACATAGCTATACCAAAATCAGTATTTGGTGAGCCCATGGTGATTGTACCTGTAAATTGACATTGAGATTGGTTTTGAAATGGCAAAGATATTGAGGTTCAAAAATCGCTTTTCAGTGTAATGCAGTTAGTGGTCAATTGTGACCCTCCTAACACAAGGAGATGCTGGGAAGTAAGCATGGATGAAATATAAAAGTATTTTGAGTGACAGCATCTGCCTGCTACACTGCACACAGACAGATTCAATATATACTGCACAGTCTGCAATGTATACATACATTCACACAAAATGACACTATTTTGACATTTGTGTTAAAAAACAATTTTTGAGTCAAAACAACCCACTATAAAAACTGGATGACCCAATATTATGTGCATTTCACAAGAAGCATGCAATAAATGGTGGGGCAATCCCCTCTTCCAAATAACATAGCTAGAGGTATGTGCAGGTTAGGAAAATATAAAAAAACTGGTCAAGTTAGCTGACAGCATGCCTGGTCACAAACAAGTCAATAGATGACAAAGACAGTTATCTTTGGCGTGTTTATGTTTTGTTTTGTTTTGTTTGTTTTGTTTTTCAAGGACTGTCAATTCAATCAAAGTTGATTGTCCTTGTTGAGATGGCATATGGACTGCTATAAATTTCTGATCTGTTTTGAATGGCATCAGCAAATGCCTGCTTGAGTTTGAGGTGGATTTCAACAATGTGACTGCATTTGTCTTAGATTGAAGGCATGCCAAGAAACAATTAAAGGCTATCCAGTTAACCCACATTGTAGCACTGCTGAGTGGGACTTGGCCAAGAAATTTCCCAAAAGTTGACTCGTGAGAGTTGTTAAAATGTTTTTTTCAGTATTGTCCAAGCAGAAAGTTTCAGAATGAAGTGCTTCTAAGGAATGCAATAATGGAGCAAAGTTCAAACCCATCAGTAAAATTTCCATCTGAGCCATGCAAAAGGAGATGAGGCAGTTCAAATTCTACCATGTCATATCATTTCCAGTACCACAATTTCTCTTCCAGATTTGTGGACATGGAGATGGACATCTCACCAAATACAGCTCAGGGGACGTGGTACATGCTAATCGTAGAACACGGCAAAGGCCTCATTGAAATAATCTGTTGGATTCAGAGTAGAGAAATCAGAATATATGAAATATACAATAAGAACATCTAACGATGAAAACCAAACACTGGCTCAGCAGATGCACATCAAAACGAGCACAGCCAAACAGTCAAAACAATAAATAAAAATTGTTAATACATTCAGAGATGTTGTGGGAACCTCACAACGTATTACAAACCTTATGCACTCCATCAGAAACTGTGTTTCTTCCAACCAGAACACAAATTATTTGAGGCTGTTAGGGTTTTTGACCCCAAGTCAGTCTGCACACTCTACAAAACTCCCTCAGGACTCCATTCCAGGTTTTTGACAAGAACTGTTCTTCTAAAATCATCAATTACAAATCATTTGCCCATGAAAACAGCACTGCGGGGGCACTGAGGGAGTTCTGGGATAGAGGCAAGAATTTGCACAGAAAAGAAAAACAATATTTATCTGTTCCCACCAACTCCATCGATGCAGAAAGAAGCATCACTCTCACAAGGACATGTTTACACAAAGGATTGTCAAATAACAGTATACTGTTAAAAATTTAATTTAAAATAGTTAAATTCCAACAGAAAGTTTAAGCATTTTTAAACCTAAATTTTAATTTGATTTAAATCTGTTTTTATTTATTACATTATTTACTGTATTAGCCTATTCCTGCTCCAAACCATTTTATTACTATAAATAAAAATTATATTTATCATTGTTTTACAGGTGACATAACAGCACATTTTTTTTGTGTGTGTGTGTGTAGGCTTCTTCCCACAGATTCACAACAACAATATGGGACTGTAGAAGTATGTTTCTTGCCACGTGTCTTTTTTTGCAGCAAGTGACATGGCAGGAATATTGCTATCAATCATTTTTAAGTGGTAAATAACTGTATAATATGGTATAGAGTGGGGAATGATATGGTGTTGCGTGGTCTGGTGTCATATGAAATGATGTGTCATATGCAGGGTGTAATACAGCATAGTATAGTGTGGAATTATGTGGTGCTGTGTGGTTTGGTGTGATGTGCTGTGGTATGGTGTGGTGTAATGTGATGTGGTATGGGGTTGTTAGGCATAGTGACTGTGTTTCCCGGAAGGTGTTCCTCTTTCACGCTTTCACTCATTTTTCTTAGTGGATATGCTGCAGGGGAAGCACCTGATTCAACAATAACACACAACTGTGTCTTCTGTAACAGAGCACGCTCAGTAAGGCTTCCGGGGGGTTTGGGGGAGGTGCGCAGAAAGTGGTAACAGTAATAACCCTGCCAACTGGGGGAAAATGAGGAAAAAGAAAATGTTGTTGTAATGCCGTGCAGCGGAGATTCAGCTGGAGTTGATTTGGGAAGGTAATAGCACATAGGAACTGATCTTCACATTTTGTTTGGATGAATCTGGCATGAGGAAGAAGAAAGAAACAAAGACCAAATTAAAGAAAGATTGAATACTATTAAAAGAGGAAAGGAAGACAGGAAAAGGCAAACTTCAAGATCAGTTGGCTGTTTTTGTTTCATAGGCTATGGTTTGGACTTGGCTGTCATTGTGGATTCCCTTCCACTGTTGACATTTTGGGTTAATTGCATTTCAAGCAGGATACTTTTGAAATAAAATCATTTAATACGCTCAGCTGGGAAATATTATTGTGTAGATATGGTTATGGCTTTTCTTCAGGGTCCCTTTCAACTTTCCCAAAACAACATACCTTCAAATGCATGGTATTATGAGGTTTGGGGTGTAAGGCTGTTTGTCAGTGTTCAATAGGTTGGAAATGTACAAAAGTGTGGAACATACACCATCACCAGCAGTAAATATAAAGATCAACGGGAGCACAGAGAAAAACACTGAGAGGAGAGAGACCATCAGAAACACAGAAAGACCAGCACATCTGAATCCCTAACAGAAGGACAGTGAAAATAAGAGTAGCATGCAATACCAGAGAGGGGAATAGTGATATTAACCAAAACACAGTCTCTCTCAGTATATTGGGATTAACAATATATAGTCCTTTAAAGAAAACTTTTAAGAAACTATCCAAAACAGCAACAGAAAGCAAACACTTAAAACATGCATTTTTTCGTGTGATTCACTGCATCTTTCCCCCTCAACCATTATAAAGCGCTTTAGAGGGGAGTGGGTGGTTTATGAGATATGAAATGTAATAGCCTTCGGGAGGTCCAGGGAAGAGCCTCAACTCCCCCCTTGGCCTCCTGCACCTCTTTCTCCCTCTCTCTCTGCCTCTCTCTCACACTCAGGCCTTGGCAGCAAGCAGAGCCGCAGTGCTTCTCTCTTTTAATCCTGCCAGCTGCATTCCCCTGCCTTTTCATCAGGTTCTGACAGCGGTTCCCCCAGGTTCCATCCTCCGCTCTCACGTCCAGGAACTCACTCGCCGCACGCTTTGAAATAAGATACGCTAATGATGAAATCGTTTATTGTAATATTTTCTTCGCATTCTGGTTACATTCCACAGGAGTGGGGAGGGCAGTGGGTGGGGGGTGAGGTGGGGGGGGGGGTGTTATTGGAACGATATCCTTGTGAGTTTCCCAAAAGACTTTCTTTGAAGAAAATATCTCAGGCCCTGCTGCCATTTTATCCGCGAATGAAACACAGCTTCTGAAGCCATAGCTCTGGAGGCACTGCTCTGAGCTCCCACGGCACATGGAAGAAAGGACACTGCGCTCCAGTTCAGCCCTTGGGTTGCCTGGACATTGTGGACATTGGTTTTTCAGAGCATAATCACTGGGCTGCACTGGGCATGCTCATGCTATTGGTGTTCGAGCTAGAGGCCTGCTGAGGTCTGACAATAATATCCAATCTGACCGACCCAAATCCTACTGAAGCTTGAGATTAAAAATGTATCCGCATAACCCACCCTGCCCAGAGCACAATGGATTATGAATTACATTGTTTAAAAAGGAGCCCTCATTTTGGTGATATACAATAACTATATCAAAGTGTCTGCCTATGAAGCAAATTTACCATGCAGTGTAACACAGACAAAGTCACCTTGCAATTTTCACATAAATGCATTATGAATTAATTAACTTATGGTTTATTGCATTAGAAAATGATAAGCAATTCAACCCTGACTTTAATCCAAACCTTTATTGGATTCGGTTAGGTTCAGGTCAGGTAGCTAAACCTTAGTTTGCAGGTAAAATGACTGTTTACATGCACTGTTTACCTGCATGCAAATAATTAAATTTTAATGTCATATAATACTGAGACTGAAGCAGAAGTCATGTAAACACCTACTTGGATTATGTTACCATGACTAAGCTCTTTATTCAAGTATCCATAATCGCAGTACTACATGTTCAGTACTCAGATTTTACTTGCATTACTGTAGAAGCATTGGAACATGTGCATATCTTAATTGGATTTCTCAGTGTTAAAAAAGTCTGAGTTTTGCTACTGTCTTCTAAACTGTTTTCCAAACTCACTACTGGTATGACGAGTATGACAGTGAGTGGGTTGCTCCAGGCTGATACATTTTAATGATACATTTTAAGAATATAGCTGTTAAGCCGTGTAGCCTTTGTCCAGTTTTGCCATTAATATTTTATGAAATGATTTTCATGCAAGAGTAAAGAGGAGGGAAAGAAACAATAAGTCAAAACAAGATGCTAGTAGAAGCTATTTCAACTGCTCACAGTATTAAGGTTATCCACACTGTATAAAAGTCTACTCTGTAATACACAGTTCGCTATACAACAGTCTACTGTTTCACACAGTGTACCTTGTAACAGTCAATTCTATTCACACTTTAATCAATACATTAATGCAAAATGTACTTTTGAAGCAAAAAACCTGAACTGAATCTATCAAGCTATTTCGTGTAGGTGATGACACATTGTGATGCAGGCTGGCAGGTTTCTGAAATCACACACAGGTAAAATACACAGGAGCCCAGGTGTGTCATCATTTAACAGAGTGGAAAGTTCCAGGTTGCAGCAGATTCCTCATCTGGATAATACCTGCAGACATGGATGCCCACAGGGCAGGTGCCAAACGAGTGAACAAAGATGTGGGCAGAGGCCCCAGGCTCTCCTCTCCACAGTGAGAAATCTCACAAGCAGGTCCCAACCGACCTCGTACTGAGCACCAATGTAGATCTTCAATGCCTGGATTGTTCACACACATCTATGTATATTCTATGCCTTCAGTTGCTGTGCTTACTGCTCAAATGACAGTACGTCTAATAATTATGCTGCCTTGTTTTATTGCAGGATGTTTGATGTGAACTTCCGTGATCATGCTTTGCAGTGCATAATTATTTGTTACACAACTTTTGTTGTTTGTTTTTCTTTGTGCTCCAGCTCATTGGATTTAAAATAAAACAACGACTATGAGGTGAAAGTGCAGACTCTCAACATAATAATTTTGCGGTATTTACATCCATTTCAGGTGATCCATGTAAGACTTAGCCATTTTTATCCATAGTCCTACATGCCAAACCCATAGTGTTATGGGTTGGGCATGCATGGCTGTCACTGGAACTGGCTCGTCTTCATTGATCTTACAGCAGGATAATGACCCCAAACATAGTGATAAAGCACCAAGGAGTTTTTCATGGCCATGTTCTTTGACTAGCCAAATCAAATACCAATCCTAAATCCAACTGAAAATGTGTTTCAATTGCTGAAGACAAAACTGAAGGCAAACGCTATTGAAACAAACAGGAACTGAAGATAGCTGCAGTACAGGCCAGACAGAGCATCACCAGGGAAGATACCCAATTTCTATGAGTCACAGACTTCAGGCAATCATAAAACGTAAATGACTTACACCCAAGTACTCAATATGATGACTTTATTTCAGATTATGTTATTGTACTAATGATGCAAAGACACACAGCTGGCTAAGAAACAGCTGAGCAGCCAATTATTCAATTACATTTGGCATTCTAAACGTTAACACTAAATACATTGTTTTGAATCTATTGTGCTGGAGTACAGAGCAAAAACAACAAATACTGCACTCTCCACTGTATATTTGAGACTTGGTGAGCTCTCAGGTTGACAGAATTGTGACTACAGAAATACAACCTGCTCCAGTTAGGACTACAAGGGACAGTGAGTCAGTAACAGCTGGGTGATCACAAAAGAAAAGATTAGACTAGTGACATCACAATAGTGAATTCTTAAGCAGCTGTCAAGTAGCCAAAGGATTCACACACTGCAGCTAGCCAAGCTTGGCAGGCTTGCAAGAAATTACACATTCAGTTGTTTTAGTCATCTAGGGTGCTGAGAAAAATCAGGATTGCTTGTCATGCAAGTGACAAAGTCAACAGCCTTTTCTGTTCTTGCTGAAATGCGTTCTTGTCCCTCTTCAAGGGATTGTGAGTCTTGTCGTGCTATGATGGACTCTCAGGTTTTAATAGAAAATAAAACCTTAATGGTCATGCAGAACATAATCAGTCCATTATTCTGGTTCTATTGTGTGATCTGCTTAGATGCTGGTCATGCTGGTATTCTAAGTTTGAATTTCACAAGGCTATAAAATTAATTTTGAAAAAACATTAAATTCTTGAATGATGTGAAACACATGCTTTCACTCTATATATGAGAAATGAATATATTTGGGAATCAATACATTTTAGCTGAAATTAATATTCCTTTGTGAACAGGGTACTGACTTAAATTTCAGATCCATATTTTTCCAGGGACAAGAAAATCTGTTATAACTATTCCAGAAATGTTGAAAGTAAGTGTGTGCTAAGTGAAGAAGCAGCCATTGGCCATGCTCCAACCTCATGCAGAACAGGAGAGAGTTACACACAGAGTTTTGTGTGTGTATGTGTGTGTGTGTCTGTGTGTGTGGCTACACATGAATAAATGAGTGTGTGTACAACCAAACTTTCTGCATTAGTGTGAATGCAACCAGGTCTGCAGTTTGAGCCGAGGCAGAGAGTCATCCGGAGAGCTTGGACACAGACATGCAATGGCTTAATGTCACCATTATGTGTTCCCATGGCAGCCCTGGGGCAGGAAATGGCACACCATGGTCTAGTTTGAACGTGTGCGTTTAAATATTTCTGTGAACTCTTTTCAGAAGTCCGGGTAGTTGATATTCTAGTCAGCCTGCCATTTCAGAGATGCTGTAGAATGATATCACCAATGGTCTGGGCCCATGGTGAAAAGGGGATGTCTTGCATTAGAGGTCTTGGCGATATGAAAATATGCACCGTTTCTCCTGCTGTAGAATATGTGACTCGTTTCCTCAGAGGGGGCCCCATTCATGGTCCAACAGCTCAGCTTCTCAGCCCCTGGCCTCAGCGAGAACGTCCTGTTCAGGTTTCAACCTCCTGATTTAGCTTTTCGTCGCCTCTGTTGATCCAGTTCAGGATCCTGGCTCAGTTCTTAGAGTGGCAGTGATTTAAAGTGAGACCGTAACCCTCCATCAAAAAGGTCACTGCAGTTACTGCACCCTGTGAGAGAAGGAGCTTTTCTTTATTGTGAACAATGGCTGAAGAAATGAAACTCCACAAAAATGAGGGAGTGGTGTGCTATGACATTTCATTGCGGACAAACAAATTTCTACCAGCATACAAGCATTTTAGTAGATGGAGATGGACACAATCTAAATATTTTTCATTGAACAGAATTCTTTTCCAGCTTCAAATTTTGCACAATGACGAATCACAAGCCCATAACTCAGCATCTCATAACGAAAAATGTTTCTTGTTATATTGAGAATTCTTTCTTGTTATAAGGACATACAAATGTATCTCTTTATAACAAGAAACTTAATCTCTAACATAGCCTTTTGAAAATGACATACAGAATGGCTTGTGTGCATTTTTACGTTAATTTTCCTTTAGTCTCAAGCCGGGCACCCACCGCACGCGTATCGACCGCGAGCGTATTACGCGCGTAGTTGAAGTACTGTTATTAAAACGGCAGCGGGCGACGTCGTCTCCACTAGATGCGAAAGCGTCGCGAACCGGCTGCGAAGCTCGCGGGACACAAGCGAACTGAAGCATAGTTTTTCGCTTCTGTTCTATTTTTTCGGCTTGTCGCGCGTCACGATGGCCTGTTTATACACAGAAATATGCTCTAAAATGCTAGGTATACATGCTCTGGTTTATATTTCATCCTTATATTACTGGGGATGTGTCCCTAGTTCCCTCTTGCAGTAGTGGAGAAAGATAAAACCAGATAAACACCAGATATTTTATAAGCAGCTAAAAAATACAAGCCTTTTCATTTTTCTATTGTCCTGGCAGAAAAAAAAAAATTAAAACTGGAACCTGGGAAAAAGGCAAACTTAGTTTTGCTATCTTATTTTGCGGAGGGGGCGGGGTAAATTTGAAAATACACCACAGAAAGACGTAGCCTATTGAATGATGTAGAAGTGAATGCACCGAGTAGCGGTTTGTTAGCTCGAGTGTTGGAAGGTAGTTTTTAACCAACCATTGCTCAGCCTGTTTGACTTTTCCGATGTCTTCGTTCGCCGTGCTTTCAAAAAGGGCTTGTTAATAAAATCAGATAATCCACAGTGCTTTAAAAAATCTGATTTAGTGGTCTTGCCGATGAAAATGCACCTATTTTATAAATGAAGTTGTAAGCAAGCCTTTATTGCACTTGTACTTCAAAGCTTCCGGTGTTCATGACGTTGTGGTGTGCATATCCCTTCAAGTTTGAACTGCTACGCTATCTTTTTGACGATTAACTGATTTTACTAAATATGATCATATAAATGTTTTGAAGTGAATAACAAGACGACACGGGAATTCCCAATGGTTGATTATGGATTATTTATTATTATTATTATGATCATTACATATTCTTCATAAAGTTGGCACGCTTGTTAACCAAGCAAATAAATTAATGCAGTTTGAGATTGATTATTATGTAGGCTACGTTGCGATTTAAGCTTATGGTAATTCTTTAAAGCGTTTACTTTCTCACGTATTTACATGTGTTAAATATATTACCATATTAACAGACTGAAAAAGGTCTCTCACCAAGTATTTACTTACCCATAATCAACAGTCGTGAACAAACGTAAAATACACGATGTAATCCCACTGCAGACTGCGAGAGCTACTAGGAATATAGAGCTTTAAGCAAGCCTTTGCGTGACACAAACGGAACCAGTGGAGACACGCTACGCGCCACGCCGTGCTGCTTCGCCGTGCTGCTTACGCGCCGCTTACGCTACGCGTGCGGTGGGTGCCCGGCGTCAGGTTGAAACACGGCACAATTCTGCTATGGTGGAGCACTTATCCTTAAACATATCCTTACTGGAGTGTAATTTTTCATCAGCTGTTTAAAACATTCATTTAAATGATGTCTTCTTCCATGAGACAGTTTTTGTTATTATTATTTGATGTGGCACAAAGTTTGGATGATCACGTTCTCTTCAGATGGTAAAATGAAAAAACATAGGGCCAAGTTGCATTAAATCATTTTGGAAACATTGACTAGCATTTCTTTTGAATAAAGCTTGTTTAATTTGTGGGATCTAAGATAGCTAATATTGTTTGTTGTAACTTGGCCTCATTTTGATATCAATACATTTAATGGTCGGCCTAGATTTTGCTAGTTTTAATTAATGACTTACAGACAGTGCTTTCTATGCATGAGTAACTTGGCATTTTTGTACATTGAAAATGTTTTTTGAGATGTCATTTATTTTTTACTGTGTTTGTTATGGAAAACTGATAAGAATAATGCATATGAACATATGAACCATAATATAATTAAATTTTAAGAGACACGCATATACATACATACAGTTCATGCAAAAACACATACACTCTAGCTCAAAGAAACACATAGATGTGGTTTCTTGAAAATGGCTATAGTACAGGCCTGGCAGAGCACCACCAGAGAAAATACCCAGCACCTGGTAATGTCTGTGGTCACAGATTTCAAGCTGTCATTGCATGCAAAGGATATGCAACAATGTACTAAACATGACTAATTTTATTTCCATAACATTATTATGTCCCAAACATTATGATGCCTTGAAATGAGGGACCGTGCATAAAAAGTGCTGCAATTTCTACATGGTAAAACTAAAATGTAAAATGTATGTATAAAATACTGTTTTATAAAAGCTGGTCATACTTCGACCATATGTAAATTGTTTGATTACAGATCTAAAATTGTGCTGTCCAGAGCCAAATAAAAAAACAAACAATATGGAGCTCACTGTGTATCAATGAAGCAAAATATGCTGTATCTCTGTGGTTTTTGAAAACCGGACCCATACTTCCTTCCCCCAAACACACACACACACACACACACACATGCACACAGGTACACACAAACACAAGAGTTTCCCTTAGGAACCATTCCAACTGAAGCGTCTCAACATAGAACTATTAGTTGTTTTGCGAGTGCTATTCAGTAGCTCACCACTAGGAGGTTTCTTATCCTCCGAGACCTTAGACTTCAGCTCCCTCCCACACCTACGTATAACCTCATCCACCAACCTTGGCTTCTTTGGTATGGATCGGCTTCAGTCACTGAAGCAGGAATCTGCAAGGGGAAAACACTCCAGATGCCTGACCTTTGCTGGGTTCCTTCCTAAAATCAATTAGATCATGTCGAAACTGCCCTCAGCCCTTCTGTACCAGAGCAGCACCCGGTTAGAACAGGAATGCATAATGTTTTCAACACAGCCTAAATTTGGCTCAGCAAAACAACATATCCCCTACCTCCCAGGCAACATGTGGAATACAGTTTCTGACTGAAGGGGTTCATTCATGAACAAAGCATATCACTTGTCCATCAGCATTTATTTATTTATTTATTTATTTATTTATTTTATTTGCATCATAAAACAGAAGAATAAGGACAAACAAAAGGATGGAGTGGTCTGAAACCCAAAAGGGCTTATAATGTAATTGTACGATGTATACAATGGAAACAAAAAAAAGAAAATTATGAGTTTGTGTGTGTGAGTGTGTGTGTGCTTGTGTGTGATTAAGTTACATTATAATGGAGGAGGTTTTTGAGTGACTTGTTTTATCAGGCTGGCCCCCAGTCTGTTCTTGAAGTTACTAAGGGATGATGAAATTAGGAATGACAAAGTAAGGAACCTTTTGAGAATTGGCTATGTGTGGTATGGCAGAGGGGAATGCATATTATCAAAATGTCTCATGTTATATTAATTGAATTGAGCATTAATCTCAAAGAGTCCATTAAATTATTTGCAGAAAACCTGAAAGGTAAGTGTATTTGAAGATGAATGTGCAATATTGGTGTATGTTAATGTTGCAAATAGATGAAATGTTGAGATTCTTAAACAGAGGGGTGGACAGAGCTGAGTAATTAAAAGAGGTGGCTAGCCTTACAAATTTCTTTTGAGTGATCAACAATTTATGTTGATTGGAAGCATATGTGCTTGCCCAGGCAATGCTTCAGTAAATGAGATATGAGTAAGCTAAGCTAGTGTAGAGTATGAAGACAAACCTGATGAACCAAACCAGTCATTTTTCTGATACAAATGGATTTCAAAACTTTCATACACTGAATGTGTTCTTTTTCCAGGACACCTTTTATCAACCACAATATCAAGACATTCAGTGGATGAAACCTGGATAGTGTCATTCCCACCAACTGAAATCTTAGGGCTTGATATACAATGGAATTTTATACTTGCGTGTGAATAAAATAAACTTACTTTAAAGAAATGTATTTGTCTGGAACCATTCAGAAAATTTTGCCATGCCAGAATTAATTAGAGAAACACACTTTTTGTAGGCTAAAATCAAACTGGTATCATCAGCAAACAGAATTGGAAGTAATTAAAAAGGCACTGCAGCAAGATCATTAATATGAATAAGAATTAACCAGGGTCCAAGCATAGATCCATGAGAGACACCACACAATAACTTGGCCCTTGTTTGAGGTATAACCTTTAGCATCTAAGTATTCATACTTTGCCATGGGGGCCCACTGTGCATGCTCGTTTTCATTCCAATCACAATTGCAATCACAGAATTTTAACAAGCTGTTCATTTTTCTTAATTAGGTGCTTTTCATGTTTATAGGGATTATTTACCCTCATCAGCCACATTATTTCAGAAATAGCAATGCATTCTATTAAGATAAAAGTCCCATGTTCTTTGTGCTATTTTGCAAACAACTGCATACAATTTCTGCCATAATGTGGCACATTCATTATTGTCAACGGCAGTGTAAATATTTCCCACCAGTTGTAAGAGGGCAATGTATATAGAGTGATTTGTCAGATAGCCATATCAGTGCTCATATAAAATGCAGTGTTTAAAAAAAATGAAAAACATTCTTTTGTATACCAGCATTTCTAGGGTTTTAGAAAAACATGGGGAAACAGAAATTGGCTGATAATTATTAAAAGATCTTGGATCCCTGGCTATATGTATGGGGATTACTTTAGCAATTTTTAAGTCTTAAGGGACAACCCCAGTTTGCAGGGACATGTTAAATATACTGTATATGTAAAGGGTTCCACAATAGATGAGGACATGGATTTTACCAAAGAAGCATCAACATCACTGAGGCCTGATTCTCATAAATTCGGTCACCATTTATTTCCATCATCTCCATAACATCTGTTTTTCAAACTGGAGAAGGGAAATGCAATTCAATGGATTACCCTTAAGTTTTCCAATGTTCTTTAACAGAGGCACCCACATTTGCTAAAATGTAAAAAATAAAAAAGAACATGTTGAATTCACCAGCAATAACAGGAATCATTACATGCCTTCCATCTTTATGCTGGGGTGAGAAAACTGTCGAAGCCTTATTCTTGTTCAGGAGTTGATTTTTCAGGTGACCTTAGTGTTGCTTGAATATTTTTTGAATTTGTTGCTGAAGTATATTTTCCTGGATATCCCGAATATATATATTATATATACAGTATATTTTTATTTATTTGCAGAATTCAAGGGGTGGGATTTGTAAGGAACCCCATATATACTTTGTTTTAATTGAGGGTATTGAGGGTTTGTAGAGGTTGGCTGTAAACCAAGGATTCTAGAGCTTCAGCAGCTTTCTTTCAAGGTTTAAAGAAAGAAAAGCAGTGATGAAGTACTGAATTACAAGTCGTCATGAAAGTCTGATAGACAGACTCTACACCAGAATGTTGATAAACAATATCCCATGATAAATCATCTCTCAGCTTTCTGAATCTCTCAGTATTTTGCCTGTTAAGTAGTCTACATATAAGGCTATTGACCATTCTCATCTGTCCATTTTTATCTGACAATGAGAAATCAAATATAGGAAACTTATCAGAAATATTGGTAAACCTGATTTTGTTACATTATAAGTAATTTGAAAAAATGTTATCATTAAGCCTTAACCCCTTTTGGCCAATCCCTGCCCATTTAAAGGGTGCTCTATTTAAGGCTCTGTGATCTGAACATTACATTGAAAAATGGCTTAAATGAACAAGACACTTACATTGCCATCTACAATAAATTAGATTAGTTTATATCCATAAATTAGGTAAAATAAAGCGGCACAGCAATTAGCTTGGCAAAAATTCAAAAACAAAGTTCTCCTTTATACTGAGATTGAATATATAGATGAGGTAAAACTGAATGTATTTTTTGTGTATTCTGCAGTGTAATCTTATAATCTTTCACAAATGTTTCTATTTATGATCACTCCAAGGGAAATGTTATGCTCATCTGGCACATATCAGCACACAGTAAATTTGAATGAGTATTTTCCATGCCCTAAGTAACAGGTATTGCCCATGGAAATAGGAATGTACCTATTTTTTTGTAAAACTTCAATAAAATAATATTCCACCTTCAGAAAAATGTTGACGATGTTCTAGCTTTTCATGGTAAAATGGTGTATCAAACATAACACATGACTGAGCAACCTATGGAAGCTTAAATTACACTACAGTATATTAAATGCCCACATTAAAGAATAATGCAGACATCTTGAAAGACACTCAATTTCATTGTGAGTGGTATAAATTCTAACATAGCAGGCCACTCAGAGCTACTACACACACTGCCTAGGATACACTGACAATGCCCTATACTAACAGCTAGGCCTTTTATTAGTTTGCCCCAAATACATATATCCATCCATCCATCCATTATCTATACCCACTTATCCTGGGCAGGGTCGCAGGGGGTGTTGGAGCCTACCCCAGTGTGCATTGGCCTTTATTGACATACCTTTGCAGTATTGTTATCTATATCTTGTTGCAATGATGCAATCCAAATTTTTGGTGGTGAAAGAATATTTTTTATGAAATCAGATAGATGTGATTGTCCAGTGCGTCATGCTTGGAGGGTATACTTGGAATTGAGACTGCAGGGAAGGGTTGCTTGTTAAATGGACAAAATACATGACAATGGTGACAATTAGAAACTCCATTTTTGTTGTATATCATCTATTAGAAACACTAGAGCTAAACAGTAGTTTACACTGTCTGTTATTCTAATTTGGTTGCAGGAGCTCTGAATGTCTGAGTTGAGCAATCTCAGGACAGTGGCGTCCGGGCCACTTGACTGTGCCATTATGAGTGACTACAGGGACCCCTGAAGGATAACAATTGAAACTGAATTGAAGTTTAAACCCCTGTAAGCTACATGATGAAGACAAACTGGTGATCCAAACTATGGCTATTGTTGTATCGGACACAGGTAGCAACTGGCCCCATGCAACTGATCCTATCGCCCAATCTACATTGAAAGATAAATAGTAAAATAAAGCCATGAATTATCTTCAATTAACTTAAGATGTAGCCTAAATATAGATAATGACCATTTTTACAAGCACAACACATTAGTGAACACATTAACTTTGACATCTTCCGCCCATTTCCAATTTGTTCTGTGGTTGAACATCTGCTTAAAAATGGCTATTTAGATGTTTCCTGCCATTCATGTGTGGGCTGTATCATAACAACTTGAGTTTTCTGATTAAAATCAGAATGATGATGTGTATGTAAATGTGGTCAGTGTACTACAGAGTTTTACAAGCCACTGCAAGTTCATTATTAGGGAATGGATAAGTAAAATTGTTGGCATTATGACAGTATTCTTTAAGAACAATGTCAAGTTTAAATTAAGGTTAAGGCTAAGTAACAGAATTAAATGAATACTGTAAAAATGGAGCCCATGTGGTTGAAGGTTATTCTTCCTCTCTCCATGCATCTTAAAGCACTTTCTCATTGGTAACTGCAACTTGGTGATTGCTTAGAAACAAATCCATCAATGAAATAGCAGACATTCAGTTAAGAAAGCTAACGTTTCCATTAAACATACCGTCTGTAGCCTTCTGAATTATGTGAATACAATTGTAAGCAGGTATTGACAACTCTGGTCAAGGCCTATCTTACAATGAATCTCTAAGTGAACAGAAGCTGACCTGTCCTCTACATAGTCAGTTACTAAACTAAACCTCTGAGATTTCTTTCTATGATTACTATTTATTTGCATTTATTACATACTCAGAAATAATAAACTGAAATGAACATGGCACATGCAAACATTTGGGCACCTTGTCAGTTAGTACAGTTAGTACCTGTGAGGAATACCTCCTTTTGATCTCTATGGCTTCCTGTAGCTAGCTAAGACTTTCTGCTCTTGATTCAGGAATTTTTCTCCACTTGTGTCCCTTGCAGAACTCTTATTTAGGAGTCTTTGCATGCACTGCATGTTTGAGATCTCCAAACAGATGTTCAATAATATTTAAGTCTGGGGACTGTGACAGCCATTTCAAATACCTTCATCTTTCTTTCCTGTAAATGCTTCATGGTGGATTTTTTGATTTTTTGGATGGTTGGATGGCTTACTGAAAAATCCAGCTGCAGCCAAGTTAGATTGTGTGACTGGAATCACCACTGATCACAAGTACATAGGATGAGAAAAGTTTGTATCGGGAGACATCAATTCTAAATTGTTTCTTGAATATAAACAAATTTATTTTGAGTTGTCAATTAGTTATCAGCAATGTAATACCTTTGTCCTTATTTGCATCAGTTACATTTTCTAAATTAATTTTTAAGGCAGTCGGTTTCCTTTTGACTGAAGTCAACTTGCCAGAATTTATAGTGTGGCAATAGTGAATTTATTAGTGGGTCTAAGAGTGAGTTCAACAAAAGCAATTAATCTCCTTAAATGCATGCATATTGCCTTGTGCAATTGAGTAAGATGCGTTTTATTGACAAACATGCTAAGTGAATGGACTTCCACAAACAAAGAATCAAAGAAAGTTGAACTAAGAATCAGACTTCAGGCCAACATGCATCTTAATATTATTATTATTATTATTATTATTATTATTATTATTATTACTAATAATAATGATAATAATAATAATAATAATAATATATTTTATTCATATGGTGCTTTTCTAGAGACAAACACAGTTTAAAAACCGTAAAGGAAGGTGTGTACACAAAGCAAAACAAATACATATCTGCAAGCAAATACAAACAAGCACAGCACAGTGAGGCAATTGAGAGTACAAGTCTAAAGACAAGCACACAAACGTACTAATCAAAGGAAAAGTGTAAACTAATGGTAAAGAGGTCAGACTTCATGCAAGGAGATTACAAAAACATGAATTAAGCGTTTGGCAGTGGAGATGGATAGTGAAGGTTGTGCAGTATTTCTCAGATGACAAAAATAACATTTTGACTAGATTATTGACATGGAGTCAAAAAGGTTGGCCAGTTGGGTATTATTTGCTAAATAGTGATAAAACCTCAGTTTTATCACTATTTAACTGAAGAAAGACATCAATGAGTGCTTCAAATCTCAGAGGCAACTCGCCAAAAGTGAGTATATACACTGGGTCCTGGGGCACACCTTGGGTGATGGGAACCAAGGGTAATTTGAAAGCATCAAGCTTAATTCCTGCCTTTCAGTCAACTAAGACTAGAACCTGTTCAGAATGGTGTCAGAAATGGAGAAGGAATGCTGCATGCAACAATATTGAGTGGCTTACCGTGTCAAATGCTGCTTTAAGATCTAAAAGAACCAATATGCGGACTGCAAATGCATCAGTAGCTACAAGCAGGTCATTAGTGATCTTCACCACGCTGTTTCTTTGCTGTGTCCTCCAAATGTATGGGAACAGTTGAGTGAAATTAGTTGTTTTGCTATGTACTTAAAGCATTTGAAAACATAAGTATGAGACAAAAGTACAGACAATTGTATGGTATTTACATGTGTATATGTAATAATATTTTACTGAAACAAGTATTTTTTGTCCAAATTACTTAAGTTGTGTTAGTCTATTATTGTGACTTAGTGAAGATCAGACCACAAAGAGTAATGTCTGCATAAATTAAAGAGTAATTAATGCAGAAATCCAGGCAATTCCAAAGGGTTCACAAATGTTTTCAAAATAAAAATTATCATGGCAATCACACAGAAAAGCAATTCCATATTAGGTTTTTTAGAAAATACAATGATGTTTCCACCCTTTCCCCCAATTTGGAATGCCCAATCATATTAACCACTTGTTGTGACCGAAACTATGAAGTCAGGAGTGGGAAGACAAGTACATTCTCTCCTCTAAAATATGTGATATCAAGCTACTGCTTCACAATGGTCAGAAACAAGTCCGCAGAGGAAATTGCCGGGGGGGGGGAGGTCAAAAACAGATACCCATGACGTTGTAGTAGCCCATGATCATCCTGGCTGACTCCATCTTTCTACAGCCAATTATGCTATCTCCTGTGAGGGCGTCATTCCATATTTGATGCCAGACCATGTGCACATGAAAAACAGTTCCTCAACAGGATGAGCCACCCCACAGTCCCAGATCAAATTTTACATGATCTTAATGCCACCCATCCAATCCCACCACATACACCTCACAAGGCATACCGCCCCTACCTCACTGCACCCCACCCCTCCGCATTTTCAGCCTTGAATTCTACACCACATGCCTGGAATAATTCACTCCATGTGGTTCATATGGACTCATAAGGATTTATATCTGACAGGTGTTTCCCAGGGATATGTGACCACATGTCTGGAAAAGGATGAGAGGGAACCCTGCTAACAATGTTCACACCCTCCCAAAAAGCAAAAAGAAAATAAATTTAAAAAACAGAGTAAGCCAAACAGAGAGATTAACTTTAGCCAAAAAGAACAACTGACAGCTCGACTTTCTGAAATGACTATAGTGAGATGGCCAGGTGGTTATATCAAGTAACCTATTTGACAACATGCCTTGGTGTTTCATCTTGCAATGACCACCATCAGATCTTGTGAGTAAGAAAGTTGATTTCATTACCCTGATGAACAAGGTTTGCTGGTGTTTGCTCTGTAGAGCAGGTTGTCCACCCGTTGATCCAGCACTACACAGCAACTTGGGCCCCCCAAGAGGCTTTCCCTCCAGTAACTAACCACATGTAACCGCTGCTTAGCAAGAGCAATCTGGAGAAATAAGACTAAATTGCCATTTAGGGAATACAGCACCATTTCAGTGCACCTCGTCTCATGACTTTCTCCAGGTGAACAACTGTACTGAATGTAATGGCAGGTCTCAATGCAGAGGAAAATATTCAATAATGTGAACTTAACCCACAAACTCAATTTCATTATTTTGTTGGCTGGTCATAAAACTGTTACACAGAAATACTAGAAATGCATTACAGTTAGTAGAGATAGGAATCAGCTACATTTTGATGGAAGATGTTTAAGTCCAGGATGAGTGATGTTAGCTGGGTAACATGATATTATGTGAGGGAGGCTGGTTGGCACACTGATTTCGGGACTGGTTGGCACAATGTTAAAATGCTGCAGTTACGAAGAATGAAGTAACCAATACAGACCATTTTATAACAGTTCAAATAAGAAAGGTTGGCGCAATTATTTTGGAGTTGTACCAACCAACCTTGGCATGACTTTGTTGAGGCTGGCTGGCACAAGTGCATAACATGACTTTAGTCATCTCATTTTAGAAAACATTTGTTGACATTAAGATATGTATTTATAGCTCAGACCTAAACCTTTCATTTGATACTGGTTGGAATATTCTAACATAAATTATGCCAGAGAAATATGGAAAAGAGTGAAAAGTGTGCCAGGCTTCCCTACACCAGCATGCACAACAAACTTTTTATTCAGACCAAGTACACTTATCTGAACATACACTTTACTGCAATGCACAACATTTCAATATTATTTTGATACTTCATAATTTGATATTATTTATACTGTTGTTTTTGGACATTAGTTAATGTTTGTTGATTTTAGTTCACTTAGCAACCATGTAGAAAGATGAATGTGGGCACACTGTCTGACTTTTGGCTTACAACATTTACGCTACATTTGTCACTGTTCTAATGGACACAGGCAGTTGAGTCTCCTGGCACTGAGTCAAAGCCAAGGTTGCATATAGAAGTGCGTGTGTGTGTGTGTGTGTGTATGCGTGTGCCTCTACACCTGTGCGTATGTGTCTGTGTGCGTGTGACTGAATGACCATGTGTCATAGTGTGTGTGCCAAGGTTATTATCATTAACTGAAACTAAAATGCAGTCTGTGTGTCACCCTTTTTCCATCAACTGAAATAACAACAAACGCACGGTTGTGAAAAACAGAAACTAAACTAAAGCCATATTGCATTCTTCCATAACTAAAATAAGATAACTAAAATAAGATTAAAATGATCATGAAATATTTTTTGTTATAATTTTTCATTCAGTCATGAGTATGTATGACAATATATAAACATGGATAAAATTACCCTTTCTCTATTGATTTTGATTATGATGTGAAATTTTGGAAATACAAGGCCGACCCATTGTTTTTAATGCACAAAGAAGGACGTAGGACCACCTACCATTATAGCCAGCATTAAATGGCAAACTGGGAGAAAATGTTTAAGTCCAATTTGGGAGTGCTCTGAGTATACTGCGTTGGTTGACAAATCCAAACGTATAGTTGTAAGCAGTGGGGTACATGGCATGCAGATTTAATGGAAAATAGTAATATGACTAAAACTTTTTAAAAAATTGAACATGAAAAACTAAAACGTATACTGAAACACACTGAAAAACTAAAACTAAACCAACTAACACTAAGAACTAACTAAAACTAAATTATAAAGAGGAATTGAGACTAAAAATAAAATTAATTGTGTGCATGATTGTGTCTATATGTGTGTATGAGAGTGTGGGTGTGCATGTGTGTGTGCTTGAATGTGAGTGTGTACGTGAGTGTGTTTGCCTGTCAACATGCCCCGCTCTCCTTCAGTAGTATACACATTTTCACCTTTCTTCTCTGGAGTATATTTGGGAATACTTGTCCTCCGTGCCAGGCTTGATCTCTGTGGGTGTGTTTGAATTGCACTTGTAATGAAACAATAACAGCCCTGACCCCCCCCCCCCCCCACACACACACACCCATCACCAGGGACTGAAATGTGATTGCAGAAATACACAGACCAGAGTCAGAAAGCCACACAGCTGGAGATAGGGCTGAGCTACACAAATAAAGCTATGGCAGATGTTTTATTTACAAAGCAGATGGGTGCAGATGTGGGAAGCCAGAAACAGGCCAGCTCTGTTAGGCCACAACACAGTTGCCAAGCAGCATTCGTAGCACAGCAGTGGATTCAACTGAAGCTCATTTTGATTTGGCACGCCACCGGTCCTCTTAGCAGGTGCCTCGTAACCGTGGTACTTCAGCCAACAAGCACACTGCTTCAGCTCACGAAAATAAGCTCATAAATACAATTAAAACCATCTCAGAAGCGTGCTTATTCAGCTCACACACATGCTGCTTCTGATCCTTGTCAGGATACTGAATTGTGGCATTTTGGACTACTTCAGGTCTTCCACATTGACTTTTGACTCAGTTTCATTCATTTATGATCACTTTGGATGATCTTTTTTATTTTGATGTTTTGGTCATTTTCAGACTTGATGACCATGAGCTAGTCAAAATTATTGATTTTATTGACATATTAACATACAGTTAAATGTATTCGGACAGTGACACAGTTTTGGTTGTTTTGGCATTGAATAAGATTAAAGTTAAGACTGTCAGCTTTAATTTGAGGGTATTTACATCCCTATCAGATGATCCATGTAGAATTACAGCCCTTTTTATATATTATCTCCCTATTTTATGGGAGCAAAAGTAATTGTACAAATTAACATAATTTGAAATAAATTAGTCATATTCACTACTTGGTGGCAAGTCCTCGATGACTGCTTGAAGTCTGCGACCCGTAGACTTCACTAAACGCTAGGTATATTCCCTGGTGATGCAATATTAGGTCTTTACTGCACCTATCTTCAGTTACTGTTTCTCCAGTGTTTTGCCTTCAGTCTTGTCTTCAGCAAGTGAAATGCATATTCTTGTGGATGTAGGATGGGTAATGGACTTGGCCAGTCAAGAACATTCCACATCTGGGCCCTGAAAAACTCCTTGGTTGCTTTACCAGTATGTTTGGGGACATAGTCATGCTGCAAGGTGAATCACTCTACAATGAG
The DNA here is from genome assembly GCF_013347855.1 of Anguilla anguilla. NCBI lineage: Eukaryota > Metazoa > Chordata > Actinopteri > Anguilliformes > Anguillidae > Anguilla > Anguilla anguilla. The sequence continues at coordinate 27,675,260 of NC_049206.1, read as the reverse complement.
TTTTGAGGCATTTGGTTAGATATAAGCAGATGTTTAAGTACAGTTATCAATTCATCCTGATGTTCCTTATAGCAAATTCTAACCTGGCTATACTGTTCTTGAGGTGTACCAGTGGTTTGCATCTAGTAGTGAACCCTCAAAGGCTATGTAATATTTTCTTTATGGTAGGCGTTGACACACCTATGCCTACATTCTAGTGAGTGTTCTTAATCTGTTCAACAGCTGAAAAGGGGTTTTTCTTCACAATTGAAAATATTCTTTGGTTATTCACTACAGTGCCGAGTAGTGCATTATTGCTTCCAAACAATGTATCAAACGGGTGATTTTGACACACCTAATGTTTTGATTAAGTTTATGATCAATTTTTTTTTTTTTTTTCCTTTACTGGCATTGACATTTATTTGGTTCTCTACCTCAAATTAAAGGTGATAGTCAGCACTTAACCTTATATTCATTGTTTTATTTCACATCCAATGTGCTGGAGTACAGTCAAATCCACAAAAATTGTGGCACTGTCCAAATAGGCAATGCAATGTAGTGAAGGACTGAAAATCTCAAACGTTTAAATGAGATAGATAGATGAATGAATCAGATTCAAATGATTCATTTATTTTGATGAGCACATTTTAAATATCTGAAGTACCCATTACCATACTCATTAGGTTCTCAGTGCACCTCTTCTATTGTGTTAGACCCAAACTCCAGTCATACCTGTCCTTATTCCTGTTACTTGAACTTCACCTCTTCACTGTCAATCATGCTTTTTTAAAGATTAGGCCTCTACAAAGAGAGTGAGTAATCCATTCCTCAAAGACACGTCAGCTGTGATTACAGCTGACGTTTGTCTGTGTAATTCAAACCAGAATACCACACTCTATCATCTGCAATAAATCTACAATTAAAACAGTCATTTAAGACAACGAAGGCAGGCAAAGGCAAGAGGCAAACACACACGCACACACACACATGCACACACACAAACAAAGGCACATGCACACACACATACACACGCACATGCAAATGCACACACACATGCATACACACACATACTGTACACACACACACGCAAATGCACGCATACACACACACACACACACACACACATTTACCCATAACCACGTGAACACACATATAAACACAAGCACAGAAGACACATAAACACATGCACCACATTTCACTCAGAAATTTCTTCCCTAATCATGTTCCTACATTGCCTGGTGCTGACTTCATAGTTCATAATGTTTCTCTCTGATTTCACATTGTCCTCAGCCAGCTGTGCTAAACTAATCAAATCCCCATCAGAGAGGCAATGCCACTCTCATCCCAAACATAGGCCAAATATGACATCATCAAGAACTCAATATGACATTTGAATCATCTTGCTCCCGTCATTTTATTGATGAAAAACAGTACTTGGATTGGATTTATTTTTTTCATCTAGCATCAAAGGAAATGCCACTGTTATGCATTTTTTTCTATGTATTATTTAGAAAAATGAACTGCAAAATCTTTTGAAATTGATTAAATTATTTTGGGGTGCAATAAAATAATTTTCGACTGACAACGATAAGTGGAATCATACCCGGTAAACTGTCTGTAGTCAAAGATGTAATCTGACCGAAGGCTTTTTTTTGCTTATTGTGGAAGTTGGCGCGTGCCAGCATGCGTGACCTCCTGCGTCTGCAATGACGCAATTGCGGACAAAAAGGCTGTCCACACAACCTCTTTGGCTGCATTCCAAATTGAATGAGGAAGTAGCAACTACAGAATCTTTGGTTGAATTACCGATGCAAACATTATTCATCATCAGTGCCCTATGTACACCAGAAGATACACTGCTTTTGCGGGCGAGGTCAACTGAGGTCTTCTGGTCAGATTATCATCACTCAGTCAATAATAAATGAATGCTGAAAAGATTATATTAATCTGCATGATGTTATTTATTATTTGTGCTTTTAATAAAAAAGTAAATGTATTTATTCCCTTGAACAATTGTTACACCTTTCATTCTATCTACATGCATCGTTTTTTATATTAAGGAAACAATTTGAGTTGGTTGCATTATTTTATTTTGAAAGTATACATGCAGTAATAATGCATATTCGTTGGGTGTGCCTATGTTTGTTTGCATGTGGGAGTGCGTATTTGATGTGTCTAAAGACTGTTAGACAGAGTTAACCATCTCAGGTTGAGGGGGATCATCAAAAAAATTTCATCACTATTCACATTTCCATACAGCTTGATTATACAGTATATGAATTCCCTGATCCTTAAATGAACTTATAGCATGATGTCTTTTTTACAGCTGGCCATAAAGGATAAAAGATAAAAAAGATTTTATCATTGCCAAATTAAAAAAAAAAAAAACAATATATGTTGAACACAAAATACTAACTTGTGTCAAACTAATTTTTAAGTGTTGACAAGATCAATGAATGAAGAAAAGCTAAACCCATGAAAGCACAATTCTAGAGACTCTCAAGCGTACTTCATCTCAATCTCAAGTGGATCTTGGGCTAAAAACACTACAGTACATGGATGTGAAAATTCCAATGGACTCATCTAGAAGCAAAAAAGAGAAAGGTCTATTACTTGAAATTCAAATAATTTATTTACCACCAGAGCACAGCAAATATGATGTGCTAAAATACATAAGGGATCAACAACATAAACAAGGCCAGCAAAAACAACTGTAACACTGATGATGATAACAACAGCAACAACAATGACAACACCAGGGACTGCGCAGTGATGTTCCTGTCTGCTTGTCTCTGGAGGGGAAGTCAGTCCTCCTGGAGCAACAGTTGCCAAGGGAAAGTCATACACAAGCCCTAAATATCACAAGAACACTCCAAGTGTACTAAGAGGAAAGAGCTAATAATAAAAACAAATGTTACACACAAAAGAAAACCATCAGTGCAATCATTTGTATGAATGGATTTTGTTTCCTAATTAGGAAAGGAGGCCTGTTCAGGGGGAGTTTGTGACTAAGCTAAGGTTTGTGCTCATTGTAACTACAGCACTGCAGCACTTCTGGTTCCCCATGGTGACAGGTTTTGATGATCCCTGAGGTGACCTCTCTTACATTACCACTGGACAGGACAGCCCCCTATTGAGGACAGAAGCTGCTGGACACTTTCTGTCTCTGTATATGCGGCAAGGACATTTCCTTTCCCTAGCCCGTTTAAATGATGACCTCACATCCTGTACCTGCACTAAGAGAGGAGTGTTATGCACCGCACTGATAGCACCCATGGTTCGGGTCTCAGCATTGATCTCACGATGACTGATGAAAGCATCAACATTGTAATTCCCCAATGATCCATTTCACTTAAAGCTACAGTATTTTTGCTGTGCAGAACAGGCTGGGTAAGGCTTAGAAAGTAGACACTGGTGATGTGCACAAGTCAGTGAACTTAAAATGTATACGACCCTCTGCACGACGCCCAGTATATGGGCAGGTCCCACTGCATGTATGCGTGATTGTGTGTGTGTGTGTTTATGTGTAGGTGTCAACATTTCAACATCTTCAGTTGTATGCCAATGATTTACTTTAGTATTTGCAGGTGTATCTCTTAATATCTGGACATGTTTCCTTTGTGCTTCAGCTATCTTTGCCAGCAGAGAACAAGAAAACATATTTATGCCAGATAACGTGTGATGTTATTACATTTGCAATTACATCATTACTGCTTTAAACATTCAGCCAAAAGAAGGCGTCCACCCATCACTGTGAGAATGCAGGTAACTCGAGACCAGCAACAGCCATCCAGTGATCCCGCACACAAATGTCAATGAAAACAATTCAACCAAAACACAGGATTCTGTTGGGAAAAAGTATTCAAATGACACTAGTTCTGAAATATAATTGGCAGCAAAAACAAAAGGTACAATTGTTTGAAAGACACAAAAGGAATAACAAGAAATTGGCCTAGTATAATTTCTGATTTTGAAAACTATGGAAGATGGCCAACTTCTCACTTCACATATTGACACTTTAAATATTCTTCCAGTGTTCATCGTTTGTAAGTCTACTTGTGTCTGGTCTATGTGTGAGGTGGGTGTATCGACAGGGCCATCTGTACACAACCAGTACATACTGCTGAAAAATGTGTGTGTGTGTGTGTGTGTGTGTGTGTGTGTGTGTGTGGGTGCGTGCGTGCGTGCGTGCGTGAACTTGTAATACTATCTTGGACTGTGTGTACGTGTGTGTGCATGTGTGTGTGTGTGTGTGTGTGTGTGTTTGAACTTGTAATACTATTCTGGACTGTGGGTGTGTGTGTGTGTGTGTGTGTGGGTGCGTGCGTGCGTGAACTTGTAATACTATCTTGGAATGTGTGTGATTGTGTGTGTGGTGTGTGTGGTGTGTGTGTGTGTGTGAACTTGTAATACTATTCTGGACTGTGGGTGTGTGTGTGTGTGGTGTGTGCGTGTGTGTTTATGGGAGCTTGAATGTGTTCCTAACTGCATTTGCAGGACTTCACAATCATGTTGGACAGCTGTTCGATCTTGGGGCTCTTGCCAATGTAGTAGAGGATGGTGAGGGGCTCCAGGTCCTGAGATACGCAGCAGGGTGAGGCGGACGCTTCAGGGTTGATGGCATTGTACAAGCCCAGGACCTGAGCGATACATACAGAGATACATCACCTCTTGATGACCCACATGTCGATGCAGTGTCTCGTTTACATTCTTTACAAAATTAATTCCCATGAAATGCACACATTTTTATTACAAATGAGCTTCTGTTTTAAGTAGAATTGTTTAAGCATGCAGACTAAAACCAGGGAGGGGCATAAGAAGACAAAGAGAGCTTTGAAGGTTTACGGTTTTTAACCAGAAATATTCAACCCCCAAAACATTACCATTGTAATCCAAGTACACAATTTTTGTGAAAATAACACACATACTATATGTATGGTTATTTCATCTTTTAATGATAAATACCTATAAAAGCAGTATCATTATTGGCACAGTAGTCATAGTATAATTATAAATAAGCCAAGATAAGTAGTCTTATGCTATGAAATGGAATTTTTAATTATACCGGTGATACTGTTTGAATGGATTATGACAAGACTTACAGATAACCTTTGGCCAAAAAATAGGCCCATTCAAGTTTCAGGCGAACTTGTAAAGTCTGGTTTTACTGAGAAACATTGAACAGGTCATTGAAGCGATTTGTTACTGATAAAACTCTCCCTATGCAATACATAGCTATATTAGCCTGTATGTATCCTTCAGTTCAAGCTAGACATAAAAACGTAGATGACCATAGTTGCTTCCAAAACAAAAGACCATTGTTTGCACCCTTGTTTGTCTCGGTTTAAGCATTAAATTAGCAGCTAAATCCTAAAATCAAGTGGATTTACTTAATCGGTTAGAATAGGTAAGCAGCTGCTTTGCACAAAACAGGCAATGGCCAATTCAAAGTGACTGCTCCAGTTAACATTAGCCAGTCACCTCGCTCTTAAATTAACCAACCAATTTGGCTAGCCAAATTCTTATAAGAAAAAACATATTTTTTTCATTTAACACAACCAGCTAATTGAATTGTGTAAATATGCAGGACAATTCCTATTTTGAACTAATCACTAATAAGGTTAATTTCTGGCATGTGAGCTTAAATAATTTCAAGCTGCACTGTCATTCCCCTTGGGTATTGAAGGCATTGGATTGTCACAACCACCTGCCTAATTTTACAATTGGTGAACAACTGAGACCCTCATAAAATCACTGGGTAGAGGAACAATGTCCCATGGATGGAATGTGAAGCAGTAAGTCTTTGTGTGGCTGGGTGCAACAGTACAATTCCAAACACTGGCTGAACAGACACCCAGAGCAGTCAAATTAATACATATCTATTGCTTCAAAACATTCAAGGAAGTTGCTAAGAAACTGACAACACACACTCCAAAAGAAACCATGACTCTTTCAACCAAATTACTGGCTCACGAACAAGGCACCGCACTAACACTGAAGGAGTTCTGGGAAAGAGGCAAAAAAGAAATGTTCCAAATATTGTGCAGAAGGCAAAAAGATACTTGTCCATTCCAACCATTGCTGTTGATGCAGAAAGATGCATCCCTTCCCACGGACAAGTTTACACTAAGCACTGCCAAAGAATGACAGAGGAGACTTAAACAACTGACCACATTCAAATTTAATCACAAAGTTTAAAGCTAGAATTTTTTCATCTGAGTTCATTTGTTTTATCCTTTCATTTTTCAGCCTACTCCACTGCAAATGATTTCATTGTTATGATTAGCCTTATTTAAAAAATTTTGAGCAGGTAATGTAATTTCACTTTTTATGTGTAGACCTACTTTCCATTGCTTAGAAAGAAAAAAAAGTTACTGCTTAACGCTATAAAAATGTTTTCTGCACGTCTACAGTTCTATACACCAAAGGCAGCATGTGACAGTATAGGAACATTGCTGCTAATCATTGTATGTACTTAATAAGTGGCAACTTCTCTTAATTCCTGGGGAGGGGCAATGTAATAATTTACTGACAAGAAGGCAATATCAACCTTTTTCTGGGGGATGAGGTAAGAAACTGCCTCAGATAAACTATTGTGCCATATTTATAATGTTGAGTGCGGGGTCAAAAAACTTCAAAGGTTTTCGTGCTTTTTTTGTTCTTGGCAGGCATTACATCGTTACTTTAAGTTACTTTTACTGTTCACAGTAAACAACTCCTGAACTCAGTGTTGGTTTCCTCAATTATATCTGACGTTGGGTTTAAAAACTATTTCAAAATTCAAATGCCCTTGTATATTGCAATATGCATGCTATTGTAAATTCCCTGTATTAGGACATGTAATGTATTGTAAGGCACTTGACAGTACCCAGCCGTAGCTACAATCCTGCTCCACACTGCTGCTCTGATAACTGCTATACACTGCTGCCCTGCCTCTGTTCTAGGCCATGCATTTCCTTTGTGTTATTTTAAAAAGAAACTGTGGTTTGTTTTTGTAACCAATTATTAATGCCAGCTAGTAATATTTAGATTTAATAATATTTTTAAAGCTCAAAAGGATGTCAAAATTGAACTCAAACAAGACATACCATATGACATACCTGTAAAAACCAAACTGAATCATCTTAAAATCCATGAATGACAAGTTTTCACCAATTCTGAAACTGGTCATTAAAACTGGATGTTTTCTTCTGTTTTATTACCATTGTAGATGCGGCCCACAAATATCTGCAGTATGTGGATGGGTTGATACTGCTAATGAACTGTTATTCTGGCGTATCCATGTATTATAAACATGAGTGGATCTGTGAAGCAGCTTCTCTTACCCAATGCCCCTAATAAACAGTATTCAGTACAGCCTGTATAGCTAATGAATCCATCATAGATTATGTGTCATATTTGAATCTTAGTCAAAGGTTTACTGGGAATACCTATGCAAAACCGACTCTCTGACCCCTGTTGCACTAGAATCGTACTAATAATGCGGGTTTACAAAGGTGTGAATTATTCACACTTTCTTACCCCTTACCGCTCTGGCTTTCTGAAAGACCTCTAATCTGTCTCACCTTGCTGTGCTGTGTGTCTGCACTCCACAGGTAAGGACACGCTCCGGCACAGAAGTTGGCATGGTAACCTCTGGGCTCCTGGATCCATCGCCAGCCCAGGTCCCTTCTGAAGTCAATGTACAGAGAGCGCAGGCAGCAGGAGTCCTGCATGTTCCTGTAGGGGCACACACCATCAGCTGTGAGAAGGCAGTGTGCTAGGGGAAAAATTGGTGATTAAGAAAAAGAGGTTCTAACGGTACGGTGGATGTTGGTGCCAGAGGTGTCGATGTTGGTGTCAGAGGTGTGCATATTGGTGTCAGAGGAGTGGATGTTGGTATCAGAGGTGCGGATGCTGGTGTTTGAGGTGTGGCTGTTGGTGTCAGAGGTCTGGATGTTGGTGTCTGAGGAGTGCATATTGGTGTCAGATGAGTGGATGTTGGTATCAGAGTTGTGGATGTTGGTATCAGAGGTGTGAATGTTGGTGTCAGAGGTGTGCATATTGGTGTCAGAGGAGTGGATGTTGGTGCCAGATGAGTGGATGCTGATATCAAAGGTGTAGCTGTTGGTATCAGAGATGTGGATGTTGGTGTCAGAGGCGTGCATACTGGTGTCAGAGGTGTGGATATTGGTGTCAGAGGAGTGGATGTTGGTGTCAGAGGCACGGATGCTGGTGTTTGAGGTGTGGATATTGGTGTCAGAGCTGTGGATGTTGGTGTCAGAGGTGTGGATGTTGGTGCCAGAAGTGTGGATGATGGTAACAGAGGTGTGGATATTGGTATCAGAGGTGTGAATGTTGGTGTCAGAGGTGTGCATATTGGTGTCAGAGGAGTGGATGTTGGTGTCAGAGGAGTGCATATTGGTGCCAGATGAGTGGATGTTGGTGTCAGATGAGTGGATGCTGATATCAAAGGTGTAGCTGTTGGTATCAGAGATGTGGATGTTGGTGTCAGAGGTGTGCATACTGGTGTCAGAGGTGTGGATGTTGGTGTTTGAGGTGAGGATGTTGGTATCAGAGGTGTCGATGTTGGTGTCAGAGATGTGGATGTTCGTGCCAGAGGTGTGGATGTTGGTGCCAGGGGTATGGATGTTGGTGCCAGAGGTATGGATGTTGGAATCAGAGGTGTGGATGCTGGTGCCAGAGGTGTGGATGTTGGTGCCAGAGGTGTGGATGATGGTGTCAGAGGTGTGGATGATAGTGACAGAGGTGTTACAAAAGTTCCTGGATTTTAAATTGGGTTTAAGGAGTTGATTAAATTGATTAAATAACTGAATTAAGTTATGAATGTAATTGAAACGAGTAATGACTACTGACATGTCAAAGCTGTTTGAAGTACAATTTCATAGTGGCAGGCTAAATATATTTTCTGAGTAAATGACCAAATTCTAAACACTATTACATTTATACCGACTCTTCCCTAAGTATTTGTTGTTAGGTACGTGTTTCGTTATGACATAAAATTGCCAAGCATTTTAATCTTTTTTTCCGTGCATGCGTACTTTTGAACCACTTATGTCAACACCAGATTATAAAAGTGTACTGTATGTAAACATTTAAATCCATCTGGAATGTTCATGTTTTTTTTTTTCCCAACTTGACTACATTCATGTTTATGTTCAAATAAAATGTACCTCTGCTAGTTATGTCTCTCCTTGTATTGGTTTGTATTGTGGACATAGCATGCAATGGACACAGCCCGGAAGTTGGTCAAATTCTGACATGCAATTCAATATTTTAAAATGTAATATATATTGAAACGTATTAAAATGTATGCATGCTTTTTTGAAGGAATATTCAAACGTCATTATGGCCAATGTGTGGAAGCTGGTGGTATAAGAGTGGCAGTTGGTGATAGGGATGTAGCAAGTGACAGAGGTGTGTAAAAGGTTGTGATAAGAAAGTGACCTGGAGCAGAAGGCAGTGTCCACAGCGCGTTTCTGTCGGTGACTCTTGTGCTGTGACTCCAGGCGATAAGAGGGCAGTAGCATTAGTAGCAGGTGAGGGTTCTGTCCAGTGGGTCGGCGCCTTTTCAACGCCTTCAGATCCCCACCATGTAAGAGACTGTCATCTATACCTGCCAAACAAACAAACCCTGTCACTACCCCCAGCTAATCACACTCACACCCTTTCATCTACACGTGCCAAACACACACTATGTCACCACTACCAACGAAACACACTCATACTCTTTCATCTATATCTGCCAGTTACACACACCCTGGCATCACTACCACTAGTCTTCTATAAGAGCCAATCACACATACACTTTTAGTGATATCAGCCAACTACACATACTGCTCCCCCTGTGAATGACACATATACCACACCCGTACTCGCATGCGCACACACACACACGGACACCACACAAACACACACAAAAAACAGTTACCTGCGAACCTGATCTCCAGCTCCTCGCTCTTGTTGTGTATTATGTAGTTATTTGATGGCACAAATGTACAACATGGGCAGTGTAAGCTGATCTTGAAGCCATTGTTTCTGTCTGGTGGGGGAGAGAACAGAATGTTTAGACTTTCTAACACCATGCACACATGTACATCTCAAGCTGCCAATTCTGGGCTTTGAAGCTCACTTCCTGGTCTTGTTGAGAGACGGTGCTCACTCGTGCCTGTGCTGCTGGCTCTAGTATAGGTCTTTCAGCCGCTCGTTTCAATGTAAGTCAATACCAATATGGTCAAAATGCAAAGTCGATCATTTTTTCCCACAAAAACATGTAGTCGCAATAAGTGTTTTTTCTTTGTCAAAGGTCTCCCTATGTGCTGATTTATTAAGTTATTTTTCCATTTAGACAATATTTTAACATTTTGTGAGCCAATGAGGGACAGAGCTCCTCCCTCTCTCCCCCACAGCCCTGTCCATTTTCCCCAGAGCTCCTCCCTCTCTCCTCCACAGCCCTGTCCATTTTCCCCAGAGCTCCTTCCTCTCTCCCCCACAGCCCTGTCCATTTTCCCCAGAACTCCTCACTCTGTCTCCCACAGCCCTGTCCACTTTTCCCAGAGCTCCTCCCTCTCTCCCACAGCCCTGCCCCTTTTCCCCAGAGCTCCTCCCTCTCTCCCACAGCCCTGCCCCTTTTCCCCAGAGCTCTTCCCTCTCCCCCCCACAGCCCTGTCCCTTTCCCCCCAGAGCTCTTCCCTCTCTCCCCCACAGCCCTGCCCCTTTTCCCCAGAGCTCTTCCCTCTCTCCCACAGCCCTGTCGCTTTATCCTCAGAGCTCCTCCCTCTCTCCCACAGCCCTGCCCCTTTTTCCTCAGAACCTCACCTTCTCTCAACTCTTACCTCTGTGAAGTAGCCATTCACTGACAGCTTCTGTCACATCGAAGGATAGCCACTCCCCCTCTGTGTGTGTGCGCACCACCTTACTGTCAATGTAGCGCTGTGATGGCGATGTCAAGTCTTTGTGTCCTAGAATCTGTAGACAAGCCAGAACACAGATTTAATTATTCACAAGGCGATATAGCTCAGGAGGTAAGACTGATTGTCTGGCAGTCGGAGGGTTGCCGGTTCAAACCCCACCCTGGGCATGTCGAAGTGTCCTTGAGCAAGACACCTAACCCCTAACCTCTAACTGCTCTGGCGAATGAGAGGCATCAATTGTAAAGCGCTTTGGATAAAAGCGCTATATAAATGCAGTCCATTTACCATTTACAAGCACAAATGGATTGTATTATTATCAGGAAAAGAGATAGAGTGTGAAATCCTTGATTCAGAAGGAAATGTACCACTGCCATGCTTTCATGTTTTTCAAAGGAAAATTCCCATGACATTAGCCTGCCATGCCAGACCATGAGGTAATCTAGCTAGCTACACTCTACATGGTTTGTGGAGGGTCTTTTCCAAAACCCCAGTGTCAACAGAAATATTCTCTCAAGGGTAGATACACTAAGAAAAAATAGTAAGTGCAGTTGGTGCTCCACATTGCGAAACAGCTGCAAAACACTATCCATGCCATATTAATGACTGATTCATGAAAGTATTGATGAAAACAAACCGCACAACCACACCCAAACAGCTAGTTCACAAGAACAACATGTCACGTTCTCAGTTAAAAGTATAAGACTTTGGCCGTAAGATCAGCCTTCACAATATTTTTAAGGGGGATGATACCATGTTTCATCTTGAGGCTGTGGCTCACAATTATTTTAAATTTAAAACTGGGTCTCTGAATACACAAATTGGACCTTTTCAATCACACATTTTTAAATTAAAGTTATATTATTATTGGAGTTGTATAAATATGTCTTAAATATGTACAATGAAATAGCTTCAAATTATACCAAAAGATTACAGGAAGCACACTCAATGTCATCTTTGACACTGTTAGTGGTGTCTTCCTCAAGAAACTATGACAGCTGCCAAGGACATTGACAAATATACACATTACATGACAATTCAATCAATTATGCCACATTACTGGCAGGTTTAAGGATGTCTTAAAACATCCATGCTTATCGCAAGTGGCAATCGCCACTGTTACATGGCCATGCTCTGACTTGTGGCTCATTTGCATAAAAATGACTCATTCTGAGTCACTTAAAATTTATGTCGATAACAAAATTTCAGCATGCACTGTTGCTGTTTCCCTGGCAGTGCACTTCCACATGTTTTCCATCCACTGGGGGTGTTTTGTGAATTGAATGTAACTTCTCTGGAACTTGCCATGGTTTACAAGTATGTCACAATCCTTTAGAAGATTCTTTTGAGGACACTGTAGCTATGTTTTATAGTGCATGGACCTCACCAATAGTGACAAAAAGCAACAGGAAGCTACAGTCCAGCTAACTTGCTAGCACTGGCTAACATAAGAAGGGGTTAGAAAACAAACATGTTCAGTCTCTGTTGAAGTGCAAAAAATAAAGTTGGAAGTTTTTTGATTTTCTAAGATCAACAGAAATCCCCATAGTTTGCTAACATTAAGTACACTTGCTTGAATTAAGACACCAAAGTTGCTTGGATAGATCAGACCGAACTTCATTAATGATTGATTAGCTAATGTTTTCTAGCTGGCAATCACCATTAAACCAGCTCTAAGACGATTTTAGGTAATCGGGGGCACACAAATAAATTAGCTTACCCAATGCAGATACACGCATTGGCCATAAAGGTGGAAAGATCTGGGTAAATGATGGAACGTAAAAGCTGCGTCCAAAATCGCGTTCTATATACTACATACTATATATACTATCATTCAGTGTACTTCAGTAAAAAGTATAACCTCTTTTCAGACATTCAGACATCATCATAGAAACACGCCATGTCCTTTCTGCACTTTGACATTATTAGTTGATGTCTGGTTGCTTTGGTCGTGAAATATCTCACTGTACTGTGGGATATTCATGCCAGTGTAGTGTCCAGTGTTTGCATACTATGATATTTCACCAGATGTAGTATGACAAACGGCTATTTTTCATACCATCTGGTGCATACTGTGGTTTCGGACCAACTAAAAACGTTCAAATTCTATGCGATTGTGGACACAGCCAAAGTGTATTGAAAGTAGGTGCTTACACACAGGTGTGGTTTCTTCGTTAATTAAGCTGTTAACATTCCATCATGTCTGTTGTTGGTGACAAAAATACTGGGCAGTCCTGGTTATCAACAAGTAGGGCTAGCATGGCTAGAAGACAATGTGACTTTGAAAGAGGGGCAATTGTGCATATATGGAAGAAGCTTCAGTGATGAAGACAGCTCAACTTGCTGTTTGACAAGGAATATTGTCTATGGTGGTATCGGTATGGAACTCCGAGGGAGACCTCATTTACAAATGGTAACTGGCAATGCACGTTTGTGGGTACAGTGGTCCGCAGAGCACAGGCAATGAACTACCATGCAGTGGAAAACGAGATTTGGTCAAATTAATCATCCTTCACCATGTTCTCAACAAAAGAATGGAAGAGCACACCTAAAGAAGCCTAGAAGTTAGAATGCTTGTTCCAGCAGTGAAGGGTTATGGTGATTTCATGATGTGGGTCGCATATTCCTGGCATGGTTTGGGCACACTCATTCCCATAGAAGTTGTCAGTACTATTCACTATTATTCTGAGTGATCAAATACCTCTTAAGTGACTTCATATAGGCATTTCTACCTTTTTGGCCACTACCTAAAGGTCACTTTACTTAATTAGCTAGCTAGATGGCTAGCTTAATATATTTCATGAATTCCAGACCAAAGTTTTGTTCAAAACATCTGTCTGGGCCTGCCTGAGTGCTATCGCACTAGCTAGCTAACATAGGCTGGTAAGATTTATTAGTTAGTAGCTTACAACTAGAGCAAGTCAATTTGAATGACAATATAATGAGTGGGTTCTTCATTTTAAAAGTTGGAGTCAGGATAAATTGGATTTGAAAAGGGGTTAATACAATCAATGTACAGTATGGTTCCTTCATTACTGATGCATCATGCCCACTTCCAAGGAGGGTTTCCATTCTCTTAATTCACTTAGTTTGCAGTGTTTAAGAGGCCGGTGAAGACCAGGCTACCATGGCATGCATTTAGAAGAATTACCGAGAGCATGTGTTTGAAAGGAGAGGTAAAGTTACCTGGTACAGCTCAATCCTCTGTTCAGATACATGGGCCTTTGGGTTTTGTAAGCGAAAGACCCGGAGCTCCGCCTTCACCAGGTTGGAGGCGTTCTTCTCCATAGATGACACGTCAAATGTGAGCCTCCTGAAGTAAGGGCTATAGTGCATGTGAGAGATGACATCTGCAACACAATGAGAAACTCAATTTAAGAGTGTTTATATTGTACTGTACTATCTGTATTTGTGTGGTAGTCCTGCAGCATTAATAAGTGCAAGGTAATGATGGACAGTCTGTGTTGCATGTGTGTGAATTGTGTGTGCGTGTGTGTTTATGCATGTGTGTAATTACTGTGTGTATGTGTGTGTATATGTGATATGTGTGTGTGTCTGTGTGTGAGATTATGTGTGATTTGTGTGTACAGTACTTGTGTGTCAGGGTATTCTGGTGAGACTGTGAGCAAAGCAGTGCTCGAAAATCTGTGTATGTGAGGGTATCTGTGTGTGTGTGCAGTTGTCGTGCAAATCATGTGTGTCAGTTAGCTGAATTACTCAATCTAACCTGTCTGATACTGAGCACTAAGGCCCTGATCTAGCTTGAGATATGTGCACAAGTTGAGCGCTTTTTTCCCCAATGTGCATCCTGGCTTGGATGACTTAACTGCAGACGTGACAGATTCAAACTTGGGGTGGAGTCTTTCTCAGAAGGAGTTTGCAACTGAATTTCAAATTATGTGAATCCTGTCTTAAGATTTAAATGCTTTTTATGTAGTTTTATCTATGCAGCCTTTGCTTGTACAAAAGGTGATGTAAGCAGTCCAAGCCAGCCATCATATGAAATTTCATAAATTTGTATTTATTCAATGAAGTTTTGCATGCAGTACTGAACAATATGAGTCACACTGATGAAACTGATTTAATCAAAATCACCTTATTGAAATTTAGACTTTTATGTTAAAAATAACTTTAAAAAAAATTAAACAGACCCTCGCACTCTGAATTGCGGGCCTTTCTCATACCCTGAGTCCCTCTCTCTCAAATCAGGCAAGAACACCACAGAATTTATCTGTGACCATGCATCCCACACAGTGTAAATAATATAGCGCATGACTGACATGCAATCTCAGCTAACACCAAATGTTATTTCAATTTATAATGTTTCAGTAAGGCTGTTTAAGGTTGTGGTGAATAACAACATTGTAGCAAGGGTTTTACAACTTTTCCTTTCGCCACTCTGAAGCCACAATGTTCCAGCTACACTGTAATTCGATCCAGAACACAATTATATATGGTCTCCTGCAGGAAAATATTTTAAAGACTTTTTCAGGACCCAACAAACCATAACTTTCACAACTTTCCACAACCAAACCACAACTTTCCACAACCAAAACAAAAGGTTTTAAAACATTGTTTAGATTCACACACCAACTAACATCTGGCTCAGAACAAATCACAACATTCACCAATCTCGGACCAGTACTGCAGAAAATGAATTAAGTAACCAAAATAATTAATTTCACGTTTTAAGAATTTTGAACATTAAGTGAAATTGAAAAATAATATGACAAGTTAAAATGGCATGTTTAAATAAATGTTTAAATGTCACCACATTTGGTGGCCCATGACTAAATACTGTAACTATTGTACAGCTCTATTATTAAAACAGAATCCTTTTTAATAGAAAGGTTGCTGTTATTTAAGCCAAATGTGCAAAAAAAAAAAATCTGTGATCTACAAAAACACAAATATTACAGGAATGTACCTTTGTGCAGTCTTGCATATATGAGGAAAACGGAGAGACAGAGTAAGTTCCCTATTTCAGAAAAGCATGATGGAATGCACATCCAGAACAAACAACTAATAAAATTCTGGCGTTTCTTCAGATCATTCTCTGTTCTCTGATAACTAAGCAGACATAAAGAAAGCATAAAGAGTCATATTCTTCCCACCCTGTACTGAAAACTTCTATGTACTGTAGGTCTGACGTTAATAGACACACATTCACCAGGCCATGTGTCCAGAAGTTTGACTTTTCAAGCATTCATTTTCTGATTACTGAGCTTGCCTAACTGTTTGAGACAATAATAAAAATAGCATGTAAATGTCAAAGTTAAGGACAAATGCAGACTGCACACTCTTCTACACATTGAAATATGATCATGGGCAAGTGCTTCTGCAACAATGAGTAAGAATTAAAAGTACTGAAATACATAAATTGGTAGGGAGAGAAGAGAAACCAGAGATGTAGTGATGTAAAAGGACAGAGAGCAGGGAGGGGGAGGGAACAATTGTAGCAATGAGAGAGGACGGAGAGATGGGAGTCAGAATGTGAGATGGAGAACTACAGCTGGCCTGGATCCCTGCAAATGCCCCCGCCCTGTGGCTCACCTGCCAATAGCAAATTGAAAACAACTCTGCACATAATCCCTGGGAACTAAAAATACCCATCGCTTTGAAGCCTCATACATGAAGGCCTGTCCATCTCCACAGGACTCCTTCCCAGCAACAGAACAAGCCACAATAACAACCAGAGAGAGCGGGAGTGTAGCTTTAGCACGTCTGGCGCCAGGCCGTAGCTCCGTCACACACAGTCACACCGCTCTGCTCTGCCGGTGCTGCTGAGTGGCAACCAAAAAAACAAACTGGGCAGCACTGCATTTGTGACAGTGAACAATGTGCTAAATTCAGAGCTGTGATAGCTGCAACACAGTGAGCTATGCTATCTAGGAGGTACCACTTCCCCCCAAATACACAGCAGGAAATACATTACAGTGCTACATTAACCACAGAGTCATGCTAACTACAGAGCTGCAGAAACGACAGAGCTATGCTAACTACAAAGCTGAGCTAACCAGACCCATGCTAACTACAGGGCTGGGCTAACCACAGAGCCATGCTAACTAAGGTGCTGGCCTAACCACTGAGCTGTACTAACTAAGGAGCTGGCTAACCACTGAGCCATGCTACCTGGACGGAGTGTAGCACAGTGGGTAAGGAACTGGGCTTGTAACCGAAAGATCGCAGGTTCTATTCCCGGGTAAGGACACTGCCGTTGTACCCTTGAGCAAGGTACTTAACCTGCATTGCTTCAGTATATATACAGCTGTATAAATGGATACAATGTAAAATGCTATGTAAAAAGTTGTGTAAGTCGCTCTGGATAAGAGCGTCTGCTAAATGCCTGTAATGTAATGTAATGTAATGCAATGTAATACCTAAAGAGCTGGGCTAACCACTGAGCCAAGCTAACTAAAGAGCCTAACCACTGAGCCGTACTAACTAAGGAACTGGGATAACCACTGAGCTATGCTAACAAAGGAACTGGGCTAACCACTGAGCCATGCTAACTAAGAAGCTGGGCTAACCATAGCACTGTCATAATAAGAGCTGATGTATCCATAACACTATCCAAAAAAGAGCTGGACTAACCATAACACTATCATAATAAGAGCTGATCTATCCATACCACTGTCCAAAAAGAGCTGGGCTAACCATAACACTGTCATAACAAGAGCTGATCTATCCATAGCACTGTCCAAATCTGAGCTGAGCTAACCACAGCACTGGCACCGAACCACAATTGGGCTAATAACACTATAGCTACTAAGCACAAATTGATCCAGATAGATCTACCATAAATCTAATCTAACCAAAATATGTGCAAATGTGTGGAGCTGCAGACAACCAAAACCAAAATACTATCCTAACCACTGAGCTACAGTAATTTAAGAGCTATGCTTTTTAAAAGAGCCATGCAAACCACAGAGCTATGATAATCAGTAAGAGTAAGAAAGCTGTGCTAACCAGGTACAGTAACTGTGCTACAGGTAGCCTATACGACTCAAAGACCTATGCTAACCCTGAAAATACAGTAACCACAGATCTGTACCTTACTGCAGAGCTGTACTGTAGAAATACTGGCTATGTATTGGCCCCTCCTTCCATTTGGAGACAATACTTACAGGGACACAGAGCCCAGTCCTGACTTGAGAAGCTAAGTGCTTTTGATGGAGCGCTCCTAGCTATGCAGGACTCTAACCTGATTATTGCTTAATTTCAAAATACACTTAAAGAGTTTTATTTCTGTAACCTAAATGTTCAAATTAAAGTGTGGACTGTAAAACGTATTAGTATGTGCATGTGTCTGTTTCTTACAAGCCACATTTTTATTTGGGGATTTGAGATTGTGATATAGAAATGAAACCCATTTAAAACATCTATAAAAGTAATGGGCAAATGGACATGATATGCAAAGTAATTTCTAAGTACTTGGTTGCAAGTCTGCGACCCATAGACATCAACAGACACAGGGTATCTTTCCTGGTGATGCATTGACAGGCCTGTACTGCAGCCATCTTCAGTTTCAGTTTGTGTCTGGGGTGTTTTGCATTCCGTCTTGTGTTCAGCAAGTGAAATGCATTTTCATTTGGATTCATGATGGGTGACTGACCTGGCCAGTCAAGAAAGTTTCACTTTTTTGGTCATTGTCCTGGTGCAAAGTGAAGCACCATCCAATGAGTTTTGAGGCAATCACCAATGAAGACGAGCGAGTCAGTTTCAGTGGCAGCCATATTTGCCCAAGCCAAATGCTACCTCCACATGTTTCACAGTTGATGGGGGAAGGGGGGGGTGGTGCTTTGGATTAGTGGATGAGCAATTCCTTTCTTTCTTCACGCTTTCCTCTTTCCATCACTTTGTACCAGGTAATATTTGTGTCATCGTCCAATACTTTTTTCCACAACTCTACAGTTTTTAATGTACTTTTCTTTTTTTTTTAGCAAAATCAAACCATTCTGTTCTTCAGGCCAAATGCATCTTCTGGTGAACCCTCCAATGCTATGTAGATGTAGTCCTATTTATGATAGTCTATGCCAACATCCCATCCTGGAGAGTGTCCTTGATCTGTTTGACAGTTGAAAAAAGATTTTACTTCACATTTTAAAGTATTCTATTGCTGAGCTCACCAGTGTGTTCTTACACACTGTATTGGGACAATGTACTACAGTTGATTTTGACATGCCTAATGCAATGTCTCTGATTTGTTTTCCAGCCTCATGATAGCCTGTTTTATTAGCAATGAAACTTGGTGAGTGACAACAGCAACAGACTACAAATGAAAATTACACACATAGAATCAACTCTAGACCTTCTGTCAGCTTCTTGTGCATAGACCAATGATGCAAAGACACCACACAGCTAGGTAGCCAACTGCTCCATTACTGTTGCTTCCCTAATATGGGGGGACTATGTGAAGGGCTGTAATTCCTACACAGATCACCCAATGGGTGTAAATATCTGCAAATAAAAGCTAACAGTCTGTCCTTTAACCTCATAATCATTGTTTTATATCAAATATGCACCCAAGCACACACACACACACACACACACATACAGACGATGGACAAATTAAAGGAAAAGCTTGAATAAATGAGTGGAAAAACCAATGCAGATTCTTCCATGCAGGTGTACTGCATAATACAATTAAGCAACTAACATCCTATCATGCTTTGTGGCATGTATAAAAATGCTCAGCAGGCCCAGGTGACCTCAACTTTGGATCAAGATGGCAGGAGGTAAATATCTAAGTGGCTTTGAAAGAGGGTTCATTATTGGGGCACAGGTGGCAGGAGCCTCACTCACAAACATTGCTCAATTTGTCAGGGTGCAGTGGAGGGTTAGGACCCAAACGCAGAGGGGGAAAAACTCAAAACTCCAAATGGTAAGAACAAAAGACTTTACTTAACAAAACAGGAACCAAAAGCAGGGAACAAAAGGCCTCGCAGGGCAACTCTCACAAACAAAAGAAAACTTCAAAACACACAACACAAAGAAACTCCAAGAATCAAAAACCGGTAAAAATGGAACATGGGCAGAAACATGGCCAGAAGCACACACTAACAAACAACCAAGGATCCAGCACCTGAGTCAAGGAAGAAGGAACTTAAATAGAACAGACACTGACGAGACACAGGAGGGCACCATGAACAATCAGGCCACAAAGAGGGAAGGGAAAACGAGACAACCAAGAACCAATAATTGAACAATTGAAAACAATACAATTACACAGGGTACAAGCAGGACACAAAACAGAAGTGCTACCATCTGGCGGTCCAACAAGGAAAGACCGAGACAAAACACAGAACCGTGACACAATTAGTGTTTTGATAGGAACAGTGACTGAAGTACCATCTGAATTTAGATCTATGAGAAAGACATCAGTAAATAGAGTCAGAAATTGTGGTCAAATGTGCACATTTGATGACCGTGATGCTTGTGCATTAATGCAATATGTAAGGAAAAACAGAAGGACAACTCTTCCACAGGTGACTGGGAATGTCAATGCAGGACGTGTTCAGATTGTGTCAGCAAGAATAATCCATCGACCACTAGATAGAGAGGGATATTATAGTAGGGTTGCGGTTCATAAACCCGTAGTTACAAAGACAAATGCATATTTGAGAGTTCAGTGGTGCAAAAACCATAGGCACTGGTCTATAGAGATGAAAAAGGCGATGTGGTCAGATGAGTCATCCTTCACCATACTCTCGAAAAGTGGGTGAGTGCATGTGTGGTGTACACCAAGAAAATGATACAGGCCTAAATGCTTGGCTACAGTAAGGGAGGAAAGGTTTGAGTCCACTTGACCCCTTAGAGGGAATGGTCACTGCAAATCAATACAAAGTTATTCTGAGTGATCACCTTTATCCTATGATTAAACATTACTATCCTGATGGGAGTTGTCTCTTCCAAAATGACAATGCCCCCATCCAAAGGCCCCAAGGTATCACTGAATGGTTTGATGAGAATTAAAATTATGTGAAGTATATGCTATGGCCATCACAGTCACCAGCTCCCAACCCAATTGAACATCTATGGAAGATTCTGGACTGACTTGTTGGACAGCAAGGGAGCTTCATGAAATATGTTTACATGGTCGAGCAGCCACACACAAGCCTAAGATCACCGTATGTAATGGCAAGTGTCAGTGAGAGTTGTGTAAAGCACATCACCATTGGACTCAGAGGCAGTGGAAATGCGTTCTCTGGAGTGATGAATCACACTACCATATCTGGAAGTCTGACAGACGGTTTGGCGAATGCCAGGAGAACTCTACCTGCCTGAATGCATATGTGCTAACTGTAAAGATTTGTGAAGGAGGGATAATGGTCTGGAGCTATTTTTAATGGTTTGGACTAGGCCCCTCAGTTCCAGTGAAGGGAAATCTTAATGCTAACATACAATAACATTCTAGAAAATTGTGGGCTTCCAACTTTGTGGCAACCATTTTGGGAAAGGCCCTTCCTGTTTCAGCATGACAATACCCGTGTGCACAAAGCGAGGTCCATAAGGAAATTGTTTGCCGAGTTTAGTTTGGAAGAACATGACAGGCCTGCACAGAGCCCTATATATATATATGCAAACACACACATATTCAGTTGAACACACAATGTTTGGGACAAAGGCATACTACCTGTTTCTGTATCACTTCTGCCTTTTTTGTCCAAAACCCTTACGCGAGCACGGCTTAAACAACTAACCGCTTTTCTCCACCATAACAACCTGCTTGATCCTCACCAGTCCGGCTTCCGATCAGGGAACTCAGCAGAGACTGCCTTCTTGGCTGTGATGAAGGCACTTGCCACTGCAAGAGCCTCATGCCTCTCCTCTGTCCTGATCCTCCTAGACCTGTCTGCAGCATTCAACAAGGTCATCCACAAACTACTCCTCTCCCCCTTGGCTGAGATGGGCATTTCTGGGACTGACCTGTCTTGGTTTGCTTACTGTCTTACAGATAGGTCCTAGCAGGTCACCTGGATGGGGTCTGGCTCTGCTCTTCATCCTCTTGTTACAGGAGTCCCACAGGGATCTGTACTGGAGCCTCTGCTGTTCTCCATTTACACTAAATATTTTGGTTCAGTTATTAATGCACATGGCTTCTCCTATCACTGTAATGCAGATGATGCTAAACTCTTCTTCTCTCCCCCCCCCCCCCCCCCCCCCCCCCCCACTGCCTAACAGGTTAATGATAGAATATCTTCCTGTCTGGCTCACATCTCAACCTGGATGGCCAGCTATCACTTGAAGCTCAACCTCAACAAGACTAAGCTACTGTTCTTCCCCAACAAGACC
The DNA here is from genome assembly GCF_013347855.1 of Anguilla anguilla. Taxonomy (NCBI): domain Eukaryota; kingdom Metazoa; phylum Chordata; class Actinopteri; order Anguilliformes; family Anguillidae; genus Anguilla; species Anguilla anguilla. The sequence continues at coordinate 27,653,076 of NC_049206.1, read as the reverse complement.
GCCCTACTATGCAAGCTCAAAATCACGGTTGATGGCACTACAGTGAGTTCCTCGCACTCTGCAAAGAGCCTGGGGGTGGTCCTGGACGACCAGCTGAACCTCAAGGAGCACATCAAGGCAACATCACGGTCCTGCAGATTCCTCTTGTACAACATCAAGAGGATTTGGTCATACCTGACTATGCACTCCACTCAGCTACTTGTCCTTTGATGACCTCCCGTTTTGATTATTGCAACTCCCTCCTTGCAAGCCTGCCAGCTTGTGCCATACAGCCACGACAGATGATTCAAAATGCTGCCGTCTGACTCGTCTTCAACCTTCCCAAGTTCTCCCACATCACTCCTCTGCTGTGGTCACTCCACTGGCTACCGGTCGCTCCCAGTATCAGGTTAAAAGTCCTGACCCTCGCCTACACTGCAGCCAATAGGACAGCCCCCACCTACTTACAGAACATGATTCAATTCTATATGCCTTCACGACCATTCTGCTCTGCGGCAGCAGGGCGCCTTGCACGCTCTACCATCCAGGTAAAGGGTTCTCACTCGTCTCTACCACAGAGCTTCTCCACCCTAGCTCCCCAGTGGTAGAATGAACTCCATGTCCCTCTACAAACCACTCCCTCATTGCCCATCTTCTGCCGTGGTCTGAAGACACATCTCTTCAGACTATACCTGAACTAACCATCATCACTCTGTGAATAATTTCTATCACTATTCCCCTCTTTAATGCTACACGTACCACCTGTGCCACTCATGTTACATGTACCTCCATCCAGCAGTTATTGTCCCTTATATCATTGTCTTGATGTTGTAGCTTGTAAAGCCTCCTAATTTGACTTAGCATCAGTTAGGTCAGAGTAATGTTCACTGTGTGAACTGGATTTAATGTGTTCAAAGCTATGAATAACTGTACAAAATGAGTATTGTACCTTATCTGACCTGTGCTTTGTAGTTAGATAGATAGATAGATTCCTTTATTGTCATTGCACAGTGTACAACGAAATTAAGTAGCAATCCTGACGGTGCATTCACACATAACAAACGGCAATTTAAAAAAAAGAACAGAGTTCAAGCTAAACTAATTTAGAGTGCTAAATATATAAATAAAATATAAAATGTACAACATGTATAAAATGTATATATTTGCGGTAACCTATAAAACAATAAGATATAAAACAATACAATATGGTAAGATTAGCAGCTGAGATATTGCACTTCGGATATTGCACATTTCTGAACTGCAGTGGCCCTATGTACAAGTAGTGCAATTAGGAATATATACATACAAGGTGCAGTTGAAATGTAAACATCTGTACAAAGGTGCAGTTGAAAGTTGTTCCAATTACCTTTGATATGCACTTACTGTATGTCGCTTTGGATAAAAGCGTATGCCATATAAATATAATGTAATGTACTATACAGGATTTTCACCTGGGAAATATTATATAGCAACCATGCTCAGTCATTACTATGATGCACTGGCAATCTCTGTCTGCGTGCACTTCTGCCCAGCCCTTGGTTTTCTTCCTGGATTTGTTATTCTAAAATGTGTTCGAAACTTTTCCATCACAATGTGTTCGGGTGAGGTATCTACCTTGTTATCTACCTCTGCCAACTAAATTATGTTCGGCAATATTAGCCCGCTGGCCATGATTGACTGAAAATTTTCTGTGGGTCCGCTATTTTACAAAATAACAAGTTTAGCCTGGAGAATAAGATTTCAGATCACTTCTCACGGCTCATATGGGCTAACTAGTTATTGTTAGCTAGGAAATAGGGGAGTCCACCAGTTGGAAAATCCTACTATCCCGTATAAGTTAAGTATGTTTTTCCGTATACGACAGCAGTTCAACTACTACAAACTAATAACCTTAGTTGGAGAGATATATTACAGTCTTGTGCCTTTGCTGCCAGGGGGTAGGCTGGTAGGCCGCAGCCTGGCGCTATTCCAGTCTATTTCCCTGTTGAAGGTGGGAGGGAGGCACAAAACTTTCCTGCAACACATACATGAAGCTAGATAATATAAAGATGCAAAAATAAAAAATAAAAATTGACAATTAATGAATGCATTTGGGCATAGGCGTGGTTATTTTACAGAATTTTCTCATGCTTCCAGGAAGGCAAGAGCAGACTGAACCCTGTTGATGCTGTGCTAGCAGTTCTAAGCTTAGATTTGTCCTATCCAGAAACTGTAAAAAAATATGGACAAAGCTACTGTGACGTCACCCATTGACTCTCCGTGGGTCTCTAAAACACGTTTTGAAGCTCAATGGCGGGCGCGGCCATGTTGTCGATTTGGAGCCAAAACCATAGAGTTAAGCGGCTCTGTGATTTTTACAATGTGATTGACAGTCCGGTGCGGAAAAGCCCATCAACCTGAACGAACGATTGCAGAACGAACTTGAGGCTAGCTGACTGTCTGCCGTTATGTTTTAAAATATATTATCAGATGTTTACGGAGTTTAATTTCCATCCGTGACTGTACTGTGTCATGTAATCACGCTATATGTATGACATTAAAAATACAATTATGTTCAGTTATCTTCAATTTATGTTTCTCAGCAAAACGAATATGCTTAGCTAGCATATCAGCTTGCCAGTGAGCTAGGTAGGCTATCCGTGGTTAGCTCACACATTAGCAATATGAACCACAGGGGAAGAACATTGACTACACTGATGGTCAATCAATCAGAGATGTGTAGGCTACTGGTGATTTAACTAAGCTAATTTTCGTATATCTGTCTGGTAGACCTGCTGTTAACCGAGCAAGTTATTGTCGTAGGTTTTCACCACAGTCAGTTAATGAGCCAGTAACTGCTACTAGCTACTCCATCGCCGTTTGTGGTGTTTACTTGCTGGGTGACGCTAGCTGACCGATCGTTCGCAAATCACTTTCTACCAAATAAAAATTAACACTGTCAGCGGTGATTAACAAATCTACCAAGTATTTTAATAACTGATCTGCAGGCGTGTAAATATGACAACGCACTTGTACAGCAAGTTTTCCACCTGGTGCATGAAGACAAAAATAATGTAGCCTACATTGAATTTCTAATTATTATTAGGCTATTATTTTTTTCTTGCAAATCATCAAAACCAATGGAGAAAAGCCAATATACGTAAGGAGCCCCCAGGACCGATTCTGAGAACCACTGTCTTAAATGCCTAGCTTGTCGGTCTCTTAAATGCTCAAAACATGTTCCTTTCTAAATGCCAAGATGGTTAATTTCGTTAAATTCTGTGTGTGTGATTTCATTGTGTGTTGTATGTTATTCAGCAAATGAACCTTGAGACCCTTAATTCACTTCGTGAAACTGAAAAAGTGTTTATCCCAAAATCTGGATTATAGTAGCTTTGTCACATGCGTGAAGCATGGCCCAGGTAGACATTTACGGAATGTACACGACTGACAAGCCGTCAAACACGTCTGACAGATTGAATGTTTGCCGGTTAAGGTTAGCTAGCTAGTCAAATGGCTTGGTAGCCGAAGTTGCGAACTGTTTTAGCATAGGCTACTGGACTACCAAATATAGCAAGCTGATTACGTTTTCTGCCAAGTAATTATTTGGTTAAGTAGGCTAAAGGAAATAGTAAAAATGACTCGGCTACCGAAAAACCTAAGAGGAGGATTATTTTATGGTCGTCTAGTGCAGCTGTAAATAGCACACGCCATAATGAAATCACTACGAAATGGGATGCCTGCATTTTCTGACTTCACACAGGTGGACCGTGGCCAGAGCCGCAATGTGAAGGCCAAGAGGCGCCACCGCCCACCCCAGTGACCATAGACTGTAGCCCCTACTGTAGCTTAGTCCTATGCAGTAATCAGGAAGTGACGCAAACTGTACCTCATTGGTCCACAACAAATATTATAACAGTGCCCAAATGACACAACAAATCATGAAATCGACCCATGGACAGTCATAAGACGAATAAAACACACATATTGTGACTATTTGTTCTCATGAGAAAAATTTATTGACTTTGTATTTTGACCGCATTTTTACCGTAGACTTACATGGAAACCGGATATGAAAACACCTATACTGGAGCCAACCGTAGTGGCGCTAGTGAGCAACCAGGAACAACAAATTCCATTCCCCTAATTCACTTCCAGGGTTACGTTGTGCCGTTACATTGCGCCGTTTGGTCAGATCTCTCTGTCCGAAGATTCAAATTCAAATAAGCTTTATTGGCATACCGTGTATACATATTGCAAAAACATGAGTATAACAAACAATAAACATGTGAACAGAATACAAATTTGTGTGTGTGTATGTGTGTGGTATTTCTGTATCTGTATTCTTGTGTAATGGAATGTGTAAATTAGGTGAAACAGTGAGTACAATAATGAATATAAAAAATATCGCTCTCTCTAGCAAGATTCATAGATTGCTAGCTAGCTAGCAAGAGAAATGAATAGATAGCCAGCGAAACAGATCACCAGCTAGCTAGCTGGAAGAGCTTCTGTTAGACTTTTATAAAAGCTTCTCTTCCTAGCTAGCCAGCTAGCCAGCTAGCTAGCGATCGCTCACTGTCATTAGCAACCAGCAGAGAACGCTTGGAAACCACGCATGCAAGGTAGTCAAGTTGACGCTAACTTACACATTAAGGGAACGTAACCAGAAATGTAACCCCGGGAGTGTATAAGGGGATGAAATTTGTGAGGGGGATGAAATTTGTCATGACACTGCCAATACAACGTTATAAGTCTAGACATAGCTATACTGTAGCTAACCAGAGTAAAGTATCTTTGTTGATGCATTAGCTTCATCATCTTGGGGGTGTAGGTGGGATTGAAAATGGAGGGTGGAAGAGATGTTTTTGATTGCAGTGAAGCAAGGAAAGAAATCCTCAATAGTATGCCTTTAATGGTATTTTAATGCACTTTGGTTTCACCATGTAGAAATGACAGCACTTTTATACGTAGCCTCTTCATTTCATGGCACCAAAATGTTTAGGACATATTATCCATCAATCCATTATCTATACCTGCTCATCCTGGGCAGGGTCACAGGGGTGCTGGAGCCTATCCCAGGGTGCATTGGGCAAGAGGCAGGATTATACCCTGGACAGGCCGCTAATCTATTGCAGGGCACACACCATTCACTCACACACTCACACACTCATACCAATGGGCAATTTAGAATCTCTAATTAATCTACCTGCATGTCTTTGGACTGTAGGAGGAAACCGGAGTACCCTGGAGGAAACCCACACGGACACAGGGAGTAAAAACTCCACACAGAAAGGCCCAAGCCGAGATTCAAACCAACAACCTTCCTGCTGCGAGGTGACAGTGCTACCCATTCCACCACTGTGCTGCCCCCTAGGACATATTAATGCTATGCAAATTAGTCATGTTTAATGCTTTGTTACATATCCTTTGAATGTAATGACTGCCTTTAAGTCTGTAACCCATAGACTCCACCAGGTGCTAAGTATCTTCTCTGGTGATGCTCTGCCAGGCCTATACTGCAGCCATCTTCATCCTCTGCTTGTTTCAGGGGCTAGTTGCCATATGAAACATATTTAAATGGATCCAGATTTTCTAGTTTTTGGCTTTGAAAATCTAATTTTTTGCTTTAGCAGTATGTTTGGGATCATTGTCCTGCTGGAGAGTGAAGTGCTGTCCAATGAGTTTGGAGGCATTTGCTTGAACCTGAACAGATAACATGCTACAGAACACTTCAGAATTAATTCTGCTGCTGTTATCAGCAGTTACATCATTGATGAAGACAAGAGAGCCAGTACCTGTGGCAACCATACATAGTCAAACCATGACACCCTCACCACCACGTTTAACAGATGGGGAGGGGGAGTGCGTTGCTTTAGACCTTGGTTGAAAATAGAGTTCCATAATGTTTGGGACAAAGACACATTTTCTTCTTGATTTGGCTCTATAATCCAAAATTGCATGTTTGTAATCAAACAATTCACTGTGGCTGTGCTTTTATTTAAGGGCATTTTTATACATTTTGGTTTCACCATGTAGAAATTACAGCTGTTTTTATAAATAGTCAATTTCAATTCATCGTGATTCTAACCTTTTGATTGTCTTCGGAGTCTGTTATTGGCGTTTTTCAACATTAGGACCAGGAGTTGTGCCAATGAAAGTCAAATAAAATTGATTTGAATTGAACTGAACCTGAAATTAAAAGTAGTCGGTTAGCCTCATGTTCATAACAGGCCATTTGTCTGGTGGCCAGAACTTGGAGAAAACCTGGGTAAAGTAAAGCTGCTTTTTGAATCACATCTATGGCACATCAATGAATTGGCAAAGTGATTTGCAGGACCTGACCTCACCTTAACGAATCCCAAAGTAGATCTTTGCACTATGTACTGTAGAACACCTGGTTGTTCTGTTGCCCAAAACAGTTTCTAAAGAACAGCCTATATCTAATAATGCAAAATCAGGACTTGGCCTGAAAAGAGATCTGTATGACAAAAACAGGTAATGTGAAATTTCAGTCACCACAGTCGTATAACCAGTGCAACATAGAGCTTCAACCTTCAAATGACTGAATGAACAAAAACAAACATCCAAGCCTTTTATATGACATTTAACCCCTCAAAGGTTCAGTATGTAAGATTGTTGTAAGAACAATTTTCTTCATATTTGGAAAGATTTCCTTCACATCCCGACAGATATCAATAAATTTAAAGTTCTAAGGAAATAAATCCGGTCTCTCTGACAGCCTCCGAAATCAGCCACTCTCAATTTCATCACCTGATTTCCCTGATTTCTTCCTGAAAATATATTTCACACTGAATCGTCTCAGATCTTTAGATAAAATGTAATATTGGACAAAGGGAAACTTGGTAAACACAGAATATTTTTTTAAATATTATTATTTCATTTATTTAATGAAAAAAGTTATCAAACACCCATATCACTCATGAAAAAAGTAATTCCTCCAACAGCGCAGCGACAACTCATCCAGGAAGTCACAAAAGATCCCAGAAGAACATCGAAATAACTGAGGCCTGTCGAGCCTCAGCTAAGGCCAGTGTTTATGACTCCACCGTAAGAAAGAGAAAGAGAGGGCAAAAATGGGATTCATGGGAAATTACTTGTTGAAACCACTACTAACAGGGGGCGTTAGTAGTGGTTTCGACATTTCGGTTTCCACAGTCTAATTTCCAATTATTGGAAGTGTTTGGATTAAGTTATTGATACTAACTGTGGTGCAACCAGTTATTAAAAGCATATTATGATTTTTTAAATCTTTGCTGTGGTTCTGTTTACCATCAAATAAGTCTCTTCAACCCCATCCACTCAACCCGAGTAGGATACTAGGATACCCAACCAAGTCACTGTCACACACATTCATTAGAAACTACCTGTAAATTTCTCCCATCAATTACTCGGGACCATGAACAGGACATGTACAAATTATTTGAAAACGGGAGGTCTGGCAACCATAGCTGGATAGCTAGAGGTAACATTACTTACAGGTCCAACAGAAAACAAGCCAACTCCATGTCCCTTTTCATTCCCTTGGCTAACTTCAGCTGATGCCACCAAGGAAAAGCAATTCCAAGGTCAATTAGTTATTGAACGAGCCCTGTCGGCTTGTCCTTTTGCTTCGCTGTAAGAGCCAATCAACATTGCCTCTTATCCATTGGCATCCATAAACCACAAGGCAGTCTCTTCAGTCAGTTGGTCCTGAAACTCTAACTACATACACATTTAATAATCTGAGCCACTGTTCAACCAACTTTAGGCTGGCACAATTGTAATGCATTTGAACTCAAAAATGTATTACCATATTTAAAATCGTATTTTACATTCAGGCTCAGAAACTAAAAGAAATATGACAATGGTCATTCCCTAATAAGAAATTTAAGTTAAGCAGACTACCTCATCTCTTGCAGAAATGTAGCACAGACAAAGCCTGACAAAATAATGGTTATATGCTCACTGTGATAAAGCAAAGAACAAGACAGAGGTGCACTTCCTCTAGTAGTAAATACACACATCTGTTAGTCATTCTGTGAAAAAATGTGGCTGCCACATTTAATAAAAAGAAGTGCTAGGCATTCAAAGTCTATAAGATGTAGTTAATCCTATGATAAGTGCTAGCGCCTCTGCAAAATTATGTGTGTGGAAACAATTGTGCGCACAATCTGTGACTCCAAATTGGAGAGAAATAATTGTAGCAAAAACAAAAACAAAAACCTCACAGGCAAATTACCAATTTTATTTGTTGAAGGTTGGGACACACAGTGCTTCCAGCTGCTGTATGCATGGCAGCTTGCCACAGAAAGAAATACAGTACCCCCCCATCATGTTATCGTGCCAGTGTTTTAAAAAATAACACTCATCTATCATATCTTAGTTGGAAAGCCACTGAAACTATCTGCACATTTGTTTTTCGTTTTTTTGTTGCTTTCTCTCACCTCTGGTTCGGCAAGGCTGTCCTGTGCTGCACAGATAAACCCCCTCAACACTGCCAATTATCAGTGAGTGGGTGTAAATAAATGTGTGTGTGTGTGTGTGAAAGAAATAGACAAGAACAACCCAGGGTGCTGCTTGTGTTGACGTCATGGCACACCCCCAAACAGAGGTATTACTCGACATACGTTTGATCACATGCATACAGTCTGGAGATATAGCACCCTGTTTTTCTCTGAACCTTACCCAATAACACCCCCCCACCCCACCCCTCCCCAAACTGTGGTCTGCAGCAGCAGGAAGGACCACTAATCTGGCCCTCTCTTCATGTTGACACAGTGGTATTTATACCCCATAAATGCCTTCCTGCCTGCCTGCGCTGGGCATGGTGCCAGTTCTCTTCATATTCTGGGTATTTATGCAGTGGGCAGGGCCAAGGATCAAATTCAGTGCAAAATATACCTTGGGGTACATAAAGTCTCCAAATTTATTTTTCTTACATCTTGTAAACTGTCACTTGATTCATAATTGTAAAATCACTATATTCATAACCTTATGTACATAATTGAATAATGACTTGGAAAATATTTTGTTCATACTTCTAATGAATAGTATCCAGAAAGGCTTTGGAGCATTAAAAAGTTCATTGCTTAACAGGCTTTGTTGAGTACTGCACTAGTTTGAAACCAATGTTCGTTTTAAACAAACACTAGGATGTTTTTCTTTGGTGTATTTTTTATACTTGACGACGCTAAAGTGTCCCAAATGTGCTCCTGCTCCCGGATATTAAAACTAGTTTTTAGTGTGTCTTTCATTTCCTTGTGCCGCACAGATTCGCAAGAAAATATGCATGAAATAAGAACGTCTACTAGTATGTGGCTTTTACGTAACAGCTCCCTCCAACTACTGGATAATCTTAGAAACACCCGCAACCATATTCACACAGAATACTGTCAAACTGACCTGGCACACACCCATATGGCTTAATACAATGATTTGTTCTCCCTCCCTATTTATGAAATCATGATACTAATAAAAATCCAAAAGAATATTTATATAAATATTTAGCTGACTTCCACATTTCTAAAGAACCATGAATATGGACAGATTTTTTTGGAAGACTGGTGAATGGTCATGTAAATTTAAGTGTGTCAAATCACAAATGCATTATCTATACAAAATCCGTTTTTTTACTGTATGTAATAAACTGTAGGAGTCAGTAATTGCAAGGGGAGTAGGGACAGTTCTGAGATGGTAGTGTACAATCAATAAGCAGAACCTATACAGCAAGCTTGAATTAGGCCTATTTTCCATGCAGGGTTAAAGAGGGGAAGGGGGAGAGGAAGGGGGCGCTGCTTACACACAGGCCCCACACAAAAGCGAAGTTCATGTCAGGAAACTTTGTTGATGTAGCACCACTCACATTTGGACTCACAGAATAGCAACAATGAACCAGTACCCTTTATCAATAACACAATTTATCCCTCTTCTCTCATGCAAAACCACATCATCAATTTTAGAGGTTACACTCATAATATTTAATAATAATAATAATAAATGCCACTGAAGCTAGTTTACACAATCGAGTTTAAAAAACTACAAATGTGTCAGAAACTTCACGAATAAAAACATTAACAAAACAAAAAGAAAAAGTAACACATATCTTTCACATGCATTGTCTCGAAAAAAGCGGACCAACCAAGTGGAAAGCTTACTTTCAGAGGGATGAAAAGGCTGCATATCGATCTTGTGCACCTCCTTGGCGTAATACTCCTCCTCGCTCCGCTGTCGTTCGCATGTCGCAGCGCGTTGGTTGGCTTTCTCCTGTAGCAGGTCGCGCGTGCTGTTGTAGATTGCGATAATTTCCCTGGACACCTCCTCGCGCTCGGGGTAGTGTTCCGGGGGGCTCGTGAGCTTTAACTTGCTGAGGATCTGCCCGCGGATCGCTTCCACGCGCTTCTTCATGAACTGATCCATATCTAACGTGCTGCATGTTGACAAACTCGAAGCCAGTGAGGTTAAATCCAAAGTAAGGAAGAGACTCAAAATGTATAAATTCATCTTTACAACGAAAATATTTTAAAGGCAGCTTCCAGGTTTGTTTATAGGAACAAAAATGACTTTGTGTGTATCAGGTGTACATATATTAAATATGATGGAAATATATTAGTCTATTTCTACATGTAATTACTGTAAAATAAAATATTTTGTGTGCGGTTGTGTTCTGGTCTAAATAGATTTAAGGAGAGTGCGCTGACACTGGTGCCTTTCGTCTCTCCCTTCTGGCCTATTCCATTGCTTAAAATTCATTCAGCGGGTATCAGCATTGTTAAAATCAGCTGTATGAAAAACCGTTATCAGAGTTAACCGTAGGCTACATGGAATCTCATCTCAAATTTTACCATCAGTTAACATTTTGAATACATAAATATAACTATTTCATATGCATTTATATTACACATGTAATAACGAAAAAGCCAGCTCCCTGAATGCACGCAAGGCAAAACAAACCAATACGAACTGTCAGCTTTTGAGCAGCGCGGACGTTTAGCCTGCGGACTCGCACACACCTCCACATCTGAGCGCTGAAAGTTTTTCCAAGAGTGTTGAGTCCACGCTCAGCACAAGTCCGCTTTTGACTGCGCGCTGCAGTCAGAATCCAAGACTCCTTTAACACCAACCATGCATCGCCTTTCCAAACAGACACCGCGCTGTCTGTCAAACAAAATGTGGGTACTCACAACGTGGCAAGAAAAACCGCAATCAGCTTGTTGTGCGCACACGTATAGGCAATACAAGCCAAGCTAAATACAAACAAACAATATGTTGTATTCACGGCAAAAGAAAACCGCTAATGCCTTCCTCCTTTCCCCTTACCAAAACAATGTTTTCAGAGTAAGTCCCTCTGAGCGACCGCATGCCAACAGATAACCTAATCTTTGTAGTAGACGGACGTGGTAGGATACAGCGAGAACAATAAAGGTCCCACGTCGGTAGCCTAATGATATGCTCCATCTAGAAAGTGACGTTTTTTCATTATTTTGAGTCGGGGGGCAGGGTTTAGTTACCCGGTAATTTGTTATAAATAGCGTTATAAACGTTTCGAGTGTCGGCAGGAATTATGAAGCGGGCAACAGCGTTACAATATGTAGTAGGCTAACGGGGTCCTAGCGCCGGGAGGGCTTTGAAATTCGGAGTTGACTAACCTTAAACTCAGATTCCCTAGCGATTTCTAAACCGATTATTTATGAGCCGACGGCATAAAAAAATAAAAACCAGTTGAATTTCTTTTGAAAAGTAAGAATTTAAGGATAACGTAGTTAAATAGCATACAGTAAAATGTGAAGTGTTAATTCAACACTAACAGTATTAATTATGTTCTAACAGGTAGGATTTTGGACCAAAATGAACCTTATAGTCTATAGTCTGCAGTAAAGTAAAGTCTAACCATGGCATTGCTGGCTAGAACAAGCTATCGTAGATGAAGCACGTTGTATACTGTCCCCCATATGTGTATTCTGCTTGATAGTTTATTCCTTGACGCAAACCGTCAATCAACCTGCTGTCTGTCAACCACTGGAATGCCTGGAATGTTTGTTTGGGATGTTCCACACATTCTCGTGAGATCACCAATATTAGTACACTGATGTAGCTTTTTGTATTTTGGATCAGTTGATAAAATATTTAAATTATGTGAGTGGTAAACGACAGCTATACGAGACAAGCATTAAGAAGTGTATGATACAGAAGCCTATGTGTAGAATCGCAATGTTTAATAAATGTATAATTTAGCAATCAAATATCATCAGCATTCATTCCATGGCTTTGCTCCGCAATCATGCAAAGAAATGTAGCTGTTACACTTGTTGACTGTTATACTTGCTTGTGGGGACTATATATTTCTGCAAGCCAATCATAGCAATAGCTATTGTGTTGTTACTGAATATGTGTTGTACCTTAAATAAAGCCTTTGATTGATGTGACAACATATTGGACCTGTTGTTATTATAGAGTATTGTATAAACATGCTGACAAACGAAATATGGTTAAGAATGATGATCTGTTGTCAATTTATTTCTCTAAAAATAAATAACGCTTTAATGCAAATGGATGTAGACATTCAGAGTTTATACAAATCATCTTCACATGGAAGTGTTTTATGAAATGCCACAGTCTAATAAATATAAAAATGTCAATATTATTGTTTTCATGTGTTCCAGGGGTCAGGGATGTTTTCTACTGCGAAAAGACCACTCAAATTCTTTATATGATGGATGACACAATTTACAAGGCCAGTATACTTGTAGAAAACAGAATATAGCTATATGTTTAGGCTCAGGAACAGCACACTGCAGTTGTGTGCGATTGGGGTGGGGAAGGAGGAGGGGGTTTATAGCCTTCTTGCAGCTCCCGCCAGAGTGTGAATGTGGGGGAGGGAGGGAAGGGGGATTGACAGTCTATGTAACCGAACTACGTTCTTTTAGAAAAGTTATTGTTGTTCACCCAAAATTTATTATAGCAACTTATACTTTTCCATGGACTCCAAACCTTATCCAAATAACATCCATACCAAATTTGGTGTTTATTGAATGGTAAGGACACACATGCAACAATGATTTTAATATTGAAATTTTGAAGTGGTGCTGTAACGCTACCTTTGGTGGTAGGTTCATAAAAGTTTATGAAATGAAATACATATGATCTACATAGGTCCCTTTTCAAATTTGAACAGTTGCTGGATTTAAATGAGGTGTGGTGAAATATGTTTTCCACAATTTTTTCATATTCATATTTGATTATCTTTAAGAATCTTGGATGGAGGGGGATGCACTTCCCAGGACTGTTGATCCTGTCTGAGTGTACCTGTGAAATTTAATTTGGCCCTATGGAGCCCATACAAATTAGTAATTTGCAAAGAGTGCCCTCTACATGCCATACTGCAGAACCTGAGCATGCTCATCCACAACATGGTTGTCTGTCATCCCCTGAGGCATCATTAAAATTGGTATACATTTGTGGCCATACAAATATTTTGCTGGCCATTTTAGTCTAAATTGAAATTTGATGAGAACTGAGGAAACACTGTATAAGAAGTACGAAAAAGTACTGCAGAACCACCTAGAGTCCCAGCTGCATGCTTGGCATGCATAATAAACATAGCCGCCATACTGAACATGTCAGCAAGATTTTGTGAGTTTTGAGCATGGGAAAAGGGGTGGAAAGTGAGAAGTGGAAGAAGAAAAAGAATCCTAGAAAAAACATTTGGAGTCTTACACATCCTTGGTGCGTGGCCCCCTAATAAATAAATAAAGCAACCACAGAAATCATACAACAAAAAACTCATACAACAAAAGAAGTAACAGTAAACACCATAAAATCTAAATAAAACCAATAAATTTCCTTAATCAAAAATTCCACACCAGGCAAAGAAAGGTACCGTGTTTGGCATGGTACAACCAGGGCCAGATAAAGACTACATGCGCTCTGGGGATATGACAACCTTTAGCCCCCCACTACAAAAAAATTAAAAATAAAAATTAATTAAAAATTTAAAGCAGAAACCTATAAAAATGCACCAATGATGTATCATGAATTTATGATTTTTTAAAAGCATACTGTGCTTTATAGCATCACCTTGTGATTCAGTTGGGCCAATACTGTAGGGTTGGTCTCAGGATGTGGGTGACAATATACATACCAAATATAATCAATTTATGTCAAACTGTTTTGGAGTTATTAGCATTTTTGTGATAGGCCACGCCCATATCAATTGTATTGGCTTATTGTGGCCATATTGGTAGGCTTCACAACTACCTTTTGATAACTTTTGGTCACAGTCCACTCTAGATGATACTTTCAAAATTTTGTGGTGATCCATTTAATGGTCTAGGAGGAGATGTTTAAAATAGGTTTTTCAAAAATTCTAAATGTTGGAAAATCCAAAATGGCAGACAGGGGTCAATCTAGTGTCAAAATTTGCCTGTTAATTCCGCCCTTACTCAATCAACCAGCAGCAAGCCCTGCTGACTAATCATACCCTCATATTGAACCTTACCATCCGAGTGAAGTAGTCACCACAAAATTTCTATAAGCACACTATGCCATGATCAAAGGAAGTACCAGAAGTGATGAGAAAAAAAGTTGCTGAACTATATCAGTATGGAAAGGACTACAAAGCCATTTCTATGGCTCTGGGACTGTACTGAACCACATTGAGGGCCATTATCTCAGAATAGAGAACACTAGGATACAGACACACTCTTTAATCTATTTATTAATTACATCTAAATGTTTTTTAATGGCCTACCTATATCGGTGAAAATATATCACTAGACTGTACACTATTCTCTGGTGAGTGTCTTCCCTTTTCAATCCAAACAACTGGATCAGTCGATGTCATATGTCACAATGTAAAGATAGGCTAAGCTGTTTTTCATTGATATTAAATTGAGTTAAACATATTCACAAAGATCAGGTCTTAGTTGAACAAATCCAATCAATTGGTTAATTAATAGTCTAATAACAACAGGCTGTTTATGTCTTTTTTTTTTTTTATTCCAACATGTCAAAGACCTCTCTGGGGACCCCTGTCTGTGGTTCTCTTCCTATTTCTTATTTCCTGTGATGAAATACCGATGACTGTATAATATATATATATATATATTTCAATACCAGAAAGTGTCAATAATTTGTATATTCCTCTATATATTATGAGATGTTATAATATATTCAACATACATTTTATTTCAATATATTTAAATTTCCTTAAAGGCAGATGTTGGACCTTTGCTGAGATGAAACATCCTGTAAGATAAAGTAGAATTTTAGAAAAATATACAACAAAAACAGAATTTACCTGTTGCATGCATAAAAAAAAGCCCAAAACAAGTTCAAAATAGTAGGAAAAAACTGTCCAACAGCTTCTCCTATGTTTATTGAAGAAAACCAAAGTAGGAGCAGATGCTGTTTAATAGGTCAGCATCTTCGTGAACTCTCAATCACGGTTGATGGCACCACAGTGACTGCCTCTCACTCTGCCAAGAGCTTGGGGGTGGTCCTAGATGACCAACTGGACCTCAAGGAACACATCAAGGCAACATCACGGTCCTGCAGATTCCTCCTGTACAACTTCAGGAGGATTCGACCATACCTGACGACGCACTCCACCCAGCTGCTCGTCCAGGCTACGGTGACCTCTCGCCTTGACTACTGCAACTCTCTCCTTGCAAACCTGCCAGCTTGTGCCATACAGCCACTACAGATGATTCAGAATGCCGCTGCCCGACTCATCTACAACCTCCCCAAATTCTCCCACGTCACTCCTCTACTGCGTTCACTTCACTGGCTACCGGTCGCTGCCAGGATCCGGTTCAAAGCCCTGACCCTTGCCTACACTGCCGCCAACAGGACAGCCCCCATCTACTTGCAGGACATGACTCAATTCTATGTGCCTGCTCGACCACTCCGCTCTGCGGCAGCAGGGCACCTTGTAACCCCTCCCACCCGCCCAAATGGATCACAGAGCTTCTCCACCCTAGCTCCCCAGTGGTGGAACGAACTCCCCGTCCCTCTCCGAACCTCCCCCTCACTATCCATCTTCCGCCATGGCCTGAAGACTCATCTCTTCAGACTATACCTAGACTAACCACCACCACGCTGTATAAAAAATAAAAATAAAAAAAACCCTTTTTCCTGTCACTTGTTACATGTTGCTCCATCCCTGCACTTCTTGGTAATTTGTATTTGTCCTAATACTGTAGCTTATTCTTCTGCCTAGTTGGCTTTGCAGATGTTAGACCAGGATAGTGTTCATTGTTCTCGGCTAGAAATAGCTGTACAAAATAAGTAATTGTACCTTACTGAACCCGTGTTCAGCAGTTGTCTACGATCATGAAAATGCACTTTTGTACGTCGCTTTGGATAAAAGCGTCTGCCAAATGAATGTAATGTAATTTACTGTAAAGGTCATTTTTCCTTCATACCATATTGAAAAGTATTTTCACAAGATTCATTGTATATTTTTAAGTAACCTAGAGACACCCTCTCACAATGAAAAAAGCTATTCTACTTTATATTTTATATGTAGCATTTGTACAGTACATTACTCATTTCAAATAATCTGTTGTCAATGGATTTGCAATTAAAAGAAAATCTTTTTTATGGGAATTATTTTATAAGTAACTATTATTCCTTGTGATATTGCAAGCAACACATCAGGACACTCTATTTTAGTTTTGCAAGCCTGATTTTCCCCAAAATTCTCATGGGAACTAACTATTATAGAAAACACTGTTTTCCATTTGGCAGTAAAAAAGTATACTGTACGAAAGAGCTGTCTTCCTGGATGACTGGAAAAAATGTAGGTGATTAATTAGAACCATTCTAGGAATGTTTTAATGTCTAATACAAACCAATTTCAGACCAGCCCAGTAGCACATAACACAGTTGAGTGTAAGACATGGAATATGCAACAGACAGCAGTTCCGGACAAACATTTCTAACTAGCCATAAATCCAATATGAGGCTAATTATGAAAAAAATAATAAACCCTAGAATCTTGGGAAAGGGGCTGGGAGAGACAGGGAACAGAGGATGGAAAATAGGGCGAGGAGAGGACAGTTAAGGAAGAGAGAGGAGGATATAAAGAAACAATATAACAAAAGTATGATGAGAGAAGGGAAACAGCAGGAGAAGACAGGGATTTAGGGTTTTAGAGGGGAGGGGTGGAGAGGGTATGAGAGGGGAGGATGGTGTAGTCCAGTTTTGTAGTGTGTAAATACAGCCAGGGAAGGCATGCATTCCAGAGTGACAGGCTGCAGCGTTGCCATGACGAATGGGTGTTCTGCATGGCGGAGACAGGCTGGGAGAGAAAGGGTGCCCTATACGCCCCCTCCTCTCTCACACTGATAAGGTATTCACCAAATATTTCTGCTGGCTGCACTGTGGGACTGAGAGAGAGATTATTGTACAATACATACAGCCATTTGGCAAAAGCAACAACAATAAAAAAAATAAATCAAAGTGAACAACAAAAGCCGGACACACACAAAAAAAAAAAGAAAAAGCAAAAAAAAAAAAAAAAAATCTAAGCATTTGAATGCAAACCTCTACAAAATGAACATATAATCTCACACTCACACCATCATCTTAGTACACTAGTATACTTAGTATGCTGTTAAATATCAATTCTCCTCCCTCCAAACTTCACACAGCCTCCACATGGCACCACCTATCCTGAAAAACCTGCATCCTACTATAGTACTCAAAGTCAGTAGAAACTCCTCATTTGACTAGAGATTTATACATTTCGATGAAGTTAACTGCTACCCCTGCCTCTACTTCTTTCTGCTAAGGAAAACAGCCAATTTAGCCTGTCCTAGCAAGATATTAACACTGCAGCCCGTTTTTCTTTGTTTTCTTGCTACAGTAAATGCTAGAAATAAACCGCAAACAGTGAAGACTACTCCAAGAGCAGCCACCAACGAACTAACAATGCTTAAAAGCAGACCAAGTTGAACACAGTCTTTAAAATAGTGGAATATTGTCTCTCTGACACCACATAAATTGATGCCATTGTCCACTGTGAGAATCGCAAGAGAGACAAAAACATTGACCAGTACAACCCCATGGAGTACTCTTCACTGCAAATCCCCTGCATACGTAGGTAAGGGCAGTTTATACAGATCCATCCATGCAGGCTGCACCTCTGCCCCCACCCCCAGACCTGCCCTCCAGGGAGTGTCAACCCTGTTGCTTAGCCTGTGTCTGTTGAGCACCTTGACTGACTGGCTTCCTCCAGAGTCTAGCGCAGGCCCCTCCTCTTCCCCTACACTAGTGGGTCCTGGCAGCAGCCTAGGAAACAGCTCCCCAGTGTCCATGACCCCACTGTCCCCTTCCTGCTGTACACTCCAGTCAAGGCACTTCTACACTGCTGCAGTATCTGGCCACCCACCCAGTGTGAGACCTCCATCTCTCCCAAAAAACTGAAACATTTCCTAAAGTTAGCATCACCCAGCAATGTGTTACAATTCCAATAAGCACTTTTTGGTTTCACTTTATTTATAAATGAGTTGGCTAGCCCCAGGCAATGGTCAGAAAAGGCCACTGGCAAATTACCACATTTGAATTATCGATGAGTGACACTCAAACACATAAATCCTACCCAACCTGGCCAGAGACATGGAGCTAGCTCTTTCATGTGCCTGTGTGTATTGCCTAGTGCACCCATGTAGATTGCACCAGACATCACAAAGTTCATGAGTTTCAATCACGTTGAAGAAAATACGACATGACATCATATTTGGCTCTGCATGATTCCTATGTAGATTACTGGTTGTACAATTAAAATGAATGTCACCCGATAAACAAGTACTCCTCTTTTGTACATTTCCCAAATCACATATGAGTGTTTGTTTAAAAGAAACAACAACAAAAAAACATTTTTTGCAGTAACTACCACAGGCACATCAACATTAATAAACACAATTACCATATTCTCAAACTTTTCCCTTACTTTAAGAAGCCTCCCTTTGACCACCTGTTCCACTTCATAAAGAGAAGGCTTAACGCACTTAGGAAATAAATTGGCTACTCCTGCACTAGTGGAACTATTTTGGCTGTGAATAAAAGACAGTGCCACTCCCTCTGCCTCTTTACAGCATTAGCTACATTTCAATTAAGTTCTTGTGAAAAACACGTCTATCTGCTTGATTTAAAGCAACTCGTTGAAACTAGCCCTCTTTAAACCCACTCATGAAAAACTAATTTTTAGGAAACAAATAAACTGCCCTTTTACAGCAAATTGGGCTTTATGACTGTAGCAGTTGTCTTTCATTGGAATTTCACATTGTGCACTATTTTCTTTAGTCTATAAATGACTACTTAGACACTCCCCCTCTGTTTGCTGCACTAGAAGCTTGGCTGACAGTAGGAAAACAATTCTATCAGGGTAAAACATAATTGGTCTGCACATTTTTCTTCCCTTAAGTCTCTGCTAAAAGCTTCCTCACCTGGGCAAGAGTGTATTCCTCATCTGCTTCCATTATACCTTGCGAATACTCATCAAACAAATCGCTTCCAGAGACTGAAGACGCCCTAATAGACGCATCATTGCTCTCAGATTGAAAAGGAGCCCTTTTGTTTTTACTCACCCTACTACCCCCTCTTTGTCTTTTCACTGCTGGCACTTTAAAAAGAGCATTGTTATTTCCAACTCACTCCAGTTATTTTGGTCCTCGGTTCACTCAGTCAGGGGCGCCATAAGAAGGGGGGTGGAGGGGGGAGTTAGGATGATTCCAAGGGCCCTGACTGACAGGGACCCACAGAAAATATTAGAACATAGGATTTTCTGGGGTGGAGGGGGCCCAATGTGAGCTCTTTTCATGGGGCCCAGAATCCCTGGTGGCGCCCTTGGACTCAGTCACTGCCTCCTCACTACCTGTATCAGCTGCTGATGCTGAGGGTGGCGGCTGATCCCTGCCCTCTTCCCCCGCCTCAGGAGACTTCGCCCAACTAGCTTCTTCAGAGCATTGCAATGTTGGTTCATTAACCAACTAGTGTTTTCTTTGTCTCTCTCGGCCTGATAACTAGTCTGGACAAATACATACCAAATGTCCCTCCTTCCCACAGTGAATGCACTTTATGGACTCAGTAGTTATGTGAACAGTATAATCAAAATTGTCAATCCGAAACACAAGCATAAGATTGAGTTCTAAACCCTTTTGCTAAATCATCAGCTCCTGTCTCCTAAAAGAGACGATATGCCTAATTCTGGGATCTTTAGAACAAATACTTATTTTTCTAAAATCCGAAACTATCTGCCCGTGGTGAGATAGCACTCTCGCCAGCGCTTCGTCTCTCAAAAATGGAGGGGCATTTGATATGATAACTTTCTTTGCTGGATTAACAGTGTGTGTGTGTGTGTGTGTGTGGTTTAGCATAATCCCCTGTTAAACCAACGTGTTAACCTTTTCCACCTGTATTTGTTGATTTAATACTTGCATAGCCCACTATGTCTCCAATTGCCAAGCCACTCTCCTTCACAGAGCAGACCACTGCAGGGGCAGCCCTCATCCCAGGCTGCCTAGTGAGCTGTTGTACTCGCTCCCTGACACAGCCAGTAAAAGGCGCTGGAGGATACCCAGTATCCCACCTAAACTAGTCTGCCATTAAACCAAGAAATCAAACTGGTGCAACAATAAAGAGGGGAAAAATTTTTTAAAAGAAAGAAAACTCTCTCAATCATGCAGGAAAGAATAGAAGAATAGAATCCAAAATCTGTGCCACTCACAGACTCGCTCCACACCACATTCTCACCCATTCTCCTAGCATGCACTACACCAAGCACCAAGAGACAGACAGAGAGAGGGAGGGAGAGAGAGATAAGCTAAGCTGAACAAATTGGACTCTGAGATCAGAACTATGCCACCATGCTGACTGGATCCAGTCATAAGCAATAAGGGGGGAGGCTTTTGGATGAAGTACAGTCCAATAATTTATATATACAGATATCTGCATACACACATGGACACACATCTCACACACACACACACACACCCATATGGCTGGCAGTGTTGGGTGAACTATCAATATATTGTATTTCTAAGCAGTCAGCTTGTATCTCTTAGCCAACAGTGCCCCCTAGTGCACAGGCAGAGGCACAACGTACTTACAATAAACACTGTGCTGTGTGTCGCTCACCAACAAGTGCGCCATGAGTGCAGGTTTGCTGTCTACATAGTGTCTCCTTTCTCAGTACCTTAAAATTTCAGTGTTTGTAAAATTGTAGGTATGCATCCCTATACACACAAATAGGTATGTTGGCTGTACATAGCAGAACACTGCACCATAATCTTAATTTATTTATTTAATTGTAATTAAAGAAGTGCAAACAATATTTATTGTTATTTTATATTATGGTATTCAGAACTGTAAGGTTCAGAGCAGTACTGTTTACAAGACAGTGGCAAACAACATACCCCACCCAACAAACTCAGAAACAAAACAGCACTGTGTAACTGGCAGAGAAACAAAACAAAACAACGTATTACACCTAAATGATGATTTGCTAAACATTAAACCTTTCATGTCCAAAGTAGCAAATTTGTATTTTACTTATTAAAAAAAAAGATTATTGCAGATGCTGACAAATATTGGGTTGACATCAGCAGCCATTAGCAGATGCCTTACTTCAGCTATATTAAACAGTTTGAAGATATTATCATAAAAATATATACAGTAAGTGCATGCATTAAATGCAGTAATTTGAATCTTGTCCTTGGTGAATTGCTGCTGTGTATTTTGTAAGCCATTTACCACTGAATTTGGGAAGAGGCAACATTAAATACCAACAACAGAACACAGGTTTTTAACTGTAGGATTTGACAAACTGTAAGACTGATATAAATAATTTTATAAATGTACTGAATCCATCCACATGAGAAAGTTAGCAGTGTCTTATTAGGCCTATGGTATCTCTAGCCAATATCCGAAAGCCAAATCAAAAATTAAGCAAAGTACGTAGCTTTCAAACGCAGCTCAATACCCAACCAAAAATATCAGCAGATTCTGACAAAAGAAGCATTTAACTCAATACTCAAATACTAATCCACCACACTCAAGAAAAGAGACAGGTGGGGGTGTCTTGTGGCGTAGCCTGTAGAGCACTGCCCACATGCTCATTCCGACTGCGCGACCTTTGTCGCACGTCTCTCCCTCTCTCTCTTCCCCTGTTCAACCTGTCTCTTTACACTGTCCTGTCCAATAAAAGCTGAAAAGCCCAAAAACATATTTAAAAAAAAGAATTAAAGAGACAGGTGATTTACTGTCAACAAGTCACTGATTACAAAGGAAGCAGGGAGGCTTTAGAAGAACTGCATGACTTCCACTGTAACAGTGAGAAAGCCGCTGAAAACTCTACAGTCAAAGAAGGTCTGGTCCCTCCCCTTCCTCTCACTCAGTCATTTGACAGTGAGGCTCACATGATTCTGGTCACATGACAGACAGTACTGGTCATATGACATATCATCTTTTATGTAGGGGTTTTCAGTGGAGAGACAGCAGTGCGAACCAGGAAGCCAGGAGATAAAATTGCAGCACAGAAACTGTGAACATATAAAGTAAGGGCATTTCCTGCATTTCTGTTTTTATATTACATATTTTGCTTTTGTGAGTTTTCTCACTTTGTATTTGTTAACAATATTTGGTTATATTAAAAAAATATTTGTCAATAACAGGGAAAAGCTAGCTAGCCAGCCTCAGACTGGAGATATATGTATAGAGATGAGCTGGTACAGTATGAAATGTTGTACTGGTGTAATAGCTTTTATGTAGTATGTATACGGAATGCAATTTAGCTTATATGGAGACTTTACACACACCCTTTCTGTCAATGTTCCTGTGTGAGTGTCTGCAAACTGTTTCCTCACTGTTGTGTCTGAAAAGAGTATTCAATAACTATGTTCACTGCTCCCATTCACTGCCTATACAGATTGTGTAGATTCACTGTCTACACATCCAGTCTCTTTCACCTCATGTTTGCTTGACTTCCTGCTTTTTCACCTCCTGTCGTCTCCACCACCTGTTCTGCTGGTTTTGAGCGGTCTATATTGTCATGTGATGTTCAGGTGATTGTTTGCCAATCATTTGACTATTTTATAGTCCCAACTGTTTTTGGTGGTGTGGCACTCTAACAGGTTAATGTTATAGTCCTTTGTGTACTCAGTTATGTGTGCTTTTTCTGATTAACATTTAGTCGGGTGACTGCTGAGATGTGCACCATGATATGAGCAGCCTTGTAGCTGAAGGACATGTAACAGTTTGGTGTTCTTCCCAGTGTTTTCTCCCCATTAGTTTCTATCAAGAATGGGCTTGCCAGGGGTTATTTTTGCATTGGCACTCACCACAGTCGCCACTGCTTTGGACAATGGTTTGATGAGGACCCCTCCTATGGGATGGTTGGCATGGGAACGATATCGCTGTGACATTGATTGTGACAATGACCCCAAGAACTGCATCAGGTAAAGCAGAGGGATGAGATGAAATTCCTGAATGTAATTATATTCAAGTAAAGCCAGACCAAGTAATTTTTATGTTTTGTACCGTAAATATTCAGACACCAATCAGATAAGTTAGAAGAATGCTAATAATTATGTGGAGTCTAACGTAATGTTAGACTCCACATAATTATTAGCATCAGTTTTTGTTGTTCAGATATACTGCTTATATGCATGTTTTTTTAAGTATTTGCACATGGAATGCTACCAATTCTACAAATTGGGATGTTTTCTTGAATGGTATTGGTGGGCAACACTCTTCCTGTATATGTATATGCTTCTGCAAAGTACCCTGGCTCAATTGTGCTGTGCAGTGCACACCAACACCCTTTCACTCGTATATTGGACCCCAGGGCTAAATATACGCTAAATTTTTTTTTTTTTTTTTTTGTTAAAATATATTTTTAAATGTTTTACTCTGTACTGCACTGACAATGCTCAGTGCTCTCTGCAGTGAGAGGTTATAATTGTGCTGTGCTCTTTGCAGTGAGGTGCTTTTCAGGGATATGGCTGACAGGTTGGCAGAGGATGGCTGGAGGGAGCTGGGGTACGATTATATCAATATTGACGACTGCTGGTCCTCCAGGAAGAGAGACGAACAGGGGCGGCTGCAGCCAGATCCCAAAAGGTACCCCCTCCTCATTATTATTATTATTATTATTATTATTATTATTAATACACTTTATTTTAATACTACTACAACAACTACTACTATTATTATTATTATTATTATTATTATTATTATTATTATTATTAATAACAATAATAATAATAGTAATAATAATAATATAGTGTCAACTGTATAGTAGCAACAACAATTCTTCATTTAAAAAAAAATTCAGTTATAATATTTGTATTCCAGTGATTACTTATCAGCTATTATTAATGTATTATAAATAGTATTATGAGTAGTTCACACAGTAGTAGCTCAAAGAAGTTCCATAAAACTACCTGTGCTGTTTGCATTATTACAATTATTAAGAGTCGTATGTAAGGGTTTTTTTTTTTTTTCGTGTGCCACATTTCATTCAGTCTTGCATACTGCACTTTATGAAATAAGAAAAATAAAACCACACACGGGGAACAGATATTGGCAAATAAGGAAATGAAAGTGTGAAATGCTGAATTGCAATTGGAAATAAAATACAAGGTAGCTTCTGTCTATTCTGCAATTTTGAGATCAAAAGGGAATTATTGCAATTTTTTAAAATGGATTTTTTATGAATCTGGTATGCTGTCTTTTCAGGATCTGAGAGATAAATATGTGTTACCTAGTTCCTCTTTCTTTATGTATCTGAGGATTCATTTAGCTCTTCATGTCACTGGAATTTATTTGCAATCCCCTCCACCTGAACACCCACTGAATACATTTTTCAACAGCACCCCTCCAAATAGAGGATTTGTTGCATTTATATACAACTTTTAAGCTCTTCCAGTCACAACGATATGGGACAGAGAATTGGGGAAGATGGGGCTTTTCCCACAATGGGATACTATTTGGCAAAATATCTTTTCATCTTCAAAAAATTAGCACACCAATTAATTCATTACAAACTGGTGCACCGAGTTTATGCAACTTCACTCAAGAGATCACAGATGAGGCTAGTGAAGGACCCTACATGTATTTTGGGAATGTCTTAAAATTGCACTTTGGAAATATGGAAAGATGTGTCCACTCTAAGTAAAATGCTGCGTGTTGATGTCCCACTCTCTCCTGAGGTAATGCTTCTGTCAGATGACTCTAAACTGTACTGAACCAGGAAATCCAGAAAAGCCTTGCTTGCCGGTCTTATTGCAGCTAAGAAGACTATACTGAAGGGCTGGATGGAGCCTCTGAAGTCTTGGTCTGTTAGTCTATGGTCAGATTGAGGGCAAACTAATTTAGTCCAGGGGTCAAATGAATGGCTAACTGAGTTATTCTAAGTTTAGAGTCTGGGTTATCTTAGTTGAAATTGACCTCATTCCAGGTTTCCAGGGGGAATTCCAAAACTGGCACGCTATGTTCATGACCGTGGATTGAAGTTGGGCATCTACGGAGACCTGGGGACTCACACCTGCATGGGCTACCCTGGTACCACACTGGACAAGATTGACACAGATGCACAGACTTTTGCGGACTGGGGCATCGACATGCTCAAACTGGATGGCTGCTACTCCAATGCCACAGAGCAGGAGAAGGGTAAGATAAAGGAGAAGGATGAGAAGGATAGTTGGAGGAGGGAGAGAAAGGAGAAGAGGGGAGAGGAAGAGAAGGGGGAGAGGAAAAGAAAAGTAGGATGGAGAGTGGGTTACCCTCAGGTTTCGAGTCAATACTCACTGCTCCACACTACCTCTCACACTAGTGTAGTTTATAACCCTCTGACTCAGCACTCTATTCACTGCAACACATGGTTCAGTGTCTTCTCCATCATACAGTTTGAAGTCTACACTACACATTACACAGTACACAAGGTTTCATCCTACATTTTAAATGCTGCGACCGGTCATTAACAAAACTGCATTACAAGAAAACATGCTTTGCTTTACTCTGCTGAAAGGAAAGCAAAATGAAGAGGGATGAAAGAACACACCCGTAAAAGTGACAGAGAGAGGGACAGGGAAAGGAAAAGAGAACGGGGGGGGGGGAAGAATAGGGGTGAAGTAGAGAAACAGGAGTTTTGGCCTGATTCAAGGACATTTGGTGCACTTCTTTATGTGTAATGCTTAGGTCAACATTTGACACTTGTATGTGCATCCCTCTCTTATAGGCTACCCGCTCATGTCAAAGGCTCTGAATGCCACAGGGCGTCCCATTGGCTATTCCTGCAGTTGGCCTGCCTACCAGGGTGGGCTTCCACCCAAGGTAAGTGTCACAGACAGAACGATCATAACTGCGACCTTGAGCAGCCAGATGGCCACAGTGTAAGCTGCTTGTAGAAAATTAAATGTCAAAATTCTTATCTAAGAAAAAAGCTGACCTGTGTGTTCTACAAATGGCTATTATAATCATTGTGGTGTTGTGATTGATTGAAGTGTGCTTACTTGAGTTGAAGTAGATAGAGATTAATGGGGGTTACTGATACTATACTGCACAAAAATGAAGATGAAGAGAAAAATATCCCAAGTTGGGAACACTATTGCATGGCTGTGTAAAGTTTCATCTGAATCCTGCAAATTTATGTGAGGAAAGAAGGTACACAAGGTAATGTTTGTGAGGAGATGGAGTCTGGTCATTGCAGTTATTTTGTGGGTAATCCTGAAAAGAGGCAAACCCTTAGTCCTGTATAGTTTTGGGGCATGCCAGTCAAGCATAACTTGGTGGATGGCATGCCTACCATCCCAATATCACATACTTTGATCAACTATATTACATGTTTTATACCATTCCATCATACCTCTCTTTTCTCATTCTATTTCTCCATCTCCACACACTCAGAAAGAAACACACTTTCTCTCACACGCACCTTGCTGTGACTTTCCCTCTCTCCCCAGGTGAACTACACACAGCTGGGCTCAATATGCAACCTGTGGCGTAACTATGGTGACATCCAGGACTCATGGGATAGCGTGCTGAACATTGTGGACTGGTTCTCCAACCATCAGGACATTCTACAGCCTGTCGCGGGCCCTGGCCGCTGGAATGACCCTGACATGGTCTGTCTGCATGACCTGCTTGCCTGCCTCTGATTCTCTCAGAGGCAGTGTGACCTTTTACCCGCATTACCTGTCTACTGCTCTCTGTTTCTGTACCTGTCCACCTGTCTGTCTCTGCATGACCAATTACCCGTCCAACCTGTTACACCAGTCTCTGATTCTGTCTGTCTGAATGACAAATTAACCTGTCCACCTGGTTCTGATTCTGTCATTTTGACTGTCATGATGGACATTTGGGCAGTTCTAAATGTGTATCTGTAAGGGTTGCCAACATAACCTTACTTGGAAGTGGGGCACATGTGTGGATACGGGGTGTTCAATTACATTTGTGGCAACCATTTCTGGTGCATTGAGTTCACAGGAGCACTCTGTACTGGTTTCGTTTTTTAAAGACATAGGGCAAACAGTGTTATGGGACAAATTATTTCTGGTTGAAATTAAGAACATCAAAAATAATAACATCCTGGTCTATCACCACTACATTTCTAAATTATCAGTCTCTGATTTCAGTTTATCTGTGCATAGTATAGAAAGTGAAAACCAATATCCCCTTGATTTATCATAGACAGGAAACATTAATTGAAATGTCATATTATGGCATTTCATTGTTCCTGGTTACAGCACTGGCACAAATTATGGAAACATGTATAATGACATTTAATGTGGTATTTCGCAACCATTTCTCATTTTGGAATAATAAATGTAATATGTAATAAATGTAATATCAACATAAAACAAATATGAAGAAATAATTAGCATTTGTGTTAAACAAATAATAATAATTACACCTGCCTATATGTATTAGTTCATACCTGCATAATTGAACAGTGATGTATCATACTGCTGTAAATTGTATCTGCTTTAACATACATTTCCTTGTCCAGTATTTTTCCACTACCACTTGTGGTCAAGAAGATAACTGTTTCATGCTAACGCTTGCTGATGTTTTTCTCGTTGGTCTCACTGACTATTGTTTTTCTTATCAGTTTCTCTGGCAGTGGCTCGTTTATCTGACCAGTCTCACTGATATGCTGTCATTCTCTCCCAGCTGCTCATTGGGGACTTTGGGCTCAGTGTGGACCAGTCTCGCTCTCAGATGGCTCTGTGGGCAATCATGGCCGCACCACTTTTCATGTCCAATGACCTTCGAACTCTGAACAGCGAAGCACGGACCATCCTACAAAACAAGGGCGTCATTGCCATCAACCAGGACAAAATGGGTGTCCAGGGCAGACGCATTCTGAAGGTGAACGGGAACACAAAACTGACAACATGAACTCCCCATAGAGTGAGCTGTTTACACAGAGGCTGCATTGAAATGATTAAATCTCTCTTCCACTTTCAATTTATTGCCCTCAACACAGGAAGTAAATATAAATGTAAAATAAGTTGTTCATAAAAAGTTTTTTAAGAAGTATTTCATTTCCAGTGAAAATGAGATGTGACACTACTGTATATACAAAGATTGTATTCACACAATAAAACCTTAAAGATTTAAAAAATAAAACACTGAAATTATTGTCATATTCATAACCTTTCTCATGAGTTTTATTGAGGAAGAGTCAGTGTTGCTTGCATGGTAACCTCACTATAACCTCTTTGTCTTTCTCTCTCCCTACCTCCCCACCTCTCTCTTTCTGTCTTCTCTCTCCTCATCTTTCTCTCTCTGCCTGTCTGTCTATATCTCGCTCCTTCTCTGAATTGGTTTATTTTTGTAGGAGAAGTATGGCATTGAGGTATACTGGCGCCCCCTGTCAAACGCAGCCAGCGCTCTGGTGTTCTTCAGTCGCCGGACTGACATGCCGTATCGATACACAACCTCCCTGGGGAAACTGAACTACACTGCCGCCAGCTACCAGGTGTCTGTCTCACCCGCCGCTCACTACCCTTCACTCACTCACAGTCTGAGCTGTTATTGCAGCCTGTTGCTGTTACATAAGCGTGTGACACATGGCCCTTGAGCACTAAAAACATGGGGATACTTTCACTTCAAAAAAGTCGCAACATATATACTCGCTGTAATGATGTCATTGTAAAATGATGGCCTTGGTTTTGACCCCCATTCATGTCAGAAAGATGGCAGCAGATTGTTGGGGAAATTCTGCGGTTTTGCTGGAACCAGGTGCTGTGTGAAAGGGGTCACAGCTGTAGATCGTCTTGTTGGACCTGAAAGATTCTAACGTTACCGGTTCATCTTTGGAACACTGCTTTGAGCTGGTTTTTCTCAGCAGAGGTATTGCCTCACTTTCTCACCTGGCCTGGGCTTTCCCTGGAAGCCCCGATTTACAGAAGGAAAGATAAAAGTAGCCCTCCAAATTAATTACTTTAGTAATATTGGAATCACTACCTATGCTAATGGCGGGCTTTATTCATTTATTCAAATGCAGTGCTTTATTCATTAAGGACTCTTATGTTGACACTACAAAACAAGAGTAGTGCATTTAAAAATATGGTAACAGTAATGTAATTAACCATTCTAATGAAAAAAGGATAGACAAATTATTAGACACCAAATTAGCCCAGCGCCAAATGGTTTCATTGACACACCTATTGTGTCGCCCAACCCATTCTGAAGCAAATGCCTACTGCTGATCAAGAAAAGAAAAAAGAATTCACCAGTGACAAAGTGATGCAAAGCTCTCGTGATTTCTGAAGTACCTCTTCTTGCATACCTACGACTTTTGAAATCGCTCATCCTCTTCACTTCTCCTTTCTCATTCCCCACACCATTCATCTCCTACTACTTTCTCCCTTCTCACCTGCCCCCTTCTTTTTTCATTTCTTCTACAGGTGTATGATGTGTTCTCAGAAAAGTTGATGCCAGGACTGAACGACACCACTGATTTCACCATCTCCATCAACCCCTCGGGAGTGGTCATGTGGTACATCATTCCTCCAGCGCTCCTGGGCCAGTCTCAGATGGGGGGTGGCGAGTACCCCAACTTCCGGCGGAAGTACAGAGTGTCGCAGCGAGGTGGTGTGGGACTGCCCTTTTCACTGTAGGGGCGGAGCTTGTTCTCCTGAGTGCTTGTGGAAAACCAGTCGGTCAATGTTTACAATCAGCCAATCGCTTGAACCATGTGGGTGCTGGAGCTTATGATCATAAGATGATTGTGTGCATGCTTTTAATGTTTATATTGAACTGAGGTACCACGGGTAACTGGACATCCACAGCAATGCAGTGATGAGGGGGGAATGGTGAAGAAGTAAATAATATCTCAGAATGCCTAGCTGACATATGAGCTGTGAGATGAAAGGTGCCCTTTTTTCTGCTAGCAGAAAATGCTAAAATTTCAGTTATAAAATTTCCGTATTACCGCCAGTTTTAACTTTTGATCTTAAAATGTTTTTTGTTTGTTTTTACTATGACAATCAAATTTGAGGGACGATTTAAATGATTAAAAGCTTTATTAAAATATGTGTGCTTGTGAGTGAGGCTTATTTACGTACACACATTCACATTCTCTCTCTCTCCCATAGGCTACCATAGGTTAGAACCTTAACCACTCCTAGGTGTGGCACTCATTATAACATTTATTTGACATTATATAAAAGGATCACTTTCAATTAGGTGTTAAGTAGTGCAAAGGTTGCAGGGGTCCACAATAAAGCTTGGGGAAGGTAAAGCCAAGGGTTAAACATGTAAAACTACTTGGTCACTTGCCCTATCAAACAAATGATGATTCAGGGTTAATTCACAGGTCTACAAATCTCTTTGGTGCTGCTACCCTGAATTGTGCTAGAGGAATAAGAAGGGGTCAGGGGTCATGCTACATATTGAGGCCACTAGCTCATTAGCTAGCTAACACTGGGACATTCATATGCAATAGAATTAGAACTTCTGTACAGTCTGAGACAGTTGTTAATCTCTCTAGCACAGTAGACTCTTGACCAATATGCCAAGAAAGTGCAGCATCACAAATGTACCAACATGTATAGCAGCAATTGAACAGTGGAGAAAAGCGGTCATATGAAACTTCATATGGCCCAATATCAAATTTTAAGCATAAGGCCAAATTAATAATGCATGATAAACTGGCATAGAGTGCAGGTGATGTTAATACTTTTAATTTCACTTCACATAAGTTAATTAGCATTAAAAATGATGCCGTCCTACTTGTGGACCAAATTAGCACACCCTGTCATGCATGTCACTATCTGTATCAACTCACTCCTATAACTCAGCTGATGTTAGTATGATGTTATTAAAACATAACTTTGCATGTTTCATTGTAGTTGGTAAATGGTAACATTAACTATGAATTTATGTTTTAACTGGCCCAGGGGCTATGGATGTGGATTTGCTCTTTTGCTAGCTAAAACTGGGACATTTACATGCATTGTCCCATTTAAATACATTGAACAAATGAACTTGGTGAATGGAAAGTTGTGGGCGGAGCTGCAGATTTCCAGCATAGTCAGGTAAGACAGCAGGAGGTGCTGGTGAAATGTATCAAACGCTGCAGAGTGGGTGAGCAGGAGAATGGAGCTGCTCACTGACTGAAATTAGGACCATCTCAGGTGACTGGCCTGCCCTGACTCTTGCAAGTCTGGGCAGTCATTTTGAGTGAGAAAAGGAAGTGGTGGTGAAAAACAGACAGAATGTTCAAGGGTTTTAGAGAGAAAAGGAAGAAGAGAGACAGTACAAATTGTGAAGTGTGCATTTTCATGACTACCACTGTCACCACAATTTATAATGTACAAATAGTTACATATTGTTTGTAGTAGATTCAATTCCAAAATGGAGTGCTCAGTCTAAGATGAATTTTCATAAAAAAATCTTAATCTAATGTTTTTTATAATGTTGTTAGAGAGGGTTTTAAAATTTTTTTCACTTCATTTTACAAGTAAATGTCAGGAGTGAAGGTCTGCAGCATGGGAGAGCCAGAGCAGTAATTTATTCTTCTTCTCTGGTATTTATCAGCAGGATTTACCTATATTATGCATATCACCACCCACTGGATCACTGACATCTGAATTTATATCCTTAACTATGGTGAAAGGAACCTTGCTATTAAATCCTGTAATATAGTCCTGCATCTTTAAGGAATTCCATCAGACAGTTCAGCTGAATGCCACTTATCCCTGAGTGCCCTAATACACTGAAAAGAGAAAAATGAGCACAGCCCCCATTCACTAATTCTCTCCTCCATCTGCCTCTCTCTGTCGCATAATTCAGGCATTCAAACAGCACATGTTCTACTGTTTCAGCCACATGACACGCAAAACAGTCGCTCATCGCATGTCCGCCAGGGTTCGAATTACGGGAGGGATTGGGGGGGTCTGACCCCCCTAATTAAGTCTTGGACCCCCCCAAAAGAGGTAAAAACAACAGGTCGGGGGATAAACATTTATATATCCTTCTTACCTGTAATCGTAAATATTACAATATATTTCCCATCAGTGGCGTCACTAGACACCAACCCTAGTGATGCCACTTATGGGAAATATATTGTAATATTTACAATTACAGTTAAGAAGGATATATAAATGTTTTGACACCCCCGTCCTGTTGTTTTTACCTCTTTTGGGGGGGGGGGGGGGGGGTCCAAGTCTTAATTAGGGGGGTCAGACCCCCCAATCCCCCCCATAATTTGAACCCTGATGTCCGCTGACCCTAAACCACCGAGAATGATTAAGCCATGTGTGCCCCGATGAAGTCTAGCCACCACTACTCCATCCCGTATACTATCCCTCACATTACTTACACTGCCCACTGTCTATTGTCTCCGGCATAGATGTCTCCTTTTACAGACACCATCCTACAAGGCCAGCTACTGTGATTGTACGGCCTGCTGGAGCAACATCTTCATCTCTGACCTCCCCAATTTCACAGACATTGTAAGCTCATCCCTCCTAATAGAATGCTTTGCCAGTACATCAGCCCTATGATTCCACCGCACCCCAACATGAGTAGGCATCCATAAAACAGAGCAATCCCTGCTAGTTTAAAGCCCTATTCGCACGTGACTAGTATTACCTGGGGACCTCATGCGATTTAGAAATTACTCCCCCCACGTCTGTGTTTCGTGCGGCATATTCGCACAGGATAAGCGAAGTCTGTATTTTCCTCTAATTTACTCATAGACGCCGCATTGACTGCTTCGGCCCGTTGCTGCGATACGTCAACGTCGCCGTCATATTGGACCAGGCAAGACTGGCCTGAAAACAAATAGAAGTGAACGGGGGAGCTGCGATTTTTCTGGATAAAAAGCACTATAACGTTTATATTTCTCAACCGATTTCAATGAGTCGTTTTTATATTCAAGGTTTTATGATCTACGTGGAGTACAAAACAAAGTTTTATCTCCAGTTACTTAGAATCTCGATAGTTAGGCTATAATCGCTGCTAGACGCTCAAGAGAGAAGTGTGTAGGTAGGTAACAAGCAAAGCTAGCCTTACAATCAAGGTTGTTTGATGCTTACAATCCTATTCAAGTTAGCTAGCAATGCATTTATTACTTTCTAGCCAGCTTGCCAGGTTAAAATTAACTGTGGCAATTCCTTATGACAATGAATTATTTTCTACAACGTAAGTAATTCAGTTCATATAAACCTAACATTGATACACACTCCTCTCTTGAACATCTAGCAGCGATTTATGGATTGGCCAACCAGCGCGCTTTGAAATGCAAAAGCATATTACGAGACTGAGCAAATCGTCTCCATACACACAGGGATAGCGAGCTGATTGAACACTTTTGTTTCGGCAGGGTTTAGTTGTTTGAATTAATCAATGAGCTCTCACCTAAATTAGAGCAAGTCTCTGATCGGACCGGTGCGCTGTCGCCGGCATCGCAGTTGCTAATTGCACTAGCCTCAGATTTTATGCCAATGGTGCTTTTCAGAATACTTTTATGGCATATGATTAATGTCAACAAATAAAGCAATAGTGGTATTGTTGTCTAGCAACACACACTGCCTAGCAACATTTACATGATAGAATGTATCAACATGAACACACATAGTCTACGCTGGACTAGCTGCGCCAAGTCATATTTTTAGATGGTGCAACAGGTGTAAATATTGAACAGAACATTGGACGTAGCTACGACCGATTTAACAGTTCAGACCACCAGCTGGTGCAAAGTCTGGGTACTAGCCTAAGTGTAATCAAGTAGTAGTCCAGGAATTCACCCCTGACATGAACTTTTCCATTTCAAACAAGCATAAATTTACTTGCAGCAGGTAGATTCGTTATCTTATTTCTTCACGTTGAACCCTGGGTTATAAAAGGCACATGTAAGGGGTTATAAAACGGGTTATAAAATATAATTGCAAAGGAATGTGTTCCATATAATAAAAAAAAACATTGTTCTGACCTGCTTCAATGTACATGCCCAGACTTTCAGTTACATTTAGCACCTCCCTTTGCTGCTATGTGTCTGTTTACAGGAAGGGCATACAGTAAGTACTACAGAGTAATCTCTAGGCTGCACCATCTCTTTTGTGACCAACACAGGCATCACATGCAACAAAAAAAGGATTGTGGGATATTACTTAGCTTGTGTGTTTGATTCTCCCATTTACCTTCTCGCCAATTCGCTTGTTCACCCATTTGTTTTCTCACCTGCTGACCTTCTCACTTTCTCACCTTCTCCCACAATTAGTTTCTCATCTTTTGACCTTCTCACACATTCACCTTCTCATTCATTCACTTACATGTACTCATCCATTCACTCACACTTAGTTCTCATTCATCTGTAACCTGAACTATCATGTCTCATTAAGAATGGGCTGTGTTTCCAGTTTAACACATTGAACTTTAACACAATCCTTATGGACTTTAGCCTGGGGCAAAGGTAGTGTTGTGTACATTATAGTCATTTGTGTGAGGGATGGAGGCACTTCTCAGTTCAGGTTTGCATGTTGAACGAGGCACAGTAGCAGCCTTGATCCAGTGGTTTGGCATTGTGGATAGGATATGATACAGATTAATCCAGGCCAGAACTCCATCACTTGGGAGTCACATTGATTATATTTTTGGGTTAACAGCTTGCATACCCCCTTCTTCCAGATAAGTGTGTGAAATAGGCCACATACTTTGTGTGAGGAGGGATAGATTGTGTTTGTGTTGCTAGAGTAGGGTGAATGCTGTTTGTAACTGAAGCGAGCTGTAACTCTGTGTGTGTGTAGTTGTAGTTGTGTAGTGGGAATGTGGTGGATATGGCATGCGTGTGTCTGTGTGTATGGTTGTGTGTTCAGAGGTACAGTAAGTGTCTGCGAGTAGTGAGGTGGATACTGTGTGTAGTCAATGAAAGGCAAAAACAGGTGTGTGCAACAGGTGGGTTGGATACTGTCTGTGTGTTTGCGTGTACTGGGAGTGGATTCTAGGTGTGCAGTGGTAGTGGGTGTGGTTAAGATCTGTTTCCAGGTTGTTCGAGTAAAGAAAGTAAAGAGGAAAAAATAAAGACACATTGGCAATGTTTCCGTAACCTGGAATTAATGCAATGTATTTGGTTTTCTGTAGCTTGACTAACAGAAAGGAACACTGTGCACATGCAAATGAGTGGCCTTTGTAAAACCGCAAGACCTTTTTTATCATGAAAGAATATGCAATTAAATTCTCTGCTCTAAATATGCACTAAGGCAAATTGATAGGCAACTTGCTCTATTTTTTCTCTGAGTTAAATGATCAGTTTTGAAGCAATTCTCTTGGTGGCAGATTTGCCCTCTAAAGAACCATTTTAATGTACATTGGTGCTCAACAGTAAGTCTGCTGCTGCACTGCCATGGAGACTTCTTATAAAACTACTGTCTTGCTTGTTGTCTGAGAATGCACACACTTTTCCCTTGGAATGTTCCACTATACCTGGGTGCATTCTGTCTTCAAAAATTGTGAAATGTTCTGCTGGTCATTCATGTACACACATTCAAAGCAGGAGTGTGTCCCTATTATTTTCACCACTAGGGGGCAAAGAAGACCTTGGGAATTCTTTCTGACCTGCCCCAAAAGCTTTGATTCATGACACTTTGCTATGAAGAATTGCTTGGCAGTCAGGACTGACTTTCAAAGCTTTTAAAAAGTACATTAAATATTCATAATAATTTAGTTTTCAAATAATAAATCTGAGAGTTTTTCCCATCAGAAATATGAACTTGTCTTAGTCCCTTTTTGCTTCCCCATAAAATCAAAGCTCAAAATCATAACTATCTGTCACCTCTGACCTCTCTGACCATTAACATGCGCAGAAAACTCCATCCCACTTTAGGTATTCATACTTGTTCTACTATTGCCCAAATACTAGTTGACAGCCCAATATAATAATAATGCTGAACTGGGTTTTAAATAATTATAATATTTAACAAAACAATTTAGTGTATTTTACTAAAATGATATATTACAAACTACTGCAAATTCTATTTTGGAAATAAGTTGGTGTACTTAAGTTACATGTAATTAGGATGAAACTTAAAAAAATAAAATGCCGGTTTCTTTAGCCTAACTTAGCAGTAAACTGAAGTTTGCTGAGTTTGCATCACCATCCAAAACATAAAGGGGCATATCCCAAAATGTACAACATGTAATATGTGTAACTGCATCATCGTGCATGCATCTGTTGCATGAGCTTGCTTCCATTTATTGTGTGAGCATGTATTTATTTGTTTGTGCATGATTTTGTGTGCATGTGTTCCTTTATGTGTGTGAAAAAACGTGTGTGCATTTGTTTGCGTATGTGTAGACGTGCACGCATGTTTGTGTACATGTACAGTTAAATGCAAATGTTGCCTTTTTTGTTTGTTTTTACTCTGTACTCCAGCCCATTGGATTTGAAATAAGACAATGACTATGAGGTGCAGACTGACAGCTTTAATTTGGGTTTATTTACATGCACATTACATGAATCGTGTAGGAATTAGAGCCCTTTTTACACAGAGCCCCCCATTTTAGGGAAGCAAAAGTAATGGGCCAACTGGCTGCTCAGCTGCTTCTTGGCCAGCAGTGTGTGCATCAATAGTTCATGCTCAAGAAAGCTAACAAAAGGTCTAGAGTTGATTTAACTGTATGGCTGTGTGCGCTTCAAACAGTACTCTTTTGCCTGTTTCAGCCTTGCTGACCTTGATTGTATTCTAAGGTGCACAAAGGCATGACTGTTACTTTTAATCAGGGTCACATGAGTTTGAAGACAAACAAGAAGATTTTTGCAATGTTCCCTGTACCTATAAAGACCAACTGCCTGGTGATTGGAGGAGCAAAGGAATTTTACTCTGATACTGGTAGCATGGCCTGGCTTCATTCATGAGTAGGCACTCCTGTGTGGACTCACACTATCTCAGTACACAAGTGATATGCGCAGGAACTGTTCTGATCTCTGGATGTGCCAGAGATGAGTTTTCCTTTCTAAATGGGTTTATAGATTTTGATGTTGCAGACGTGACAAATCGATTATTTTAACAGATAATTTGTGTTGAAGCACATATGAGCACACACACACACACATGCACTCACATGCACAATATATTGGGTCACTCGAGGCCAGATGCACAAACCGTGGGAAATGGGTTTTGGGTTTCTGTGTGTCACAGATATCCATTGGACTGAACAGACATCTCTCATTGTCAAGGTCTTTGGTCTGGAGAAAAGAGAGAAGGAGCTAAAGAGAGGCTAGTATGGAGGAGTGCATTCCTGCCAGGCTTCACGTACACCCACAGCTGTGGTGAGCACTTGTCGCTCTCCCGATTCTGAGTCATAGTGCCTAAACTCTGCAAACAAACACACACTCAACCATTCATGCACAAGTAAAATTACGCACACTGCCTTCTGTCAGAAACTTCTGGAAAATCCATCCAGAAAATATTGGAAAAAATGCATTGTCTGTCAAGTCAACTGGATTTACAAAATTTTATTTGATGTAAAAAAAATGTGTATGAGGTATGACGTGCACTGTATTGATTATTAGTTTTCTGGGACCCTATTTTGACACAGATTTCTTTGTTCATTTCGGACAGGCAGAGTAGAGCTTAAAGACCTTTGTATTGTTATCTCATTTTTTGTGGTGTTGTGTGACCTTTGTGTAGCTGTCTTAGTGTGACCTGGGACTA
Organism: Anguilla anguilla; assembly: GCF_013347855.1. Classification (NCBI taxonomy): domain Eukaryota; kingdom Metazoa; phylum Chordata; class Actinopteri; order Anguilliformes; family Anguillidae; genus Anguilla; species Anguilla anguilla. The sequence goes on along the minus strand of NC_049206.1, from coordinate 27,614,950 downwards.
AGCAGAATACTGATTACCGGCTCAAGCTTGTTCTGATCCAAAACTTCCCGTGGAGGATTAACCTAGGTGACCTTGTTGGCCTGTTCTAATCCTTGCATCATTGTGACAAACTGCCCCTAATACCCCAGAACCAGAACTTGCGAGACTATTGTCAGGGGCAGGATGGAGAGAGATCTAGAGGGCCAAGGGTCACAGACACCATCAGAATTCAGCTCAAAGTGACCATGAATCCCACGCTCAACCAACAGTGAGCACAAGGTGTGGGCAGAATTTTTTAGACTCTCCCAACACTCAGAAACTGTGTTTTTCCTGTCATGTCTTCTCATCAACCTCCAGTTACAGTTTGGTAATTGGAGGTTCTGAAGCCATATTATAGTACACACTGTCCATTGTGTTTGGTCATGAGCCTTAATGAATTTCCATAAATTGGAATGAATCACTTTAAAGGGGACGCAAATTTTAATATGAAGAGACTGGCGCTGAGTATCTAGTGAGTCAAAAGTACCTGCGGTGTGAGGATGTGGCTGGCAGAGATTGACTATCTGAGGTCACTTCCTGTTAGGCAGAGTTTGTGGCCTGTCCAAGCTAGCTCACCCATCTGATCAGCTAATCTAAAAACCAGGAATCCTTTCTGCTGAAATTATGCTTTTTGATAGAGTGGCCTTATGACTAACTAACCCCAGTGGCCTGTTATGTAACCAGATGTTTCATTAAACAAGACTGTGCAATTGTAAACATTCACCCACAGATCAGATTTGTCTTTAAGGTATGGTTCACAGCCACTAACCAATGAAGTACTAGAAACTGTTACAAACTTTATGTTTTTTTTTCTTTAATATGACTATATATATTTCTTAACATGTTTGCAAGCCATAACTATTTGTCCATAATGTAGTCCATGAGTATTTGAACAGTGACACATTCTTTTTTTGTTTTGGAAAGCACATTGGGTTTGAAATTAATTTAAAAAAAATATATAAGGTGAAAGTGCAGACTGTCAGCTTAATTTGATGGTATTTACAAAGGGGATCAAAAGAAATTGGACAATTGGTAACTCAGCTGTTTCTTGGCCAGCTGTTACATTTTAGAGGGTATACACTTCTCAATCTTCAAAAATTGTTTTTGTAATCAATCAAACAAATATAAATGCATTGTTGACTATTATGTTTTGCCCCCTGAAAACCATAGTGCCTTTTACCAATAATCATTTTCCACAGATGTCTTTTATCTCCTCATCTGCACTGAGTGCATAATCATGCGCATAAATGCATAACTGAGTTTCTGTGATCGTCCAGTAGTGGTCGCTGTTGACTCGGTGTGACGCCTGCTCTCCGGAATATTCCTAGCTCTGAGCTGCATGGCGTACATGGCGGGCTGCACGTTGCCACGGCTTTAAGTCCCAGGGTGGCAGGGTGCCAGAGTGTCAGCTGCCTCAAGCCTGGAGAGACCAGGTCAGCGCCGGAGCTGTCTGCCAAATGCGCTGACACACAGAGCGTGCCTGCGGAGCACTCTCTTTTCCCTTCCCTCCCGTGACACAGCCTTCTTCTGCATAGTTCCCCTGTCAGACAGCTTTTTTAAACACTTCCTGCTTGTATGTGTGCACGTGCACATGTGTCTGTTTCTACTGCTTTTATAACCATTGTTCCAATATAATGACAACTCTGATGTATAGACATGCCCGGATGCTCCTGAAAGATTTTTATGGAAAGTTCCTGTATCATTACACAGCTATTATAAGAGTTCCCACACAGTAAGCAGAAAAAAACACACTTTCTGCCCATTCTAACAATTCTTACTTGTAGTTTGACAGCTGTTACACACAGCAAATACAAACTTAGTTGCTGCACATCATTCCACAATTCTTACACAAACGTTCTTAGTTCTTAGGCAAGACTCTGATGGACAATTTCAGTATTACTCTTCATTTAAAAAAAAGCTTAATTTCCCAAAAAAAGAGACCATGTGTCTGGTAAGAAGTTGCACAGGCTATGACCTCATCCCTAGAAAAGCCTTTTCTCTCTCTGCTGTGGTAGACCTGTTCACTGCAGCAGGATTTTTTTAAGGGGCTCAAATGAGATGTGACGGCTTTAAACTGGGGCTTCAGATCAGGAGGGAGTGTAACGCCAGCAGAAACCAAGAGTCTTGTTTCACAACCTGGCAAGAAGTGATTCACAGTCATTCAGTGAGTCTGTGGGATTAAAGGGAGTCGGCCAAAGTAAACCTGGAAAGCAATAATGACAGAATGCGAGTATCTGAACTGGAGAGTACATCTTGGGTCAGCATGGTGTAGACTGTCCTTCTACACACTACCTCAGCATCACAGAAACATGAAAGGATTTCCTTTCATCCATTCATTCAGAATGTGCCAACAGACTGCTGTTTGGTTTCACAATTTTTGATTGGTTCCAGTTCCCAAACATTTCATAATTATGGTATAAAAATAGTTCAGTTGAACAATAAATAGCGTAAAATATTTTGTTGTAACAGTCAAGGAATTCTAAAAATATGTAGTACTGAACAGCTTGTTGGCTCACCCTGTTAAGGCGCTGTTCTAGAATGTGGCAGGGCCCAGCTGTCAGGTATTGAATCTGGACTGTGCCAGTACCAACTCCAGCTGGCAGCTCCAGCAGCTCCAGATTTCAGATGGCTGGGATGACAGCATTTCATCACACACCTGCAACTCCCATTGGTTGATTGGGCACTTGCTGTTGTGCTGCATATTAAGTGTCTTCCTGTGACTTACATCTGTACTGGCCAGACTTGCAAACTGTGGCTTACATCACATGATTCAGAGGAGAGCAGATGCTTTTCTTGCTCATCCAAATTAACAATGGAGGTTTCGATGAGCACAGTAGAATGAGCATTATTTGGAAATCCAATTTGGGGAGAACTGGGGGCAAAATATCCATGAAAAATGCAAGCAGGAGCTTATTTATAATAGCAACATAGCTACCCAGTTATAGCTTCTGAGTTTGATGTGTATGAATCCAGTTACATCTCAGCTAGATGCACCTCCCATTCCTGAGTTATTTACTAGCATGATGGAAAATGTTGCTAAGTCATTCAATGACTAAAGCCAAAGACAACATGTCCATCTGTGTAACAAAACACACCCTAACTACCTTACATTTAAAGTGCTTAACTACAGTAAGTCTTCTAATAGCTGCACCATTACATGCCCACTGACCATGAATAGACCCTAAGGCATGGAATTTGTTCAAAACAATCTGATCAGTTAGATGAAAGAAAAGGGAAATCACTGATCAGACATCAAACAAACATCAGTCTAGACCAGGATATAGCTGAAGATACAGATCTTAAAATGAAGGGACAGGCATTTAGGTTTGGAGTTGGGGTGTGGGGGGATAGGGGATTAGGTGTGGAGGTCAGAGGTCTGTGTAAAAAATAGGGGTCAGGGTGTATCAGGATAAGGGTCTGTGTATGGGATAGGGGTCTGGGTACTAGCCATAAGGGTCTGGGTTGGGGAGGATAGGCCTGCAGGTGTAAGGAATCTGAGTCTGGGTGTACAGGGTCCAGGGTCTGTGCTGGGGGAAATGGGTCTGGAAGGGGATAGAAATTGAAGTCAAAGAGGATAGTTGTCCAGGTATAAGAGAAGGGTTCTGGTTGTATGGGATACAGGGGACTGTGTGTTTAGAGATGGAGTTTGGTTATAGATGGGGGTCTGAATGTGAGGGGACAAGCGACTGGGTGTAGTGGACAAGGATCCGAGTGCTCTATTTAGGGGAGAGGGGGTGTGTGGGGACACAAGGCCCGTTGCTGGAGATTAGCCAATGGCAAGTAAGGCACTACGTGCAGAACTGCAGCAGAGAGCCTCTTGCTGGCTGCACAGCCACGCACCGGCTTAATGTTGCACTTGTTTCAGAAACACAAAAAGACAATTGCTTCCTTGTTGTCGATTCGATCATGCCTTTCCCAATGATCAATGGTAGCAGAAAGGCTTGAAACCTCCCCCTCAGCTGCTGCCAGGACTGAGACTGAGTGAGTCAGTGAGAGAGAGCCAAGTTCTGGTACCAGACCAGCTCACTGTGCTGACTAGCAACTGCATGCCAATAGCGGGCATTAGAGTGCATCCTAATGTAACGTATCTTTCAGTCAATATAGTATTACTTCCATTTTTATCATTCATTAAATTAAATTAATATAATCACAAAGGAAATTACCCTGGTGACTACATAAATTACAGCTCCACAATCAGCAGAAATCCAAGTTCAAATTCCAAGTTTCTTTCCCTCTGTACAGCTTGACAGCTCAATTTCACCTCAGCGTTAGCTATCTACCTCTCTGTGCCACTGTGAGTTCTGGCCCATGACCAGCATGCAAATCTCACATATGAAAGATCACTACTATGGCTTGTACTATAGCACTAGTGCACATCAGCATCCCATTGTGAAATAACTGCTCTTGAATCAAATATCAAAATTATATTTCCAAATTTATATTTCATAGTTTGTACTTTAATCTATGCCCAGGAATTTATATTTCCACCTCTGCTTTCCATTCCTTGAAATTTAGGCAAGGTATTAAGTGTAACTGAGAGTGGTTTGCCCGGATGAAATGCAAGGGTGAAAGGAGATACCTCTGTCAAGGCCTCCTGAACAGAGGAAAATACAGTCATCATGTATCATACATAGTCCAAATGATTGTTTCAGGAGAGGTACTGCATACAAAAGGTGAATCCATATGCTAGAACTATCCACATTATATAAATACTCCCAGTCTATTAAATTCTTAGCATCTAAATAAATAACTATTTAGTTGAAGTTTAAAGTCTGTTTTGAAATAATGTATAACAACATGTAAATGTTAAAAATGGAGTAGCACGCCTCAATGAAGCCTGTTTGCTCCTGTAATATATTAGAGAGGAAAATCTCCAATTGATCCACTAATGCTTTAAGTAAAATTTTAACATCCACATTATGAAGAGAGATGGGGCAAAACAAGCTGCAACCCTAATTAAGGAGCAAAGAGATTGATGCCTGAGTTAATGTAACAGGTAGGGTACTGCATTCAGCTGACACGATATACTATGTTTGCAGGAAATGCATCTGGGCCTAGGGATTTATTACTTGCGATGAGTTTATTCATTTTCAAAATTTCTTCTAATCTCAACGTTGAATGGAATTCACCAACAGCTACTGAATTGACACTTGGGATTTCCATCAAGGAAGTCCATCGTATTTGAAGTATTGACACAAAATTCTGATTTGTAACAACAGGAATAAAAACATAATAGGCTAAATTAATAGCGGCCAAGTAGAAAAGCAAACTATTCATGTCACATTTCTGGAATGAAGATGACTTCCAACAATTCATATCCATAACAGATTTGAATTATTGCATTTTGACATCACTTTCAAAGCTACAAATATTTCACAGGTTTGAATGACATTTCTGATGTGATCATACCTCAGAGATTCATAACACTGAATACATAATATAATAAAGTTACTGTATCCATAAAACATTATGTAATTATGTTGCACAAATATAATTATGTTGCTACCATCCTCTTCTCATAGCACCCTTGGTTTTCAGTTGCAGCTTTACTCAGCTCTACTACCCTTAAATCTCTGCCATCAGTCATGATCATTTGATGTCACGGAGAACTCTGATTAATGAAGCCAAGCACAATCACATTCCAGCCCTTCCACTTTCCAAAGTGGCCTGTGGAAACAGTGTAAAAAAGGTCCAGAGGTTATCAAAAGAGCTTAATCAGCATGAAGATCTTTCAATTCAATTACGTTTGCAATGTCAGCTACCTGGCTGCGGGTCTATTATTTCACAGAGTAGCAATTTAATGCTAGAAAATAAGACTCCCATTAATTTCTCAGCTCATATAGGCTAGCTCGCTATCCACCAGTTGGACAATCCAACTATTCAGTATAATTTTGATTTTTTTTCCAAGATACAGACTGCAGTTGGATGACTACAGACTGATATCCTTAGTCTGGGTGACACCTTGTATTTTTCACTAAACTACTCCTAATTGTGCTCCCTAGAAAATATTTGTACTTTTACACAAACGTTGTGTGGGATAGCCAACAATGTACAAATACACTCAAGCTACAAGTAGGATTTGTGAAATTACAACTTTCCAGCAGGCATACCACCATGTCCTGATGAACCGCTAAGCAAGTATGGGCTTAGTTAGTACTGGCAAAACGAGTTGCTGCAGGAAACGGTGCTGTGGGCCAATAGGAGGTTGTCCCTCTGGTAAAAATGCCCAAGTGCCGTGATAGAAAGGCTACAATCATTTGAGACTAGTATATTGCTCCGTAGCAGCTCTAGTTTTGCACCATTCCATTCCCACAGGAGACAAATGGAGACTTTAATGAGATTTAACTGAGATAAAAGCTCTCTATTTGAAATCTTAAATCTCACATATGACCCCTTTTGCTTATTGTCTCTTCTTTGTCTACTGTTATTTCTCTTTGTGAATTTTAGGAGAAACATGAAGCCAAAATGAGACTGAAATCAGAATTACAATTTTGTCTCCTGAGCCATAGAAGAGTAAACTTTGAGTAGTAAAATTTTCCTCTGGGTGATAGTGTTTGTTATGTAACCATAGTGATTTTGTTGGAAGCCAGGCTGTATTGGTTAGCTTGTAACAGTACCTGTACATAGAAAATCGTACAGAAAAAGTAGTGCCACTCTTTTAACCTGAGAGCTATCTCCAAACACTTAATGCATCTAAAAATTAACTTCTGGTAAACAACCGTTTGGTTAATGAATGATTTCCAAATATTTCCGATTAAAATAAAATGGTTCTAAATCTGTGGCGTGCTTCTTTTTTCTGTTAAACACTTTGGACACCTGCAGAACACCAAAACATATTGCTGTCATGGAATGTTTCTTCTTATAGACAAGGATGTCTCCTCTATTTAAAGTCTGACTCACTGTTTGTTCTTTCCATCTGGCTTGGATCACAAAGATCTGGCCTCTCTGTGACCCTCCTGACCAGCATCGACAGACTACCAGGCTTTTCTCAGTTTCTAACAGTAACTTGCTTTCTAACAAACATTTGCTTCAAGTGCTCCCTAGCTGACCTAAGATAAGCAAATGAACAAAAATGGGTGTAAAAACTGACATTACTCTAAAAAAATAACAAAGAAACAAACTTAATTTTGTTAATGTCTGCCACAAATGACAAATTAGAAAACTGTCAAGAGATATCAAATGCAAATTAGCAGCCAAGTTACAACCCAATTAGCTCTGATTAATTGATCACGGATGAAACTGAAGTCAGGAGACTGACCATACAGTCCTAATGAGTGATTGACCAGGAGCTAGGCTGAGGATGTTGACAAATGAACTGAGGCAGTTTCACAGGTGTAGCCAACAGACACAAGAATTTTATCAAGCTTTGAAATGCATTCAAAGCTCGTCACAGACCCCATTGTATTCAATTAATGTTACATTCAGTGATGTGAAAAAGTACACCCTTTCAATTTTAGGATTTTACATATTAGGACGTAACTAACCCTCATTTAGTCCTCACTTAGTCCTAACAGTAGATACATCAAACCTCATGTGACTCATATCACACACACATTTTACCTTGTCATTATTTATTCAACCAAAAATAACATGCAGAAGTCACGCAAAGTAAGTGCACCCTTACTACTTTCAAATCATTTAAGAAGGTACTTAGAACCAGGCTGCTAATTGAGTGCACATGATTATTTGATCATGAGGAAGTGCTATCACCCATATATAAAAGCAGACCCTTTGACAATTTGGTCTTGAGCATTCAGGTTTGTGTTAACACAGCATGTCAAGTACAAAATATACTTGTGATGACTTCAGAGAAGCAAATTGTGTTGCTCATCAGATGGGGAATGGTTATAAATGTATTTGCAAACAATATGAAGTCCATCATTCCATGGTGAGAAAGATTATTTTCCAATGGAGAACATTCAAGACAGTTGGCTGTCTACTTAGAAGTGGGCATCTCAGCAAATTCACCCCAAGATCAGACCGTATGATGCTCCAGGGAATCTGCAAAAAACCCTTAAGCTACATCCTGGGAACTACAGGCCTCTGTCAGCATGGTAAATGTTAAGAGGTCATGACTCCACCATTAGGAAAACACTGAACAAGTATGGCTTGCATGGAAGGATAGCCAGGAGAAAACCCCTTCTCTCCAAAAAGAGCATTGCAGCTTGGCTTGGGTTTATAAAATTGCAATAAAGCACACGACTACGGTAACACTCTTCTCTGGGCATACAAGATCAACATGGAGTAGTTTGAATGCTATGCACAATGCCATGTTTGTCAAAAAAATGAACAGTGCACATCACCACAAGAACCTCATGTCAAACCATCCAGTATGGCAGTTGAGGGCTGTTTTGTAGCCACAGGACTAGGACGCCTCATTCATTTGGTCCACCATGAATTCCTTCTATAACAGCATATTCTAGAGGAAAATTATTATATCTATCCTACAGGTGAAGCTCGGCTTAAAATAGATCATACAACAGTACAATGATTCCAAGCACACCAGTAAATCTACAACTGAAAGCCTGAAAAATAAAACGGTTTTGTAAAGGCTAAGTCAAAGGCCAAGATGTTGTGGTGGGACCCTATGATAGTGAATGCCCTCAATCATCAATGAGCTGACGCAGTTTTGAAAGGATGAGTTGGCCAGAATTCCTTTGATGTGATGTAAGAGATTGACTGAAACACACCCGTAATTACTTTTTCACAGAAGATTTCTGTATGTTAGCTTATTTTTGGTTGAAAAAGTAAAATCTGTTGTGTTATTTGTCACAAGGTTAGCTGTATCTACTGTTAAGACTTGGAGAGGGCTAGATGAGAGTTATTTATGTCCTAATATGTAAAATCATATAATTGAAAGTGTGTGTACTTTCCTTTTCACATCACTGTATTCAAGGGTTTGTGGTAGTCTATGAAAGGCTGAAAGAATGTTGTGTACATTGAAAATTCCTTTTGATCAAGTGATATATGTCTCATGTTGAACCTGAAGTGTGTTGAAAAACATACGTTTAAAGACTAAGGGCTCTATTTTCCAGAATCAATGTTGCACGGTGCTTGGGAGCAGTCAGTGGCACAGCTCATGCATGCACTGGGCGTGGCTAGTGCATGTTGGTATTTTCATGACTTCAGGCAAGGAGCGTACAGCTCAAAGCATGCGGCGCACCTGGAAAATGGGCTGATAATTTGTTAATTTCCAATTATCTCCTGAAAAAAAGATTTGGCCATTATCGAATCCAGCTGTACCACACAAACTGATAATATATTCCAAATTATTTCTTTTCATTCGCTTTAAGAGCCATGCTCATTGTGAATTTGGTCAAATTTTCTTCCATCAGAATTAAAATAAAACATTGCCTAAATGTTTATTATGGATCAGTTTTGCTAAATAGCTTAAATGTGCAATTCTATAAATAATAAATAAATGACAACAGTATCTATAAGTTTTATAGAACAAAATAAAACCAGGGAAGATCATATAATGGCAGTGATCACATTCACAGATGTAAAATGACTCGGGGTTGCTGAAACAAAAGAAAGAAAAATTATAAAGCACGAATATAACATCAACACTGGCATGGCTTAACCAAAATGAGTGGATGGGATAGTTTGTAGTTTCATCATGTTTTTATCTCCTGGTTCCAATCAGCATAGGTTTGACTTGTATTGCTTACTCACAGACATAGCTAAGCAATGAAAAACAAGTCTATTCCCATGTGACATGGTTTTAACATCTACATATAGAATGTAAATAAAACTTACATATAGAAGGGTATAAAAGAGGTACAACTTTGTTTCCTCCTCAAACATAATTAGTTAACTAATTACCTGGCCAACAAATGACCTACGAAAATCAAGACAGGTACCAAACAGCTCAGGCATGGCAAAACCCATGAAAATACAATTTTTCCAGGGCGACAGCTCTCAACATGCCATGTGCCGACCGGAAAATAGAGCCCTGAAGAGCAGTCTTTTCCTTTTACTGAGGCAATGAAGCTAAGAAAATGGAACTATATAGTAAGACACTGCAACTGAATTGTACAAATACAGCATTTTGGAGTCAACCACCACTAATGTGTAGCACCATTACTAGCCTTATGGAAGAACTCACTGAAAAAATCACTTGCTTTAAGTTCTACTAACCTCTGTTGCGGGGATTTTTAAATTTGGTCCTCGGGAGTCACAGTCACCATGGTTTTCATTTTAACGAAAATTACAGTCAGGTGATTTAGTAGCTCAGGGAAAACATGCAGAAAATGGGAAAATGACAAAAAAAAAAAAAAAAATGCAATGAAGCCAACAAGAGTGGGATGGCCAGTATGTCATCTCGCCAAGTTACGCCTTGGCGAGGCGGCGTGCCCCATACCTACACAGCACCGAGAGTTTAGCACTTTTCGAGCCTCCCTACAGATATAACCACAATGACCACAGACTCTCAGCCCTAAAAAAGATTAATTTCTGTACCTTCTGACCTCATTTCGACAGACAGAATTCACATACAACTTCCACACCATAATGCCCCAAGTGAGAAAGAGGTTGGGGGTGAATTTTGATGGTAGTTCATGTGAATTTTGTGAAATAAACAGTACAGTTGCATTTTTATTTTTTGTGTATACCATGAATAATTCTTCACATATTTCCTGAATTTTGATACATAGTCTTAATGGCACACGTGTGCCCTTCAAATAATGCCATAAGCTCTCTGCTGTTTGTGGCCTCAAAGTTGTAAGGCTTTATTTAAGAGTAGTACACCCAGGTGAAAATTACCTTCATAAATTCTTTGGGAGAAAGGGTTAATCTTTTCTAAACAGAATACATTTTCTCTTTCATTAATTATTGACAGAAGGTGAAATTAGCAGGCTCCTAATTGCTGTGTGGGGGACAGGTAAGTGCAACTAAACCTCTTCACAATTAAAGTGAAAATAAATAGGCAATTATCTAATTATTCACTGTGAATATACTTCAATAGGTTTAAGGGAAGAAATGGAAAACCATAAAATATCAACAACCTTAAAGTTACAATCTCGAAGATTTCCGTTTCGTACTCTTTGGCGGTACCAATGGCGAAAATCAGTAATTGCAGGTGTGTTTTCGGACCTCACTTCCCAGAGATCCAACCGGATCCAATCAGTGTCGCCTGTGTGACGTCAGTCAATTGGCACCTGGGCCACGCAAACTATAACAGTTACTATTTACTGAATAAAAAATGGTTGTTATAAAAGTAACGTTACGTACATACTCATTCATTGTCTAACATTAGGCTAACTTAAGCTGTCTTTACACTGCTGAGCCAGGTTAAAATGCTGTAGCAGACCTGGGGTAGAATTAGTGATGATCAATTTTCACAAACGTTCTTTATCCACCTTTTGCCTGGTATGAACATCTTTACACTGCAGAGAAGAATTCACGGGATTCGCTGTGGCTCGTGCAATTATGTATCTGGTGAATGATTTTTGAAACAACTGCCTTGCAAAATGTTACCCTTGGTGTTTCTGGTTTTGCTAGCTAAACTGTTCGAGGATAAAGCTGAGCTGGGTGTTAAATTAGCAATCAGAACAAGAAGAATAAAACAAAAACAAAGGAGATTTCATCAAAAAAGGGCATCCGGGCTGAAGGAACATACGAGGAAGCGTGATAAAATAATAACAACGCTAATCCATACTGCCGTATTCTTTTATTTAGTTTTCTCCGGCTTGACATCTTTACACAGAAATCAGACCCGGCTCTGCTCCACCTATACCTCGGCTTTATTCCGATCATTAAACTTGATGGCAATGTAAATAACGGTATCATTAAGGCCAGTTCGGATCAATGATTCGCAATGAGACGAAACGGTTTTAGAATATTGCAGAGAAAATTGCAGCGGTATGAACTGGTTAGCTGCAGAGCGTCTGAAGCCGTTGCCTGGGGTCTCAAAAGACCCACCTTGTCAAATCGCCAAGTGCAGTTTTAGAACGTTTACAATCAGACGTCTTGGAATTTTGCAAGTTGCATCCAGTCTCGTTGCGAATCATTCATCTGAACTGGCCTTTAGTTAGCTACACTGCAACGTTACAACAAGGTAGTATATTACATTCGAGAGACGGTTTGCGAGGTCGGTACAGGTCGGTAGCGTCAGCTAACGTTTTTTATAATTGTTAGCTGACATTAGATTGTGTTATTTACATTAGCTAGCTAGCTAACGCAACGTTACCTGATATGAGAGATGGATACTGTGCGCAACGTTGTCTAAACTAATGTTGCCTTTCTTGACATGGTCCGGTAGCTAGCGTTAGCTGTGCAAATAGCTATGTAATTTAGTAACGTTACATTGTCATCAAATGTAATACGAAATCTACATCAACAAATAATATGACCTCTCATGTTACACAAAAACTTTTTAGGGTTTCATAACCCCCCTTCTCTGTTATTGTAACGCTGGCAGACACCGGAAAAAACAGTACACCGTGCACACAAAAGTGAGTTGAAGAGCGAGCCTGTGGCGTTAGCTCCGCCTACCCTCTCTGGCGGACCAACCACTGATGAGTGATGAAAAACACATAACTAACTATGCGCCGCTTGTGATTTTTTCGCGGGAATGTCGCCACAGACACCCAGTTCTTTAATCATTAATTAATATTAATTAATATAATAATACGCTTAATCACCATTGTTTTACCTAATTTGGCCACAGATAGTGACTTAACAGACATTTATTTTAATGAAAATCTTCGAGATTATTACTTTAAATGATCAAGAGATATGCTTCAAAAGAACCCAGCATACTCAGTGGTTCCCAAAGACTTATTTTGACATATTAATTCTACATCTCCCACTACAAGTGGACAACAATTCTTGAGAGCAAAGTAATTTGTTGTGATCAAAGGAATTACCGGTCTGGAACTAGTGGCAGGGAAAGAGAGTCAATCTATACAGTTACTGCACCTGTGAACCCCAGACACAAGCCATGTATTGTGGTGTGGATGAACTCAAAGGAAGATCCCTCCAGGGCGATGAAATAGCCGGGCTTGATAAACACCATCAAAAATAACTTGTTCAGAGGCAGCTGACCTTCATGACTGAAAGCCACTGTTTTCTGCTTTATCATGTGCTCTCCTTCTCATGAGGAATGAGTTCAAACCAAAGTATCCCTGGATGTATTCCATGGGTCATATGATTTCTCTGCCACTACCTTCAAGCATTCCATTCACATGGTCAAAAAAATGCTATTATTTTCCATTTCTATGTGAGTGATAGCATATCAGAAAGGAAAAACACAGGCAGTGACAGATCCAGATTCTTTGGAAACAGAGGAGCAGAAATGAATGGCACACTACAAGGTCAACTGCTTGGCCAAATCTGGATCATTGCCAGCACGGAAACATTCATACAGGTTCGTCCCAGGCAGCAATGTGTATTTGTTTATTTCCATTCATATGTCATAGTCACACTTTTGATATTGACTCAATGCCCTTCACATTCCATGTCCCTTGGCTATTGATGTCAAACCTCCAACAGTAATTAAAATAACCAGCAACCAACAACCATCTCTCTCTCTCTCTCTCTCTGCACACCTACACTCTCACTCCCTTAGATGTCAATATTGTGTAGAAAATCATGTGCTCCTTCATGTACACAATCATAGTGATTTGTCCTTTGCAGAAATAATGTGCTCACTGGTCTAAAGGTCTGTCCATCAGCATAAGGACCTGCCCATCGGGCATCTCTGGAGCATGTCTGAATCAGGGTGACCTGCAGGTGGAGTAAAGGCAGTTCTATACTTCTGCGTAGTCTTCAAAGTTTGCATAATTTGCATTGTGTGCCACTCGTGAACAGGCAGATCATTTATACTTGTGCGGCATGTTGCAGGCCGAGGTTGCAGGCCGCGTAATTACATTTTGTTACTGACCTTTATATTTCTAAAGAAAGCGATTAGCCTGAATAATGCTAGACAGAGCTAACCAGACAGATAATACATGACTACCATACATTCATATTTCCAAACCTACTTAGTATGGCACCAGTGACCACAAAAATGCTCAGCTAGATGTAACCTGTTGAAACAAAGACATTCGCCTGATAAACGCGCTTTTTAGCCACATATTTAACGTTGGCTATAGGTTTTTTGAATCAACCATTATAACATGTTAGCCAGAGTCGTCTGCTAGAGTGACCTCATATCGGCAGTCACCAATCATCCGTGCGCTGTATGTGGGCAATGGTTGCTACCTGCGCGCTTTTAAATTCTTGGGGAGGTACATGACATCAACACAGACGTGGTCTGCAATCTAAACACATGCCGCACATTACTCACAACCCCTACGCAAACCCAGTTTTGTACTTTTGTACTATGCAGAGTGTATAAAACAGCCTTTAGTCTTGCTGATGGTGAATGGGAAAATCAGATGTTATCTTATCAGGCAGTCAGACTCTAGGAATTATGTCAAAAACAGTGCTTCTGTTGTTTCTGCTGTTTATCTCCAAGTTGGCCTTCCAGCTTTGAGCTTGCTGCCCACCGGCTTTGAGTCTGCTATTCTGAGGCTGTTATTCTCCATCTGTGTCTGCTGCTCTCCAACTAAGTCTGTTACTCTCCATCTGTGTCTGCTCCTCTCATCTTTGAGTCTGCTGCTCTCTATGTCTGAGTCATCTGCTCTCCATCTGAGTCGCCTGCTCTCTATGTCTGAGTCTGCTGCTCTATATGTCTGAGTCTGCTGCTCTGTCTCTGAGTCACCTGCACTCCATCTGAGTCTGCTGCTCTCCATCTGAGGCTGCTGCACTCCATCTGATTCTGCTGCTCTCTGTCTGAGTCTGCTGCACTCCATCTGAGGCTGCTGCTCTCCATCAGAGTTTGCTGCTCTCTGTGTCTGAGTCTGCCGCTCTCCATTTGAGGCTGCTGCTCTCCATCTGAGTCTTCTGCTCTCCATCAGAGTTTGCTGCTCTCTATGTCTGAGTCTGCTGCACTCCATCTGAGTAACCTGCTCTCTATGTCTGAGTCTGCTGCTCTCCATTTCTGAGTTCCCTGTCCTTCCCTTAGTTTTGTGTTTCTCGTCTCAGCTTCTTGGAGTTGCTGCGTAATGATTTGTAGATGAATTCATGCCTCTATGCAGAAATCCTACCGCCTCATCTTGAGCATGACTCATCTGTTATCTATAATTATATATTGTCTATAATTATATATTATTATCCTGTTTTTTTAATCTCAGTGGAACATATTCTTAAACACTGTTGCATTTCCAATGTTGGATGCTTATTGTTTGAGTAATTCCTATGAATCATCATTCTAATCTTTTTCTTTATCCCCTTTTCCTCTTTCCCATTTCCCTCTCTGCAGAAGATGCAACCATACTACTTTAGAAAAAAGCAAAGAGAGAGGGAAGAAAGGTGACAATTTTAGTGACATTGTCTGTTCATATCTCTGTACGTGTGATGCAAAAACATTTCTAACTTGCCACATTATTAGCAAATTTGCCACGGCACCAATATTTTTTATTCTGAAATGTTCCCAGAATAAAAGAAGTGTTGATGTGGCGGACTGAACATATGGGTGCCTTCCAGAGTTGCAAATAGTCTGTCATTATGTCATTGTGGAAAATTAGAAATGATGAAATTCATACTTTCAGCATGGAACACCCATTCAAATACACATCTGAAAACACAGAAATAACTGTCTTCAAATTTAGCAAATGTCCATGTTCTTTGAATCTATGAAAAATTGCAGGATCACAATAGAGTAAGGCTTTCTTGAAAAATGGGGCCTCCAAACATATAGCACAACAGGAGTCCTGTGCAGATCCAGACAGAGACACATTATAGCTGCAGTTATGCACAGATCCAGTGAAACATTATAACTTCAGCCATGTGTTATGTGTGATGGTAGTCAGCGGCTGGGGGTGAAAAAACATTGCAGTTCTGCTTCTCTAGCAGTAATTTTGGCCCAGTTTGACATTTCTATCTGTCTTCCAGCACAAATTTTGACAAGAATAATAGTGCCCTTTGGTTGTAGGCATAGGAGGTATTGATCATGGCTTTGCTCTGTTTCCTGGAAGCTCCAGTTGCTGGTGTAATTTGCCCTTGTGAAGAGGGTACATTAGGTCACTGAGAAAAAGGGGGATGGGCCAAGCACACACAGATACTCGTGGGACTCTGCCGCTTCGCTGAATCGGCTGAAATCTGCACCATGGCCCTGGGACCTTCCCAAGCCACTCACTGGCTAGTATCCACATCATGTGACTCTGCTGTCATGTCATTGGTGGAATTCTGCAGTACGGCTCTGTGACCTAATCATGCTGCCCTCTCACCATGAGACATCTGGAATATTTAACCTTCAGACCTTGTGATTGGAGTGAATGTTTGTCTGTGTTTGTGCCTATGCGTGCGTGCGTATGTGTGTGTTTCCATGTGCGTGGGGGCTAGTGTCTGTATAGGTGTGTGTGTGTGCGATGTGTGATGTGTGTACATTTGCATGTGTGCCCTTTCTTTGTGCAGTAAAACAGGCCCTGCAGGGACAGTATTGTTAATTTTCCACATTTTTCGGTTAGAGAACAACCAGAAAGCAGCTGTTAAGAACCTTCGGCATTTTCTTTACGTCAAAGAAAATTACATAACTGGGCCTGCCTCCTATGTTTGTACCTTCTGGTATTATAACTATACCAGTGTTCACTCAACTTTAATTCCCTTAAACTCAGTATTTTTGATTTAAATACTTCTCATTATTTAATAATGGGTATCAAATATGGATCTGATTTGCACTTGTTTAAATAGCTTTTATGCTTATTATTCTTTGGCACTTTTGTGTACTGATATATTATTTATCCTACATCACTTCTGAGGGAATTTCTTTTATTATTAAATACTTCTTTCACAATCTCAAATTCTAGGTAGGCATGCAAAGTGTACTCATACATTTAAATCTGCTAATTAAAAAAAAAAAAATGCTAGGTAATCACAGCAATGTATACCATTAAATGGCAAAGCTTGTATTGTTCCTAAAATTACTTTATATTTATTCAGCAGAAATTCCTTCTCACTCGTGACTGGAAAAACTCCATACATACAGAATCTGGAATAACACAAAAAGCATTTATCAAGGCAGCACATGGAGTTAAGCACCGATTCTGAATGATGTTATGTGCCCCATAGGCATCAATCATATCCTGACTGTTGACTGTGGCCAGGATTCCCATAAGGTGAGGTATAATTGGCCGTGGTCTCACCCGGACAACTAGTTTGAATACTATTCTGAGTGCCAATTGTTTTCCTATAGACGTACCCTGACAATTAGAGATAAACTGGTCCATAGTTACCTCCCATTTGATAAGAATAAAACTTGACTAAAGAAACCAATAGGCATTTTAAATGCATGAACTGTAATCATTGCAAAACATTGCACTAGAATGTGCAACATTAAAACAAAGGGAATATATGATCTGATTAATTTTATTAACTGCAATACCTCTTATGTGGTGCATCATTAAATGATATATTTTGTATCAAGTCAAAATGTACATTTTTTACTTGCACTTGCCACTATTTTTATACTGGTTGTGCAAGACATCTTTGGGACCAGCTATCTGAACATACGGTAAATATGACATTACTATCCGTGTACAGAACTACCATATGCTTACACACTTTTCAGAGGTTTATATCTTTTAATATTTCCTGAGCAATATGCCAAACTAATAAGGCTTTTTAAAGGTATTTCATTTTTCTGGACTGTTATCACTAAGCTTTGGATTACCCCCATTTTTGCTTTAGTTGATTATCCTCTGGTTGAAAGAGGATAATTTGATCTACTGAGCACTCCGTGTTCTCATCGCAAAGTACAAAGAGTAGCGGCTGGCTACTCTACAAAGTATGCACATGATCTCCTCCTGAGGTGACAGAGTATGTTGCAGCAATGGAGCAGGCTTATAGGCACAGTTAAAAAAGTACAGTACATACTGTAAACATGTATGCACATCTAAAGTACCACTGAATATCTTGAATGCACACTTGAACTGTTGTACTGCTCCCACAGCTTTAATGTAGTTTAAAGTAGAACCAAGTCTTTCTCATAAGTGTACTGTATATCACATGCAGGTCATGTGTGGACATTTTTTAATTTCTTTTTTTACATTTGATGTATTCCTATCCCAAATTTGGGGAATGAAGAAAAACTGATCACAACAAAATTCACATTAATTTAAGTTCCTTTTTCCAGTGGTGTACTAACCCTTTCTGTAACACAAGAAAACAAAAAAAAAAAAACTTTTCTCCCATGAGTATTGTTCTGCCCTAATTCCAGACACAAAACACATCCTCTTCACTTGAGTCTGCTTCTGGCCCCACGGGTACTGGAAATTTAAATTGCAAAGACAGGTTGCAGTGCAATCCAGCGCCATGGCAAACGTGATAGGAATCACAGCCAGCCTCAGGTACAGCCTTACCCAGGCCAAAACAAATGAAGCGCAATCTCTCTGGTAGCCTGTCAGAGGAAAACACGTCAACCGCTTTCCAGAGTAGACATTACAGGGAAGAGTTCCACCACTTTCAAATCCATGTCTGTATTTTTCTCTTGAAAGGGGGGGGGGGGGGGGTGATCAGGAAAGGAAAGCATTGGAGGGAGGAGTGGCTGGCTGAGAAAAGACAGGATAGAACAAGGCAGGACTGGAGCACGCAGATTAGCTGAGTGACTCACAGCTTCCTGGCAACAGTTGATAGGATTCAGTGACTTTGCAAAGTATAATGTGAAGAGAAAATTTGTAATGCATATATGCATGTAATGGATAGTGTCATTCTGATCACCATGAACCAACGGGAAACTTTATATCTTTTTTGTATCATCCCAGAACCACAACTCTCACATTTCTTAACCCTCAGAGATCTAAACATATTTGAGCTGATATGACCTCCTCCTACTTTTTGAATCATAACTTTAGTCTACCTTTACCTGTACCATTAAGCTATGACCTTTTTTCAGAACAGTCTCAGCTGCATGTTCAGATAATTTAATTGAACTCAATGATAGAATTAAGAAAGCAAAAAAAAAAAAAAAAAAAACATGCAAAATGATTGTATTGCATGACAGACAGCCAACCCACAATGTGTTACAAGACTTTTTATTTATGTTTCTGTCATACCAAAGTCTTGGCATGAGAAATCAATAAAAATAAACATCACACGAAACATAATATTTATATCATTCCAAGCAGACCAAATTGGAAATTGAAACTGCCAGGTATCACTCAACAAGTTAGGAATGATCCGGTATGAGGTGTGCGTTGGCTTTTAACAGACAGTGCGATGGCGAAGAGCCACCCGATGCAAAGTGGAGGGTGGTTGCCTCCGTAGAGAGCATTCAAAGCCTTTAACACGCACCTCATTCTGGTAATTTCCAGTTATACCATGGTCATTTGCCAAAGATTAAATTATAAGGAAAATAAAAAGAAAAACTTTTTTCTGGCACTAACTACTTGAAGCCTAGGAGGTGCCAGCGGGTGTCTTCTTTATTAGCAGTGCATGAGGTGCCATCTTACTTCCAGTAGTCACTGGGAAAAAGGAAATGTCTCCTGCCTGCAGAATAGTGTTCGCTCAGCTACCATAACATTTTGTCATTGTTGTGAAGGTAATGCAATATGTTGCTAGATGACCTGAAAAGAAAAGAGCAATCCACAGCATGCCATACACAGCATCAAGAGCAGAATTCTGTATTGTCAGAAAATGTTAAATAAAATGAAAAAGAAAAAAACACCCATCACTAGGACCATAATCAAGAGGGATGATACACGTTTTCTCATGTATCATGTTTGAGATATTGAGGTGTGGGTTCTTTGACAATTCCTCCATGCAGAATCTGAAAAACATGTTTAAAATCCTTTGGTCAAAGATTGTGTACTGCCTTCTTTAATTTAATACTAATTTTTGATTGAGTGACTGAGATGGCCATTGCAATAATTTTGTGGTCAGCTAATCATTTCTTGGTAAATTTTAAGTATGCTTGGAATTATTGTTTGACTGAAAGATTAATTTGCTGAAACAGGTTATTGGTACTTGCTATAGTTCATGATTCCATTGACTTAACACAAGCCAAAAAACAACTTAAAGATCCACCATCATATTTTATATTAGGTATGACATTCTTCTCAGCATAAGCATCCCTCTGCCTGACACCAAGCCAATTGCTGGTGTATGTGGCCAAAAGACGGCATCACAGCCATACCACCATGCATATTGTTCCTGCCAAATGGCTGAAACTAACAAGTGTAGGCTTGGTTTGTACTTGGATGGGTGGCTTCCAGGGAAAACTACAGTAAGTTGCTGGTGGAAGTGATGTCAGTGAGCGAGTAGGGGTGATCTTCAACCTGGTTCTATCAGTGCAGTGATGGGGACACTGCGCTATAGGAGATGCTGTCTTTCTGATGAGACGTTAAACCGAGGTCCATATTCACTGTGGACATTAAAGTTCCCTGACACTCATTGCTAAGAGTAGGGAATTCCATGTTGTCCTGGCTAAAGAGCCAACCTGGCTCTGTCAACTTGCCATCAATCATCCCCTTAAGTTGGCTACAAAATGATCTCTCCCTCTCCACCTCAGCTGATGCGTGGTGATCACATTATGGTGAAAAATGGCTGCCATGCTACACATTGATGGTGGTTGAGGTGAGTTTCCTCCCCATCGCCATAAAGCAATTTGAGCGAGGAAAAGTGCTAAATAAATGTGATGTTTCATGGAGGTAGATTCTGATGGTAGATTTGGAGACATTGGGCCATATTTACTAAGGATTTGCAGTGCTTTTATAAACGCTAATGGGACAAATAGCATTTTTCCATATTTACTAAGATGCTGCACCGGAGATCTGCGCTGGTAAAATGAGAAAATGCGGTATCCCAAAAAGTTTCGTGTTTGGGTGAATGCATATGTATTTTAGAGTGTTAGACCACAAAAATATGGGAGGAGAGAATGGAAATGTATGCTACAGGTGATTTATCACGGATGGTGGCCCTTGCGATAAATCTAATTGAATCTGTTTTTTAACGTCTGCGAAAAGCAAGTGTTAACTTCTTTACAGCAGAAGAATGGCCATTCTTAAGAAAAGACATCATCAGAGATGTAGATGTAACAGTTTTCGGATTTTGCTCATTTATTTAGAATATATTAAGCCTAGCACTATTGTATTAACTGTATTTTACTTCAAACAGCCTTGACAGTCAGTAGTCATTAGCCGTGGTAATTACACTAACTTAAAAAGTCAAATATGTTGATGAGTAATATTAAAGTAATTAAACACAATTTAAAATGCCTAAGTTTTCCCCTAAATGGCACTATGTAGATGAAATGACACTGTGTAGATGGTTTTCAACACCATCTAGTGTCCTTAACCTCCAAATCTGAAGTCCCCTCCATGACCTCTCTGGGTCCTCTGGTCTCTGTACCAACCTTCTTTGTTTTCTCAGTCTGTAAACATTTAACAGCAAAAACAATGTTGCTCGTTATAGCAACTCCAAGGTGGTATAACTAAAATTTACTACATCTATATAGGCGGGGGGATCATGTGTTTGATCACATAGCACCCAATTCCCACTAGAATACACTTCAAAAACCATACTAACTTTTCAAGGAAAGCTATTTTTTTAATGATTGGCATTTATTATTTGGTTTACTGCAAATAGAACAATTTTTTATTTAGCTTGCTCAAAAATTATTTTTTTGGAAATATTTCCTGGGAAGGTTATCACATTACTCCGTTCCTTTGGGAGAAGGTAGAAGACTGAATTGCACATGTGCAAACCTGAAATGGCTACGGTAGCCGCATTGTACATTGCTTTTGATCGAGTTATCTGTATCAAACGTTACATTTATGGCGACTCTCCCCAACGTTTGCAGAAGAAGAGAATCTTTTAAAATCTTTTTAAAACACACAACTGCTTCATCTTTAGGAACAGTTGCCTGTTGGAGAAATTGTGAGACGGTGGCTATTGATAAATGTGTCCTGAAATTTTCACAAATCAGACTTTTTAAAATTTTGACAGTGCATATCCATTACCTCCATGGATGCTAACCCCAGTCCACTACCTGACTTCACCAGCAATGGACAAAAATGTTGCTTTCCTACCTTACAGAAGACTTAAATACCGGCAGTGCATTTAAATGACCTCACTGCGGCTGTGCTCATAACCAGTCTTAAGTACCCCACTAAACTGAAAACATGCGGCGACACATAATTTTGCGGCACTGACGGTAATTTGTGTGGTTTGGAAATATGGCCCTTTGTTTCCCGAAGCAGCAAACAGATTTTGTAGATTTTTCCTTTTTTCTTTGCCTCTCGAACCATGTCACTGTGTGTGGGGAAATTTGTGTCTGTCTACAAGACAGGTTTTCCACTGTTCCACTGGTTTCCAGCTTCTTAATTATTGGCCTAATAATGGAAAGTGGTATCTTTTTGTCTTTTATGTACTTGTTTCTAACAATGTCTTGAACTGTGAAGGTCAATAGCCCCTTATCTTGTTTCTTCTGAGAGTTCTTTGCCTTTCCCAACGTGTAGTGGATGACCATTTTTATCAAAGCAATTTTCTCCCCTGCATTTCAGTTATCCCTCAGCATGAGGTCAGTAGAGCCTTCTTTGATCACGTGTTAGACATCACATTATACCTCCTCAGTCATACGCACTGATAAGTCAGTTACCACTTAACTTGACAAAAATGTAGCCTACGCACACAAAAGTGCAGTTTTATTGCCTGCACAAAGTGATAAATCAAAGGCCATTCAAAATAAGAAATGGTTTGCAGCAGGGGTAGGCTCATAAAAGAAATGGACTAACACAAATGAAGTGAAACTTAATTAAAATGTGAGATTTAAATTTTGTGTCTGATCAGTTTTTTAAGAGACACATCTTTCTAAATCAAAGGAATTGTCTGTGTAATATTTGGAAATATTTCCTTGCTTCTGTCCCAAAATTCCCCCAAAGTCATTACAGTGCTGTTTTCTTGCGCAAAAAAAAAAAATGTTATTGATGAGTACCATAGAAGAGTTCTGGTCAAATCCTGGAATTGAGTCCAGAGAGAGTTTTATTGAGTCAAGTGTTCAGACTTGATTGGGGTCAAAAACCTTGATCTTCCCTAGGATTGAGATGAAATTAAATTAAATTAAATGCGGATTTATTTTTTATTAGGTTTTATTTAAAATAATTATTAGTGGTGTGAATAACTATGATGTATCTTTTTGGAAAATACATTGTGTTAAACAAAATGAGCAAGTGTTTCCCCCCCCCCCCCTTCTTTCGTTTTCGTTCTTGTCTTTTTTTCCCCGTTCGGGGTTGCCACAGCGGATCATCCTGATCCGCATATTTGATTTGGCATATATTTTACGCCACATGCCCTTCCTGATGCAACCCTCCGATTTATCCGGGCTTGGGACCGGTACTACGAATGCACTGACTTGCGCATCCCCAATGGCTGGGTTTTTGGGGCATTGGCTGGGATACGAACCCTAGCTCTACCACTGGGCCACCAATGCCCTTCTTCTGAGCAAGTGTATTGCGGAAAAAAAAAAAAAAAAAGATTTTTTGTTTTTTGATCATCTTTGGTCATCTCTAACATGGATGTGAATACTTTTTGAGGGCAGAATATTTATTTAATATTTAAGTTTCTGACACAGGAAGTTTTAATATGGACTATTTTAGAACAAAAAGGCAATGTCAAATAAGCGGCTAACATTGCTTGAAATATTATCCTGATGTGTGAAAATGAAATTTGTCATATGAAGACAATTTTGTCACTTTACACTACCACACACTGTTGGAAAAATATTAATATTGACATTTGCATTGCTGCTAGTGCATTACCAGTGATCTTAATTAATGTTAATGTTTTTCAAAGTTACATTTGATTCTTCCAGGAAATCTACTTTCCTGGTGGCACTTCTCAGTTTTTGTATTTCTGTTCATTCCCTCATTGGTTTCCCGTGTTAATTGTATTATTGTTTTCCATTATTGTCTCGTTATTTAATCATCGTCCCCACCTGCCTCTCATTATCCCTTCCCTCTCGTTTGATTATGTATTGAGTTCACCTGTGTCTTGTCAATTTAAGTTCTTTGTCCCCTTGACTCGGGTGCTGGTTCCTTGTGTTTGTTTCTGACTATATGTATCTGCCCGCTTTGGTCCTGCTGGCGTTTCGTTTGTGTTTCTGCCTATGTGTTCCGCCTGCTTGTGTTCCGTCTGTCTGTGTTCCGTCTGCTTGTGTATTACCCTGCTTGATTTCTGCCTGACTGTTTCGGTTTACTGTTTTCTGCCCTCGTTATGTGTTCCCAGTGTTTTAACTTCTTGAGTTTCTATGCTTGTGTTTTTGTATTTTTGAGTTTTCATTTGTTATTGCCCCTCATGGCCTTTTGTTTGTTCCTGTTTGTTTTTGTAATAAGTAAAGTCTTTGTTTCATTTACCTTTGAGTCTACTTTTTACTCTGCGTTTGGGTCCAACCCGTCAAAACCCGGACAGTACTACTGTAGGAAAATAGATTCATATATCTATATAACAGTGTACTACTATTAGAGAATATTCCATGTAACCCCCTCTTCATTGCCCTCCGGTGGCTATCTGTAACTGCTTAGGTCAAATATAAAACCTAGGCTACCTGCCTAGGGGTCTGCACCTTCAGACCTTCAAAAAATCATCAGACCATACACACCTGCCAGACCCCTCCAGTCTGCAACCTTGCTTTCTCCTCGTGGTGTACCTTAACTTCTTGGTCATGTCTGCTGTCTGTTCTAGAATGAGCCTTCCAGGGCAGTCAGGAAAGCAGAGACATCAGCCATCTTTCAACAGATTCTGAAGACCCATCTCTGTAGGCTTCAGACTGCTCCTCAGCTCCTCAGACCCTCTCTAATACTTTTACCTTGCCCTTCCAGGTGAATATTCTTTTTTGTTCGTTTTCCAGGCCCATGATTCTTTGCTGTTGTTTTGATGGAGTGTACTGCTCATTAGGTATGTTTTGTTCTCATCAACATAACATATTTTCATGTGCAGGAGGGTAGCTGACTACTTGCCATGGGGCTATACTCTCTCTTGGGGCTATGCTTTCCTCATCATGGGAATTACTGCATTTCAGTCCCGGATCTTTGCACTTATGTTTCATCGTGAGTCACTTTGGATGAGAGCATCTGTTAAATGCCAGTAAAGTTATTATTCCCCAAAACCCACTTAAAACCCTGGGCTTTTGTAAGAATTCCCCCGTATTAAATAAACCCCATTATCTCTATTATATAAGTGTAGACATGATTCAAAGCTTGAAATAAAGAACACATTTGTACCAAATGACCACCTCCCTTGATCCTACAAGTCTCACTCCATAAACATACAGTACATATTTATACTGAAAAACAACAAAGAAATCCAAAAATCATTTTGTTATCTTTATTCTGTAGTGATTATATGTACTTCTGATACTAGATGAAACCAGATTTCTTTTTCCAATTGCACCCCAGGATATTTACAAAACCAGGATAAAAGTTGAGAGTGGATTGAAAAGAGCAGTACAATTTCAGATTACCACCATTGAGGGTGGTACTCTCTGGAACCCCATAAAACAATCATTCTTTATTTACCCATTCTCTTTTTGACTAAGTCCTGTAATTGAGTCAAGTGGTGCTTTTGGAGAGCTTCTAAGTATAAATTGTATTCATAATGGTTCATTATCACACAAACTAAATTCACTTTGAAACAATCAAACCACTTTTTTTTACCTTATTGTGTGCTGTGACCTGCACTCAAGCTGTCAGGCTGCTGTAAATAAGACTCGTAAGCAGTAAGTAGGCTGCTGTAATTTGCATATACAAACTGAGGCTGTATGAAATTAGGCTCAGTCTCCCAGCACCCCCTTTACCCTTTTATTAATTATCAAAGCTTACAAAGGAATTTCACAGGAAAGTGTGAAGTGAGGGAACTCATGCCTTTCACCAACAGCCTTATATGTAAACACACACACGTATGTAAGCAGGCAGTGCTCTCTACAATAACAGTTGATCTGACTGTGCTGATCTCTCACCATAGACTTGTCTAGTTTGGTAAAATAACTGCCCTGAGTTTCCTCCAACTGGCAAAGCTCATAGTGTCACAGAGATAAACAAAGCTCCTGAAAACAACAGGGTGTTATGAGAAATATAAAAATCAAATCAAACGATTTACAATAATGTAGTGCCCTTTATCACTGCTGCAGTGTCTTTTATGTAAGAATTTGCCAATAAACAAACAAAGCTCCAATAAAACATTGATAAAGTGAGCGTACGAGTGGAAGTAAGCTTCCACTTGTATGCTATGCCAAAACAGAAAGTAAAAGTAAGTGGGTACGCAGCAGAATAGCGAAGCTAGAAGAAAGCCATGAGCTACATTTGAAAGCTATATAAAAGAGTTTGAAGAACACAGAACTTTAAAGCTACTGTAACCTGTACAGGGTTTCCCAGCAAGGGGGAAAAGTTGTGATGGGTGGATCATAAAGTGGGTCGATGTTTTCGGGAAGTGTCTTGAGTTTAGGTCATTTACATGGCACTGGAACAGGGGCGTGTCTACGGGTGGGCGTTGCCCACCCAGAGATAAGCCTTGCCCACCCAGGGGAATCATCTGCCCATCCAATGAAAACTCTGACAAACCACGACAACACTTCTTCACACATGTGGTACACACATGGTTAAGTGAACTGCAAAACCTGTTTGTAGCTAGCTGCTCTCAGCAATCCAATTAAAACTGTTAATACATTTGATTCTTGTTTATTCTTTTCTCTGGTTCTTACAAGTTACATTAGTAGTCTTGTATAGTTTCACGGTTGAGTTTGCACGTTTTGCAAGCTGCGTGTTTCTTTTAAGTTACCAGCTCACTTGGTGGCCATTGCTTTAGTGATTAGCCAGCTAGCTAGCCAGCATTTTTGTATAGCTGTTTCCGTGGATAAAATCACATTTATAATTGCTATTTTCTTCAATAACAATTGAAGAAACATTTAATTCATATTCAAGGAGATAGCCAACTACTCGCAAGTTAGATGACACGTGTAGCCGTTTACTAATACCATTGTACCATTTCAGGCTGGCAGATAACCCGTTAGACAAGAGAAATTGCCGAGTTGTCTTAGAATCTTTATCACCGCAGAATGCAGCAAGGCTGGCAACGTCGGCATAGCAACGAAACTTCAAGAAAAAAATACAAGTATGGCGTAAAAAATTAAACTATGCCCTTGTTTACATACCCTATTTAGGAAAAGCAACATTTCTGTTGTTGCCTACCCAAAGGTGACATCCTAGTAACACCACTGCACTGGAATGTCATATTGAGATATTTTTTCTCTGTTAATAAGACGTTCCTTTTTCAAAAAAACTGTACTTTTTGCGTTTAAAATTCCATTTACATACATAGAAATGTTTGTTTTGAAATATTCCTGAAAACGCTTTCTGCTCAATGGAAATGCAGAACGAATAAGGACTTTTGCTTGCCTGTCTGCAAACAGCAGATTTGTTTTTTGGGGCTCAGAGAGGGATTTTAGTGATATCAATACCATCACTGTATTAGCAATTGACTAAGATTTCTAATATTTACAACGATGTAGGTCATTACAATCAATGCACCTTGAATCAGTGACTGATAAAACACTAATTTGGTCATTGTTGACTTTAAATTTGGAATCCCAGTTGGACTCATAGTCATC
The DNA here is from genome assembly GCF_013347855.1 of Anguilla anguilla. Taxonomy (NCBI): domain Eukaryota; kingdom Metazoa; phylum Chordata; class Actinopteri; order Anguilliformes; family Anguillidae; genus Anguilla; species Anguilla anguilla. The sequence continues at coordinate 27,587,292 of NC_049206.1, read as the reverse complement.
ACTTTGGCCTCTGTCAATATAGGAATATACTGTAGGCAAGCATGCTCATGCTCCAAAATGTGTACTGCCGGGCAATAGTACATCTGCTGAGCTGTGCAATCATTGCATTGCAATATAAACCTGTTTATATTGCAATGTCGTACTGTTACTGTCATACAATGTCTGCCTGATCAATCACAGAAGGTGCTTTTTGTATGTGAAATAAATCTTTTCACAATCTTTTACATTTCCACAATAACCTTCAAAGATCTTCTTCTTCAACTTGTTATATTTGACAAATGTTGCAGGGTATGTAATAACAGTAAAATGAAAACTCTGTGACACACATTGTAGCACAGAATTAAAGGATTGTGAGGAATACAGAGGGCATGTAGAACACAGAAGTAATTACAGAAGTGGCTGCACAGAGAGCTAAGAGAGGGAGGGATGTAATGAGAGAGAGTGCAGGCAGGCTGCCCTGCCTGTTTCTTCCTATTGCCGCTCTCTCTGTCTCTATGCCAAGCGAAAAATGTCACAACCATATTAGATTCCATCCGGCACGTATCTCCAGAGCCATCAGCACAGTAGCTTGCTATAAAAGGAAGTCTGTCTGCAGTCGAGCCTTCCAGCAATATGTCAGTCAGTCAAATCACAAAGGCGAAACTAAATAAAAGCACTTTGTAGACCGACCACCTGACTGCTGCTTCAGGGGAACAAATAGCTCTACACAGCTCATTTATCTTTTCCTCTTCTACCTGACTAATAATAGAACAACCCTTACCTGCAGTTCATGCTTTTTGAGGTCTTTCTTGGGTAATAATTACATTTTGGCTCTGGCCAATCAAAATGACCTTCACACAGACAGCTGGAAGTCTCGACCTGCTGAGTTTTTTGGGGGGTTGGGGAGGTGGGCTTAAAAGAGTCAGAGCAAACTTTGTGTGTGTGTGTGAGTCTGTGTGTGTGTGAAAACACATGTGTAAACATAGGCTAGGTTCTGAGTGCTGAACTTCTGAGATTTAATCATTAGTGTGATAAATCCTTTCCTCATTAACACTAGAAAGGCTGCATTTTTTTACGAACTTAAACCGCCAAGCCTGATGCCCAGTGTGTCAGTCTCATCCAGAATTACAGCATCGATTTCAGCACCCACAGCGACCTAATTTCATAAAGATTTTGAAACATTATGTTGCAAAACTATTTTCTTGAAATAAAGGACAATACTGTATCAATGTCAACATTTTTATTTCAAATTCATGTTGGTTTTGTTATATAGGTAAGGGGAAATGCACCAAGGCATATTACAGGAAAATGTGCAAAACAAGCAAAACAGAAAATGGAGAAAGTAGTTTAAGCAATATAAAGTGCAATATTTAAAAAAGTAATTTCTTCAGACATAACAAATTCCACTTGCTTCTCCCTTGCTCCCATGATGTCAGTTGAGGTTTTACATATGTACTGTCTTTCTCCTCATACTCATCAGTTCCTCAGGGAATGCACAGCTTTGCTGACCTGACACCGAGTTTTATTTTCAGGAGTGATGGGTGTGGGAGGTGACGTTGCTGCTGTGGCTGCTTTGGCAGCTGCTGCTTATGTCTTTGACTTCATGTACTTTACACACAGCTCACATGCCAGGTCCATGATGAAGTCATTCATCAGTAATTCCAGTGCTTCTTCTGGTCCCGTTCGTTTGCGTGATTTTGCCATCCTGTTTCCTATTCCGAGTTTATCCGAAGTTGCCATTTCAATGAAAAGCTGAAAGTCTGTTGGAGGTGTCATCTCCATGGAGTTATAAACCCATAATTTGTATGACTATAATGCCCACAATTATTGATCCCCACACTGGTCAATAATCAACGTAAATCATCTTCATCAAATGATTTCAGTGAATGAATTTGTGTGATTATATGTGCAAAATTAGTATTGATGGTGCCTGACCCAGTAATTTGTATCAAAGCATCAGTCATTCAGTTGTTGAGAGCAACCCATTCACATGTGGGTATCAGCACCTGTTACCATGTTCGTGTAGGAATTATAGCCCTTTTTATACACAGGCACCCCGATTTTAGGGGACCATAACTAACTGGAAAAATGAACAATCTTAAATGAGGTACTCATATTTAGTACTTGGTTGCAAATCCTTTGCATTCAATAACTGCCTGAAGTCTGTGACCCATACATATCAGATATTGGGTGTCTTCCCTGGTGATGCTCTGCCAGGCCTGTACTGCAGCCATCTTCAGTTACTGTTTGTTTTGGGTAGGAGTTTTTTCTTCAGTCTTATCTTCATCTAGTGAAACACATATTCAGTTGTATTCTGGTCGCGTGATTGACTTGACATGTGATTTATTTGATGCTTCTTTGTCCTCGTGTTGAGAGACCACTGTAATACTCTACAAATGCTAATGCTACACCGAGAATCAAGATCTGAGGCAACAAAATGTGTAAAATGTGCAAGGCTCTGCACACTTTGCGTGTCACTGCAGTTTATCAGCTCAGGGAATACAGAAGAATGTTTCAGAAAACCGCAGACTGAAAATAACAAAAAGCTGAGTGATGAATTCAGTGATAGGGTTTCACTGTGAGCTACAATAGGGAGTCAATGAAAGGATCTGAACAATGAACTGACTAAAAGTAGGAGAAAGGTAAGACAAACAGAGTTCTGTTTGCTGATAAAAGAAACCTGGCAAATGCTGAAATAGAAAAGACAAATGACCAGAGCGTGGTGAAGTTGAGCATTTTGTTTATTGCAAAACAAGAATGGTCCTCAGGTGGCCACCATATATTCATCATTTTGAGTGTGTTGCTGCTGGAGTGACCCCTGAGGTTAATGATCAATTTAATGTTACAGCTTCCTTTGCAGGTATATGCAGTGTTGTGAAAAAGCAAGTACACCCTCTTCCAATTATATGCAAGTGGCTTGTATTTGGTTGACTACATTATGACAAGAGCTTTCACACATGCATCTTAAGTCGTGAATGCTTAGACAATTTTCCACTTCTCCCTCATGTGTGAACAGAAGCAAGAGTCAATTTTCCATTTAAGCGTGAATAAAAAGCAGCAATATTCCCGGGTAAGGCACGGGCAAAAGGTTACAACATTCTTATGTAAAATCTTGTTTTCTGGCACAGTTTTGTAAATGAATTATTTACTGAATTTGTCCTCTCGACAATTCTTGCCCAAATGTGAGACTTTGCACATAGAAGATAATGGAGCTGCATTGAGTGATTTTGTGAGGGAAATCAGAATGTTTATTCAGTTCCTGAAATAAATAATGTCATTTCTTCACGAATTGTGTGCACTGTGCAATACTTCTCCCTGGTAAACATCAGTGTCAGGCTCTTCCAGTTTCAAGTTTCTTTTTTTATCCAATGTGGCAAGCTGGCTAGTGTTACATCTATGTAGGCCACATATCAATGGCAGATATAGCTGGCGATTTAACTTGACTAACAGAATTATTTTCAAATAAATATAGATTTTTAGGTGAAAACCATGGTTCCATTGCTAATCTAACGTTAACTATTTGGGATCATATAACTGAGCTATATTGGCTAAAAATGCTACCATAAGTTATCTTAAAACTATACGCTTCATCTGTGTTGTGTTGGTAGTGTTTACAACTCTGCCAAAACAATTATTCGGAGCAATATCTGCCTGTTTTAAAGACAAACTAACGTAACATTAACATTTGCCCTACATTGCTTTGGAGGGTAAATATCCTGCCTTGCCTAATCTATCCGGAACAATCATGTCAGGTGTGAACAGGCTCAACATGGAATTTTTCCGTATAGGAGACCTATGTGTGGAGACCTATTTTTCCGTATAGGAGACCTATGTGTGAATGGGGAAAACCACTACCTAACTCAAATAATTGAACCTGGAAATATTATGAGCTCCATTTGTGAAAGGTGCTAAAGTAAAATCTGTTATGTCTTATTTTCCGCATGATGTTAAGACTTACTGAAGACTAGAAGTCATAATGTGCAAAATCCTAGAATTGAAAGTGGGTACATTTGTCTTTCCACATCACTGTACAGGGCCTGTGTGTGTGCAGGTGAATATGGTTGTGTGTGTGCACTTGTCTGTGTGCATACTGTGTATGTGCATATGCATATGCATGTGGAAAGGCAATGGCGCACATGGGGTTTTCAGACAAAGTCCTTCAAGTTCACCTTGGCATTTGCCATTTATAGGCCATTAACTTCAGTCTGACAGCAAGCACTCCCCCGCTACCCCGCCTAACTTTCCTAACAATCCTCCCCAATGATGAGAGGCCCCACCCATAATATCACAGGCTCCTCCCCAAATGTCCATTTTCAGATTATGGTGGGCGCAGGCCAACTCCCTGTCTAGCTGTTGGAATGTGAGTATGAAGGGGGATGGGGCAGACAGTTTAGGGGTCAGGGAAGTTGATAGGTACCGGGACATCACAGATCATTTATTGGGGAGGGTTAGTATGTACATTTATTGTGGGAGGAACTAAGTGTACAGCTATCGAGAAGGTTCTGTGTGGTCTTTGGTCCTATGTGCAGGCCCTGTTACTTATGATAAAAATCCTCTCTACCTCTGTAGGTGACACAACATGATATTTCTCTGGACCCTATTATTTTTTTCTAGGAATATTTGTATGTGATCTCTATAATGTTTTTTTTTTTTTTCATAACAAATGTGGCTGTAAAAAGTCCTTACTGATATACATGTTGATACACCCAACATAAACAAAAGCAGTGTTAGTATGGAACCTGACAGCCCCACCAACAAAGCCTTTAAGATCTTGAAAAAAACATATAAAAACAGAAAAGGTTCTGGTGAGCACTCCTAGAGCGAAACATTTAAAGTTTCATCTAAGATGGAGTATCTTCAAGTTCTGACAATGAAGTAATAAGAAAATAGCAGGGATTCTGCTTTCTGAAAGATTTAATTAGAGAGCTACTCACATTTCTCATGCCAAGAAATAATTCCACTCCTGAATTAAATGCAGTGACAACTGTGAGACTTGGCAACAAAATGTGGCTGGCCTAATGTATGTTTGTTTTAAATACTGTCTATTGTTATTTTTTTCTCTCCCAGATGTAATGGTGATGTCAGTGTAAATTTTATTTAGGTTTTTGTTCACCATTATTACTAACTGCCCGATAGCCCTTCCCTTGCTCATTTTATGCCTTCTCTTTTCTCCCCCCTTTCTGAGGGTCCTTGTACTTGATGACATTGGGCACCATTGCTGTCCTCTCCAACCAAGTTAAGCTACAGGAGCCTCTTATTATAGCCACACACACCTCCTCACCTGGTGCAATTAAAGAGCAGCAGTCACAAGACTGCCCCTGCAGCAGCAGCCAGCTGGACGGGGCAGGAATGGTATCTTTCTGCACTGTGGGTGAATCTACCGCTTTGGGCTGATGCCACATGCCAGTGAGGACGTGATTTAATTTGCTGCTCTTGTTGATATGTAGTTAGACCATGGGCTCACTAGGGGCACCACTTGGCTATGAGAATTTCTGATGGTATTGCCATCACCCCCCCCCCCCCCCCCCATTTCCCCCACAGTTCTTCCCCTTTTTCTCCCTGCACCACCTCGTTTGGTGTCCCACTTAAAAGGAGTCCCCTTTAACCCTCCACGCCTCCTTTTCCTCTCCAGCCCTCCTGTCCTCTCAATTTCTGACTTCCGTCTTACCCTTACTCATAGGGAAAACTGACATTCAGTTCAGAGGGCACCATTTCAAAGGGGTTACAAAAAAGAGGTAGGGGTCAGTTGTTACATGTTGGTTTTAGCTTGATTATTAGTCTGCTTACAGAAGAATGACAATATCTTTCTATAAATATCTTGTACCAGTTCATAAACTATTGATTATATTCATTAAAAAAATTAAAACGTGAATGGTACAGTTTGACTTCAAATGGAGGGGTTCATTACAAAAACAGACCCTCTTTTTCAGTTAATGAGGGGCTTAGGAAACTATTTTAAAACAAATTTAATGTGCTGAGATATATATCTTCCTCACACTGCATTGGTAATATGTATTAATATAAAATCCAACAAGATGCTTTTATTAAAATTCATGTGGTATCCAGTTTCATATTCCTCACAGGCCCTCATTCCTTCTTTATCATGCAGTTGGAGCCAGTTTATTTCCAGTTCCTGCGTCATTTTACTCATCATCACCTCATTTCTACCAAGTGCGCGTTTTTCCATGGGTAAGCTGTATTTATTTATTTATTCTTTCTGAGGCTATTTTTTCTGGTAACTGCCAAGTTCACCTATTATAGTCCACTTTGCACATTTTCTATTCAGTTAGGGATGTACAGTTGGACTATTGACATCCAACTGAGTTTTACAGTGCATTCTTTCTCCTTTTTTATTTTATTTTTTAGAAAATTCACTATTATGTAAAGTCTTTCAGGTACGTTGGTGGTATTCTTACCCGTTTCACACCGGACGTGGATCTGAGGCGGAGTAGACGCGGAGCGAATCTGCTTCACATCCGCACCCATGTTAATGAATGAGACTATTCACACATTTGTTGGCGAGTTTCGCTTCATCATGGGTAAGTTAAATCCATGTTACTAAAGTTATGTCTTGTTCCCAAGTATAACAACATTATCAGTGTTGCCTAACGTTATAGATTCTACTCGTTATCCCACCCAAGTAACGAATGTTCAGCAAACCCCGCCATCTTTACTGACTTCCACAGCTACATTTTTAAACTAATGTAGAGTTTAAACTGAGGTACCATGTGAAAGTAACGTAGACATCCCAATGAATTGGTAGATAGCTACCAATATATATATATATATATATATATATATATATATATATATATATTTCCTGATATCCCAGTAAGCATCGGCCGACCGGAGTCCAGGCCAACTGACATCTTGCCACAACTTGACATAAATATAACCTGTCATCAAGCCAAAAAATGTGTTGACATATAACGACCGTGTTAAATCAACTTTCATAGGCTAGCTAGGCTATATTGTGACAGCAACAGATTAGATTTTTGATGTTGCTAGACATAGCCTGGCCTAGAGGAATATTAACTTTTAACGTTACGTTATACGTTCGTTAGGTTACTTACGTGTTACTCCGAGGGTCAAGGCAATCTGATTCCATATATCTTCTTTGTGTACATTGTCTTTATAAAAAGTATTTTGGGGATCATATAATTCTCTATATTTCTCTACTTCTGTTATTAGCTTAATCTCATCCATGTTTATGTTGTCAGAGAACATGAGGCCAGCGGAGAAAGCGCAGCTGGTATGAACACAAGGGGGCAGAAAAACGCTGCACAAGTGCTCCGCGTCAGGTGTGTAGCCTGCGTTACCCTTTCGTATTATCTAAACCCACCTGAACGGATTGAGCTTCTTTTGTATTTATGGTAGGTTTCTCAGGTAAATTCACATTCTTTGTAGGATTTTCTTCCTGGAAGATGCTTCCCAAGATCCCCCTGTTGTAGTGACTGCTTGTCATCTGTAGTGGTCCATCTATGCTGCACATGGTAACTGATGTTTCCATTTCCCAACAGCACTGTACAAGACACTGGGCCTGTCATTACATGTACTGTGCTTGGTATCTAGTGAGAAGTGTAGCTGAAATTGTGAGTGTAGATGGATTCCCCCTTTTTGAATGCTCTCTGTCTGACATGGTGATCAATTTGTTCCTCCTGCTTCTGACTTTCATTTTCCACTTTACCTCTGACATCAGGATGAAGAAGATTCAGAGTGGATTTTAGTTTTCTTCCCATAAATAATTCAGCAGATGCTGGTAGTTGATTGGAGTTTCAATCTGCAGCTGAAAAGAGCTCTTGCTACTCTGGTGTAAGATTTTCTCCCGTGCTTGTTTAAGGCCTTTGAACACTTGAATGACTCTTTCTACTAATCCATTGGACGATCCACGGTAAGAAGCTCAGCTATCATGAGTAACATAGTTTTCACTCCTCAAACTTAAACATGAATTCCTGAAGCTCATGAAACATGCCCCAGTATCATATACAATCATCTCAGACCTGTTGAGTGAAAGATTTCTGCAGATATTCAGTGGTGGTAGCTGTGATTTAGTTTGTTTGACCCATTTGGAATGAACATCCAGGAGGATAAGGAACATACAGTCGATACACACATGGCTCCATGGCTTCTCGGGTCACTCCAAGGGTGTAATAGAGCAACTGGCAGAAGCTTCCTATTTTCTTGGCAGGTGCTGCAAATTCTTACAAGGGTCTCTATGCTATTTTTGGCCACTAAATGCAACAACTATGGCCCAAGGTTATAATCCTGGTCATTCCAGCATCTTGTATGCTGAGTTCTTCTTTCCCTGTGTGCATGAGTCATCCTCAGAGTATGTATTGGCAGACTCTGGACAACACAACATCAAAGTCCGCTTCCTCACCTGAGAGGTTGTCAGCAGTGGCATCTCCATGTAGTTGAACATCACTACTCTCTGTTCGTTCTGTTGCTTCCTCCAGCTCTGGCAATGCTTACCAACTCAGGGCACCCACATTGCTGTGGTCCTTTCCTTATACGTAATCACATATTTGTAGCCTCTCAATATCATTGCCCACCAGAGGATCCGTGGCAATGCCATTTGTGGGACACCCTTGATCTCAATGAATAGCAGTTTGTGATGTGTCACAATTGTGAATTTTCATTCATACAGGTAATTATGAATTTTAATCAATTTGATACAATTATTTTGCAGACAGCAATCTCAATGCAAACCTAATGGGTTTTTTCAGTCTTTTCAGGCATCTTGAGAGACAATCCTGCTCCAACTTGATTAGAAGATGCATTGCACACCGCTATCAACTCGTTTTCCTATCAAAGTCTAACAGGACATCAAATGACAGCAAGAGCATTTTGGAATGGTTAAATGCTACCTGCTGCTCAGCCTCCTGCTTCCACTTCACATTTACTTGTAACAACTTGTGGCATATTGCCAAACACATCAAAATGTTGAGCAATAATCTGTGGTGGTAATTTAGTATGCTAGTATTAATGCATGCTTTGAGCTTTGTCATAGATTTGGGTGTTAGTGTGACGCGGACTGTTTGCACCTTGTCTTTTATAGGATGATGTTCTGTGATGTCTTCTGCAGCTAGATAAACCACAGTCATAGACCACTCTGTTTGAATACCTCTTCCAGATTCCTCAGATGATTGCTATTATCTACTCTGGATAGCAGGAGGTCATCCAAATACACTGTGATAAGTGAAATCCCTTGTGGAAGTGTCTTCATTGTCCTCCAAAAATGGAGGACAATGAATGGAAATGAAAAGGTCTTATATGTCATATGTGGTCAGTTGAGTATATTGACAGTCACATATTCCTTTTATTCCTTATTTAAAACCATTTGTAGGTATGCATGGCTTATGTTAAGTTTGTGAGTTTATAAACTCTACATCTAATCCACCTAGCTTCATAACTGGTACAAAAAGGAACAAGCTGTGGTTTGTACTGTACAAATCTGACTGTATGTTCTTTTTCACATGTTTTTTTGCTGTGGTACATTTCCGCTGACCTAATTTAGCTTTGTTTTTTGTCAACACCCACAGTGACCTGGGGAGAACTTGTGAATTTACAGACTGGCTGAATTTTCATGGACAGCTCTTGCACTCCACCATCTGCCCAGTATGTTAGGTCCTAATCCTGCTACTACTTTAACTTTATATAATACTTTTCATTGTCTTTCTACTGCAGTGTTATTTCTGTCATGCCAACACTCTCCAGATTTTTTCCAATTGTAGGCATGCAATTGGTCTGGCTTTCTTCCAAAGTATGGAATACTGTTTCTGATTTAGTATTGTATTAAATGCTCTCTCAAATGTTAGATCAACTTTTAAAAAAAATTGTCATCTGTGAGTGTGAATGTGACTGCCTTATACTGTGTATATATTGGTCACTAGCATTAAAATCTCACTAGCAGGCGAACTGCCACTCACACACATTAGCATTGGCACAGGCACTCCCAGTTGCACTCACATTTACACTTGCGTAATAATTTAGATACCACTGGAGTTAGCATTGAAACAACAGGGTGGTGTTAAATTTACAAAAAGAAGAAAAGAGAAAGATCAAATGCAGCCAAAAATCTAGCAGATAACAAATTAAGGTAGCTAGCTACAGAGAAAAGCCGCGTTTCCACCGCAGGAACTTTACCCTGGAACTAGGAACCTTTTGAGGAACTCAGTGCGTTTCCACCGCAGGAACTAAGGTCTAAATTTAGTTCCAGGGGCTTTATTTTACCCCCCAAAAAGTTCCTGCTCCGGGGGTAGTACTTTCCGAAAGTACAGGAACCTTTTGGGTGGAGCTTGCAGCGCTGAACATTTCTGATTGGTTGATTGATTTTTTTGTGTTTGTTTTCAGCCGCCATGTTTAAAAATATGCAGCCGCAAACCAATTTATTTTCATAATAACTTCAAATCAAACTTGTATGTTATGCGGCGCAGTAGCCTAGTTTTGGTTATAGCCTGCCAACATCTTGGAATTATAACGTGTGCTCTTCTGTTCTTTTCTTGCTTTAGTATTCGTTTTATACATTTTTTTTATAAAAAGCATTTGTGCTGGGACAGCATATTACGTACCAAAACATTCAAACGGATTAATTCGGTTGCTGAATATTTTCTTCCGGATTTTCTTTGTTAGCCCGTTGTAATTGACTCAAAACGTTTGATACAGTTATGTGAGGTATGCGGTAGTTCTGCGTAATTCACATTGGTGATACAGTAAAAGCAAACTGGAAATCACCTTCCGCACTTTTTGTCAGGGTAAAATAACAGGTTAATTCTAGTAATCGTCCCGTTAGCTTTTTCAGACTGCCGTAATTTTACTCTGCCATTCTTCAATTCCACAAAAAGACCAGGAAGACTATGGACTAATTTATGGTGCATGGTTCGCATCTGGAGGGCACACTTCGCTGCTCGGCTAGCAGTAACTTCGAAGGAAAGCAAACGGTGGCTGTACCACTACTAATTTAAATTTTCACGCAAGTCCGAGTTTTCGTTCTATTCTTGTCATTTTGCGATTTGCGATATGGAATTGACGATGAGAAAGTAATCAAACAGCAAATTGTTTACAATGTGTGCATGTTTTCTGCTGTTCCTGCCAGTTATACATATACATGTGAATGCATTCGGTCGCTTCGGATGTCAAGACATGAAAGCGAATGTTCGCATAAAAACATAATGAATGTGTTTGAGAGGATATATAAAACAGTTACAATCTGACTATTGGCCTGTTATATCCTATTTGTTGCATAACAACGGTCCAAGTTCAACTACCAACGACAGTTTTGCTTGACAATGGTAAAATAAGCCCAAACGGCTGCAGAAGAATATTTCAATTCCAGGTGATTAAATCGATAAAAAAAAAAATACAAAAGTAACCATATATAATCATTGTTGGTAACCCGTTGTATATAAGTGGAATAAACCCCTCTGGGCTGTCCCGGTTATTAGAAAATAATGTAGGCTACTTCGGTGGTAGTATGGGGTTACAGAAGAAATCATAGGACAGATGGACCGACGACAACGTCGTTTTTTCATACGTCAGTGGGCTAATTTGCCTAATCTTCGCGGGACTTTAGACCGCGGTGGAAACGCAGACAACCATGGGCTGAAGGAACCTTTTAGTTCCTTGAAAAGTAGTTCCTGGGACTAAAAGTTCCGGGTAATTTTGGTGGAAACGCGGCTAAATACTGCAATTGGTGGAAATGCACAAATGTAAGCTTAAAGTAATAATCTCGAAGATTTTCATTAAAATAAATGTCTTTTAAGTAACTATCTATCACTGCATTGGGTAACACAATGGTGATTGAGCCTATTTTTATATTAATTTATACTATTATTATCATTATCATAATTCATGATTAAAAAACTTGGTGTCTGTGGCGACATTCCCGGGAAAAAATCACAAGCGGCGCACAGTTAGTGACGCGTTTTTCATCACCCATCAGTGGTTGGTCCGCCAGAGAGGCTAGGCGGAACTAACGCAACAGGCTCGCTCTTCAACTCACTTGTGTGTGAGCGGCGTACTGTTTTTTCAGGTGTCTGCATGCGTTACAGTAACAGAGAAAGGGGGGGGGTTGGGGGAGTTATGGAACCCTAAAAAGTTTTTGCGTAACATGAGAGATCATATTATTTGTTGATGTAGATTTCGTATTACATTTAATGACAATGTACAACTTTACTAAATTACATAGCTATTTGCACAGCTAACGCTAGCTACCGGACCATGTCAAGAAAGACAACATTAGTTTAGGCAACGTTGCGCACAGTATCCATCTCTCATATCAGGTAACGTTGCGTTAGCTAGCTAGCTAATGTAATTAACACAATCTAATGTCGGCTAACAATTAGAAAAAAATGCTAGCTAACGCTACCGACCGGTACCGACCTCTCGAATGCAATGCTACCTTGTTGCAACGTTGCAGTGTAGCTAACTTAAGGCTAGTTCAGATCAATGATTCGCAACGAGACTGGGTGAAACTTGCAAAATTCCAAGACGTCTGATTGTAAACGTTATAAAACTGCACTTGGCGATTTGACAAGGATGGTCTTTTAAAACCTCAGGGCAGGCAACGGCTCTGCTACTAGCCAGTTCACACCGCTGCCATTTTCTCTGCAACATTCTAAAACTGTTTCGCCTGGTTGCGAATCATTGATCTGAACTGGCCTTAACGTTACCGTTATTTACATTGCCATTGAGTTCATCAATATATTATAATGATCGGAATAAAGCCGGGGTATGTGGAGCAGAGCAGATTTCTGAAGACGTCATGCAGGAGAAAACTAAATAAAAGAATACGGCAGTATGGATTAGCATTATTTTATTACGCTTCCTTTATTATGTTCCTTCAGCCTTTATGCCCTTTTTGATGAAATCTCCTTTGTTTTTGTTTTATTCTTCTTGTTCTGATTGGTAATTTAACACCCAGCTCAGCTTTATTCTCGAACAGTTTAGCTAGCAAAACCAGAAACACCAGGGGTAACATTTAGCAAGGCAGTTGTTTCAAAAATACCACACAACAATCATTCACGAAAAAGACTGCTTATTGTGCACGAGATACATAATTGCACGAGCCACCGCGAATCCCGCAAATTCTTCTCTGCAGTGTAAAGATGTTCATACCGGGCAAAAGGTGGATAAAGAACATTTGCAGAAATTGATCATCACTAATTCTACCACAGGTTTGCTGCGGCATTTTAACCCGGCTCGGCAGTGTAAAGACATCTTGAGTTAGCCTAATGTTAGACAACGAATGAGTATGTACATAACGTTACTTTTATAACAACCGGACGGAGTGTGGCACAGTGGGTAAGGAACTGCGCTTGTAACCGAAAGGTCGTAGGTTCGATTCCCGGGTAAGGACACTGCCGTTGTACCCTTGAGCAAGGTACTTAACCTGCATTGCTTCAGTATATATCCAGCTGTATAAATGGATACAATGTAAAGTGCTATGTAAAAAAGTTGTGTAAGTCGCTCTGGATAAGAGCGTCTGCTAAATGCCTGTAATGTAATGTAATGTAACCGTTTTTTATTCAGTAAATAGTAAGTGTTATAGTTGGCGTGCCAACTGGCTGACGTCACACAGGCGACACTGGTTGGATCCGGTTGGATCTATGGGAATTGAGGTCCAAAAACACACCTGCAATTACCGCTTCTCGCCATTGGCACCGCCATAGAGAACGAAACTGAAATCTTCGTCACTTTAACAATGTAACATAAAAAAATGTAACAATACTTTTGCATTGGCACTCGCGTTTGCACTTGCACTCACATTATCATAGATACCATTGCAATTGGCAGTGAAAACCACAGGAAATTGGACAAATTTAAGCTTTACATTTAATTTTATGTAACCATTAACTTACATGTTTCAGTGTAATATCACCCCTTGGCCTTTCTGATTGCAGCCTAGTTAGTAATAATTCTTTGCTAGCTTCCTATTCCCTAGCAAGCATGCCAGTTGGCTATTTAAGATGACCAGTGTTATGCCATATTAAATACATGCACTGAATCAGTTCAATAACCTTAGTTAAATAGCTTGCACGTTTGATTGGGAGGTCATGAAGAGGGCTTCAGATTTGGAGAACAGGGACACTTGCTTGTGTCTCAGGGTTTATGCACAGCCATTTTTATGAATAAAGCCTAAGGCTTCATAATCTGAGGATGTGGCTGGTCTCATGTTACCACTGGAAATGTGTTTCTGTGATTAACATTAGCAGTATATGCAGAAAAAAACCTGCATAGGCTGAACACAGGGTGTAGGAAGCAGGGTGTTTTAAATGGGGTCATTCCTATGTTCCCAAGGTCCTATGTTCCCCAGATTTATATGGCACATAATGGGAACATGAAAAAGGGTCCTATGTTCCCCAGCTCTACAAGAAATCTTATCTGTGTTCAGTAGATAGAGACAGAGACAGTAAATCAATGATTTTCTGTCTTACTCCAGATAATAATATTTTCCAAGAAAGTATGAAAAATTGTTCACAACGTTTCATCAGGTGCAGTAGAACTTAGGACCCTGGGAACATAGGACCCTGGGAATATAGATACGCTCCCGATTTATTTTACTGTTACAATTATTCCACAACTCCGAGAGTCATACTGACTAGCTGGCATGAATGTAACATCGCTTTGTGTATACTTTGGTGTTAATTGTATCCGACTCGATTAAGTTATGAATGTAATTGAAACGGCTAATGACTACTTACACGACAAATTTCTTTTAAGTAAAATTTCATTGCGCTAGGCTAAATATTACTAAATAAGCAAATAAAAATACTTACATTTATGGCTACTCTTTCATAACTATTGTTGTAAACACTGTCTGCATAGCAGGTAAAACAATGATGGTCTGATATGAAACTGGAGGCAAAGAAATTAAAACATTTTTTAATTTTGAAAAAAGCAATAGCAATGAAGGCCTATGCTACAGTAAGACTTCTGAACCGTTGTCATAGCAAACTTCATTTAAGTTTTATAGAATTTATATTCAATTGCAATGAAGCATTAGGTTTATCTGGATTACTCAAATAAAGCATCACTGATTTTAATGTTGAATTCAATTGTGGTTTTTATAAAATCATTTGAACAATTATAATATTCAATTGAGTTATGTTTATTAAGATAATTTTGATACTCTTTTTTAATCAAAATAAAAGATGAATCAATGGAATAATAAAACCACAATATGCTAAATGGGCTTTACTACAAGGGGTAGGAATATTTAGTCATCTCACGATTTCATTAGATTTTGGGGTCACGATTCAATTTCCAAATGATTCGCGATTCATCACAATTATCGATTTTATTCAATAGATGACAGCTATTGTGAATTACGTTTGAATTTGATTGTAGTAAACAGTTGAATACATCCCAGAGTGAAAATATTACACATCAAAAAAATGTAAACTGAATTTACTTTAACTTTTATCTTATTAAATAAATGTATTGAATGTGCTAAAAGACTCAATGGTATGAAACCTTGAAAGGAAAGCCTACTGAAAGAGGCTTTCGAGTGCATTCTATATCAGTGTCTGTTGTGAATAGCAGTGAGACGGGCAGAAACCGGAAATGGTATGTTCAACGAAACAAGTGTTTTGAACTTCCCAACGCTGCTTCTCATGAGGCTATGTGTAGCATAGGGTTGACAGATTTACAACCGGGAGCTGTCGGAAAGGGGGCAGAGGGTCACAGACTGGGTGGCTATTCTGTCAGACCAGGGAGTCATTGAGATGCTAATTCATTTCAAACTACCGGTACATTTCTTCCATCAAATACTCCAAATTGGCATTACATTGTCCAGTTGGGATTACAAATAATTAGATCCACTGCACAGTCCATTTCACAATGTCCAAAGCAACAACTTTAATCGCTTAAAATCTTACAACATATGCATATCAGTTATTTCACTTAATTGATATTTTTCATACAGTATTTTTCAGTTGATAAATACTGATACTTAAATATTTTTTGATAAGTGGTCAGAGTCTTAAGCCGCTTTTCAACTGCATAGTACCGGCTCAACTCGACTCGACTCTACTCGCTACCAGGTACTTCGTTTTCCACTGCAGATAGTACCCCCTGCTCATCATTAGCGCATGAGATGCGTTGCTCTGACCAGTCAGTGGTCTGCAGTATTTTCACATCACCTTTTGGTATCGCCTCAGCTCACTTGGAACCTCGATGGAGGTGATACCAGAAAAGTACCAGGTACCAGGTACTATCCACAACTTTTGCCCGATGGAGAACCAAAAAAGTTTAGTAGAGTTGATTTGAGTTGAGCCGGTACCATGCGGTGGAAAAGCGGCTTTAGTGAACCTACCGTAGCATGCTACTTTTGTTTTTAGATTTAAAAACTTGTAAGCTGTGCTAGTGTAATGCAATTCTCTCTACATAAGAGTGTGCTAAATGCCTAAAAATGTTGTGACTTGACATTTTTGAAAACTTGTCATGTTTTCTCCCCAACTTGCAATGTGCAGTTTTACTTGTTAACACTCATTGCAGCAACCTATGATTTGAGAGGGCACAAAAAAGAATACCTCTTCTCCGAAGCATGTGATGTTAGCTACTGCTTCTTATCACACTGCAGTTTAGATTGCAGGTTGGGCTCAAGTAGAAATGAGTTTGAGAAAGTAATTTCCCATGCAGCTTAACAAAGTGAACTTTGCAGGCACCTGATTGACCAGGGGGTGACTGGTCTGCGATGTGCCGACTCAAACCCTCCCATCCCTGAGTAATGCCAGAGTCAATTGTGCATCATCCTGCAAGACTGCCAGTTATATTGATGCTGTATTGTGTAAATACAAACCAGCTATAATGAGTTCTAGATCATTATGAATGCTGTTGTAACTATGAATATTCAATTGTTGGTCGTGAAGTCATGTCATATTTAGTATGCATAAAAATGCACCAAAAAAAAGTACAAATGGTGAGTGAATGGTGTGTGTGCCCTGCGATAGATTGGTGTCTTGTCCACTAAGTTTTCCTGCCTCTTGCCCAATGCACATTGGGATAGGCTCCAGCACACCCCGTGACCCTGCCCAGGAATACGCAGGTATAGATAACGGATTAACGTAATAATACATGCATGTGCACCTAAAACCCAATACAATAAGGTTAGCATTCCATATATTAAAGTAAAAATGTACAATGCTTTACGTAACTGTAAGGCAATAAGTGCCTATGTAATACTGGGCATAGTCTGATTGTCTGCCCCCAGCATAGACAGAACAAACAGAATGGTCCCATTACATAGGTCAGCCTCACAGATCTGGGTCACATACTTCTCATATTCTTGCAGTTGCACAGGGTTTTAAGCTATTTCTACCCAAGCAGTGGTTCTATTTCAGTACTGGCTGCACAGACAGTGGTTCTATTTATATCCAAGCTGCGCTGACAGTGGTTCTATTTCTACCATCGCTGCAGAGACAGTGGTTCTATTTCAATACTGGCTGAACAGACAGTGGTTCTATTTCTACCATTGCTGCAGAGACAGTGGTTCTATTTCAATACAGGCTGCACATCAATCATTTTTATAGAAGCGTCATGAATTGGAACTTGGATGAACCCAACAATGCGAATGCCTCTAAGACTTGTTATTTTTAATGTGGCTTTGTTCAGTGGATCCACGGTGCTCTGCAAATAGACAGAAGAGTAAACGTTTCAGTGGAAATAACTGACAGTCAAGAATATCCTGCTGTACAGAAAGAAAACAGTGTGAGAGGGAGTGCCCTGTCTGTGCCTGCATAAACCCTCAGTGAATGACATACAATAACCTCCTCCAGATACACATGCGCACACACACAAATACATAAACTAACACAGGCACAAGCTTGGCTAACAGGTGAGAAAAAAATAATCAGAATGCATTTACTTAATGACTTTCTTGATGTGTTGGTAAAATAACTCATTGTAGTACTTTGAGAAATGTTTTTTTGCTAGTACTAATACAGTAGAAGGACAGACTGTACCAGAGGAGCAGAATGTACTGTGGTGTGCAGCGATATACATGGGAAGTTTACACAAACCTCATTCAGGGCTGAGAGAGAAGTACTGCAAGCACTGCAGTGTGTAGCTGTATCCGTGCAAAGTTTACATAAGCTTCATTCAACATTGAGCCTTCAGGAGAAGGTGTTGAGCGGGCTGTGGTGTGACCTCAGCAGCCAGCCAAGCCCTACGGGCTGTACCATCTCAGGATCTGACAATTCTGAAGCATTTCTTCTACATATGAGGTTTGGGAATCCCCTAACTGGCACTGCTGCGAGGAGTCTACAGCAGCTGGTTTGAGTGGCTGACTGAGACCTGGGCCAGCTCTCTGTGTGGATGGCGGAGGAAGGTACAACCAGGCAAACACCCTGCAGCCTTTCTCCATGTACACCTGTAGCAAAGCACTGCAGAGCCACCTAGCCAACGTGGTTGCACTACCCTCCCGGGGTAAAGTGAGATCTGTCCCACCTATCCATGTTCCTGTGAGGTGGATGGGCATAGCTCTGACCTACATGTTAGCTCTGTAAGTGGAAATAAACTGGCACAATGAGAGCTATCCCTGGGAGATAAGCAATGCTAGTCACTTTCTGAACCCTCCAACTGCTCTACCCTTTCTCTACCCTGAATCCTTCTGATGCTCTCTACTTTCACTTTCTGAATTCTTTAATAGCCCTGTACCTTTAAGTCCTCATACAGATGTCCTCATACAGACCCACCATTTAATTTCCTAAAAATGAGAAGTGAGAGAACCAAGGGCCACAACACGTGAATTTCATACAATAATACAATGAGGGGAGAATACATGACCTTTCAGCTATGTTGGAATAATCAACAGATACCTACATGCAAAAACACAACCTTTTTTATCCAGGTTGGTTGTAGTTAGCGAAAAATGTTAATGTATGCCAATGATATTAGATCAAAATTGTGGGTGCAATATCTGCTGAAAATACACAACTACAGTACATGTGTTTGTATAGAAGCATTACCCCACACAAGAAAGGTGTCCACATGTGTGATGCTTTATCCTAGAAGATTCAGGGAACGTTTGTTTGCTATGTCTCGACATGTAAAGTAGTAAAGCAACCTCAGTCTTTCCACAGGTACAAGTGAATGCAAGTAAATGTTTCATGTTCTCTAAGGGAACTCTTTTTCCAGGTCATAAACATTTAATGTTGTCTAGTTCCAAGCTCGGCTCCATTATCTAGATGACCTTGGTCTCAGAGCTAGTCAGATAAACACATCTTACACAAACAGCGGCAACATCAGTACTTCTCAGACATATAGTTAAAAGCATGGCTACCCAGAACTAAATATCGCATATGCTTTATGTGATTCTGCACAGAGTAGGAGCTCAAAGATATGAGCAAGATTTGAATAGGCTACATAAAGTTATTCAGTAACTACAAGGAAAAGGGAGAGAAAGGAAATAAATTCCCATTGAGAATCACAACCCAAACTGTGGATTCATGGTGTTGAGGAGTTGTTTGGTTATAGGGAACACTTGCACCAGTTTAATGCCACATCCAGAGTACAACAGAGCTTCAAGCCTAACATAGTATTTCCACCTGTCACAGGATTTGGTCATCTGCCTTTCTTTCGTTTATACCTAGATCTAGGATAGTAGTTACAACTGTTCTCCATATAAATGCAAATTAAAATTATGAATCAATGACATTTAGTCTGTAGGAAGAATAATCATTTGATTTTAAGCATCCATAAGCTGTTTCAAATTATTTGATTCCACTGAAATGACAAGCTATTATATTCCATTCCAATGAATACAATTTAACTCATAATCTTATCTAAGAAAGCTTAACTATCTACACATTTAACCAGAATGGCACATGGTCTCCTGCTGCTCAGATATCTTTATATCTCAGGTATCTTTAGTATCTTTTTTATGCTCGACAGTCAAGGTGTTAACTAGCTAGTTATGTTTATATCAAGATGTTTTGAGTCAAATACATATTGTATCTAAAAAAAATGCCTGAAAATGCATGATGCTAACGTTGGTACTCATCTTTAGAATCTGTCCTTCCAGATGGTAATAAATATTTTTGTTCTTGATTTGGCTCTGTACTGTACTGTAATTTTATTTTTGCAATAAAGAAATCCACGTATTGTTTGCATGCAATGTCTGCTTGAAGTCTGTGACCCATAGACATCAGCAGGCGCTTAGTATCTTCTCTGGTGATGCACTTCCTGGCCTGTACTGCAGCCATCTTCAGCCCCTGCTTTTGGGGGCTAGTTGCCTTAAGTAAAAGTTAATTGTTATGTTACAAATCTAAAATTGTGGAGTACAATGCCAAATAAAGAAAAAATATGTCTTTGTCCCAAACGTTATGGAGAGCATTTTGAATGTAACTCACAACATGTTATTTTAAATCTATTCATCATACCATAATCTTTGCTTAGTCCTTATAATTTTAATTATGCAATAAATATATAAATACATTTATTCCACATTACATATGAATATATTAATACAAATTACAAGTAATGGAAATGTATTTCAAACACATGCTATACTATCCCTGGACAGCCCCTGGTGTGAGTAAGTAATGAGACTCCTATATAGATGACCAGTGAGTCATGGCATTATTATAATAATAATTATTATTATTATTGTCATTATTGCTATTATTATTATTATTATTATTATTATTATTATTATTATTATTATCAGTAAATTCATTTGTTAGCATTCACAAACTACAATACAACTGATGGAGGTTGCTTTGCAGTTACACAGAAGTAAAGCCCATACAAAAGAGACCAGGAACATTTATTACACTTGAAATACATGAATGCAAATGCATACGTCAAGCATGTACATTTAAAATAGTGGCCATCTCTGGCCATTGGCCAGAGAACAATCTATACAATTACTTGGCACAATATCTCTCCAGCAGGAACAACAGGTGTTAGTTGCTATCTGATCCACTAACTTCCCTCAAGCAACCACTCTGACCTTGACCCAATCCCAGTTCCACTTCCACCTGCACTGCAAACTCCAATTGAAAGGACTCACAACACCTCAAAACCTAAGCAGTCTATCTTTGATAATGTGAATATCAATTTCCATGCCATCTATAATAAAAAAATAACTGATGAATTTATCAGGTTATAAGGTAAAGTGGAACAAATGAGAAACCATGCCCATTTCACTCCATGTGCATAAAATCAGACATCTCTGAACTCAAGATTCAATGGTCAGGAAAGGAAATAGTACTAGTTCTACTATATTTTTCAATGAGACGTCAACATTCTACATAATTATAGGTATGTTACTTATGTGCTTCTGCACTTTTCTAAATAAAAAAAAATAAAAAATGTTTGCTCTAGTATCCACCATCTGACAAAATAATACTACGAGAATTGTTTTTACTTATTCATGGCACTATATACTAAAATTATAATATAATGAAATGACCAGTTACTTTGTAAAAGTCCATAGAATTGCGAGTGAGTATTTTATTTGGTTCTCAGGGTTAATGTCCGTTATTGCATGTGGGTCCAATGGGATAGGAAAGTTTGACCAACCGCTGGGTGCAAGTTTGTTACCAATATATCTATCAACCCATCAGCCAAATGTGGTGCTTTTATCACAAAATGAACAATTGTTATGGTATTTTGAGCTATGCCACCCCACTAAAATAAAATACTTGCGCTTAAGAATCACCCACAATTTAACAACTATGAGGGAAATCTACCTAATGGGGAACATTGAACAAAATGGTCCCACATGTCACTAACACTGTGGGGGCGAATCAGTATCATCAAAATGATGACACTACCCAAAATAAATTCTAATATGAACATGCTGCCAGCAATAATAACAAAAAACATGATTTGACACCCTCCACCAACACCAACTGGCTATATACTGCACTCCAGAATAATTACAAAAAATGAATCAACACATGGATGGCACCTGTCCCAAATGTAAAACTCACTACTACATGTGTTATGGGAATTCAATCACATTCAAAAGTTATGGAAAACAACACTGAAAGAAAATAATCACCTGAAAATATCAGTACCATTTTCCCCCACAAACATACACTATATGACCAAAAGTATCTGGACAATGCTTGGGCTGGGGCTATTTAACATGGTTTGAGCTAGGCCCCTAAGTTCCACTGAAGGCAAATCTTAATGCTGCAGCATAGAAATACATTCTAGATTATATTGTGCTTTCCCAACAGTTTGGGGAAGACTGTTGGGGAAGACCGGGGTGTGGGGGTGCTGGCTGGTGTGGGCGCAAGGAATTGCGTGTTATGCATTGAAACGACAAAGCGCTTCTCATCACATTAATACCGCTAGCCTAACTGAATCAACCGGCAGCAAACTGCATCGGAGAAGTTATCTGTCTCAAACCCGGTCCGCACCCCCCCCCCCCCCCCAATATGAATGCAACTGTTTACCCAAAAATCCCTTCATTTTTTCCGGTTCAGTCCAAGATTACTGAACAAGAAAATAATCAATCATTAATTTCATTTGCAGGACATCGCATATCTAATGCGCTTAGCAACCGACTATTTCAATGTTTGCTGCATGTGAATTATGAATAAACACCGAGCATAGCCTATAAAGTATGGATGGAATGGAACATTTCAAGTAGTTTTATTTTCATTATAATTCCTTTCAAACCAAAACACTAAAATTATATGTGGCAGTGTCACACAAAGACTTTTTATTATTCCTGTGTATGCTTGCAAGAACGTTTTAATACTCAAGTTTCAAGTCAAGTCAAGTTTATTTGTATAGCACATTTTCATGCACAAGGCAACTCAAAGCACTTTACATAAGACATAGAAAGACATTACATAAAAATGTTGTTAAAATAAATTAGAATCAAAAACAATCTTATTAAGTTAGAGGAAAACAAACAATTAAAACTCTGTAAAAATTTAAATATATGCGACGCAGAACATGAATGTTTTTAGCTTAGTTTTAAAAGTGGTTAGAGTTTGGGCATTTCTAATATCTTCTGGGAGTTTGTTCCAGCTGTGGGTAGCATAGTAACAGAAGGCTGCCTCTCCATGCTTTGTTTTAACTTATACTGCACATCTGCACCTGCTATTAATATTACGAATCGCATTTTATCAACTCTCACAATTTTTGGTGAGAGAGTTGAGAGCAATGGTCACACGCAGCCCACCTTACGTCTCAGTATTAAAATATTAATTTTAAACTAAAATTCTCTGTATTTGGATGCCCCACTGGTGAAGGGACATGAGATCCAGTCCAGTTAGACTCAGTAATTGCCCTCTCGTATTGGAGTTTGCCCTAAAACAAATAAAGAGGTTGCACCATGCCAAATCTTGCTGGCTGGAGCTTGGGGGGTGGTTTTCGACCGAAACAGAGGGCCCCATATAGACTTTTTGTTTAGGGCCCCCAAAAACCTTGGGCCGGCCCTGATAAAGTTGATCTCCTGCTTGGGTGGGGGGGGGTTTGCACAAAAAATATATTTGTCTTGAATTTGTATAGCAAAAAGACCAAATAATGAATACATCTGGCATATTGTTCAGTTATGTGAATTCATAATGTAATTGCTATCTTGTATACTATGTGCCATGGTTCATATCTTAGACACACACAAGCAAGCAGACACACACAGTCCCAGCTGAACTCAATGACTTGTCATTCCTTCACTCAAGCAGAGGTAACCACATGTAAATGATTTAAAAATTCACAAATAGTCATTTAAACTAAACACGTTTGGAATGTTGTAATCCTACAAGGCACACAGTGGCCTTAAGACTAATCTCTTTAAAATGCTGCTGCCTTCCTGAATTGCATTTCATCACTCTCCTGTCAGTTATCATTGACTAATCAGGAAACATGTAATCCTCTTTGCTAAACTAATAATTATTTTATTATTTCATACAGGAAAAAGACTATGTAGTCTTTTTATGTCTTTCCGGCAGAAAATATTTTTTGCCAAAATGGTGATGCAACTTGAACGACTTGTGAAAGTTTGTGGCTGAGGGTGAAATGGAGGTACAGTCATGGTGAAGCTGCATGGTTTGAGTTCCAAACTGGCCAGATCCTCCCTGAGTGGAGTTTGCAAGTTCTCCCGACTTTACATGGGTTTCCTCTGGGTACTCTGGTTTCCTCTCACACATGCATTTCAGGTTGGGTGTATTCCTGTCATTGCCCTTGACTGGCTTCAGAGTTGGAGTTGGTCCCCTGTACTCCACAATTTTTATATTTGTCATCAAAAATTCACGTGGTTAAAGTGCACATTCTCAGCTTATATTAAAGGACATTTTTACGCATTTTGGTTTCACTTTATAGAAATCACAGCACTTTTCATAAATAGTCACACCATTTCATGGCATCATAATGTTTGGGACAAATGGTGTTTTTAGGCTAATCAAAATCAACTGTTTGGAACATTAAGAAGACAAAGAGCACTGGTGAGCACAGAAATCACAAAGAGTGGGAGGTGAAGCTGCCCTCATTGCCCTATCCAGGATATGTGATAGCTTCATGCAATTCCAGAGGGAGCCAGATGAACGGCAAGAGCAAGAGGCTGGACAGAAGGAGCGGGATTGCTAAGTCTTCACTCATTAGGTCAACCAACTGCACCTGGATCTGGAGCAGGCCAGGACAGCTGCATCGAGCTCAAGGAGGTCAGCCACAGGGGTGCTTGACCAGGAACCAAAGCTAGCTTGAGGACACAGATGATATTGAACTTTTTTTTTTTTTTTTACAATCATTGAAAGACTTGCAGGCATCTACAGATGGCCAAAGAGGACTGGGCAGTCCAGCTGATACCCGTGCTGACAGGCAAAGCTCGGAGTGCTTTCGTAGCAATGAGTGCCACCCAAACTAAGGACTACATCCATGCTGAAACCTACCACCAACAGATCTGCAGCAGGGAGACGCCAGCAAATGAGTCACCACAAGAACTTCACGCATGACTGAAAGACATTACATTACATTGCAGGCATTTGGCATACGCTCTTATCCAGAGCGACGTACAACAAAGTGTATAACCATAACCAGGAACAAGCATGTCGAAAACCCTAGAGAGAAGGACCGTTCCAAGTGCAGGGAACAACCACATAGTTCAACTTGGACCCTGAAGGATAAACTGATCAATACTAACACAAACGAGAACAGCAACAACGCAGTCCACGCAAAAAATACAAACAGTAGATAAGACGAGTGCATTAACTAAGTCACCAACGAAACAGCTACCTAGTTACAACCCTAAGCTTACAGTTAATTTAGAGATTACAGGGAGGTAGGGAGGGATGGGGAGAGGTGCAGCCTGAAGCGGTGAGTCTTCAGTTGTCGCTTGAAGTGAGTCAGTGTCTCAGCTGTTCTGACTTCCAAGGGGAAGGTCATTCCACCACCGTGGGGCCAGGACAGACAGGAGACGTGTTCGGGAAGCGCAGGTGCGAAGAGGGAGAGGTGCCAGGCGCCCTGAGGTAGCGGAACGGAGGGGTCTGGCTGGCATGTAGGGTTTGAAGATCTTGTGGAGGTATGCTGGGGCTGATCCCTTGACTGCCTGGTATGCTAGGACCAATGTTTTAAATTTGATGCGAGCCATAACAGGCAACCAGTGGAGGGTAGTGAGCAGGGGAGTGACGTGGGAGTGTCTGGGGAGGTTGAAGACCAGACGAGCTGCAGCATTCTGAATGAGTTGCAGGGGTCTGATGGCAGATGCCGGTAGTCCAGCCAGAAGAGAGACAGTAGTCCAGGCGGGATAGTACCATTGCTTGGACCAGGAGCTGGGCTGAGTAGGTGGTGAGAGAGGGGCAGATTTTCCGAATGTTATACAGGAAAAATCTGCACGCCCGGCTTACCGCTGCGGTGTTCTTGGAGAGTGAAAACCTGTTGTCCATCACCACTCCGAGATTCTTGGCACAGGGTGATGATGTCACTAAGGTGTCCCCTAGGGAAAGGGAAAAATCGAGGAGGGGAGCGGTTAGAGCAGGAATAAAGATTAGCTCCGTCTTACCCGGGCTGAGCTTCAGATGGTGATTGTCCATCCAGCTCTGGATGTCCCTCAGGCAAGCGGAGATGCGGGCAGGGACCTGTGTGTCCGATGGGGAGAAAGACTTTTTCCTCATGTGTGACAGTAGTGGAAAAGAGGCCATCTAGTGTTGGAGCTGTTCTTACGTGTGCTGTACCCAGAGGTAAGGACATGGGTCAAGGAGAGTGATTGTTATTATTATTGTTACCATTCTTTGAAATGGCATCCCCCTCTCTGCACTGGTTGAGTCAGGTTGTCATCATACTCTGGCACAAGCTAAGTTCAACCCCTGGGACACATGGAGGGAGGAAGACAGCAGTCTTTTATGTACATGGAGAAAGAACAGAGTAGCATACAGAAGAGGTATACATAGAGGTCCTAGGTCAGGCCTACCTTATTAAAGTTGGTGATGGTACAAATTTGCCATATCCTATCCTTCTAGATACAGGCCTGGCCATTTTATCTGATTTAGTGGATGAGACTTATTAGTGTAGGGTAGTCACCAGGCCCAAGGCACAAGGTCAATCTATACACCCACCAGACAATGAGCTTGACACATTGCAACTTATGTCACTCCACAAAGAGGAGATATTTGGGGAGGTGAGGCCTACACAGGAGGAGAGGTATAAAGGGCATAGAGTTTGGGAGTTGTTGCAGATAGCTTAGCAGTCAGAGCAGGATGTTGAGGCATCTGAGTTAACTGACCCTGACATACCATTTCCCCCAATTTGGCCATTCCAAATAGACAATCTCACTTTAGCCTAGTGTTGATTGCACACAGTTACTCTTATGTGAGGTGTTCAGGAAGGAAGTGCACATGACATTTCCTGGTAAAGTCACTTAGGCTTCATGGAAAACATACATGCACATTTTAAAGAGGATTTCTGTGGCCCAGGATGTACACTGAGGTGCAGGAGTATTGTAAAACATGCCCAGAATGTAAACTCACAGCAGGTAGCAGCCCCATGCCAGCCCCACTAATGCCACTATCTCTGATTGATGCCCTATTTGAATGCATTGCAGTGGACATAGTTGGTCCTGTAGAGAGAAGCCAGTCAGGGAACAGATTTATTCTAGTTATCTGTGATTACGCAACAAGATACACTCTCAGAGGCAAACCCTCTGACAGATGTCACAGCTAAACAAGTAGCTACCATCATGCACAGATTTTTCGCCAAAGTTGGCATCCCAAAGGAGGAGTTGACAGATAATGGCCCTAACTTCATGAGTCGTGCACTACACCAGGTCTACTAACTATTAGGTATGTTACACATATGAACCATCCCATACCACCCACAGACAGATGGCTTGGTGGAGCAGTTTAACCAGGCCTTTAAAAGCATGTTGTTGACGTTTGTCTCCAATACAGGCAAGGACTAGGATAAGTGGCTGCCATTCCCTCTCTTTGCCTACCAAGAGGTGTCCCAACCCTCCACAAGGCTTTCGCCCTTCGAAGTGATATGCGCCTATCAAGTTAGGGGACCCCTGGATGTGTTGCAGGAGAGCTGGGAGGAGGGTGACCAGCCAGAGAAGATGAACATTGTTGCTTATGTGCTGGAGATGCGAGAGCAGCAGATGAAGTTCACCACCCTGTCACAGGGGAACCTGCTGCTGTCTAAATAAAAGGATAAATAAAAGGTCTGGTATGACAGAACAGCCAGAATGTGCACCTTTGAACCAGTTGATGGGGTTCTGTTGATTTTGCCATGTACACCTGATTTTATCCCAAAAGTTTAAGCCCAAGTGGCCATGCTGACTGTGCTTACCCAAAAAGACAAGCCTAGCAAGGTACACTGGACCTCTGAGTGTGAACTGACATTCCAGGACTCCTTTTGTAGATAGCCAATTCTGTCCAGTCTTGAGCAGACTTTCACTGTTCAACCTGATGCTTCAGTGCAAAGCCGAGGGGCTGGAGCAGGGGGAGCTCAAGCCCATTGCCTACATGAGCAGGAAACTCCTTCCACATAAGAGAAAGTATTCAACTGTGGAGAAAGAATGCCTAGACATTAATTGGACATTGGACTCCCTTGTGTCACTACCTGATGGGTAGGAAGTTTGTGTTGGAGGCCAATCATCAGGCATTGTCTTGGCTGTGGTGTGTGCAGGACACGGACACCAGAATAACCACATGGGAGAATCCAATTGGTGAATAGCTAGCAGGGGGAAATTTGGAACGGTGTGTAATTTGATTTAATATGTACTGTTTGGTACCCTTATTTTCATTTAGTGTGTTATTGATCATTTACTCATTTTGTATGGTACTATATGTATTATTTTATTAGCAATGATTTGTTTTTGATTTGTTAATTGATTTATTTGCATTAGTTTAGCCTGGGTGAGAGGGGATAAGGCCTTATAATGGCTAGTCAGGAGCTCCGCCCATTGGTCTATTGTGGATCTGACACTGTTAAATTCTTGGCAGGCATATTATCTGGGCCAACTATGTTGGCATAGACAAAACACAGATTTGCTACTTATTGGTTTTTGTATTTGGCACAGCTTTTATTTGTGTTCCGTCTGTCCTTATAAATAGACTTGCACTGTTATTTCGGCTACCTGCACTAGTCACCAAATCATCACTGGTGCACTGCGTCCATGTCTGCATTGTTGCTTTGTAGCCTTCAACAAAGCACCCTAACACAGCCCCCATGGTAGTTTACTGTTCTGTGATCCAGCTCACATGAACCTTTGCTGTTTTGTGATCCAGCCCCCATGAAACTTTACTGTTCTGTGTCTAACCACATAGGACTATTGTTCTGTGATCCAGCCTCCATGAGACTGAACTGTTCTGTGATCCAGTCCCCACGAAACTTTACTGTTCTGTGATCAAGACCGCATACGACTTTACTGTTCTATAATCCAGCCCCATCCGGTTTTACGGTTCTGTGACTGGAGGTTGCTCATTTTACTTCAACACAAAAATCTTATTTTGACAGTAATTCTTCAACTCCTCAGAGACTCCTGGAACAACAGGAAAGGAAACAGAGAATTAGAATTAAAAAATACAGTGAAAGAATTGCATGAGAGCCACACCAAAAGTACAGGCAAGATCAAATACGAATGGAAGTCGGACAGGCTTTGTGTAGATTTATGTTGGAGCTGCAGGTGCTGGCAGGCCATAGATCTCTGGCAGCAGGGAGACATCTCCGGTTCTGACAATAACTACATCTCTGGATTGAAACATGGTAAAATTCCTCACAAGATGCCCTGAGGGTAATAGCTGTCGACAACAGTGATTGAGGATTGAGCCTGGAACTTGGACAAGCTCAATATCCACACAAAAATAAATAAAAAAGAATAGATATCAAAAGTGGAGGCTGAAACTTCCCAAACAAAATCTATTCAGGAATCACAATAATGTTTTTTTTTTTTTTTTAGTTATACAAGACATTTAAGGGACTGGCAGGTGATAAATCTGGTTCTCAATAAATTCCCTGCCAAATGTTGATGCAACACATCAAGGTGTATAGATACCAGACAAGCAGGATTCTGTATCCTGAAGATTAACATTGCCATGGTGAAAAGTACATCCCACAGACACGCAGATGGGTTTTTATTAAGCATGGATATTTGATAGCTTGTATTAGATAACAAGCTAAAGCTAAGATTGAGAAATGATTTCTTTGTTGTGCTGCGTACTTTCCCCACAGTGTTCACAGCCTAGCTCGCATGTACATTTGTGTAAGTCCAAACACTTTTTAGCATAAGTTATCTTTTCAGCAAAATTATCTTTTTGTGGTAATATTGATGTACATTTTTAAGAGGGTGTTAAATAGGTCCTTTGAATAATTTCTGTGTTTTGTTACTTTAATAAAGGAGTATAAAGGGTTACAGTTCACAGTCTCCCAAAACAGTAATCTGTGATGGTTTCTTGCATGGTGCCACAACCCGGACATAAGAGCACCACAGACCTCTCAAAGGAAGGCATGATGGGCTACATCATGAACTACAGGCATAACTCAATCAATCTAAAGGTCCCATTTTTTTTAGAAATCAGAGTTTAGCCAGTTCTGGCATTCATTCCGCAGTGTGGCATGATACTTATGTGTCGGTAAAATATGAAACATGGTTGTACTTCTCATTTTTTGTTGTATGAGAAAAAATCACAAGGCTAAACTGTTCGTTCGGAATTGGCTAGTTTCTACATCACAACTGGGCTCCTGTAAAAACAGCCAATCGTTTTTCAACTGTAATGCCTAAACCCACCCTTAGTCAGTCTCTTCTAAGAATGAGGTAGCGCCCACCTATTCATGATTTAGCATTTGTGACCACAGAGTATAATTATGAATGAACAAGCGAGATTTCAAATATGACTAGCAAAACTGGCCACATTAATTGTGCGGTGCCAGGGCATTTTTAATCTTCCCAGCTGCAAGTATAATCAGCTACGGTAGTAAGAGCTTGGGCATAAACTGTCAATGCGCTTTACCCCGGTATGGAATACGTAACCTAGAGTTTGTGATTGTACATATAATACCATTCAGACAGTTTCTGTCACAATTCATGTCTTTTACTGCCAGAGTTGATGAGTTTCTCGGGCCTAGTATTTATCATTTTTGTCTGTTTGGTCACCTTTTTGTCATTATTGAATTATTGGTTTAATAACCAGCGTTTGATTAGTCTATTTAGCTCACTTTATTTTTCAGCATATTTAAATTCTTTGTTCTCCATGAATCATCATTGATCGTTCTGACAGTCTACAGCAGTGGTGTCAAACTCGTTGCCATGGAGGGCCGTGTGTATGCAGGTTTTCATTCCAACCAATTAATGCTGCCTTAATTGAGTCCAATTACTCATTCAGCCATATGCGTTTAACTGCATTGAAGCACAGAATATAAGAAAAATTTTATTTAGACAATGCGGGTCACCATAAACGTCGGGTCACCATTGTGCACAAACCTGCATCCCTAATTCAGCAAATAATTTAACTAATTATATAATCAAGATCTGAGGCTGGAATGAAAACCTGCATACACACGGCCCTCCATGGCAACAAATTTGACACCACTGGTCTACAGTATCTATCTGTCTAGTTTATTCCTAGCTATTTCCTAGTGTTTGTTATTTTGTTTTTATGCCTCTGCAACGGCACAGCCGTGGTCGAAGGCATTATGTTTTCGGGCTGTCCGTCCGTCCGTCTCATTCTCGTGAACGCGATATCTCAGGAACGCCTTGAGGGAATTTCTTCAAATTTGGCACAAACATCCACTTAGACTCAAGGATGAACTGATTAGACTTTGGTGGTCAAAGGTCAAGGTCGCTGTGACCTCACAAAACACGTTTTTGCCTTGATGGAATTTCTTCGAATTTGGCATAAACGTCCACTTGGACTCAAGGATGAACTGATTAGATTTTGGTGGTCAAAGGTCAAGGTCACTGTGACCTCACGTCCATCCCATTCTCTCGTGAACGCGATATCTCAGGAACGCCTTGAGGGAATTTCTTCAAATTTGGCACAAACGTCTACTTGGACTGACATCACCACAAAAAACAGAGCACTGGCTACTGGTTGGCGGAGGCATACAACCGCGAGGCGGTATTTCTAGTTTGTACCTAGTTGTTGAAGTAATGACTTTTGTTATTTGATCTCCATCTTCTGAGTTAGCATGTTAGCACGTTTATGAGGCCTTGTGCAGCAGCAATAACATTGGCCTCAAACTCCTAGCGAACAAAAGACATCACAGAGCTGGAGACATAGCTACCATTAACCACAGGTTAGCTAGCTGACACTATTAGCTAACCTTAGCGCTTGTCCCAGTGGACCTCTGCCAAACCAGCATAACGTCTGTTAAAAGCAAAGTTAACTTTAACCCATCCCGGTTCTATGTGAAAAAACAACGGCAGAGAGAAACAGACTTACTTGCGGTTTGGGAGTTCCAGGTGAACTCGTGGAAGCCATCGCCTAGATATGTGGTCATGTCAGGCTGCTGAGCGGACGCCCCTCCCCTCAAACCCCTCCTCTCTACGCCAAAACGGAGACAGAAAGTGAAACTGAAAACCAGTGACACTGAAAAAAAATGACAGCGTAAACAAAAAATGTCACTGAAAAAAGACAGACATGAAGAAAAAAATCTGAAGATTGACATTGAAAAACACATCATAATGCAAAAAAAATCAAAATAAAATAAGATAAGATTTAGAGATTGTAATTTTTTTAATGCCTATGTTTTATTTTTCAGTGGAACTTTTTCAGTGCCAATACTTGCTTCAGTGCCAATACAACTTTTTTCCAATACAAGTGTTTCAATGACAATGTTTCCTTTTTCAGTTAAAGTTTTGTTTTCAATGCTAAATTTTATTTTCGATGCCAAAATTTAAGTGTCACTGTTCTAGCCCCATAAAGGGTAGCCTACGTTGGCCATTTTAACAACCCATGCACAGCATATATATCCAAATCATCTCAATATTTGGTTTCAGCAGTCAAACGCAAGGTCATCGCCTCCCAATAAAAATCTAAAAGATCTAAATTAGCATACATTGAAATCTGAGATAGGGCTGGCCTCATGAAGGGACAATCTTTAGGCTACAGATGAGCAGGAAATCGCATCTTCTGATACCCAACATTTACTTTTTGTTTTATATGTGCAAAAACTAGTGAATATTGCATAAAACAAAACTAATGTTTGAAAACAAAAATTGTATCCTACTTTCCAAACAGACAATGCAGCTGAACCAAAGCCTGTCTGATATAAAGAATGAACTTTATAGCTCATTAGTATTTTCCCCCAATTTTATCTTCTTTTCCTATGATAGTTTCAAGTGGCCGACTGACCAGAGATGGTGGTGTGGATGGAAGGAAACTCATCAACATGACATTGTTTTGGTGCAGACAACACCTAATTCCATCCCTGTACAGTTTGCCTTTATTTTACTGCATTCTGTTTAGTCTGAACAAACTATTACATTATTGTTTTATTGGTTTAATCATCTGTGTTTAATTGGTCTATTCAGCTCACTTATCTTTCAGTGTATTTTAAGTTCCTTATTCTCTGTGAATCATCGCATGGTCTTACTGTTTGTTTGCACGTTCTGCTAGCCTCAAGTTTCCTTGTGTTTAGTTTATTCCTAGTTCTTTCCTGGTGTTTGTTATTTTGTTCTTTGTTCTAAGTTGTTTAAGTAAAGCATTTGGTACCTTTTTCTGAGCAGTCCAGAGTAAGCCAGTCATGGATCCAGCAGCGCTAAATCAAGTTCATAGTGCTCTGACAAACCAACGGACGACAATTGGTACCATAAGGGTCCCATCCAATCAATTTCCAAGAACCTCCTGTCCCACACCACAGCAGTTCAGTGCCCACCAACACCCTATACTCTCAGCGAGGATCCCTCATCATGAGCCATGCCTAACCCTACATAAATGTCAAATAGTCAACACTCACCTTTGTGGGGGACTCACCTGTGTTCTCCTGACAGCTATGATGGTCATCTTGGCAAATGTAAATGTTTTCTCACTCATGCTCCCTGACCTTTGAGCTTCAGCCACTTAGCTTTCCCACTGAACATTCCAAGGTGGACTTCATCATCTCTCTGCTGTCAGGTCAAACTCTTGCCTGGGCTATGGTTATGTTGGGGTGGCAGTTTCCTGTGTGCTCCAGTGTCCAGACATTCCCAAGTGAGATGAGTGAGATATTAGACAATCAGACAATCTGGTGGGTAGGTAGGTAAGTAGAAGATGTGTTTACCTGTGCAAGGCTCACAAAGTGTAACAGACTTCTCCATCAAATTCTGTACACTCGTCACTAAGAGTGGCTAGAATGAGGAGGTGCTGGTTTTCATTTGCCAGCTGTCGGACAGTTAAAGGACATCTGGAGACTCCTCTACTCGCCTGGATCAACTCATCTCATCAAGTCGATTGTTGTCTTCATGAATGGGACACAAAGAACGCCGATTTCCTATTGAAGATTTCAAGGGCCCCCGCTCTTGAGCATTCCTATGTCACACCAAACCTCTCCTCACCTGTCACCTGGTCTTACGCCATATTCTACAAAACCACCAAAGAAAATTAATGGACACCTAAGAATGCAATTGGGATGTACCAGAATCTCTCACCCTGAAAGAGTGTAGCATGCCAGTTAAACCTACAGGTTTTTATTGACTCTGATGTGTTGGGAATTTTTTTAGACAGGTCCCTAGCTCTCCATGAGGGGTATCCCTAGTTTGTCTGCCTGAGCCCCTTTCTGTGACTGCTCTGCATGGGAGACCTCTAGATTCTGGTAAGGTTAGTCAGCTTACCTCCATTATGCCAGTCCTACTCAGAGACAATCCTTCTCCATCTGGATAGTCTCTGAGTAGGACTGGCATCACAATTGTCATATTGTCTATTCCTTGAGTACAGTCTGGGGTTAGGGGTGTGATTGCATTAACAACTGTCTGACTCTCTTCTACAGGTCTCTCAGCTCTATGTTGCTTGTGACTGTGCAGGTCTCTCTGGCAGAGAGTGCTGAACCCAACCTCTTCCCCCTCCTAAGTACTGAGATTTTTGCCTCATCTTCAGCAAGCAGCTCACCAGTGGATTACCATCTCACCACCACACCCAGGGAACATATATTCGCCAGTCCTACTCAGAGACTATCCTTCTCCATCTGGATAGTCTCTGAGTAGGACTGGCATCACAATCGTCATATTGTCTATTCCTTGAGTACAGTCTGGGGTTAGGGGTGTGATTGCATTAACAACTGTCTGACTCTCTTCTACAGGTCTCTCAGCTCTATGTTGCTTGTGACTGTGCAGGTCTCTCTGGCAGAGAGTGCTGAACCCAACCTCTTCCCCCTCCTAAGTACTGAGATTTTTGCCTCATCTTCAGTAAGCAGCTCACCAGTGGATTACTATCTCACCACCACACCCAGGGAACATATATTCTCTCTTTCAGGTCCTGTGACTGAAGCTATGGAGAACTACATTGTAGAAACCCTCATTGCCAGGCAAATCCATCCATCCACCTCTCAAACCAGAGTTGGACTCTTCTTTGTGGGTAAGGACAGAAGCTTGTGTCCATGCATCGATTCTCAGAGTTTCAACAAAAAAGCTGTTAAGAATCATTACTCTGCCTTTCACGTCTGTCGTAAGCCTCTATAGGGTGAAACTGAACCTGAGCAATGGGTACCATCTGGGGCACTTCCATGAGGGGGATAGATGGAAGACTCCCTTAAACACACCTAAGGTGCACTGTAGCCCATCTTCCACTGATGTGCCATACCGTACTGTGCCGTGAAATCGTGATCATGATGCATTTCCATTGCCAGCAGAAGCATACCGTGAAAAGTTCTTGGACTCTAAATTTTGCTACCCTTCCAGAGAGGTATAAATATGACATGACTTGATCACCAATAGGTAGGCATTTACTTACAGTAACATACTAATTGGCTATTGTGGCCAACTTTAGATCTGGCATAAAAGAAATGTTTACGTAAAGAAATATAGCTGAATAGGTGGGTCTGTCTCTGGTACTTTAAAGCATGCTAACATTTTGCTGAGGTATGTGTCTGGAATACACAGAAATAATTTATTCAGACATTGTGCTATGGCTGGATAAATATTATTCCAGTGATGTTGAAACAGGCTTGTATAACATGGGCATACCTGTATTTTCGTTACATTTTCTTACCAATACCAACTAAATCACAATTGTAAACAATAGTAGGGAGAAAAAAAACATGCTACTGTTTGTAATCATTCCTACTGGTGAAGGAACAGCAGTTAGTTAGCTGTTTTGTCAGATAGGCTAGTACAAGAATGAACATGTGTACAGAGATTTATTTATAGCTAGCTAATTTTAATGCATTTGACACATATTTAAACGCATGCTATGCAGGATTTTTTTAAGCAATGAAAATTGGACATTCCGGTCAGAGAACGGACATCTGGCAACCCTATCTGGACAGGTAGAGTTAACTTTCTTTCCAACAAAAAACAAGCCAGTTCCAGGACACTTTTCATTTCATTGGTAAATTTCACCTGATGTCACCGAGGAAAATAAATTCCCAGGTTAACTCCAGTTCTCTAACGAGCCCTCTTAGCTTGTCTTTTTGCTTTGCTGTATCTGGGCCATTGCAGCAGCTAGTTAGCTAGCAACAAACACTCCACTGCAATCTGATCCAAAACTACAGGCTCTGTAGCCACACCCATCCCTCCTCAAACAGAAACGTCCCATACATTTTAGAATAACAATTACAGGTAAAGGTGAATGAATTTGTCAAAAGTGTGTAAAGACAGATATTTCCAGTGCATCATAGTATGCCTCAGCATGGTTATTAAAAAAAAAAAATTCCTGGTAAAAGTGGTGCATTAGATATGTCAGTAATAATCACAGCTGAGAAATAAACTGCAAACTCGTAGCTGTAAAATCTGTGATATTAGTGCTTGCAATTTTAAGCCACTGCATAAATGTTCCAAAAACTCTGCTAAACTGGTCATTGGAGTCTGAAAAATAATTTGTTGTGCAAGCTGGCATACTCTTGTGATCTGTATTAGTTCAGCTGGCTTTTCTTTGCCAACTAGTTAATGTGCTAGCTATTTTTTCATACATTTCCATACATTCCATACATTTCTTGATGTATTTAGGTGGGAGTTTGAAAACTTAAAATCACCGCCTTTAACCAAATAGCATGGCGCATTCTGTGAGTACACGCACAGAATTTGTGGCTAACTCATCATACATACATACAAACACAGTCACATCATATTACAACTTCACCCTGCTGCACACCCCAGCATAAATATATCACACACACAATCAAGTTTCTCCATTGAAACAACTTTATTTACTTATCTGTTTTGTGTCTGGTAGCGCGCTATGTTTGTTTGTACTCTGTAAGTCCGGGAACTTCCGAGTTACGGGTGGTGAGCGGGACCAAACAGAAAGTATGGCTCAGGGTTATTATAACCACTTGTCTTTAGCACCCAGGGACAAATATGTTTGTCATGTTTGACACTTCATCTGGGCAGGGATGGGTAGAATTTTAAATACATATATTTGTAGTAGGTATTTGTATGCATAGGGTGGCACGGTGTTACAATGAATAGGGATGTCACCTCAAAGCAAGGAGTTAACAGATTGTGAATGTGATAGTTAATGGATGGATAATCCTGCAGTGGATTGGTGGCCTTGACAGGGTATATTCCTGCCCTTTAGCCCAATGTGTGCCTACAGCACAAGTTGGGTATACAGCTAGCTAGTAGCAGCACAAGAAGTGCACTTGCACTTATTTCAGTGTATGGTTTCACACAGATAATAACTTCATTTATTGTGGGTGACATCATAATGTTTCAGAGTTTCTGCTCAAATTAAATGTTAACACTGCAAACGGAGTGAAAAGAGAGAGACAAGAAGCTAAATTGAACTTGCAGAAATTGAACATCAGGAATAGTATGCCATTAAGGAACAAAGAAAATATCACTTGAATTTAACAATTGCTTTCCAATTTCCATAAAATGGCACCACAGAGACTTTCAATACTCAATATTCTGAAATCAGGAACTTTTAAATTGACATGACAGTTAATGTACTTGAGACTTACCTTTGCTTTCAGTATTATTTTTGAGACTTATGAGTATAACTGTGACTTGACCAATCTGAATGTTATTACAAGTGGTGTATTTTCAACTGGAAAATAAGGCAAAGGGCAAGAATGTGTCTGAAGTTTAATTTTGTACCTAATATCAAAGTCGGCTCTGGGATATTGATGGCCCTAAACAAGAATAAACTGGGGGGGACCAATGACAGACCAGGGGTTTATGGGTTTTGTGGGGGGGTTGTGTACGTGTCCGAAAAGGCTATTTGCACCCTGTGAATACTGTGTGAATTAAAATGCCTTTCAAAAAAAATAAAAAAAATAAATAATTTTTTTTTTTTACCGGAATTGTATGGCCACGGATGATTGTCGCTGTAAACAACCGCATATAGCACTTACGCCAGTATTTGGCTCTGCCTAATATAACATGATTTTGGCATATTTCTGCAGACTGTTTTTACAAATATTCAAATATTCACTTTTAGAACATTCCTTGGATCCTAAAAAATAATCTTCATCTTAAAACAAGTTTTTTAATACTGAAATCCATACTTTGAGGCTTCCCATTTATGTACAGTGTTTACATTTTTGTCCTTGTTCTGTCTGCCATTACCAAAGTTCTCTATGGTTGCAGTAGTTTTTCTCTGGTTTCTATGCAAAAGGTGACAACCACAGTAAGTGTCTATAGTGATGACATAATATTATTCCTGGCTTAAAACAACACATTGCACACCATGCGTTTTCTGTGAGAATGTCCTGTGATTCTGTGAGGACGTTCTGGACTACCTTGAGTACATTCCAAACCCAGATGAGGGTGTAGTGAATGGCTGGGGAGAATGTTAAGAGGATGCACGTCTTCACTGCGTTTTCACTTCAGTACGAGCCACTGCTCTGAGACCACATGCACTGATGGAGATTAAAGCACATTTGGAGTGTAAGGCACATTGAGAGCTCTGAAGGGGATTGCAAAAGTATTCTGCTGAAGGGAAGCATGAATGGGTTGTGTATGGTCCAGGCGTCAGCAGTAAAGCAGATTGCAAGTAGGCTAAAGAGTAGATCAAAATATATGATGTATCATCTTGAGGTTGTGTGCTTACGAGTAATCATAGTTTGATGAACTAAATAGGAAGTGAAATTTCTGTTACAAAAACATAGCTCTATATTCAAGTTCTGATAATCTCCTCACATCACACAGGCATTGTGAATTTCTAAGGGGTCTTGCTTACACCAGAATAAATCTGGATAAATTTTATTTTGCTCCTATGCCACCCTGACATATTTACTATAGCCCTAGAGAACATGAAACAAACATGGCATCAGCATGACCATGTGATTTGATCAAATAATTTATTTGTTTGATCGATGATAAAAAAAGATTTTTATATTTAGACTTTCAAATTACAAATTAGGCCTTCAAAACATACTGATGAAGGTCTAATTGTGCCAAAATATTTGTGATAGCCAAATATTTTCCATTGGCAAACAAAAGACTAAGTACAAGTACAACTGAATGAATCAGTGTACAAATCTTTACAGTGAACAGTTAGCAAATGGCTCTGCATATTATGGGGCAACAGCCTAATACAAACTGTAGGGTTATCCTGATGTAATTGCTGTGATCTTCACGATTCAATATTAAGGTAACTTGAATTCAACTACACCTAAAAACATTTCTTAAGTTGGACTTGCCAACATTTTGCCCCTTAATTGCCTGTGCTATCAGTAAGCATGCAATTAGTACACATGATTTTAGGATTAACTTCATTACGCCACATAATGAATTAATAGGATTGAATTTCATTTGAAATGTGCGTATATGGAAAATCACTTACGATTATATTGTTATGTTTATAGCGAAAACTGAGCTGTGTTCACCACTCAGGACCTATTCTTTTCTGAACGCAATGTACAGGTGTTCCTAAGCACACACACCGGCAATGAAACAATGCAACTTAAGGCAATGGCTGTGATTTCCTAGGGGCATATTTCTCTGGCAAGTTCAGAGCACAAGCTTTGCCAGGTGCGTCTATGAAGACAAACAAAATTGCTATTTTTTGTGAAATACTCCAAAAACAGGTGGAAAATGGTTGCATCTTACAAATATTAGCATGCATGCAACATTTCTTTAAAGAAATCCCAGATTACCAAAGTGAAATTTGTCACAGCAGGGATGAAGGCAGGGCCACTCTGTGACAGAAAGACCTGTGAACTGGGAAATGGGAGTCATAGTTGGATTGTAGGGCAGGTCAGAGTGCTCCTGCTATCAGCATAACAAACGTGCAGAAAGTCAGAGATGCAATGATGACTCACATTTATTCCTGCCTGTCACTATGCTGAATAAGACGTGATGCAAGCACTCCCTGTGGGTATTACACAGCACCTTAGTGGGCAGAGATAGCACTATGACTCATTCTAGCATTCTGCTTCACCGCCAGGAAGGGTAGGTGACAGCGAGTCACGGGTAAATATAGGCCTAATCCTCGGAACAGAAGAATGGGAACTGTTGCCATATAGGTACGTGTGAGAGAGCACACACGCGTACCACACACCCATTGCCTACGCACACAGTCACTCACGTCTCACTCATGCAAACAGGCACACTAATCTACATATAATCTTCAATAATCTACATAATACTACATAATCTCAGCCAAATTATATATCACACACATTGAGAACACAAACTACAGCGCATGTCATCTCTCTATCACAGAAAGAGAGAGAGAGAGCAGCAGGTTCACAGACAAGACAAATCTGAAAATTAAGAGAGTCAGGTGAGCAGAGTCTGGTGATCTAGCAAGAGAAGCAGTTTCCGCAGGCTGCAGTTTGAGGCTATGAGGTTATGGACACTGTACTTTTTTAGTGAACATTTTTTGATCATTCATTTGATCATTTAAAGCATGTTTACAACAAAATGGACACAGATAACCAAATGGGCCATTCAGAAAAAAAGAGCAAAGAACAGCAGGGGGTGCGACTAGCTAAACCAGCTCTAACCCTGCATATAAGGGAGATGACAAAGCACACAGCACCCTCCCAGGTATTCACAGTCACAAACATTACTCCCTTTGTGCTGTACACTGATATCTCAAAAAACAATTGTCGGGGAAATAAGATAACTAAACTAATTTTTAATGTATGGCAGTTTCCGCTCTGTCCTTTAGGATTGTAAATGTCACAGTTGTTTCTTTACTATGACATATTCTGGGTTGCGTTTTGACCGCTACATCTATCAGATGAATGTTTTGAATGCCAAAGTTCTAAAAACAGTGAATGAGGAATTTATCTTGGATCATTTATTACTTGATGCTGGTGAAAGGTTGGCAGCTGAAATATGTTTTTATATTACTAAAATAATTTTTTCAAAAGACTTTTTTACACCCCTGTCGCAGCCTTCCCAATCACACAGGTCCATCTGCTAGGGTGATCTCTTCATCTCTCTGGATCAAGCGTTTACCCATACAGCAGTCCATCCTGAAACCAAGCTCCATCATGGAAACAGAGCCTGCTCTGCTAAGCATTTCAGGAATTTGTTAGCTGGATCACCTGTCCCCAGTCCTCAGCACTCTAACAGCTTTTCTCATGTCACCACCTTAAAGCCCTGCAAGTCATTGACCCGTTCCCCTCTCAGTGGCTCTTGACCGGGAATGACCTCATCCAGGATATTAGGAATTTGCATAACAGAATACCTCATTTGGGCAGGACAATCAGCTGACAAATAAAAAAGAGGACTACTATCCTGCCAAATTTCTGAGAACAGGAGTTCCAAAGGGCTAACTCTCAGTTACAGAAACTGCAGTACTGCACTGCTAACTGCTATGGTCAAATACAGTAAAGTTCACAGCTAAATCACTGAAAGCTGCATTACTGCACAGTTAAAATGCAAACACAGTAAACTACACAGCTAAAACATTTATGTACATTTGAAGCGCTCAATCTAGCAAAGCACATTGTTACAGAAAACAATAATTCAGAGCCATTTAATGATCAAACACAGCAACACTATAGAGCTCACTCACACAATGCTGAGCACTATACAACTATTTTGTATAGCTAAGCTTAAAAACAGCACAAAATACAAATGAAAGCTACTATGTAAGTACATTAAATCTATCCTTTGAAATTCCATGCGTTCATTGTTGAATTAAATGCAATTGAAACCTTAGTTAAACCATTCACAATTGAGGCTCATTAGCCAGACTAGGAAAGAACACAGAACATGTAGCTTCACTGATGACAAATGGTCTCTTGCTATACTGCACAGTTCTTCATTGATTTATTTGATCCTCTACCCTCTTCCTACTGTGCTGGATCAGATAAAGCTGCTAAGGTAATAAATAATGTAGCGTAATGAGTATGTCTGGGGAGTGTGACACAGTTGAAGCTAAGGTCCTGTTCCTGACTGGAGGGTGCTATCTCTGGAGTCCAACTTGAACAATGTGGCTGCGTCCAATGGGACTATTTCACCTCTGACTTAGTCACCAATGGTGTGTTGTGCTCAGAGTCCTCAAGAGTAGCTTGCTGCTGAACCAATGACCAGAAGCCTCTTAATCAACAGCCCTTGGGAAGCAGTAACCAGTACACTTTTAGTGTAATGAGCCCCCACTGGAAAATAATACCTTTCAATCATACATTGTGCTTGAATGATGTTTCACTCAGAGCACCAAGTGGTGCTCAAAAAGGCAGCAAAGCATACAAAGATATATAGAGAGACACTATGAAGCTGCATTAAAGAAAATAAAATTGGCCTGAAGACTCTGTGTCAAAATGTGTTGGATGCTTCAGTGCTCTTCAAGCCAACAGTGTTTCTGTCTACTTTTTTGTGGCATTTATTTATATTGTGCTCACACGTAAATTTTTCTTTATTTCAGCAATTAAACTGAGGAATGATACATTCATTTAGTCTTGATAATTGTATTTTGGGAACATGTACCCAAGGTTACCACGAGCAATACACTTCAAGTCTTGCAAATAAGATTTTATTTGTCAAAGTGTCAAAGTGTTTTTATTTGTCAAGTGCACAGTATAACACAAGGTCATTCTGAGCAAAGAAATTATTATGACATGGCAGGCAGCAACTATGTAGAAGCAAGAGCAAAAATATCAAAAAATATCAAAAATATACATAATATTAAACATTAGCAGCAGTACCAGCCTGTACAGATGGGGGATATGGACAGTGAGAATAGGAGTATTAAATAAGATTTTATTTGCAACATAAAACTGAATATTCATTGATGCACCACATGTATCATGTATAAAAGCAGGCCCTTAAGACTTTGATCTAATCCAGTTCTCTCACCAGTGAATATATTTTTGCCCACAGTGTCTCCAGTGCCTGTACTGTAAGCCAGAGGCCTGACTCCATTGGTTTCTCATGTTTACATAGAATGACGCTTGCAGATGTCCTTAGTAGTAATGAACATAGTTGTGGTGTACTGGCTGGCTCTGCTGGGTTTTCATTTGTTTTCAATTGACAAAATGGAACACGATTGTTTGCAGAGACCAGATGTGGGCCTACCTTCAGGTCCAGTGCATCTATATAAAACAAGTTCAATTCCAAACAAAACTATATTTTTCATATAATATTTTTTCATATTTTTCTGCAGGAACATAGCTAAATATTCAGCCTGAAGTCTAGTGTGTTATTCTCCAGGTTTAAAAAAAAGAGTAAGGGGCAAAACCTGCTTGCTTAAATTTCCCTTTAATCAGAGATTAAATCATTCACAGCATTCTTTGTGTATTTAGCACCACAAGAGGCCTATATTTAAGGAAGATTATAATGTATTTTGTATGTAACATAAATCTGCCATGTATGAGTGCTTTCACAGTACAGCATAGCAAGAAATACAAGGGTAATCGTATGTGAAGTAACAGATTTAAAGCACTTTCAAAACAAACATTGGGAAGTTCCAGTGAAATATATGTAATCCCCATTAATAAAGCCTCAGACTTCCATTTTACTTTATAACATACTGCATTATGGCAAGTGTTATTGGAGAGGTGGTGGTAATTAATGATAACACTATCCCCTTAGTTTATCATTATTATCAGCATATCATTTAATCCCAGC
Source organism: Anguilla anguilla (assembly GCF_013347855.1). Taxonomy (NCBI): domain Eukaryota; kingdom Metazoa; phylum Chordata; class Actinopteri; order Anguilliformes; family Anguillidae; genus Anguilla; species Anguilla anguilla. Next base: position 27,543,758 of record NC_049206.1, on the reverse strand, counting down.
ATTAAACTTTAATCATGCTTTGCAAACTGAAAGTCAGGCTGTACAAATTTGTATTGTTGTAATCAGTGATGGAGAAAGAAATGTCTTGTGACTGATGTATTACGCAGTTACCAGTAGTTCCCTCCCTGTCCAATCAGAAGAGATTCTTATGGGACTGTTGAGTAGCTCATCTGGCTGAAACATTGGGCTTGCTGCATCACCCCAGTTCCAGGTGGTGAGATTGTACCCTGCTAATTCAGTTGATATAGTGCCATCCGTTTGCTTGTGCTAATTGTGCATGAAGCGTACTGCAAACAGAGAATTACCATGCAGATCAACTGGTGGACTGCAGATGGAAAATATCCACTTCAGAGGAAAGCAATGAGATGGTCTACAACTACAAGACTGAGAAAAAAGAAAAAAATCTGGGATAAATATTGCTTAAAATAAACACAGGCCTCCAACTAGGTACATAGTAATTCTTCTACAAATGTTAGCTGTTACTGTAGATGGCCAACAACTTGCTGAAATTAGTTAGCTGGGTGCACAGCTGCCTGCTTACCATAGTTTCTGTCAAATTAATCTTTTTCTCTACTCTCTGGTTGCCCTAGTGTTAATATGCCCTTTGGCCATTTTGTTTAAACTGACTTATAGCCAACTGTGTTTTTTTTTTTTTTTTCTGGAAATATATTCTGTATTGCTGATGATCCAAAGTGGTTACATAATTCAATGATTCAATTTATTAACTAAGAGGAATCACTTTTTTTCATTACAGTAAATTTAAAAAAGGTAATTTCTGCAAGCATTTTCATTTTACAAAATGTTATTTCACAAATTTAATATTATCCATCACTTCAAATATTCTTCTAATATTATCCATTATGATCCTCGCCTTCCAGTTGCTCCACACCACCCAATCACTCTTTCCCTGAAACTAAAGTTTTTTCTTTTTTTAAAGCATATGTCTGACATAACACCCCCCTACCACCAAGGCTCCGAGGACATTACTTTTAGGCCACCCCTGCTATTTTATTTCATAGGTTTCTCTGCTACAGAGGTCTCATTTCTCCAGGGGGTAGTTTTTTCTCAATAAAACTTCATCAGCAGGCTCTTGATTATAGAAACTCCTGCAGCGAGCTGCACCGGCTTGGGGTACGCCTGGGCTAATGCTACGTCTGATGCAGAACAACAGCTTTAAATCAAACAAAACATTTATGCCTATTGCACCACCTGGATTTGGTGACCCTTCCATCTTGTGCGATCATTCAAGTGATGTATTTGCCAATAAAAATTAAAGTGGCAGTAGTAAAACAAAATCATGCACGTAGTAGTAGAGATTGCATCAACAACATTTGAAAACTGCTTCAGATCCCTGAGAATTTTTAATTAAACATGTTACTGACCAAAATCATACAAATGGACAATCATATGAAAGAAGAATTTTGTTATGAATATTGGTTTAAAAAAATAATAATAAGCTTTTTTTTTTTCTTCTATAATCTGCAGGAATTGTAATTGGGCAGGACTGTATTGGCTTTATTGTCTATTAGGGTAAGAGTTAAAGTACAAGTAAGTTCAGGATGTGTATTATGTGCTCAGAATAGGAGTTTGATTCCACATTTATGTACTGAATGTGTAATGGGATGTTTGAATAGGCTGTTTAGTGTACCGACAGCACAGGATGTGTATTGGGAAGTCAATACACATCCATTGTACAAGCAATTACAGAATGTGTGTTGGATTCTTTTAAATAGATCAATATGTTGGTACAAAAAGTATTTTGACTAAAGTTACATCAATTGATTTGTAACGTAAGTCAGTTTTCTTTTGATATGTTTCAGAAAATGTCTTGAAGATTAAACACTTCTTGTAATTAATCAAATTAATCCACCAACAGAGTCACTGAAAAACTAGATGGTGTCACACAAAATGCCACATTGTCATAAGGCCTCCAAAAGGAAAGGTATAGAGAGAGAAATCAGCACACCCAACAATATGCTGAAAATTGAATTAATTCCCTAAGTTATCTTTCTGTTTTTGGCTTTAAAAGGATAGTTCACCTTCTGGGGATTTAAAAAATTTACTTTCAGTTTTAGTGTGCTTTGTTCGGCTTAGACAGCCTTTGTGTACAATGAAGGATATTTTAGATACATACATAAGTTTCTAACAATCTGCCAGCTTTGCGATGACAGGTATCAAGTCATTCAGGAGTTCTAAATCAAGAAAGTACGATTCAAGTATCTCCAAAGCAGCTTGTACTGGCCAATCAAAAAAAAAAAGAAAGGTGCATTTAACATGGCAAGCAGGGGCTGCTGGGTGGCTCATTCAGTTAAGAAACCCCACTACGGTGCAAGGATGAGTACCGTGGTCTTAGAACAAATCCAGACCGTGGCAGTGCTAACTGTGGCCAGAAACTCAATAGGGCAGTGCACAATCAGTGATTGCATCGCCCAGGGTATGGAAGGTTAAGTTGTTTAGGGGTTCGCATTTCATCACATTCTATTGACCCCCACTAGTCGACTGGGCACCTGTGAACTGCATATCAAAGCCGCATATGAAAGGTATTCTTCTGTCTCCAATCTATGCAAGCTTAGCTACTGTCTGAAGTGTGACAAGAAGAAGCTATAAACACAATGTTTCAGAAAACTGTAGATGTCTACACAGTCTTGAATTGGCAGTGAGGTTCACACGTGAACTTGGCTATAGTTGCTGATACTTGGCCATCCCAAATTAGGGTGGGAATTGGACATGGGTAGCCCCACATCAGGCACAAAATTTATCCAAAAAAAAACTTGGCAACCAAACACAGTCATACCCAGAGATAAACAAAGCTACAAATCTGCCATCTTCGAGGTGGAAGCTACAAGACCTGCAAAATAAAGGGAGAGAAGGGTTTGTCTTTTTGCATATTATAATATAATAGAAAATTAATATTATATAAAATTATATTATATCATGATAGAAAAAAATATATTTTGGAGGTGGAGTTTGTGGAAAGCAGTGAGAGAATCAGCCTTCCTCACTGAGTGGGGAAGGACATTACATTGTCTGGGGCTGAGGGTGGAGGACAGCCGTGGCCAAGATGAGCAGCTGCTGGATGCCCGAAGAGATGGGACAGCCAGCTGGCAAAGGAGGTCGAGCAGGGAGGTCGGAGATTGCAGCTGGCAGTTCTGTCAATGTTACAACACTGTTTGTATTCTGTATGAGGTTACCTAAAATAAAGATACAACATATAACTAGATAGAAACTAGATAAATGCTATGGTACTAGAAAGCGAGCACATGCACTGCTGTTATTGAAATGCCTTAAGTGTAGCCAACTAGTTAACAGCTACTTAGCCATTCAGTGAAATGGCCTGGGTAACTACACTTACGGGAGTATTATTTGAAGTGCCCTACCAGACACTAACAGTCTAGCTAGGTAGCTCTAATGTGGCTTTCCAGCTGAGTACACTAATGCCTTTTCATTGAAGAGTGTGATTGTTGTCACTAATTTAACGGCCTTCCTTTTTCTTATGCTAGATATCTGAGCCATGGAGGAATATTGAGCAGGATGATGCCCAGGATGATTTACTGTGCTGTAGCAGTAAAACATACTTAGTATAAACCCAAGGAAGTTACAGTCAGGTCAATAAATATTTGGACATTGACAAAGTTACTGTTATTTTAGCTGTCTACCACAGCATATTGGAGTCGAAATGAAATAATGAATATGAGCTCAAAGTGCAGATCTTCAGCTTTAATTTGAAGGTATTTACATCCAAATCGGGTGAACGGTGTAGGAATTACAGCACTTTTTATATGTGGTCCCCTCCTTTTTAAGGGACCAAAGGTAATTAGACAATTGGCTGCTCAGCTGTTCCATGGCCAGGTGTGTGTTATTCCCTCATTATTTCATTTACAAGTAATCAGATAAAAGGTCTAGAATTGATTTCAAGTGTGGCATTTGCATTTGGAATCTGTTGCTGTTAACTCTCAATATGAAGTCCAAAGAGCTGTCACTGTCGGTGAAGCAAGCCATCATTAGGCTGAAAAAAACCCATCAGAGAGATAGCAAAAACATCAGGTGTGGCCAAATAAACTATTTGGTACATTCTTAAAAAGAAAGAACGCACTGGTGAGCTCAAGAACACCAAAAGGAAGATCCGGGAAAACAACTGTGGTGGATGACAGAAGAATACTTTCCCTGGTGAATAAAAAGTCCCTTCACAACAGTTGGCCAGATCAAGAACACCCTCCAGGAGGTAGGCATACCTGTGTCAAAGTCAACAATCAAGAGAAGACTTCACCAGAGTAAATATAGAGGGTTTACCACAAGATGTAAACCATTGGTACGCCTCAAAAACAGGAAGACCACATTAGAGTTCGCCAAAAAAAAAAACATCTAAAAAAGCCTGTACAGTTCTGGAACAACATCCTATGGACAGATGAGACAAAGGTCAACTTGCACCAGAATGATGGGAAGAGAAGAGTATGGAGAAGGGAAGGAACTGCTCATTATCCAAAGCATACAACCTCATCTGTGAAGCATGGTGGAGGTAGTGTTATGGCGGCATTTATGGCTGCCACTAGAACTGCTTCCCTTGTATTTATTGATGATGTGACTGCTGACAAAAGCAGCAGGATGAATTCTAAAGTGTATAGGGCTATATTATCTGCTCAGATTCAACCAAATGCTTCAAAACTCATTGGATGGCACTTGGATGGCATCTGCACAGTACAGATGGACAATGACCCAAAGCATACTGCGAAAGCAACCCTATACTTTTTTAAGGCAAAAAAGTGGAATGTTCTGCAATGGCCAAGTCAGTCACCTGACCTGAATCCAATTGAGCATGCATTCAGCTTGCTGAAGGCAAAACACTGCAAGAACAAGCAGGAACTGAAGACAGCTGCAGTGGAGGCCTGGCAGAGCATCACCAGGGAAAAAACCCAGCATCTGGTGATGTCTATGGGTTCAAGACTTCAGGCAGTCATTATGATTATGTTAGTCTGTCCAAGTACTTTCGAGCCCCTAAAATTGGGGGGGGGGGGGGGCATGTATAAAAATGGTTGTAATTCCTACATTGTTCATACAATATGTTTGACAAATCCCTTAAATTAAAGCTGAAAGTCTACACTTGATTGTTTCATTTCAAATCCATCGTGGTGGTGTACAGAGCCAAAATTATGAAAATTGTGTCACTGTCCAAATACTTATGGACCTGACTGCATGTTTATCTTATACAATATCTTTGTCAAATTACACTAAGAGTTTTGTGCACAGGTCGGGGGACTGTACTACAAGAAAGATATAGAGGCTCAGGAAAAGATTCAAAGAAGGGCAACTAAATTGGTCCCTGGTATGAAAGATAAGATTTTTGAGGAAAGACTAAAGAGGATTAATCTCTTCAAGCTTAGTAAAAAGAGACTTGAGGCAATTTGATTGAGGCTTTTAAATTCATAAAAGGCATTACAAAATGAACTATGAGATATTCTTCAGGTTGAGCTGTTAGTAGAACGAGGGGGCATGAATGGAAATTAGCAAAAGGTAAATTCCGCATAGATGTTAGGAAGTATTTTTTCACATGGAGTAGCCATTGCGTCGAATAGCTTGCCAGATCATGTAATATAGGCAGAGAATATGGGGTTTTTCAAGACCAGGCTTGATACGGTGCTAGATAATATCTAGTTTATAGGCAAACTGAGCACTAGGTACACTTTAGTGGTAGGAAAATGGCGAGCATGTTCGGCTGAATGAACTGTTCTCGTCATTATGTTATGTTAGGATTTTATTGGATCAGAAATATATCTGTATGCAGAAATATAGTTTGCTTAATATAATTTAAGAAGCCAGCAATAAGAGCCACAGTGAGAAAATAAAACACATTTTTGATTTTTAAACGTTTCTTTTGTAAAATTTGTGTGCAATTTTATTTATCTTTTCCTGTGGGTCCTGCAATTGGCTACTGGGAACAGATGTCATTAGTTGAAAAGTTAAAACAGACCTTATTTTTGCTTGAAGTAGATAATGACCAATTGAGATAATTAATAATTGTGAGAACATTTCTGATCATGTAATCAGCAGGAAAGTTACAAAGTAAAAGATACTGAAAAATAAGTTTTAACCTTTCATTAAATATCTGAATTGTGTATTTACATTAGATCAGAGGACAGAGAATAAAATTTTTGGAAAAAGTGAGTCTGGATATTTTTGTGGAAAACCCAGAAGGCTTTTAAACTCATAGTGCTGTACAAGTATTGGTTATTGCCTGCTAACCCAAATTGCAAGTTGACAAAAAGGGATACCTACCACCACAACATTGTCAAACAACGTGTGATTGAGAGAAACCTGGCACATTTCTGTCTTTAAGAGCTACTGGAAGGGGATTCCAGTAAGTATAAGCCCTTGGAAAATACTTTGGGGTAATCCATTCTTAAATGGTATTCACAATGTTAAGAGTAGCAAGATTACCACTGTATTAGCCCAGTCTTTGACTGGCACTAACTGAAGGACAGAATCCATTTGAAGTCTCTTAGTCCATGAGGACAGAAGTGGTCTGTTGTGAAACTTGTGACTAGAGCATCTCTCCTTTAAAATCTTCAAAAGGTCCAAGGTCCCCCAGATAAGCACTAGAAAGGACACATCCCACTTACCACTGTACTCCAAACCAAGAGGACACCCTATAAAATGGCATAAAAAGTCAAACCTTCAAGCAAATAAATCAGTTTTTCATTTAATAAAAAACAATATCTTTTGAAAATAAATATGCTTACTACTTACACTAAAAACACAATAGATGTTAATATTTTAAACTTACCAATTTACAGCACCAATAAATATATTAATGTGAAAATATACTAAATGTGGCTGCACGTGATTACAGAGAACATCTGTCATTATTAACACAGGTAGAATGTTCCAGAAGCAGGAGCTCTCTCACGTGTGGCTGCATTAGTGTGGCTGTAGCACGGATGGGCGCAGAGCTCAGGCTCGGCTATTAGAGGGCAGTTTAGTGCAGGGTACAGTGTGGGCACAGACACCAAGAATGTGGCACAATCATGCTCAATATGATCACAATCATCGTCCATGACAACCCCAATCGACCCACCTCCTCTCCACACCCGCCCCACCCCGACATCCTGGAAAGAAAACCTCACGCTGAGTATTGTCCTGAAAGTCTCTCTTAATGCTTTTAGGAATGTTTAAAGTGTTATTTTTCTTCTTTATAAAAAGCCATTAACCATTCTCTCCAGAGGGCCTGGCAAATTGGCAACACGTTGACAACAAATGAAGCAAAACACCTTAACATAACACTGCATATAAATAGATCAAATTAAATACAGACTGAATACTGAACATATTCTAACATTATAAATCCACTGTAGTGTACTACGAAAAAGGGATATTAATTATGTACATACAGTTTGTAGTTTTGAAATTGTGTGTGCAGTGCTCTTTGGAAAATCAACAAATTCAATTAGCAAAATGGGTCAAAAATGAATGCCTCTGTTTTAGAGAACAATGTAATCGTATACTAAATTTTCAGATGTTTCCATATATACCTCCAATTAATATCCCTTTACAAGTATTTACACTCCGAGTCCTATTGAGTGTTAGTCAGCAGTCGCCTTGGTGACAAGCTTCTATATGCCCTGCCCACAATGGAGTTCTCTTGAGAGCAGGAAGTGACATCACAAAGAAGACGTTCAAAGTTCCAGCCCTTCTCCTTTTCCAGGACCTGCCGTTATTTTCCTTTGGAAAATGTCTACACCACTGCGGTCATTGTATTCCTCCTTCGCTCTTGACAGAGAGATTTGCTCCTGCCTTCCTCTCCAAAGGCTAGGTCCAAGTCATATGTCCAAAGGGAAGCCTTCATTGCCTGCTTATATTTCTCTCCACATGCATCCCCAAATCCAGTGAAGTTTTACATCAAGTCAATCATTTCAACAGATATAAAAGACCATTACACGGAAACTCAATCCGATGCACACAAATACACTCAATCCCATTCACTACCAGCAACAAAATCTCAGTCCCATTCACACGCCAGCCACATGCACTGGCGTAGTCGTTCACTTTTTTATAGTGTTGTTTTTAGCAGCAATACAAATTTATAATTTTCTTACTTCATATATATATATATATATATATATATATATATATATATATATAAATATTTTTTAAAAGATACAGGAACTCTCTCTATCTTTCTTTCTCTTTCTCTTTCATTCTTCTCAGTCTGTCCAGGGAATGCATCCTTTGAGAAAATGATCAGAGTTCAAAGTGCGGTGCAGATATTCCCCCTTCATGTCAGAGTTTGTTTCTCCTCTCATCTCCTTGGCTTTTCACATCTGGAACAGAACACACAGAAGGTTAGAGAGGCATCTCACATGACAACACCCCGCCCCACAGACCAAAAAGGGATGGTGCTCACAACGGGCAACAGTCAGTGGGTTTACATGATGCTTGAAAATGTCGATTTATTGTATTAGTCCGGCTAAAACTGGCCTTTTAAAAATCATGTAAACATTGTAGTCAGACTGAAATAGTACTAATTCAAATTTTTCAAAGTCGGACTTTAAAAGATTTCATTCAATCTTCTACTGGGACTTTTGCCGTTTATTGAGGGTGTGACAAAATTTTGGTGCCGCTGACTATCATCGAATCTTGTTCACATTTACCGTTCGATTGAGCAAGTAGCCTACCATTCAAGTACATTTTTATGGGATAGTGCTGTCCAATTGTGCTAGCTACTTCACATTAACTTTGTACGGTGATCAATAAAGGCTAACAGCACAGTACTACTTAATTATTGTCACTAGTATCACCACTGTAATGAACTAAATAAAGGCGACAAACGACCTTTTCTGTGAGAAATGCATTGTCGAGCTCACGCGCATACACTGCTGGCGACACTCTAAAGCTCCGTTTTGCCCTCCATAGTATCATGGCGAAAAAAATACATTTCTGGACGGACAAGGAGACCAACTTCATGCTATCGCAACTAAAGGAGTTAAATATCCTAAAATGCATGGATGGAAGAAAAACACGAAATGGTGAACTATTCAAAAAAGTTGCGACAAAATTGGAGGAAGCAGGATTTATAAGCCTTCTTCAGACACACCTCCGGTCAATAAATTGATTCTTTCCGAGTCATGTATATTGGGACAACGACAATAATCCAATTAAATCTCATTTTTGGCCAAATTGAGCTATTAATATATATCAATTTCAACTATGCATGTAAACGCACTGATTGAACTGAGGGAGAGAGCAAGGACCAAAGCAGGGCCCAGACACACACAAGCAGGTAAAGGATAATGTAGCATGTGAATACACGTACTCTGTGATGTTTCTATGCACACTTACTGACCTCCAGGCCTATGAAGAGTATACACATAATTTTCCTTATTTAAGAATTGATGCGGATACAAACATGGTTTATTGTAAGGCATCATAAACAAACCTGCAAGTTCTTTCGTTTAACTCCAGCTGTCTGGACTTGCAGTCTAGCTCTGAATGTTTACAGGAGCATTGACATGTCAGGGGGTCTTGTACAAACAAGCGCTTTCTTCTCTCTGAGCAAGGCTCACAGTGGCTGCAAAAAGGAAAAAAGGGGAGTCAGCTACAACATTCCAACAGACAGAGGGAGAGAAAGACACTGACAGACAGACATGCAACAATAATCACCCCAAAACCCCAGGCTTCCATTCATACACTGGAGCTGAGCACCGGAGGCCAATATCCCCGCCCGGGTATGAGTGACCAGCATTTGGAAGTACGCTGCCGCTGCATGGAAGTGGGTTCATGGTGTGTCGGTGGGTGGTGTATGACAATGTGACATACCAATGGGTTAGAAGTCTGTGGAAATCATTTAGTGATGTACTGCGATGAGTTAGCAGTGTGGAGATGTGTGCTAGTGACGCGTGAAGATGGGTTAGCAGTGTGTAGACGTGTACTAGTATCGTACGGAAGTGGCGTTTTGAGTAGAGGTGGGTTCGTGATGCACTGAGCTGGGTTAATTTTGAGTAGAGTTGGGTTAGTGAAGTGTGGAGATGGATTAGTGATGCACAGAGGTGAGTTAGCACATGGAAAGACATCAGTGATGGATGGAAGTGGTTTATTGGTGTATAAGAAAGACAGTGATAGAAATAAGACTGGTGTATTTCTGTATCTGAGAAGTAGCTGCAGCATGTGCCAGTTACACACTGAAAAAAACACCATATCCTGCTGTCATACAAACAGCTCATTGTCAGCTGCTTCACTGCAGCCTGGAGCATAATGTAATGTTCAGGAATATATTACAAGCAACATTTGCCCCCACTGCCAACCCCACACCAGAGGTGGAAAATCCAGGTTCAGAAAGTAAAAGTCCTCCCGTTTGTTCCAATCACCTGGATTTGCTAATTAGAACATTTCTTCAGGATGTAGAACTAAATGGTGAAATCAGCTGGCTGAGTTCATGGGTTGAAGAAACACATGGCAGTACCTTTATTTCTTCCTGGACTTTCCACCTTTGCCCCACACATACTGACATAAAAATGACATCACTAGTCCCATCCCTCTAGTTTAGCATCACTGTAGTTCGGTTTACAGCCCAGAGCCATTGCTCTGCTCTCTGAGCCTGGGGACAGATACCTGTGATCAGGTTACTACCGTAGAACAGACGAAGCGCACCAGCTTCTCAAACAGTTCTCTTGGAACTGTACCGTTCTCTATGTTTAAATAAAACTCAGGATTGCTGGAGTTTAAAGATGCAGAATCATTTATTCCATTAAATGCCTTTCGCACTTTCAGATACGTGAAGAACAGAGGACAACTTCAATTTGAAAAGCACAACATCAACACTGGAATTTTTTTCCGATGAGACAAACCAGTGAACGTGAATTTAGACACACCTAGATAGATCCTCAGGTCCTGCCCTCACATCCTGCTTGACAGATAAAACCCGCTTTCTTTGTTCTGGCCCTCCAGAGATCGTATCTCTCTTTCATTGGAAAACAAAAATCTAGCAAAACATCTTGATTCGGTCTATTTTTCTTGAATGTTGACTACAGATAAGAGACATTACCAACAAGACGCACAATACTTTGGTTTACATAACGGAAAAACAAGATGAAATGATACAAGTGTTAAAATACCGGTCATGTCTGCAACAAAAGACAATGACAAAGCCAGCCGTTTTAAAAAGACGCATGGACCACAAAGAGCAGCACACAGACTCAACAGCACGCCAGTCCCATTCCACCAGTCACACGATTAGTCTGATCACACAAAAGCACATGCGCGGTGGCATCGTTACTTTACCATCTGACTTCTACGACATATTATTATCGCCCCGGTGGGTTAAAGCTGCATCGAAATCAACCGTAAAGATAAGCTTCATGCCAATCGCAGGGCGAATTACAAGAAACAAACAAACTCTTCCCAAATTAACTTAGCGACCATGAGAGACACGCTCAAGCGCGAGTGTGGCATGGGATATGCACAGCTGACATACGAGGGTGGCTTTTTCTCTCTGTTTTTCCTTCTCTTTCTCTTTAGGCCTTTGCCCTTGCCCCTCCGGGGTTTTCTGGAAGATAAAACAAAACAATGCGCACACATCTAAATCCAGGAGATCTGGGTGCAGAAAAAGCATTCAATGAAAAAATCAGATGATGAGTAGGGATTATTATTAAGGCGAGGCCCCGGCATCTCTGCTCAGGAGGACACAGGCAAAAATCCTTCATGAGTCCAGGAAGAAATATGCAAGACACAACCTCTCTGATGAGACACAGGGGAGACACATGTAAAGCAAAGCCTCTTCGTGTGCAATTAAAGACATGACACTGATGAGACATAGCTTTTCCACATCAGGGAAGCCAATGTTTAAGACAAAGACCATTTGAGTCCCACGAGCAGCAGGTGGAACATGATACTGACACAGAAAGACAGGCAAGACACACATGAGATGGTGATTTTGTGTTAAGAGGCAGATGGGTAAGACAATCCCTGTCTCCAAGGAGTTAGAAGTGAGATGCAGTTTTCTCCCTCTGCCCAGGGTTGCACTTTAATGGAAACTTCTATACCCTACTTTACAAGTTATAATTTTTGACATGTCCAATTTCCTAATTGAGAATCTCCAATAAGCTACTTACAGCCACATTCAAGCATTGATCCGTGCTACCAATTCTGTAGAGTGAAGACATCTGCAGTTGTCCTCCTAAACACATGGTGTCACCAGCCTGCTTTTTCTCACACTGCAACCCACAACCAAGCTTGCACGGAGCTGAGTCGGAGGAATACATTTCACGTGCAGCTTTGGCAAGCAGTTTCCAGGCACCTGACCGACCAGCAGAGGGTGCTAGAGAGCGATGAAATACAGAACCCTAACTGACTGAATCCTTCCATCTCTGGCAAACGCAATTGCCAACTGAGGGAATACTAGCCACAGTTGGCTCTGGCATGGTCTAGATTCGATCCAAGACCTTGGGGCTCATCCAAGTACCAGAAGGGTACCTTAACTGGAAAAGCAACACAGTAGCCTTCAGAGGTGTATTTTGATGTAGTAACCTGAAACAGTTCCACCTCTTGATGGGAACCAATTTATCTCAATTATATTCAGAGAATTGCATCCCTGTGCATTTCCAAATCTCTCTTCTGGCATTTACAACACTATGACTAAAAACAGTTGTCATGTCATTACAATACGTGGCAAGAGGAAGATCAATGTTCAATGACTGGACTATAATGTTACAAAATAATTATGATGGTGCAGGCCATGGGTCTTTGTATGCATGTTATAAAGTAGTAAATTGATACTAATAATAAAATGATAGTTTCATGAAAAATAGTAGATAAAATAGAATGAAAATAAAATACAGTAAACAAACTGAAAGGAGTAGGCTGAAATGTTTTGTCACCTGGACAACTTCCTAGGAGCCAGCCAAAACACAGAAAACAGCACAGTGCTCCCAAGGGGGCCCCTGGTCCCCTGCATTGCCTGTCTGCTGTTTGTTGTGTTTGTTTAACTAGCCTGTGCCTTTAACACAGGGCACTATGCAACTCTCCAGGACTGCTTCTCCATCATTAGCACAATCCAAATAAACTTTCCATTTCTGTTTTTCAACTAAAAATTAAAATGTACTTTCCAGTATATACTCTCAGTATATACTCACTCTCTATAGGTTTACGTTATGGGAGGTGCCACATAACTAGGTCCCAATAAAAAAACATAATTTGAAAATGGACAGCAAGGGACAGTGTGGCATTGTACAGAACAGAACAAGGAAAATGGACTGCTGAATTCACATTACACAAAAGACACAAAAGTACACATATTACACAATAGCTATTTCTCAGTTGTGTACATGTTTCTGTATATGGCAAATATGTTGCTGCATCTATGGAGCATCCAGCAAATTTAGCATTTCTTTGAAGTCTCCAGAACCCTCCCCCCCTCCCTACCACCCTTGCTACTGGTTCATTCCCTCTTAATTCTCTTCTCATTCCCATTCTACATTTGGCTCATTGCCCTTTCCCCTCCTCCTTGTGTATTTGCCAAAAACTACAAAGAATCAGTACTTACTTTTCTTTCTTTTCTGTCACTTCTTTCTTTGGTCTGAAAAGATCAGAACAGAGAACAATACTTTATCTCATGGTGTACAGTTTGTTCCTTTAAGACAGCCTGCTGGGCCTTGAGCTTCTATTCTCTGCCTGCCTGTTATTTCTTACCTGCACTCACATCTTCTGTGTTCTGTAAAACTCAGCAGAAAATTGTTTTGTTGTTTTAGGTGTTTGAACATTTTCACCTGTTGAAAGATGAGAGAACACAGCACAAGGTAACACACTCTGCAACACTGCACACAGTGACAACATGGGTGGGGTGCTACAGAGGAAAGCATAGGTTTTCCTTGGGAAAAGCAGGGACTGAGATGAAAAAGAGAATCAGGAAGGAGAAGGGCAGGGCCTTCACCTCCATGGCGACACTGTAGGGCTAGAAAGAGCTCACCTCCATGGTGACATTGTAGGTCTCTGTGGGGACACACTCCAGTGCTTCATCATTGCAGCATCCAGCACAGCGCATGAGAACCACACAGGACGGGATAAATATGTGTTCGATCTCATCGGGATACTCCTGGAAAATATCGACCAGGACCTCCCTTGTCCTGCACATGCTCTTGTTGTACACCTCCATGAAGGGAACCACTACGGGGGAAAAGAGGAAGTAGATTTCATCACCTTGATCATCTTCTTCGGCCTCAGCATCACTATCAGACGACAGAGTGGAAACAACCTTGTTGAACTCTGCTGCCATCCCTTTCTTACTGAGCTGTCATTGTATCATAATTATTAGGATAGCATTCCACTGTTCTGCTCTCTCCTTTTTCTCTGCTCCATTCCCTCTCTCTCTCCCCTTTGCCTCTCTCTCTCTTCATGACCTCACCCTATCTCCCTCTTGGCCCTTTATTTCACCTTCTCTCACCATCTCTCTTGCTTTTCATCTCCTCTCACTGTTTTCCCTTGCTTTTTATTCTTTATTCCCTGTCTTCCTTCCCTGATCGTCTTGCTGGCGATATCACCCTCTCTTCCTCCCTGTCCTTGGCTCTCTTTCTCTCGGTCTCTTTCTTTCTCAGTCTCAGGCGACCTGTTAAGAGTAGTACCATGTTGAAGGGAGCTTATTTCCCCTTTGTTAGAGAAGAGTTCAAGGCATTTCCTGCGTGGTGTGTATCATAAAAGCCAGCTTAGCAGATAAACAATAGTACGGATCTTGAGCTCAAACCCCTTTTATGCTGACAAGCTAACAAGGGTCTTAATTTGCCCCAGAGAAACAAACAAAAAGCATGTAAAGCCTGCTAACAGACCACCCCCATGTGCACAAATACTCACGCCAAATAACCTAGACCTATTAAGAAGGAAATTTAGTCAGGCTATGTGCAACAGTATACGTTTGTATGACCACGTGCAGGTTTGGGTTCCGTGTGCATGTGCACATGTGCCTGTACCTTCCTCTTATGTGAGTGTCATAATTGGACATAGACAAAAACTGGTTAATTTACACATAGTCGCAGCTCCACAAGTAACTCCACAATGAATCTCAGTATTCTTGCACCATAATGATAGTTGCCTGGAGCCTTGCAAAATAATTTTCAGTCATGCTATCGAACTCCGAACTTTTTCATTTTTAGCAATTTTATTATACTAATTAGACAAAAACTGAACTATTCTACAATTGAATCTGACTTAGAATGTGTCTACTATAAAATATCTATCCCCACCATGAAAACAAATAAATGTGGCTATTGCATGTACAGTTCACATACATTATAAAAAGGTTGGTTTGAATAAATCAATTTCCAAATGGTAAATCTGTTCTTCAATAACCTCTGTATGGTTTGATGAATTTCTTATGAATCTCACTGCTCAGAGATACACTCTAATTCTCCCACGTGCATTATGATTCCCGAGACTTAACCCGGAGCTACAAAATAATACCTCTACAGTTGATGTGGAGTGTTTTGTCAGGGGGAACACAGAGAAACAGCATGGGTTGGGACACTTAATGAACATAACAAGATCAAGACGATAAGGTCGATTTTAAGGTATAATATTGGTGCATTAAAATCAGCTTTAAAATTCCATTAAAATTCTGAGCGATAGCGACTGATTTTAAATACAAATCAACGTTTTTCAAAGCGTACACAGTAATTAAATGAGAGATACCAAGAAGCGCGAATAAGGCACTGTTGCATACAAAATGTACCGTCATTTTTTTTTTTAATGCATCACTAAACTTTTTAAATCAAAACTGTCATGCAAAAACAAAAACTGTACCTAGAAAGAGAGATCTGTAAAACGTCTGTCCGCCAGGGGGCAGACCACGCGCTACAGCCTCCATTTAAATGAAATAAATCGTGAAACCCCTGGCGCGTTCTATCAAGATGCACCGCTTAATGCGCTTCTAGAAAAAAAAAGCGCACCTACCGTCATTTGTGTTCATCCCTCCCTCCTTGGGTATGTGGGCAGTCTGCGAGACAGAAGTACACGCACAGTTATGCCAGGGCTGACTTCCCATCATAAAGAAATAGACAATATCGCAATCCCATGCATTTCTAAACAGAAATCGGTTCCTCAGCAGGAAAATTACGATGGACATAATCTGGCATTCATTTTAGGAAAATGAGTGGCTCTTTTCTGAAGAACATCGGATCGTCAATGCGTAGTCTTTTGTCTTTGGAAAAGGATATCACTTGTTAACTTAACTCCTTGCGTAGGCCTACTGTTTCTGGATAGAATTAAACTAGTTATGGAGAAAAAATCTTTATGCAGCACCGAGAACGCGCCCATTTCCTTCAAAAGCAGTCTGATATAGTTTACAAGGAAATGTCACTGAATGTTTTACAATGGTTCCTGGCATATTCCCACTTCTTGATCGCAAATGGCCTGATCTCTTGATATTTATTTCCCCGCCTCCAAACTCATTAGAAAGTCTGGCTGGTTGAACAGACACGCCACGCTATGGTGACGCTTCTCGCGCAACAGCTCCGAAACATTGCGTGAGAAACATGCCAATTTGGCCTCATCGACCGGGAAAGATAAAAGTCGGCAGCAGAATGAGTGTGGTCTCATATGAGTTCATAAAGCCATTTACGTTGAAAATGGTGGGAACAGACTGGGTGCCGGAAGCTGAGCAAAGCAGTCTACAATGATAGCCTACCTTTGTCGTGTTGAAACTAAAATAGCATACACGTCGTCACTAATCCCCACCCCTTTTGTGTTTGCGGTAGGCTAGTTAAGCGGTAAGAAGTAAAATACTGGAATATAAACGTGAAATCTTAGCTTTATAATGTTACGCGGACGGCTGTGTGTTTTGATAAATGGTAACTCATTAAAATGTTCACTGCTGGCACGGTTAGGCTAGCAAAAGATTTTCCGGTGGCGGTGCAGCAGGTTAAATTATTTCAGCAAGCGCTTTACCGGTTACCAATGATTCACGGAGTAAACGGTCTTTGAAATTGCATTAGGCTACAATCATTTATTGAAATTAAGGGACTTTTATTTTATGACTCATTTTTAAAGCGAAAGCGTGGTACACTTAAATATAACTGATGTTATAGTTGATTAGGTTTCAGTGAACTTCGCTAAAGAATATTCTGTGTTCAAGTTCAGTGAATGCAAATCTCGATTTTACAGAGAAATGTAGTTGCTTCATTTCATTTGGACGTATTCACTTTTTTCTCCATCAAGCTTGACAGTGCAGTATGATGCTAAAACCTGTTGGTATTATTATCATCATCATCATCATCACCATCATCATCAAAACTACGACTACATTATTTTTTTATAGCCTATTGCAACCTCACACTTAAATATAAATACAATTGATTCAGAAATAAAACACAGTCTAGAGATATAGAGGCTACAACAAGGATATTACTACCACTATTATAAATAGAATAATAACAAAATGGGGTTCATAGTCAGGCTGAAAAGAGGACCATTTTCTTATCTTTCTGTGTCTCATTACAACTTATTACACGTAACCTTGTTTCCAAATCAAATTAAACTGCTGCTGCGCCTTTAAAGTTATAACACCAAGAGGGTGGTTATGAGCAGGCCTCCAGGATCACCGATGTCAAACTTCACCACATTTTCTCAGCTATATATATATATGTATATACTAAAAAACTAAACATAACAAGAAAACACCCCACGCACCACTCAGCGCGGCATTCACCAAAAAGCCCCAGGCAAGAGATTTGGTTATGATATCGCTTTGATATCTGCGAAACAAACTTTTTTTGGGTTCTTAGAACACGAGGAATGACCTCGCAGGGGGAGCGACAAGGACGACCTGCTCATTAACGAAACGTTAACGCTTCACTTTCTAATGATTTCTGATCCTCCATATCCACATTAGTTCCTTCCTGTTTAAACATGGACCTTACCTTAACAGTTGACAAGTACAGAAGCGCGAAAAATAATGGTATCAGACTGATAACAAAGTTCATGGTTGTAATTCCAGATCTGAGTCTCGTTTTAAAATCCTATCCGACCAATAACTGACTTCTTCAAACGCATTTGTGGTGATTAAAAAACAAACAAAATTGAAGGAATATCTCAAACAAAGCTATAGCGGCATTATTCCCATTCCCTTCCAACCAGTGTGGAAGACAGGACACATGAGAGAAATCCTTTAACACGTTTTGCAAGTGTTGCCAACGAATGTCAAGATATCCAGAAACAAGAGAATCCCAAGTGCGTTCTGTTTCCTCTCTTTTCTTTAATCTCTTAATTTCTTCAAATGGAATAACACTCCACATCACAGTCGAAATCCCATACTTGATTTGCCACCCTCTCCTAGCGGGTGTCCGTCGCAAATAGAAAGAAAAAAGTTGAAACTTCCACAGACTTCCAAAATAATTGTAGAAAACCGCAAAGCACCCTTAAAATCAGTGGCACTGTGCATATGAAATACCATTTATAACATCGACATTCAGGTGTTAGCCAGAGTAAAAGCATTCATAAAAATTCCTTCTGCAAGACGCACTGAAGATGGGATTGATAACTGTATGTCCTCTGTCCTGATTTTCTGATCTTTTTCCTAAATCGCTGGGACATCCACACACGGACGTGGAAGTCTCGGTTTCTCGCTCTGTCCCTTCAGAACACTGCTGTAGCGCAGTCCCGAGACAAACCGTGTGTTGAGTTGCGCCGCGCTCATTGGCCAACGCGCTGTGTGGGCTGGCCGACTTTTTGTTCACTAGAGTCCAGGGCCCAGGGCTAAAACCTTATAAAATCGATAACCTTTGGAGAGGTAAAGCTGTTGGGAAGAGCGTGTTCCCCCTTTCATTAGACAGTGGTGTTGATCAGCGTATACACCATACATTACTATGTTTATATGTACAATTAAATGTTAAAAATACTAAAATCAAATAACATGTGCTATGAGTTGTGATTAGATTATGATGATACAGAACAGGTTAATTTAATTATTTCAATTGTATTTCAAAATGGCCTGTGGTATGAATTAGACCATTTTTAATACAAACCAAATTAGATTTTTTGTACAATTGACACACATTTTCTCTATTTCTGATGGAAATGTACTTTTTAAAAATCTTCAATGAAAACTTTTTTGACTCATATTTTTCCCCCAAACCCACCCAGTGTTTCCTTTAACTGGATACCTGGTGCGTGTATGTACACCAGATGCATGTCTGTACAGCAGCGTCAACATTGTCAAAACAATGTTTTAGAGCAACGTTGACACTGCGCCCCAGCACACTGACATGCTTTGGCTGCGACTTTGTGCAGATAAATTGAATCAAACCGTGCACAACAGTGTCTGTGGATGTCTGTGAATACCGTCGTCATATATTTTCAAAGACATTTTGCTGTTGAGTTTTTTTTAATGTAAAATGTTGGCGCTTTGAGCACCACAGATACTTGGCCTCATTGAGGTCCATCCTATCAGGGAGAGCTACAGCGGATATCTAAAAAAACTTGTCAAGTCTCAGCAAAAATCTGGATGTATAGATAGCACTCCAGGTAAGTGTAAACAAAGCTTTCTTTCATTTTTGGGTAAACTACCCCTTTAATTTAAACAGATATATTGAGATTTTTCCCTTGCATTGACATTTTTAATTATTATGTGGTGTACTATATTTCCAAAGGTGTGGGTTGTCAGCTGTCAGCAGTTCAGCCATGAGGAAACTCCAGAGACAGCAGGTCATGGGTAAATGCCCCCTTCACTGAACTGAAAGGCATCAACACTGGGAGTGTGGTTAAGCCAACTCACTTTAGCATGCTCTGCCCATGTGATCCACATTCTGCTCTAGATACCTTACACTTGGAACCAGTGCCATGTGAACAGCAACCATAAAATGAATAATAATAATAATATTTATTTTTGATGTAAATATAAAGATACATCTTTTGAAGAAGGACACTGGGCCTGCAAAGCATGCTTTACCTTGCCATTCTTGGATCATGAAATACAGAAATGCAAATCGTCATCAGTCTTACAAAGCTGGTATTCTGGGGGTTACGCCCCAAACACAAAGAGCAAAACAAGTGCCCATGAGTGGGAGTCAGTATGCAGAGGTTTAAACATTCATAAGGTAGAGGTGTAATTTAGCATTTCCAGGGAAATTTCATTGCCAAATACTGTATCTATAAAATAAGCATGAACTCACTTGATAGACAAGCTGCTTTGAATTAGCTTGAACTGTATTTTCTGGCTTTAGACTACAAATCCCCGAAAGCCACTATTCCCACCATTGTAAAGCTGGAAGGTCATCGGCAACTTTAGATTCAATATCCCTTTTCACACACAACTGCCTGTGCCAATCAAAACATATACTACACAATATTGAAAAAAAAACTCCAGAAAGTGAACTACTCCTTTAGAATTGAGTGGAAATAAGAACAAATGCTGAAGTGGCACCTTTTTCTACTTGACAGGTAAGCTTATGTGTTTATTTTTAGCTAGCAGCTTGATAGCGTGCTAAGAAAATGTAAGTTTGTCCATCTTACAAAATTTCATACGTTGTCTGTAAATTTGGCAGTGTTTGAATCTAGGTTCAATGAATTTCAAAAATACAAAAATACATGTATAATTGTGATGGCTTCGTCATTTAAGGACATTGAAAGTTTACATGGACTTTGAATATGTGATATGACAACCATATGGGTTGATAGACACTGAGTTATGTTGAGCTGGCACTGAATCTTTGCTGTCTTTTGTGATATTATTTAGAAGTAGGGTCCAACTGTATGTTTATTTGCAAAATTATTAGCAAAATTATTTGATACATACTATTATAAAAATCAACAGTGAATACCCACAGTCATCCTTGGGGTGCATGGATTGGGTAGTAACAGCAACACATAGATATAGGAGAGTATGCATCTTTTAAAAGAATGTGAAACATACATATGATGCAAGTCCTTCATCAGTTCATTATGATTTGCTAACTTCTTTACATTAAAGCAGTAAATATCATAACGCTGTGAAGTTAAAAACTTATTGATCAGGTAAACAATGCACAACAAACCTTGCCTCCCATGCCTTTAAGTTAATGTCAAATGAAACTGCCACATCTTTCATATAAATATTTCAGTATTGTCCAGCAGCCTGATAATTGACCTGCAATGGGCCATCATTTCTCTGGGTTCTTATTCAGACATTACAATTGAACATTGGTTTTCTATTTATTCTGCTTATTTAACCTTTATTTGGCATCATTGTATGCAACATGGCACTTTACTTACCAGTTATCAACTGCAATCCAATCATTTCTTACCCCCTTTACCCTATCTATTCATGTGTTTGCAATTTTCCTCAGAAAGCCAAAAGCGAGTCAAAATAATCCCTTTATTAAGCAAATAAATAACTGCTGCACAGTTGTTTTTATTACTCCTATATATTAGGTCTCAGTGGGGTAGTTAGTCTGTGGTATGCTTATCTGATTGGCTTAGGGATTTCCAACATGTTTTCATGGAATCTACAGTGCATGCACAAGGAATCTACAGTAAAATGGCTTCCAATGTCCTATTCGCTTCCAAATACCTTTTTTACAGGTATAACTAATAAGTTGCCTGGGAGTCAATTACCATGTTTACATGCACACCACATTCAGAAAAATCATCCTTGTTCTCATTACATTTATATTATGATTATGCCGTTTATATGTATTTTGAAAGGAATAATCCAATCTTATTCCTGTATACGTGATTAGCTGAATGTTCAGTTTATGTCTTTCCATCAGTGCTAAAGAACAGCATCCTAGTAATTCTTCCATGTGCATTGAGTGTTGAAAATTTGCTGGACGTGAATCACCGGTCTTGTTTTGTGTCTTTGCCTTAAAATTTGGGTTTTCCACATTAATGCGTTAACTCAAGCAAACAATATTTAATGATTAATGATGATGCAATTGCATTTTCTTCTTTTGGCTGTGGCGGCCCCCATTAATGCAGATCTATGGCCAGATTTCCCATATGCCATCCTACATTAATACTAGTAGCTAATTAATAATTGGAATTAAAATGAATTGCATAAGTTAATGCATCAATGTTGACGGCTTTACAAAATACATTGCTTTCAGGGACTTCCACCTGAGTATACTTTGTGCTGTGGTTTGACTGAGCTCAGTGTCTTTCATTTTGTCTGCTGAAGCCTTACATAAATCACTATTTCAGTGCTTTCTGCTGTCCATGTATGGCACAATGTTTAATTCTTTTAACACAGAAATTAAGATTTCTGTCTACTTGTCAGTCCATAAGTGAGGGCCTTGTGCTTGCTGGGACATTTTTACAGGCAATTAGCTGGCTTCAACACCCAAGACACCCTGCAAATGTGTGTTTAAGTGGCATAAATGGAATAATATGTTTCCTTTTCATTTGCGGATTATTAGAAGCAAATGCAACCTATGTTGTTCGGATTTTGCATATTCAGCATAAGGGTTTAACTGGGTATTGATTTTTTGAGTAAGGTGTTGACATGGGCTGTATCGTAACCAGAATACTTGAGTTTTCTGAATAAGATCATGATAATGATGTGCTTGTAAACACAGTCATTGACTACGAGTAAAAATCCCCATCAGGTTCACTGTCTGTTTCATCTCAAACTCATATCCCAGGTCAGGTTACAGGATGTGCAATCCATATAGGACTACCCTCACCTCCACCGATAGTAAAAATAATTAAAACATTTTGTAAATCTTGAAGGGCTGCAGTATCTTTTTCAAATCGGTTTTGTTTTGTTTTGTTATGAAACATTGACGGTACATATAGATGAATGGAAGTTTTCCATTTGTGTTAAAAAACCAAAATCCCAAAGAATTAACCAAAAGGCATTTATATGATGTTGAGGATTTAACATGACACCTACCCACTGAGCATGGATGAGCAGATTAAGTTGTAATGGATTCGTCACTATCCTGTCAACAACCAGTGGGCATCCACATGAGACGGTGTATCTTCCAATCTTGACCAAGACCACTAAAATATTGTGAAATGTCACACAATGTCTTCTAAATCACAAGAAAGAGTGAGGTGTACAGATGTATGGAGGCGACATCTGGATGTGATGTCTTAAAAACTTTCATTCTCGATACGCATTTTGCTCAGGGGGTATTGATTTCATTTGAGCTCCAAGCACACCCACCAGCACAAACACTAACACTCTGGAAAGGCCAGTTTCACAGAGAGGGTCATTCAATCAATCAATGAATTAACCCATCCATCAGTAGGTTAGCCACTCAGATTTGTTAAAAACTGTGTTCTAACGTCTATTTGCCAGATTGAAAGCAAGGCAGCACATTGTGTAGCTTTCTTACACTCTTTCTGTCTCAATATCATTATCACACTTTCTGTCTCAATAGCATTCTCACTCTTTCTGTCTGAATAGCATTCTCACTCTTGCAGTCTCAATAGCATTCTCACTCTTGCTGTCTGAATAGAATTCTCACTCTTTCTGTCTCAATAGCATTCTCACTTTTTCTGTCTGAATAGCATTCTCACTCTTGCTGTCTCAATAGCATTCTCACTCTTGCTGTCTGAATAGCATTCTCACTCTTTCTGTCTCAAGAGCATTCTCACTATTGCTATCTCAATAGCATTCTCACTCTTTCTGTCTTGATGGCATCTCACACTCTTTAATCCACATATGCACTGTACTGCTGTCACTCGTGCTCTTTATCTCTTTGCCTTTCTTTCTCTCTGTAGCACTTTCATACTATCGTCCCTCAGAAGCAGCTACTCTGCCCCCTGGTGTATTGCAGGGAACAGCAGGCAGATTTGTTGTGTGGATGTCAAATATTAACATGATAAAGTTCATAGACAAAGGGGTGCAATGTGAGATTGGGTCCTCTGGGTAAAGTGAGATCTGGTGATCTGGGTCCTTAATGTAGAAAACTGCCATCACCAGCTTCCTCAGTTTCCACACCAATGAGTAAAGGGTGTAAATGTCATTTTGATATATCTGTAGGAAAGTATCTGGAAAACAACAAATGAACGTGTAAATAATATCCTGGAGTGTGCACTGCAGGGCAGACATGGTACATGTAGAATATGGTGTCACTGTGTTTGCCGAAGACTGACAGCAAGCCAAATATGGTCTCCTCTTACAGACTACACACTCTTGTCACTGGGGTGGTATCCTAAAAATGCAAAAAAAAACTGCAACCGTAGCCAGCAATGCATAAATCATTTGTACCTGTTTTGCTTGTAGAAGTTCTTATTTGTACCCAAATAGAGCATGATATTACTTTAGGGGTACATTTGGGAAATGTGCTCCCTTAAGAACAAAGATGTACTGCCACTGCACCTTTACCTTCTGAGGGTGTAGTGAAGTTCCTCTATGAAACCCTCCTCTGTGAATCTTATCGATGAAGCTTGCTGTTTTTCCATTGTGCATTGTATCTCAGTAAATGTCACATTCCCCTGTGAATCTCTTCTGTGAAGCATTCTCCTCATCCTCTCTGAATTATCTGCCCATCTGCTCTGCTTGGAGGGCCTGTTCAGTTTTTGGAGCTCAGTCTGAAGGCCAGCATGTGATCAAAATTTTCGTGACACCCCACTGTTCAACAAAGTTCAGCTCCCTAACACTGCTAGTATCCCCAGACCCCACCATCTAACAGTACTGTAAACCACAGGGCCAACCAGGCCAACCCCCCCAGCACTACAAAAATAACGCAACCCTGCCAAAAAAACTGCTCTTATCCCCAAACCTTTTGCCCCAATACAAGTGAAATCCCCAGGGTCAATCCAAACCCTGCCCTCCAACACTCTAGCTCTCTTCGTCGCGCCCAGCCTCCCAACTGCTGTAATCCCCAACCTTGCCTCCCCCAACACTGGTCTTAATCCCCACGGACCTTCCAGGCCCCACCCTAATGCCCTTGGCACCGCCTGAGGCCTATAAGACCTCTCACATGCTCTCTGTGAAAATATTTATCCTAGGCCCCTTGTCCTTCTTCAGCATGCACTGTGTATGATAACACACATTGGCAAACAAAGATGTGGCTGGGAAACCCATCAGACAGTGAACAGTGAGAAGGGCAGAGAGAGAATTAGTTAGAGAGGAAGAGAGATAAAGGGGATACAAGAGTAATGGAGAAGTGAGGGGTGATGTTATATCCAGAGACAGACCTCTAACTAAGCAGGACACTCCTTTCCCTGTTCACTTAATTGAAAAACAACAATGAAGAGTGCAAGGGGCTCCTAATTCTGCTGATACTGAAGAAAGCACACAGGGATCAAGAGGTGCGTCAAGTTTAATGTCTTGTCAGCATTAACACCCACACAAACCAAGCATGCACATACACAAATACATATATCTCTTTCATGTACAAGCATGCAGGCATGAGTGCGCGCACACACACACCCCAAAGGCTGACTAAATGGGCAGCCTAACCATTCAGCACAAGAAATCAGGGAAACTGACAGGGAATAAACAAATATGAAAGAGGACATTTATTTGTTTATTTCATCAGGAAATCAGTTAAAAACAGAAAGTGCAATACGCAGTAATACACAATAAATTAACCCCTTCTGTATCGCCCCCTTTTTTAAACACATGCCTGAAAATGACCTACCCAAAATAAAATGGTTACTATTCTTGAACCCTTTTTACTAGGGCATAATCCCAGTCTCTTCTGAAATCCCGGACCCCCCCCCCCCCCCCCTTTTAGGTGAGACTTTTTTCTCACCTAAAAGATTTTTAAAAAATAGATACACATGCTTGTGGGTGTGGCTGATGGGTTTAAAAACACAATGCAGCCACAGCCAAAACTGTGGATAAATCCTGTTTCAAATTTGACGATGACAAAACCACCAAACATGAGCACTCTGCATTGTTTTGTCTAGATAGGTTTCCAAAAAGGCCATTTGGAGACTCCAGATGGACGCTTGGTAACCAAATGATATGGATATTTAGAGGTGTAAAATATTATATACTGTATTGTATACAAAATGCTAGAGGAATTTGCTTCCTTTTCCCTGCATGTCACCCTCCCACTCCCTCTCCCTCTCCTCGCTCTCCTTTTGCCACCTCTGGCAGCAGCAGATCTGTTAGACTGTAGAACATAAACGTTAGCTAACTAGTTTACTAATCCATTGATTGAGGTCCATTTATTGAAGCTTTCATCAAATACACCTTCCCCCCTCAACATGTCAAACACATCCCACAATTTCACATGCCACATTTATTATTCAAAATCAGGCCAACTCCTGATTTATAAAGTGTACTGAATAATAAAAAAATATATGTTGAGAATGTATTTACATTCTCACTGATATAAAATGGGATCAAGTCCTTCATTGCACATGCCCTGACAGCTGTGAAGTTATTTTCACTGTCTTCCTCAGAAATATTCACTCAGACAAGTGATTTCTTCGAAGGCCTCAAGTCTTCTGTTTAGACTTAGGCATTGCTAAATAAATTTATGTTGTAAAACGACAACCTTTTTAGGCATAAAGCTTCAAGAACCTTTCTTGTCAGTTCGTAACATTTTCAGCATGTGTATTGAAAAAGTTATAGTTTACACAGAAGTAATAATGTGTCATTTAATGCAAGAGTAACAAACTATACACTGTTAGAAATGTAATTTCTTTGGCTTGGCCCAATTCTGACTAAATGTCCAGGGGGGTATTTCATGATGCAGGGTTACTGAATTAGCTGGATAGCTGAGCAGAGTAAAACCCAAAACAGCTATTTTTCAGTCCATGTTTCAGATTTGGAACAGCTCCAATCTGAGGAAAATTGATAGCACCGGAAGTTAGTTAAATTCTTTGCTATTTTGCAGTGTCCAAAGACTACATAACAGTGTACATCAGGCCTTCATACAGTAACATGCTCTTGAACAAATGTGCAACTGAGCTTTCAATACTGTTAAATACACACTGGCATTGCATATATGTACAGTATTTGGACTAAGATAATGAAGTTTGTTTCATCAATTGCAGGATTGTCATATCTCTGTTGAGGACAGGTGCTTCTCAGGTTTTGAATAACCCTGTTTATTATGCAATAAATAAATAAAAAAAAACTATTGGCAAGAACCCAAAGTGACAATACATTAAAATCAGATAATTTCAATTAATTCCAAATGTCATTTTAAAAGATAATTGTCAGTTGTCAACTGACCGTGTGAGCCTGATATTTTTCTGCTGCACAAAGTCACATATTTTCCCCTCTCTCTGCTTAGCCTGCACAATTTTCTTTGATTTCACTGTGTGAGGTCCACACAAAGGTAATTGTTGTTGATATACTGAAGACTAACTGGTGTATCATTTAAATTAATTTGTCCTTGATCCTTAGTCTTCGCAGTGTATTCTTGTCTACTGGACAAGCTGGACTGAAGTTAAAGCTCACTGAAGGCTTATTTGCTCAGTCCTTAAGAGCCTTCATTTTTGAATCGCTAATCCAGTAAAATTTACAAGGGTACAACGGCACTGTTTTTCTTCCTGCACGTACTAATGTTAATCAAGGAAACACATTTTCAATAGTAACATGAGACCAGCCACATCCTCAGATTATGAAGCATGGGGCTTTATTCGTGAAAAAGACTGTACATAAACACTGACGCACAAGCAACTTCGTAACTTACCGTGAAGTGAGTTGTGGTAATGTTCAAATAGATCAGGAAAGCTGCTTTTGTTTGCTTAACCCAGGTGAGCTTCCACAAAGCAAATACCCAACTATACGGACCAACGGCCGTGTGCTTATTGTAAATGACTGTGACCAGGTAGCTCTTTCTTTTTCCATTAATCATTGGAGCATCCAGAAGATGAGGCTATGTCAACACAGCAAGTAAATTAACTGAACACATTTAACTATAAGCACTGAACCAACTTAAAAAGTCACGCACGTCGACGAGTACAATTCATTTATTAACAAATATTAAAATACCACATAAAATGCCTCCCCAAAATGACACTACATGTAAAAGGTTTTCAACAGCATCTAGTGTCCCTAATCTTCAAATTTGAAGACACACCATGACCTCCCTGGGTACCAACCCTCTCATTTTCTCTGTAGATGGTATTCTGTAAACATATAACAGCATAAAAGCATGTTCGGTATAGAAACTCACAGGCAGTGTAACTGTAACAGCTGCTACATGTATACAGTCTGGGACATCATATGTTTGGTCACCTAGCATCCAATTCCCGCTAGGATATACTTCAAAAACTATACTAACCATACTATGGACAGATAACATTTTTTAAATGATGTAGGATTTAATCTATCGCAAATAAAAATAAAAACCTATACCCAAAAATTACTTCCAGAACAGTTTTTTACTTAGCTCTAACAAAAAATGTTTTTCGGAAATATTTTCCACAAAGGTTATCACACTGTTCTGTTCCTTTGTGAGGAGGTAGAGGACTGAATTGCACATGTACAAACCTGAAATGGCTATGGTGGGTGCATTTTACATTAAGTTATTGACTGTGTTACATTTATCAAGTGTTACATTTATGGCTACTCCCCCCAATGTTTTGAAAGGAGAGAATCTTTTAAAAAAGTATTAAAACATGACTCCTTCATCTTTAGGACTAGTTGCTTGTTTGAGAAGTTGAGAGTCAGTGACTCTGGAGATGGCTGAATATCAGGTACCAAATTTAACAACGTAAAATATTAAAACTGTGTTCTGAAATTTTTACTGATACATATTTAAAGGTGACAGTGCGTATCTGACACCCCCAAAACTTGACTTCACCAGCAATGGAATGGTACAACAATGTTGCATTCCTGCCATACACAAGACTTAAATGCCGGCAGTGCATTTAAGTGAACTCACTGCGGCTGTGCTCATTTACATAACCAGTCTTAGTAAATACCCCGCTAAATTGAACACTTGCGGCGGCACATAATTTTGCAGCACTGACAGTAATTTTCAGCATGCTCAATAAATATGGCCCTAAGCAATCCCTTTGGGAAGCTCCTCATATCATCACAGAGAGAATAAAAAGGTATGCAGACACATATTACAAAACAAAACTAAAATGAACATTAAAGAAATTCCCAAATCAAGCTTAGGATGTCTCCTGAACAAACAATCTCTGATATTCCCCTGACTTTATTCAGTTAGTCTCATGTTGGGGCAGGACTTCTAAAACAGCTTGCTAATACATTAAATAAGTCAGGTTTATTATTTATTGGTATTAGCAAAGTGTATTAGCCTGGGTCTTTGGGTAGGCTAAAAACAGAAACCTCGCCAGCCTTCTTGAAGCAGCCCATGTGGAATGCTGTGGCATTTTGATCTTTATTTTGTGGCGAGTCTATTCTTGCCGTATTCTTGCTCAATCGGTGAACAGAATTGTGTGAGGACTGATGTTCATGTTGCTTGCCTGTTTTGGTGGCAAGGCGATGGTAAACAAGACAGATAGCATTACAGCCATTAGTATTCCTCAGTAATGAACATATTGTGCACTTATATATATATATATTAGGGAAGTTGCCAAATACAAATACCATATTCGGTAACACTCAAATAACGTGCTCTCTCCAAATGTTCTCTTCCCAAATTTGGCCAATATTATTTTGATTCAGATCTTTTTTTCTCACATCTCTGATGCGATTCCCTCAGAAGTCAGCACCAAGTTTCTCAAGTAGACACACACACACACACACACACACACACCTGCAGAGAGACAGTGAGTCAGAGTTTCCTTTAACATTAGATAGGCCAGAGCAATGCCATGGGGCTTTAGAGACTTTAAAATCTAGCTAACGTTACATGTAGCCAACTTTACTAACAAAGCGAACAAAGTTGCTAATAACTTTGAAAAGGCCACGCGCAACTTCAATTTACAAGTATATTAGCTAGCTATGATTGACCTTTGACCTGCTAATGTTACTTATTCCATACGCGATTCCGTGTTTACCTCCCAATTATAACTAAATGTCCAGGGGGGTACTTCAGGAACCAGGGTTACTGAGTTAGCTGGATAACTGAGCAGAGTAAAACCCAGAACAGCTCTTTTTCAGTCCATGTTCCGGATTTGGGAGGCTTCCGAGTTTTCCTATGTGCAGTTATCCAGCTAACTCAATAATCCTGCTTTGTGAAACATAGTTTCGAATAGCTAAATACCAAATGAGGAAAAACACAAAGTAGCTGCACCGGCATTATGGACTAGCTACCATATGATGTTCCCATTGTCACAGTTTCTGGATGCCAGAGACTTGTTGGTCCCCCATCCTAGCCCCGCCCATATTTCCCCAGCTTAGCCCTTTGTTAGGTGGTCGATGTATGGTTGTTTAGCTTGTTAGTTGTTCCTTTACTGTTTTAATTGGTTGATTCATTTTCCTTACCTGTTTTTCATTAGTCATTAGTCTCACCTGATTGTGCTTTGTATTTAAGTTTGCTGTGTTTGCTCTTTCTTTGCTTGGTTTTTTGTTGCTTTTTCACAAACTCAGCCTAATTTTTAGCTCCTGACACTTTAATTATATATCCTGGTTAATTATTTTTTGCGCTTGTTAGTTCTTCGCTGAGTCGGTGCCTCGTTTTAAAACTCTTCTTAAAACACATTTTTACAAAGTTGCTTTTAATGTTTTAGCCTCTTAATACCTTTTCTACTCTTATTTTATATTTTTTAACATCCTGTTATTTACTATATTCTTTTAACCTTGTGTCTGTATCTGTTCCTCTGTTTGGCCCTCTTTCATGCTGCTCCTATTTTCATGTTAATTTATTCATATACTTTGTTTTAATGTGTCCCTTAAGCTGTCGTCTACATCTTGTATTATTTTATTTCTTTTACGTGTGTAAAGCACTTTGTTACTTTGTTTTTGAAAAGTGCTATACAAATAAAGTTTATTATTATTATTATTATTCTCTTGTGGTTTCCCCAGTATTATTCATTTTCTTACAATGTTTGTATTTAGTGTTTAGTACTTTCTGTGTTCCCTCATGTTTGTTATTTTGATTCTTCTTATTAAAAGTGTCCTGTTCATTTATCCCCCATCTCCTGTGATTCTCTGATCTTGGGTCCACCTCACTCCATGGCCTGATCCCCACACACTAAGGGGTGCACTCAGTATTAAGATCATTATAACACTTCATAATTACTGTTACCATCTATATGAAATCATTCATGTTGACTAAAAATGCTATATTCAATATCTCTGACCACCTAAACGTATTGACATTTTGCTTGTAGCACTAGTGGGTGTATCCTGAATGGAGGAGTGGGTGGTGTTGAGGACTAAGGAGGTGTGAGTGGGGTTTACAGACTCAGTGTCTACAATGGCTGCAAAATCCTACATAGTTTACCTTTAGTGCTGTAATAACAACAGTAGTGTCATTGATTATAACTGTAAAAATTGGGCATTTCATACAGCTTCCTTGTTAAACTCCGCCCACGTGCGGTTTGTGCCACATCCACTTCCAGGTGTGTCCGAGCACATTCCAAATTAAAAAGCGTAGAAACAGAATAAAAGGATCCCCCTTGTAAGACACTCAAAGAAGCATGATATTTTATTTTCCCATAGCAATCCTTAATGTTATTGATTTATTTATATTTTATTAAATAACACTAGCACAGGATAAAATTGTGTAAAGCACAAAAACATTGGCCCTCATGTAGCTGGGCAGCTCTTGAAGAAAACATGGATACACATAGAGCACACCTGACAGATTCATTAGGGAAATGTGTGCACACAGACTAGATATTGGGTCTGACATGACAGGATTACTCTGACTCAATGTCAGGAGTCACATGATCACATTATTCATAATGAGATCAGGAGCAGCAGAAAGCACTGGTGTGAGACGAACCCATTCACACCATATTATGGTCACTGAGTGGCCATCCTGTCTCACTCTTAGTGCCATATTATCACAGTGCTTGTCCTATACTTAAGTCTACACTGTCTGAACAGAGCAATTATACAGTACTCAGGCTCATTGCGTGTGCATTTCTTTGTTTGTGTGTGTGTGTGTGAGGTGCGATATATCTGTGTGTAAAGAGTAACATAGTGAGCAGACTGCAAACATGCTCGCTCAAAAATAACTTTGAACAACTCTGTGTAGCTGCACTTATTTATCGTGGCTGCACAGAGCATGGGTAGGGTGGCAAGCTATTATGTCAGTAGCCACTTCTGTCAGGCCAGTGTGTTTTCAGACAGAAGCCAGTGATCACAGATACTGGAGAATGCTGATTATTGATAAGAAAGTATAATTAATTTAATTGCAAAAACAAATCCATCATCACAACATGTATCATCGGAGTACAGCAGCCACTGACCGCTATTGAGATTCCACTTTTCTAGATTGCATCTGCATATGTAAGATTGTGTTTCAGGGAGTTTAGCTTCAATGAAACAATCCCTCATGAAATTACCTTCTCTGCAGCTAATGAAATTACAAATGTGCTGATAAAATGTTTTCATGTTGTATTGCTCTCTCTGATCTCCAGTATTCACAGAACATTCCCAGCCACATAATTTTTGAGAATCTATGGCCCAAATGAAAGAAGCAAAGTCACATCAACAGCCTCCACCGGATATCTATCACCAACCAAACAGAGGCAGATATTACTAAAGCCTGATGACTAAATGCCTACCCCAAACCTCAAAGAGATACTCCATATCTACCCCAAATGCAAAGAGATATATCTACCCCAACACCTACGACATATCTATGCTAATTCAGTGAGAGAATAGCTGCCCTTAATGGCTGAGAGATAACATACCCCAATTGCTGATGTATATACCCCACTTCATTGTATTATAGCCCCTTGGACAGAGCTCCCTGTCTCTGCCACACAGAGAGAAAGGTACACATGTGGGTGATAAAAAGGTCAGAAAAGTGACAGACAGGTTGTGTTCTGGGCCACCAGTCTATGTCAAAACATTAAAACATTCAGACAGAAAGACAGGCAGCATGAACCATAAATCTTGACCCTTTCCCACATTCCCCTTCCTGACACATCACCTGGGGCAATCATGATGGGTGGTCTGTGCCCATCCCCCAATGTTCCACACTCCACTACCACGGACCATATGCCAGAACTCTCAGAATGCACCAATACATCCAGGCAGAGAATGCTTGTATCCTTATCATGGAACTGCCAACACTCTCCGTGTCCACACGGAATTTGGATCATTCCAATGATTTGCCCACAGAATCAGTCATATTTTGTGACCCCGGCTGATACAGAGTGGATCATGAACTTGGTTTTGTATATGAGTGCAGGAAACAATAGTTTAGGTCATTTAACTTTGGTCAGCAAAAAATGTGGGTTGTTATCAACCAATGGATGAAAATGGTTAACCACAAGTCAAATGGGGAAGATAGCATCTTTTTATGAACTACTGCTTTGCTTTCAAATACGATGGACGTAACATCCACAATGGCTCAACTCACCTCAAAAACTGCATTTAAAAGGTATGGTTGAACAAAGCTCAGTAGATGTTAATAAAGCTGGCCTTACACTAGACAATGTTTTAAGTGATTTCACTGTCTTAGGAGTCATAGTAAAATCTTTCCAGTCTTACCTTAGTCGGTGCATGCCCCCGTCACAGCCGAAGATTTGTGTGAGATTGTATTAAGACGACTCCGACTGAGTTTGTGACAGTCTGTTCCTCGTCTGTACCGTTCTAGCAAAATCAAACATGTTTACTATTATCGTACATCTTTAGTTCAGTCTCAAAAGGTTTGAGATTATAAACTGTGATTGTGATTAATTGTGATTTATAAACCTACACTACCAACAGCCAATACTGTAGGTGCGCTGTCTTTAGCCCTGTTCAAACGGGATTGGTATTGTAGGACAACATCGATAATGTATCTATTTTTATCATTGCACATCAGTATAAAAATGTACCCAAAAAGAGTTGCAATTGGCATCAAATATTAACACGTAATAGATTTATCAGAGGACCTCAGAATTTACAAGAAAACTGTAGGTTTTTTCAGCTGGAATTATTATTTGCGTGCCTGGTAAAAATCAGTGTCATTCCGGATGTGAATTGCACTGGTAACAACGACAGTATCTGACTTCCCCTAGTGAAACTAATCTCGTCCAGACAGGGTTTGTGTCAGATAGTGGCACATCGGTAGTGAGTTTCCGACAGGAAGAAGAGGGCTAAGATTTAAAAAGTCTACAAAATAATCCTGTTGGAATCTTACAATGTGTGATGCTGCATGATTCCCAGTCTTTGCAGAATCTTTAAAATGTGTGCACCTTTAGGACTAAAAACTCATGATTTTGTTGACAAGTTGTTGTTAAATGTGAGAGTTTCTCAGACTTTAGTTGTCGAGAAATCATGTGTATGGGAGGCATAAGATGCAGTGCTCAGGACTGGGGCAGAAGGGTGGGTGCTATATGTATACTACGAGCATGTTAAACACTTTCCTGAACACCTCCATCTCATACAGTGAGCATGTGACATACACACATTGAACATGAAACTGCAAACTAAAATGAAAAAAAAAAAAAAAACATTCATGGAAGTATCTTTCTAATCAGTAAGATCGTCACTAGGCCAATATTGCTAGAGAGACCAGCTAAGTGCAGAGACGAAGATGACAATGACGGGTCAGCAGCCAGCTGAGTGGGAAGAGAGACAAGCTGACAGGCTGTCAGAATAGACACAAGCTTGGAAGTAAAAACACCAGTTGCATCAAGAGGAAGACCAGTTGGGTAAGGAGAGAGATCAACTGTGTTAGGAGAGGGACCAGTTGACCTGGGAGCGAAACCAGTTTTGTCAGGATTTGTCAAGTTGGCTTTGGAGGGACAGACACCAGTTGTATCCAAAGAGACAGAAGAGACACAAGCTAGGCTAAAGCCAAGAGAGAAACTCAACCCACATAAGCACTGTCAGTAGTGGAGCAGAGGCAGCTTTGGGCCTTCTGTGTTTCAGATCACAAAGGGTAATAGCTGTAGCCTGGGTTACACCCTATAACACATAGTATACTAAGTAAACACTCTTGCTCTCTGCCTTTACAGTTTTGTAAGAGACGGCACATACCCACACCCCACATACAGCATGCCTATTTTAATCTCTGCTTCATACTCACACTTTAAATGGTGCACAGTTTAAAGGCTTTATAACATCTTGGTTTATAACATTTTGTTCAACTACTTCTGCTGCATTCTGGGGCTACAAATATAACACACAATTGAAAAGAACAATATACTGTAACACCCTCCCTTCCTGCACTGCTATTCACCAAATTCTGTAACCCCCAGAACCCACTCAACTCCCAACACTCAAGCTCACTCCTCACCACTAATGTATAATACCCATACACTTTACATGCCCCTCTGACTACCAATGTTACCCCTCCTACTACCCATTTCACTCCTCCCACTGCAAGTTTATACCCCTCCTACTTTGCATGTTAATCCTCTGAGTCCAAAATGTACACCTCCGATTAAGTGATATGAATGAGAGTGAGTATGAGTGGTCTATGTGATTGATGATCTGTGATTTATGTTTTTGCTGATCTCTCTGAAAGAGAGTAGGAAGCTCAGACACAGGATGCAACCCACACACCCCTGCTAGCCTCAGGCAATCTGCAAAGGAAGAATCTTACAGTGCAAACCCTGGAGATCGGAGCTAAAATGTATCTGGTAACGGGCAAACAGGGACCATCATAGCACAAATCTGTAACTTCATAGTACAGACGTCTCTGAAAACATGCAAATGGAGAACATCGGAGCACAAATGCAGATCCTAACAGCATAAACTCAGAACCTCACAGCGTACAGTTCTGTGTAAAAGTCAGAGACCACCTTTTCTTTTATTTACTTTCCTGTGAGTACAGCCATTAAGTGCAAGTTATTTCTTTTTCAGTGTCAGAAAATAATGCAGCAAGAATATATTTAGCGCAAAAAATAACTTACATTTTTTTTTAGGAGATTTGCTTTTTTTAAAAGTTTTTAAAGAAATCTGCAGAGATATTTTCCCATGCTTCTTGTACACTGCTCTAAAGTTCAGTCTTAAGTCCGTTGCATTTTCTGCTTCCCTAGTAATCCCAAACACATTCAGTGATGTTAAGGTCCTGACTCTGGGGCGGTCAGTCCATTGTTCTGAGAACAACAACAGCTTGGTCTTTTTAGCAGTGTGCTTAGGGTTCTTATCTTGCTGCAGAATTAATTCGCTTCAAAAGAAACATGATAGATGTAGAGGTGGAGGCTTATATGTCATTTTATGTTAAATGTGTGTTTCCTGCATTATTGTCTGACACTGAATAAAAATATTTGCCCTGAATGTCTGACTGAAAATGGAATAAATGACAGGGCGGACTCCTGACTTTTGCACAGTACTGCAGATGTCTCTGATAACCTGCAAATGGAGTACATCGCACATGGAAAAGCTCGCAGCACAGACACGAGGACAAACAATAAGCATGAGCTGTGTGAAAATTAACTTTTGACTCATTTGGGGGAAACAAGCCACAAATGAATAAATGTTCTTCTGGATGAAATGGCCAGCAGTACTTCGAGTTTCATATTAATTTAATTAATAAAATTGTAAATTAAATTGTTTGATTTGTGCGCATGCGTCTGTGTGGGCATATACCTGTGTGTGTACGTGTATGTGTGTGTGCGTGTGTGTGCGTGTGGCTTTATGGCTGTGCATGGATCTGAAGGTGCACGATGTGTGTCCCAAGATAAAATATTGTCATAATAAATGTCATACTTAGACAGGTTCCTGCCCATTGAGAGGAGGGTTATCTTGTGTTTTAGCGGAGAGCATTCACTAGGGACCAAGGTTTAACCTTGTTCTTGCGACAGAATTAGATTTGAACGTCACTGTCACTACTTAACCTTTTCTACCAGTGTCA
The DNA here is from genome assembly GCF_013347855.1 of Anguilla anguilla. Lineage (NCBI taxonomy): Eukaryota > Metazoa > Chordata > Actinopteri > Anguilliformes > Anguillidae > Anguilla > Anguilla anguilla. Next base: position 27,507,012 of record NC_049206.1, on the reverse strand, counting down.
TCACCGTCACAATGTCATCCCCTCGGTCACAACCTTACCCATCTCTCACAATTTCACTGCCTCGATTATGTCTCCTCCATCACAATCTCAATTCCTCCACAGTGCATAGGTTGAGAGAAATTGTCCTCCCCCATCACTATTTCATCATCTCTGTCACAACCACCCCACTCCATCACAATTTCAACACTTCTGGCACAATATCATCTTTTTTTGTTCGCAACCTCAATTCCATCACAATATCATCCCTTCCACTCTCTTGTTAGTAGTTAAATTTTATTTAAATTCAAATTGTAATTCCTTTCTCAGTCTAATCACATCTGACAACCTCGCCTCTTCTGTTACAATTCAAACTCATCTACAAAATTACAAAATCTACACTGCTCTCACCACTTCTCAGGTCTCATCTTTTTCCGTCTTATTATTTTCTCACAATTATCACTGTCTATAGCTCACAAATTTTCATCTCAAAGATTCTTGGTGATTCAAGACTCATTCACTCTCTCTCAAGGGCTTCAGAAATGGTTTCTCTCAGTTTATTTTCCATACTCTGGCAAAAGCTGCCAAAGTGGTTGTGTATAGCTTAGAACAGGGTTGGCAGATTCTTGGACAGGATGTAAGGAAGCGAATGCAGCCAATAATGATTATAGCACCATGTATGTTAATTGTGCTTCTGCTGTGCAACCTCTGTCTCTTGCCAGCTGCATGGAGTGTGTGCCACAGTGACACAGCAGCACACGTCTCTGTGACCTATGATGACCCTGAAAGGGGGGACCGGAGGGAGCCCTAGCCTACTGTCACTCATTCCCTGCTTCTTCCCTTGCTCATTTCCTGCAGGCTGCTAGAATTGTCCAAAAAGAGCAAGCAAACTCAGCTTAAGCAAAGAAAAAAATATTTTTATCACTTGAAAAAACATACAAAAATCTGACCCTCAATAATTCATTTTCAGGAAATAAAAGAAAGACAAAAAGTTTTTTTTTTTTTTGGCCTAGGAAAAGTTCTTTGTTGGATGCATCATGTGCACTTGAAACACAGTCATAAAACATCCATGGGTGAAAAACAACCAAGATTGCAACAATTCTCCATGCTGTGAGAGATAGCAAGGGGGGAGGGAGAGTATTTCACCTTGAAAGCTTATGTCACGGAGTACAAGGAACAAAATCAACCGTATGCATGTGTGTGTATAACCTTGGATTGTATTTTTTAGCTATTTTGTCATCAGGATAACAAAACTCTCAGACTGGTAATGGAAAATTGTAAACATATTGCAAATACTTCTCAGAAAAAAAGCTTCAGTTGACATTCCTTAAAAAAAAAAGATTTCAGGAAACTCCTGTTTTCAGACCAACCAATCCGCATCTGTGGCTGTATTAAAAGCTTAAGGCAGATAATTATTTCCGGAAACTAAATTCAGCTGAAATGAAAAAGCTGTGCTGACTGTGATACTGATGGTCAACGCTGATGAGAGCTGCTAATAAATGGTCACTTCAGAGTATGGTTCGATTGTCACGTGACCCTGTCTGGTGATGAGATGATGTAGCAGGCCAATAGGAGCACAGACATGTAAGTTTGTGCAGAGTTGGCAGTCCTAGCTCGAAGATGAATCCTTTAGAATCTCCAGTCCCTCCCACACAAGGCAGCAGCTGGAGTCAGATGTTCATAGTGTTATATATTTGCCTGGGTCTGTGCGTGTGTATTTTTGTACAAGCACAAGCTTGCGTTTGTCTTTCTACACATGCGGGTTTGTGTGCATGTGTATTTATGTGTGTGTGTGTGTGCTCATGCACAGGTGTGTCATTTTACATTACCTATGCTTTTGTGTGTGCTTGATATGACAGACAGGAAAACTAACTTGTATGCAGTCAATGAGAGGGAACACATTATTCTCATCAGCTCACTTACTAGGGGGGTGAGGAAGCATTGGGGGGTTCCCAAAATAGCCAGGTCAGTCATTAATAGATAATTTCATGACTTCTTCACCCAGGCAACGTTTCTTACACAGGTAACTCCAATTGGCAGTCTGGCTCAAATGTTTATGTTTTATTAAATTCTAATCAGTTTAAAGTATAATACTGTCACACGCCAAGCGTGACACCCCAGGGAGGGAGATGCGGCAGTGCCGGGGAACACAGTTTTCAGTCGCATGGAGAGTGAGAGAGAGCGCACCCACACAAACATGAAATAAAATAAAAGGACGCCTTGACCCTTCCCCCTCATGGGTTCCAGGCATAAACAATACACTAAGACAACAAGCTAAAATAACAAAGACAAACGAAAGTAAAACACAGCAGCAGCTTTTCTGTTCCTTGCTCTGTAGCTGACCCACCTTCCCAGCCAGGTCCAGCTCCTCCAGCATCCCAGCTGAGGATTCTTTTGACTTTAGTGTTCAAACAAAAACTAAACTAAAATCATAACTGCACTCTCGGTGTTAGCTCCCGGGCTCAGCCCCAAACTGTGGAGAGCAGCACACCTTTAAGCACCTGGGCTGATTAGCTAACGCAACCCAGGTGCGTGTGCTCTCTCCACCAGCCGGCGCAGCCGAGACCAATCCGCTGCTCTGGTGGACCGAATGCCTCAAATATATGCAACCACATTTTGAGTGTTCTGATTTTTAATAGCCTGTCCCACTCTTTAAAGAAGTTGCCAGAGTAAGGAAATGTTCATTTCAGTTTGGTCAGTAAAATATAAAAGTTCATATCTCCTTAAGTCTACTTTACTGTGAAAAATAAAATTAATATTTCATGGATAAATCTGTAAGCTGAAAATCAAAAGACGTCCACTATACATGCCAATCACATATAATCAAATGTATAGCATCTATTTTCATTTAATTCAACATTTCAATGCAAAATGTCTTCATTTGTTTAGAATTATTCCACTGACATGGATTTCAGTGATTCCTTCAGTTCAACTGACCATGGTTTTCACCGTGAATGTCACGTGTTTCTGGAAATATGTTTTAAGGAGGGCACTTTCATCAGTTCACAACATATTGTGTGTTTCTACTTTAGGTTACCCTTTTTTTGTTCAAATGCTAATGTACTCGTTTAAACAGCCAGACTTTCAGACCACAACAAAATTACAGAACAGAAAACAAACAAAAGAGTAACCAAAAATACATGTACTTACTGAAAAACAACACTGTGGAATAAACTTCCCACCAGAGCTTGTTTGTTGATTTTCTCCTACTTTCTCAAGAGAATATGTCATTACAGTTAATAATTTGTGTAAAGGAGGCTTAGTATGAATAGAAATAATAATAAAAGACCATGCGTCTTATAGTGGGAGCTCCTAGTATACCACAATACCCTGCTACAACCCCCCCCCCCCCCAAACCACCCACCCAGCCATTTGAATTCCCACAAAACAGCCCTTCACAAAACCACACACGTATTGTTTCAACAATCCACCCCTCCAACCTCAGAAATAAATAAATAAAAAACACTCACAGGTCCAAGCCCTGCACACAAACATGCAGACCTCACACCTGTACTAAGTTAATCCAATAAATCCATCCAAGCAGATGACAGACCTCGCACCCCTCACATTCTCTATGAATGTCCTCAGTGCTAATGTGTTACTGTCTCATGGACCTGCTACATAAAGAGCTGGACACTGCTATATTTGTCATTAAAAACGCACATTTCTGATGTTTCCTGGCAATAAAAGACCATTCCCTTGTCCCACCATAATTGCACATCATCGTACAATAGCTCACAGTTAAAGTTTAGCATTAGTTGCACTGGGCTTTCTGTAGCCAGTGCTTGTCCAAAAACATGCATGACCAGTGAACAATGCATAACCTTGGCTGTATTTAATCTTTTTTAGGCATTTGGCATATTTCAAAAGTGGCACTACAAATCAACTGGAAAATTAATTACGAATAGATTAAATCAAGTTGCAAATAAAAACAACAATCTGAGAAATCATTGCCTGCTCCTAGTAATGTCTCCTCTGTGATCTATGGAGAATAATGTATATCAATATCTACATAATTATCACCTTCATAATTAAAACATTCCTCCTCATGACAAACATTATTGTTAATTGTTGGTGTGGTCATTTTTGTGTTTTTTTAATGTCTCTCTCCTAGGCTGGTCTCTGCCTTTCTGACACACAGCACCCAATTCAATTCAATCTGTTGTTAACAGGTGAGAAGAGAATAGAAGTGAACCATCTTTCTTTCTCTCTCTCTCTCTCTCTCTCTCTCTGTGTGTGTGTGTGTGTGTGTGTGTGTTTGTGTATTGTCCATTGTTCTGGTTCTTAAAGGTGTAGGTTGTACGCCATATGACGTTGTGGAAATGTCCCAATTGGGTTTGACATTTCATTCTTTGTTAGAGGAAGGCAAATTATCCCTACATTCTCACAATTCATATTAACCTCAAATGTCTGGGCAGCCATTTAAGACAAATGTGAATTAAATAAGAGCAGTAGGAATCTTTGTTTTATGAGTTGAAAGGCAAGTAGGATAGACATTCTCTATCAGAATGAATTACATTTATAATGCAAACTTAAATATTAGTGGAAAATGCATTAATACATTTAATTTAAACAACATTTAATTTAAGAAAATACATTTCATAAATATCTTTCATATTATTGAAAGTATGTGTGGCATTTACTTATATTTTCTAAACAATTGTTTGCTGTCAAGCTGTGTAACTTTCAGTAATTCTGGTACTGCCAAGTTGTTTTTTTCCTTATGTTACCCAGCTCATTTTTCAGGCCCTTGTACTGTCCCAACTGGACTACTGAAATGCCCTTTTTCTGGTCTCCCTACTGGTGCCATCAGGGCCCTAATTCAGAATGCAGCTGCTGGTCTCACCTACAGTCGGCCAAAAGACATGCACTCCTGCCAGGCTGCTCCACTCCACATCTACTGGCTGCCCTGCCATCTCGTCCCTGCAGTGGCCCTTCTTTCGATCATGTCTCTTCTGTGGTCTGGCCCCGAGTGGTGGAATGAGCTCCTTCGTACAATCAGGACAGCAGAGTCGGTGCATCTTCTGCCACAGACTGAGAACACACAAATTTAAACTGCACATTGTTCACGCAATGCCGGACAGTGACTGTTTAATATGTACTATTATATTCTCTAGTTCCGTCTTGCACCTCGTACAGCATCTAACTTCATATTGTACGATTATGTATTAACCACGACTCTTGGTTGTGACCCTGATAAGTTAACATCAGCACTCTTTGTTGCCTAAACCTGTATAGATGCTCATATTAGGTTTTTGCTAAATATCTATAAAAAATACAAAAGTTTGTATTTTTCTTTAGCACAGCCAGCCAGCCACTGGCCACTCCCCTCTTCCTCAGTGTATCAGGCAATGTGGTAAGCTGGAGTTTAACAAACTTTCACCCTGTGAGCTGAATCAGAATGCTCAACTTAATATTACATACTGAAGGAAAAGGAAGAGGAATGTCAGTATGAGAAACACATTAATCTTCCTGGAGTTCACAGGTGGGAACAAAACGGAAGTCACCACTTGTCTGTGCATTTATGTGTACGTGTATTCTGTATTGAGTTTGTGCATGCAGTGTGTGGGCATGTGTATATTTGAGAAATTGGATCCCCAGGTGCGGTGTTCAGTATACACTCAGAAGGGTCCAGTTGATGTGAAGTAAAGATCAAGAGGCAGAAGACAAATATCTTGTATTATCTAGCAAAATAATCCATCATAAAACTGCACCATGACTACACGAAGAACTCAATGCAACTTGAGAGAAACCAGTTTCCCTGACTATAGTGAAACAGCAACTATGAACTGCTGGTATAGAAGGATGTGTATCTGCAAAAAAGGCCCTGCTATGTGCTGTGAAGAAGAAGAGAAGACTTCAGTGGGCCAAACACCATGAACACTGGACCACAAAGATTGGGAAAAGGCAGATGCACATCCTTTTAGACCAGCAAATCATAGTTGTCGTTTCACTGTAGTCAGGGAAACCGTTTTATTTGTAGTTGCATTGAGGTCTTCCTGTATGGTGCAGTTTTATGACAGTTTCTCATACTAGACAACAAAAGATATTTGTCTTCTGGCTTTAAATCCTTCTCTACCTGAAGTTGTTTTTTTTTTTAAAAACCCAATGTGGCCAGATACTTTGGCCTGTACTTTACATGTACAGTTCAAAGCAAAATTACTGGGGCAATGACACAGATTGTTGTTTTGGATCTGTATGCCAGCACATACAAGACAATGAGAGTATTCATCCATATCGGATGATTTGTGTAAGAATTACAGCCCCTTTTTCACAGTCCCCCCTTTTCAGGGGAGCAAAAGTAAATGAACAAATTAACAATCTGAAATAAATGTTGTCATATTTAGTACTTGGTTGCAAATACTTTGCATTCTATGACTGCCAGAAGTCTGCAACCCATAGACATCACCACCCATCATCCTGTGGCAGCCATACATGCACAAGTCATAACACTCCATTTCTTCACCATGTTTCACAGATGAAGGCGATGCTTTGGATCACGAGAACTTCTGTTCTTTCTGTACACTTTTGTCTGTCCATCACTTTTTTACATGGTAATACTCGTCTAATCTAGTCATAAGACTTTATTTCAGAACTCTTCTGCTTTTTAATGTCCTTTTTAGCAAACCGTAACCTGGCCGTTTTGTTCTTGAGGTTTAGTCTGCCAGTGGTTTGCATCTTGCGGAAATCTCTCTGAGGTTTTGCTGGCATCATCTTCTCTTTGACGCATCTATGCCTACGTCCTGGAGTGTTCTTGATCTGTTCAACTGTTGCAAAGGAGTTTTTCTTCACAATTGAAAGTAGTTTTGGTCATCCACTACAGTGGTCTTTTGTGGTTTACCAGGTGGTTTGCCATTCCTGAGCTCACCAGTGCATCCTTGCTTCCTAATAAGGTGCCGGTTGATTTTGAAACACCCAATGTTTTACCTTTGTCTCTTGACTTATTCAGATTCCTCCACCTCACGATGGCCTGCTTTACTGGAATTGACACTTATTTGGCCCTGTTGAGGGCAAGCAGCAACAGACTGCAAATGCAAATTCCACACATTAAATCAACTCTTGACCGGCTGTTAGCTTTCTTGTGCATGAACTAATGATGCAGACACTCAGCTAGCCAAGACACAGCTGACCAGCCAATTGTCCAATTAATTTTCCACCCCTAAAATGGACTAAAGTATTAAAAGGGCTGCAATTCCTATGGGGATCACCTAATATGGATATAAATACCTACAAATTACAGCCGACAGTCTGCACATTAACTTCAAATCCAATATGCTGAAGTTCAGAGAAAAAAAAAAAAAAAAACCTTAGTCACTGTCCTAATACTTTGCATTTAACTCAGCACTTCATCTCATGCCCCCCCCCCCTCCCCCATCCCCCATCCCCAAACACACACACATACATACACACACATATGTACATGCAGGCACATGCATCTGTGTGTTTGGACATGTTTGTTGCATGGCTGTTTATGCTTGTGCGAGTTTGTGCTTAAAGGTACAAGTGTGAATGTGTACATGTTGATTCCTGCAGGTATATATGTGTGCACATGCATCTGTGTGAATGTGTGCGTCCTCTTCAGTGTGACAGGATATGCAGGAATGCTGTTTTGCAAGTATAAATATTTGCAGGAGTTCTAATGGGTAATGTTTAAAAGACACATATTACTTCTATCTTTCTGGAAAAACTGAATAGGATATTTTTAAAGCCATTTTACATTTGTGTAGTTACTAATTATTTCACCAGTATTGAGAAACTTACAACTTGATAGTTATAAAATCACCTACCAAAATGCTAATGCCTTGTTATTTAATTTAATTTTTTTCTTTATGAATAAATAAAATTCAATTATGAATCTAATATTAATAATAAATAATTATGGAATAATTTATTATTTGCTTATGTTTGATATATTCTTTTAAATAACATTTTGTTGTATTATTCATTTTATAGAGACTTTAAAAAAAAATCTTTATCAAGGGTGCGAATAATTTTGAACAGCAGTGTATGTGTGTGTGTTTGGACCTGCTAATAAAGACATGGACAGCAGCAAAATACTTTTGGACAGCAGGAAAATATGACATCCAGTGGCTGAATTCTGCATTGAAATGCTTCAGAATTTCACAGTCCCACACAGATTGGGAGGAGCTTCAATGGCATGGTCCTTTCCTTTTATCTGAAACTTTAATAGCATAGCATGTGTGCGCGTTCATATCAAAATCTCAGTACAGTTTATTCTGGACTTGATGCTCCTGACTGTTTCAGGTTCTCACTGGTTAGCCCAGGCTTCTCTTGGCCTGACTCTGTACTAAGGTTGATAGGAGACAGACAGTCTAGGCTTCTGAAATTATGTAATCATCATTCTCGCCACCCTGTTATTCCCCCATCCATTTTTTTCCTCAAGAATTTTGCTCTCCTCCTTTCCTCTGACCATTTAACAAAATCAACAAAGAAGACCTCAGAGTTATGTCCATTTCACCAACCATTTAACCCTCCCTGGGCAATACAATCTCTTCAATAAAATACGAAAAGATAACTTCTCAAACAGGCAGGTCTTCTTACGACGTTCATGTTTTCTAATTACCTCCTAAGGTGAATATTATCAGTAATCTAATATTTTGTTTAACTTTCTCCGTAGGACACCAGGTACTGTTACTTCACTGCAGATGGTAACTTATTTCTTGCATATGTATTTCCCACTGAGATTTCCAATCTCCATGTGAAATTCACACGCCTATAGAAATTCCAATTTGATTTATTTTTTAACCTGTGTCCTGTTTTCAGAGTGTAACGTGAAATAAATCAAAGGCCCATTTAAACTTCTTCAATCAAGTCCCATGTCAGTCTCTTGTTTGGGGACTAATGCGGTTCATTTTCTTAAATCTCTGTTCACAGGTCATCTGTTTCAGATGTGTCTTGTCCCTCCGTTATGCTTTTTGTAGAACTTCTGATCAATTTTTTTCTGTGAGAAGAAACATGAAGAATAATCGTGTTTTTCTTCATTTTCCACACGTTTCGTATGCTTTTCTAAGCTTCCCATTATCTCCTTTATTTTTTATGTAATTCCTCTGGAAATCCAAATAATTGCTGAATCTAATTTACTTTTAATTGCATACAGTAGATTGGCTGCTTTGAAATAAATGCATCCACATAGCCACACTGTTGTAACTCTGTACAATATTACGGGTTTACCTTTCTACTCATAGGCATGGGAAGTAGGAGTGCTGAGGGTGCAGCAGTACCCCTGCTGCTCCGGTAGCCAACTGTAATAATGACAGTTACTGTACCATATGGAAAATACCATGTCAGTGACTCATCCTTAACATTTTAGTCCCCCTAACAAATAGCTAATTAAATTACAGCTGTGACCCAAAGAATTAGATAGTAAACAGTCTTGAAATTATTTTTAATTATTTATATTTTAAGAAATTGTGTTTTTGTGTGCATAAATGCCTCCCATTCAAAGAACTAGCTTGATAGAATTCTGAGAAACTACACCAATAACAGGCAGTTGCTGATGAAAACTGACTAGGTTTAATCAACATGTGATGTTGAATGTGCACCCTGATTCAATACGAGCTATGCTTGGTAAAACAGCAGTCACTGCTCTGTTATCTGTCAGACCATTCATAGAAGTGACCTAGCAAGCTGCACTTGTCTCCCTTGTTGTCTGTCGCTTCATCGGTGAGATATTTTTTCTACTCTTCGTCAGTGTAAAACCAGGCTGCAGAACTTAATGACTCAAATAATATAAACACACTTGGCTGTCCTAGACGTGCTCAGTGACATTCTGGACAGATTGAACAATTTAATCAAAAATAAAACACCAGAGTGCTAGGCATTGTTTGGGGCCTTCTAACTGTAGGTAAGACATTTGGTTATTCATTACAGTTTAATTGACAGTGAATTGTGATGTACAGATTAACTTGTCTACTATATGATGCGCTTTAAAACATATATATTCATTCTGTGGCAGATGTCAACAATGACAGTAACCCAGACAGCATGTGTATATTTGTATGTGTGTGATGATCACTTGAGAGGTAACAGATTGGTGTATTGTTGTGTAACTGGCTGTTGAATTCATGTGTCACCATGTGTATACAAACGAAAGTTACTGTGACAGCATAATTCAGGGGGAGTAAATAGATCATCTTACAATTAGTGTTTAGACTTTGCTTTGTAAGTGCTAGTAAGATACAGCCATCTGTGTGCATGCATATAAAGATATCTTTATTGTTCCTTTATGTCAGGCTAGCTATTCAGTTACACCAGTAGCTACATGACAGATCTGTGAATATCTGAGCCAGTGGAAAGGCTTAAAAAGTGGAATTTGTTGGTTTTAGTGTTGTGAATTAATATTTAGAGAAAAGATTCCATATTTTTGTTTCATTCTAGATCATAAATCACTCTAGACCCAAGCCTGTTCTTATTCTGCATGCAAGATGCAGAGGTATGTGCATGTCATTTTTTATTTGTATTGTGAAGGAGTGTTTCATGCATTTGTGCAAACTTTATATAATAAATCTTTGTTTTTCATAATTATGGTATCATGTGTATGAATTTAAAATGTACTAGGAAACTATCTAATTTCAAGCCCCTCCATGCTAGTGCTAAGCAAAAAATACATTAAACCAACTAATATTTAAATAGTGACGTCACAATTTAGCATTTTTGTCAGTAGCACCCCCTGCTCAAAACATCTTCCGGAACCCCTGTTTCTACTTCTGTGTAAAGTAATACTTGTATACGTTTTGTTTTAAATATGTCAGCTTGAATATTTGAGTTCTGAACTTGATTTTTCTGGTGAGTGGCAGTTTATGAATTGCATCCACAACATTCGCCCCCCACCATAAAGGCAATACTTTCAATAGCAAGGGCCTCAAAATTTGAAAATCCAATTAAAATTATTTGCGGCAAAGACAAAACATACTTTCATTTTCCTATTAGATGAGGCAGTGGCACTCTACAGTCCTATATAGACTTAGGAAGCGAAAACTACTTTTTTCTTTAAGCCAAGACTAAAAAATGTCCTCTTTAGCCTCGTGTTGAACACCTGTTTCCTGTAATCCAAATATATACCATACTAAATTTGTTCTGTTCGTAAACTGTGGCCTACTGTAGTCACCAGCTGTGTGACGACTTGTTTGTAAATGCAGCAACAAAAAACAAGTAGTGATTGATGGTAATTAACATAGGATGTGTACACAACTGCTGCTGTCTATTAAATACATTGCAGTTCTTTCCCAGTTCATTACACAGTCTATCCCTAGCTGGGATTACTATCCTCTTTCCAGATAACTCAACAGTCTGTCTCACTCATTCAGTGTTCTTTAGCATTATCTGAAACTGCCAGTTGGCTTCCATCCATCCATCCTTCCATCATCTACCCTGATTATTCCTGTTCAGGCATATTCCTGGAGCCTATCCCAGCATGTATTCGGCGAGAGGCAGGAATACACCCAGGACTACATCCTGGACTGATTGCCAATCCATCGCACATACTCACACACACATACCTATAGGCAATTTAGACTCTCCAATTGTCCTTACCTGTATGTCCCAGAACTGTAGAAGAAAGCTGGAGCACCCAGAGGAAACCCACAAGAACACAGGGAGAACATCAAACTCCACGCAGAATGGTGGCAGGGATTCGAACCTGTCATGCAACAGTGCTATTCATTGCACCACCGTGCCACCCAGTTGGCTTCCAACAAGGCTAATTAGTTTCTGGTTAGACCTTCCATCCACTCCTGGACCTCCTTGATTTCTCTGAGACACAGATGACTAACCTACATTGCTGGGATAGCTTTGGATGTTCTAATGCTCCGTCCCATACTCCTCCCTTGTTTAAGAATGGTGGTGACATAGGATGGTTGCACTTTTATTCCTGAGCCTGTTCAAGATAACAAAGCTGTTGCAGGCTGTTTATTGAACTGCAGAGTTTCATTATTACAGCCATTGTGTACGGTGTCACACAAATCTTAAATATGCAATTTATTGTTTGTGGTTCCATTTATGGTTCCACCATTGCACCAATGCTAGGCCTACCTAACATAAAAAAATATATCAAAGACTGTTGCAGAATTTAGCTGTTTAAAGGGAGCAAAACAATCAAGGTAAACCAAAGCATAATATTGAACACAGCCTTAGTTATTCAGATCTCTCTCACTAGCCCTCCCTGTTGGCGACCTCAGTTGGATGTCATCAAAATCGTACCATTTTCACCTGCGGGACTATTTCCTTTGGTAACCAACAGTAAGGCACCAAAGAAACTGCAGGACCACTGACTTTGCACATAATTTGAACCAGGAACACACTGGGAAACAAAATAATTATGTTAACATCTTTTTTATGTTTTAATGTTAAATAGAATAACCACTGGTAGACAGTTTGTCATGAGGGGAATAGCATATGACTTCAGGACAGAATATACAAAATTATCATAACTAGCCATATCATGTGTAATCTAAACTGCCCATCTTTACTAACATAAATTAAGTAAAGAGAAGTGATACCAATAAAAAAAAAACTAGTACATTAACATAAAAGATAATAACAATTATAGGAAATCATTGGCAAGGCAATACAGAGGATACACGTCAGTTGAAAAGGGAGAGGCAAATATAGAGACGAGTGGTCCCTAACCCTGGTCCTGGAGGGATGCAAGGTATTTAGTTTTTTTTTTTTGGACCTTAAATCAACAACTAAGACCCAAGAAAGGAGGCGAGGTGCATGAACTTTACAATCAACTGCTTTAATTGATGAATTAGCCCTGAATAACAGACCGGTGCATCCAGCAGCCCTCCAGGACCAGGGATGGGGAGCCCTGATAGAGACAATCGGGCAATTAGAGTGGAACATTTTTTAACCCAATTAGATTAGATGTCCTGCAACTCCACTGACAGCAGAAAATGAGAGAGGGAAAGAGGTGGTGGTGACCTGCATTAATTCCCTGCTGTGAATAAGAGTGAGAAAGGGTTATCTGAACACTTCAGGGGAATTCCATCAGGGGTCTGCGAGCTGCTCCAAAGAGTCATGATTGATCATAATGTTTTACCAGTGGATTTACAGAGTTTAGTTTTGCCCTTACAGCTGAGAAGGATTATTTTCTGGAGATAAATATGCTGTCAGGCATGTTTATTCAGAGCTGACAAATGGCCAGTCAGACCAAGAGAGGGAGAGAAAGGGTGATGTACTCCAAGGTATGTCTCACAACATTCCATAAATGCTGGAAGAGGATACTTTGACGTGGAATGGAAATACATTTGCATTATTAGTGCCCTATAAGCAAATTAATCGGAATTTGATAAATACATTTTAATAGTTATGTTGCATATGTTAATCTTGTTAGTTTCTTTGATTTGTAAGAAATTTACAAAACATCACTGAAGAGCAATTGCCAGTTGGCATTAATCCTTTTCAATTTCATTAGTCAGGACTTTTGATTTGAGATTTATTCTGTTGCAGCTCCATAAACGGATGGACTGAAGAATGACTGTTTGAAACCATAAAGAACAGTACTTTGGAACAAGCCTACTACACTCTCCTGATTCCACTGCAAGCTGGCAGATCACTTTTATTAGGCTGTCTGGTGATGCACCATGTCAGACTTAAATAATGATGTCATGTTATTAAATGAACGCACAAGGTATATAACGTGAAATAGCAGAAGAGTAATGAGGTTTTTTTTCCACTGAAACAAATCTTTATTGAGAAGAGATTGAGAGGATTTCCTTTAATGGATGGTCTACTGACTGCAGAGATAGAGGATAACAGGTAACAGGGAGTCTCGGATAGAGAGCTCAACCCCGTAATAAGAGACTGCTTCATGGAGCGAAACAGCTATGAAGGGAAATACATAAATAAATAAATAAATAAATAAATAAAATAAGAAACCTAAAACAACCAATAATTGCATTTATATGGAGCCAGTAATTTATCAATTTATTTTAAAATATAGGAAACAATAATTTAATTGAGCAGAAAGAAATGGATCCAAAGGAAATATATGTCTATGTCTAGGTTGATAGAAAAATTATGTTTTACCTTTTGAGATGGTAAGTCCGTACACATGGACATGGTTAGAAAGGAAGACAGGTTTTTGGAGGTTAAGATTTGATCTTGATAAGGATGTCTGATGTTTCACTGAATTAAATGTTTCAAATATGGCATACTAATTTTTCTAAATGAACAACAGACACTATATAATGTGTGCATGCATGCAAACACACACACACACACACACACACAGTATTGTATTGCTTTGTCATCATAATACTGTATGTTATATTACAATAGTTATGAATATTGTATGAATACACCTAAATTTACCTGTAATACATGGAGCGGAATCATTGAGCAGCTGCTTACCGTTTGGCTCTCCTGATGAATGACAGATGTGCCTCTTTCACAGTTTCCCGTACTGAAGGCTCCAGGGTGGTTTCAGTGAGTCCTTAGTGAACAAATTACAAAAGCAAATCTAAATCACCCCCACCTCCCTTTCACCAGATCCTCCTGGACATCACCGCACACATGGTTTCAATGACTGAAAAGTGTGTCAATTATGTGTACAATTACACTAAAATGTAATTACAGCTTAAGAGAACAACTTTGTCACTGTACCTTATACTCTGGAAATGAAGTGTCTCTATCTTCATCACATATTTTGTTCCTTTATTCTGTGGAAAACGACCAGCATTGTTTTTGATATTTACTTGTAACTTTTTCAATAGTTCTCTGTCAGCTAATGCACTATTACTCCATGATGCAAAAAGGCGAGCAGTAAACTGAAATTTGATTAGAAAATCAAAATACTCTCGAAATTAGACAAAGGAGAATATTTTTGCAACTGAAGTGTGTGCAACCCAACTTCAGTCATTTCGTAAATATAGATTTTGACAATTATTGAATATGTTTGCTACAAAGAGTAAATTGCCTATAGGTGTGTTGGGAGTTTAGTTTCATTATGGGCAATAAGATCAGCCCGTTTTTTCCCTTTAATACCAGTATGTTAATGGATGTACAAAACTGGAAAAATTTTTCACGTCTGTTAATCTTGTCTGAGAGATGCAGACTCACCAAGTGCATTTATAACACCTCAAACAACCCTCTTCAGGCAAATTATGTTGTCTGGATAGCCTATGCACTAGAGGAAGACAAGATATGTATTAGTTGTTTTCATCTTATTTTTCTAAAATTTTAATACAAATGCATATTACTCTGCATTAATGTTTAAGTTAAACTACAGTTCATTGATGCACTTGTGAAACTCCACAGCCAACAGGTCCATCTTAGTGGACCCTCGCAATAGCATATGCAAATATGCCTTCTCAATGCAAAAGAGAATGCACAAAACTGAATGTGATTTAAAAAATCTAGATATGATCAAAATTAGACCAACAAGCATATTTTAGCATTATTTATATAGGATACAATTTGGGAAAACATGGTGTTTGACGTAAAGAAGGTTTTAGTGCTGACGTATAAAAGGCCATATAAGCAAAGGAAGATAAGTAAGTTACCACTATGTATTATTGTAGAATAAGATGTGTGCAACACATATAAACACAAATATATAATAAAACAGAGCATTCATTAAAATGCGAACAGGAATCATGTTTCAACCATTGCAGATCTCTCCTAAATAATACAATTATGGGGAAAATGTATGCAGGTCCTACAGGGCCTATTTTGGCCATGACTATAACAGAGCCAAGATAAAGACCATTATTCAGAATACTGTTTGCATGCAATTTGATGGCTACATTAAGCAATCAATATCATTGGTGCAAATTTAATAAAATACAGAGCTTTTTCTGTCTGTGGTTATCAACAACTCTGCAAATATTCACTGTTTTGAAGAATATACACTTTTCCTGGAATAGTTTTGAGGCATGCAATATGCTAAAGAAACTATTCAGCAAAGGTAAGAAAGAGGGTTGAAATTTTTTTTCAACTCCCACATTCTTCACTTCTGATAGTTTATCATAAATTAAGACATTAGAATGTGTAAATGCAGAACTTCACAGACCATGATTCTCTCTCTCTCTCTCTCTTTCTCCCTTTCGAACTTTGTCTTCCCCCATCTCTCTGTCACACTCTCTATTTCTCCTGTGCTGTCTGGCTTTGAATGGCTTATTGCTTTCAGTTGCTCTGTCTGCCTGGTATCAGGGTTATATATGAGGCACTGTCAGGTCTGTTGTTTCCTCTCCCTACTCTTCCCCTGGGAACTGCAGTAAAGCAAAATTCTCGTATAAGTCAAATCTTCCATTTGCCGAGGGGGCTTGGATTACTCAAGCGCAGCTTTATTAGGCAGTCAAACACATCCTCTGCCTTGCTGATCTCACCAAAGTTCTCATTGAAGGGCTGGTGTCTTCTCGGTGGTCTCACATCAAGTCCTGATCTTTCTCTGCTAACTGTATCTTCTTATTGGTGCCTGGAACCATAAATCCACACTTAAAAACTCAGTAAAGAACAGGAAAAATTCAGTGATAGGAACTTTTAGGTGAACATAAAGGTGCACACGAAAGTGCTGAAAAAAGCAACAAAATTGACAAATGTTTTTGGTCAATTTTGGCAGGGAGGCCAGTGAAGAGGGAGTTTCAGTAGTCAAGGTAGGAGAGGACCAATGCCTGAGCTGGAAGTTGGGTTGAGTTGGAGACAAAGAATCTACACACCTGAGTCACTGTTGCAATGGTCGCAGCATTGTAAATTTTAACTAAAGTCTTTGTGCAAAAAGAAGCCAACACAGTGGGGTTGCCCAGGTTGACAGTGAGGTCCTGTGTGTGTGGGGGGGTGGGGGAGTCTGTTATCTGTCAATTCTATTTACATAATGCTAATAAAATACTGTAAATAGTAGTGACAGATAACAGACACCCCACCCCGACAGTACAAAGCCAAATCAAGAAAAAAAGGTCTTTCTCCAAAAAATTATGGTTGGAGAAAGACCTATTTTTTTCTTGATTTGGCTTTGTAGTCCACAATATTAGTTTTGTAATTAAATAATTCAAGTGCAGATTCTCAGCATTTTTATACATTTTGGATTCACCATGTATAAAATCACATCACTTTTTATACATCGCCCAACCACTTCAGTGCACCAAGATGTCTGGGAAATTATGTTAATTAAAGCAATCATGTTCAGTAATTTATTGCTTATCCTTTGGATGCAATGATTGCTTGAAGTCTGTGACCTATAAACATCACCAGGTGTTGAGTATCTTCTCTACCAGGGCTGTACTGCAGCCATCTTCAGGTCCTACTTGTTTGGAGGGCTTGCATTACACATTGACATCTATATTTCTGATTTGGGTTTCTGGGGACGTGGCATGTTCCGCTTGAGAAAGGATAGACACCTCCCTATCTTCTAATCCCAAGTCTTCTCTTGAATGGGTGACTGACTTAGCTAGTTAAGAATTTCTGGTTTTTGGCTTTGAAAAAGTTGTTTTAGCAGTATGTTTGGGGCCATTGTCCTGCTGTATGATGAAGGACCATCCAATGAGTTTGAAGGTATTAGCTTGAAATTGAGCAGATAAGATGTTTATGTACGATTCAGAATAATTTGCTGCTATTATTAGCAGTTACACCATCAAAGAAGTGAGCCAGTGCCTGTGGCAGCCATACATGCCCAAACCACAACACCTGAGACCATGTTTCACAGATGAGGTAATATGTTTTGGATCATGGGCAGTTCCTTTTGGCCTCCATGCTTTAGTCTTACCATCACTCGGATACAAATGAATCTTCATGTCATCTGTCCACACAACCTTTTTCCAGAACTCTACAGTCCTTTTTGGCGGAGATCCAACGCAAAACATATATGCATATAAATACCATGAAATACCTGAATTGTATATACTTTTGTCTTATGCATCTATGGATCTCAAATCCAAAATTCCTTATATACATAGCAAAAATAACAAACTTCGCTCTACTGTTACCAAACTTTTGCATGGAATTGTACGCCTCTACAACAAAGCAATCAGAAATGCCAGACAAACACAGTTCTCCAAATTAATCAATGTCAATCAGAACAATCCCAAATCCTTCTCAGCAAATGATTGTATTGTAAACCTTGCCTCCAAAAATCAGTGATCGATTTTCCACACCTGAATGTAAAGCGTTTGCTTGTCAATTGTTGGCTGGTTAGTGATTTTTAGATCTGAGACTCTCCTATTTCATATGAGGAAACCTTGAGTCTTTTGTCCTGGTTGATGCCTACTGAAATGCTTAGTGAAGTTCTGTCACAGCTTAATCCCTCTACCTGCCATCCTGATCCTATTCCTATTCCTACCATCTTTTAAAAAACTATTTTTGACTGCACATCATATCAAGTTCAGGATATTGCCAACTATTCCCATCATCCATGTGTATCCTCAACCTAAGTCTGCCACGGTGAAACCCTTCCTGAAGAAAATTTTGACCCATCAATCCTTAGCAATTTGAAGTTAATTTCCGAACTTTTAAAGTGAAATTTTAGCGAAACCAACTAAATGAATTCTAAATGACAACTAAATAAATTCCTTCTCTCAAGTTGTATTCTTGAACAATTTCAGTCTAGTTTTTGGGCCCGTCACAGCACAGAGGCAGCCTTAGTAAATGTTGCAAATGACCTCAGGACACATCTGGTTGCAAAAAAAACCCTCTCTGTCCTTGTTCTTCGGGACCTTCATGCAGCCTGTATACTGGGGACCATTTCATTATTTTAGACATACTACAAAAATATGTTTCTCTCTCTGGCACTGTCACAACTGGTTTAGGCCCAACCATATAAGTATTAATTGTTGCCCGCGAGGAATACTCCTTCAAGAGTTATGACGTAACCTGTGGTGTTCCGCAAGGGTCTACACTAGGCCCTGTACTCTTTAACCTATTGCTATCAGGAGACATGGCATACGTTTTCACAGTTACCCTGAAGACACCTACCTCTACGTTTCTGTGAGTCCTGATGACTCAAGCCCCATTGATGCTCTCCATAACTGTATCTTAGACAGTGGATTGGTCAAAAGTTTATTTTGCTCAACCAGGACACCACATAAGTGCTTGTCATTGGAGTGGAGGCTCAGAGATAGAAGTTACCAACTAAACTGCAGTTACTGGCACTAAGTCTAAGGTATCAGGCAAAAAATCTAGATGTCATCCTGCACACTAATCTCAATTTTGATGCCCACATCAGGAATGTGACAAAATCAGCTTTTAATCACTTAAATTATTTCCAGAGTACAGCCAAAGCACTCTCAGGCCCAAACTGTGGGATTAATGCATGCTTTTATCTCTAGCAGGCTTGATTACTGTAATGCCCTCCTCTCGTCTGCTCAAAAAAAGCCATAGGTCAAATCAAACTTATACAAAATTCCATTGTCCTGCTGTAGGATGAAGGACCATCCAATGAGTTTGAAGGTATTAGCTTGAAATTGAGCAGATAAAATGTTTATGTACGATTCAGAATAATTTGCTGCTATTATTAGCAGTTACACCATCAAAGAAGTGAGCCAGTGCCTGTGGCAGCCATACATGCCCAAACCACAACACCTGGGACCATGTTTCACAGATGAGGTAATATGTTTTGGATCATGGGCAGTTCCTTTTGGCCTCCATGCTTTAGTCTTACCATCACTCGGATACAAATGCATCTTCATGTCATCTGTCCACACAACCTTTTTCCAGAACTCTACAGTCCTTTTTGGCGGAGATCCAACGCAAAACATATATGCATATAAATACCATGAAATACCTGAATTGTATATACTTTTGTCTTATGCATCTATGGATCTCAAATCCAAAATTCCTTATATACATAGCAAAAATAACAAAATTCACTCTACTGTTACCATACTTTTGCATGGAATTGTACGCCTCTACAACAAAGCAATCAGAAATGCCAGACAAACACAGTTCTCCAAATTAATCAATGTCAATCA
This sequence comes from Anguilla anguilla, assembly GCF_013347855.1. Taxonomy (NCBI): domain Eukaryota; kingdom Metazoa; phylum Chordata; class Actinopteri; order Anguilliformes; family Anguillidae; genus Anguilla; species Anguilla anguilla. Next base: position 27,487,114 of record NC_049206.1, on the reverse strand, counting down.
GAACAATCCCAAATCCTTCTCAGCAAATGATTGTATTGTAAACCTTGCCTCCAAAAATCAGTGATCGATTTTCCACACCTGAATGTAAAGCGTTTGCTTGTCAATTGTTGGCTGGTTAGTGATTTTTAGATCTGAGACTCTCCTATTTCATATGAGGAAACCTTGAGTCTTTTGTCCTGGTTGATGCCTACTGAAATGCTTAGTGAAGTTCTGTCACAGCTTAATCCCTCTACCTGCCATCCTGATCCTATTCCTACCATCTTTTAAAAAACTATTTTTGACTGCACATCATATCAAGTTCAGGATATTGCCAACTATTCCCATCATCCATGTGTATCCTCAACCTAAGACTGCCACGGTGAAACCCTTCCTGAAGAAAATTTTGACCCATCAATCCTTAGCAATTTTAAGTTAATTTCCGAACTTTTAAAGTGAAATTTTAGCGAAACCAACTAAATGAATTCTAAATGACAACTAAATAAATTCCTTCTCTCAAGTTGTATTCTTGAAAAATTTCAGTCTAGTTTTTGGGCCCGTCACAGCACAGAGTCAGCCTTAGTAAATGTTGCAAATGACCTCAGGACACATCTGGTTGCAAAAAAACCCTCTCTGTCCTTGTTCTTCGGGACCTTCATGCAGCCTGTATACTGTGGACCATTTCATTATTTTAGACATACTACAAAAATATGTTTCTCTCTCTGGCACTGTCACAACTGGTTTAGGCCCAACCATATAAGTATTAATTGTTGCCCGCGAGGAATACTCCTTCAAGAGTTATGACGTAACCTGTGGTGTTCCGCAAGGGTCTACACTAGGCCCTGTACTCTTTAACCTATTGCTATCAGGAGACATGGCATACGTTTTCACAGTTACCCTGAAGACACCTACCTCTACGTTTCTGTGAGTCCTGATGACTCAAGCCCCATTGATGCTCTCCATAACTATCTTAGACAGTGGATTGGTCAAAAGTTTATTTTGCTCAGCCAGGACACCACATAAGTGCTTGTCACTGGAGTGGAGGCTCAGAGAGAGAAGTTGCCAACTAAACTGCAATTACTGGCACTAAGTCTAAGGTATCAGGCAAAAAATCTAGATGTCATCCTGCACACTAATCTCAATTTTGATGCCCACATCAGGAATGTGACAAAATCAGCTTTTAATCACTTAAATTATTTACAGAATACAGCCAAAGCACTCTCAGGCCCAAACTGTGGGATTAATGCATCCTTTTATTTCTAGCAGGCTTGATTACTGTAATGCCCTCCTCTCGTCTGCTCAAAAAAAGCCATAGGTCAAATCAAACTTATACAAAACTCAGCCCCACATGTTGTAACAAGGTGAGCACACATTACACCCGTTTTTAAGTCCCTGTACTGCTTGCCTATCAGTTTTAGAATTGATTTTTAATATCTTTATATTGGTTCAAAATTTTTAGATGGTTTTGCACCTGAGTACATGGCTGACATGCCTTCAAGATATGTGCCTACTAGATTGCTAATATCTTCTGGTACTTGTCTCATGGCAGTCTCACAGGCCTGGACTCAGACTCACAGAAAGGCTGCCTTGAGCCATTATGGCCCCAGCCTTCAGTTCAGCCTTATCCTTTAAAAGTTAATGAGATGTTATATGTTGGAGCAATGCTTTTCCCAAAGCTCACCTGCATTTCAGTCATCCTTCAGTTTGAGGTCAGTAGAGTGTACACGCTATAAAATTATGACATTACATCTGCTCTTTAACTAGCAGAAAATTTTAATGAGACTTTGCCATGTTCCGTAATTAATATAAGCAGTATCCCTAAGCCCTTGTCACACAATGACTTCCCAAGCTATGCCAGACTCACTATCTTTTCCAGTACCTTCTGAGATACTGGAAATGATACTAAACTGCAGAATATCAACTGCCTTATGCTGTTTTGGATGGCACAGTTGGGTGTGTTATTGGTAAGTCATAACTTTGCTCCATTATTATATGCCTTAGAAGTGATGTATAATGAAATGTCTGTTTGGAATGAATTGAGTTTCGCATTAAACCTTGAATTGAACCCTGTCATACATTAAACATGCAACTTGATCTGAGACAAATGCTGTCACCTTCTTGAAATCCACCTCAAACACCAATTGTTTCTTTATGGCATCTGCAACTGAACAGTAATTTATATTTTGTTAGCATGGACACTAATGTAATTGTTTTTCCATGCAAAACAAATAAACTGTGCAAAACAGAAATGTCTCTGCCATCTGTTCACTCATCTGACCACAGACATGCAGACAACTGACTGTGGTCACTCCCTTTATGTTTATCTTTACTTTATGTGAACCAGCAGCTCATGGCTCATACATCTGCTTAAACTGTGCGGTAGAGGGGATTGCCTCACCATAGATTACATGCATATTGAGAAACGCATGTAATTTGGGGTCATCCAGTTTTTCTAGTGGAATGTTTGCACTCAAAAATGCATTAGCTGTGGATGAGATCTAGCCCTATTGACAGATGATTCCCATTGTTTGTCTCAGTACAGCATGACCACATTTCATGTTTTGATTGTAAATGTTGATTTATTGTTTTGTGTGTGTGTGTGTGTGTGTGTGTGTGTGTGTGTGTGGATAAATCGCAAACTGTGCAGAATATATTGAAACATGTCTGTGTGCAGTGTACCGGGTGGATACTCGGTCACTCAAGAATTTATTTATTTTTGACACTCTTCCATGTTTACTTTCATGCCTCTCCACGTGTTGGGAATAGGAATTGCTTTGATCGGGGTCACACTTAACCCCTAGTATAATTAACCAGGTTATTGTGCTAATTCAGTGCCTATGGAGACGCCACAAGGATATGGATTGTAATGAATATTTAAATCCCAGTGTATCACACGGTTTTAGAAAAAAATTGTGACACTAGCTACATGAACTAATGCAGTGGACCTTTGTATTTGAACTGTTTCCTCTGGTCGGTTGTTGCTATGTATGTTACTACACTGATGATTCTGCTCTGTCATGGTGTATGGATGAAAGGTTTACTGTTCTGGAGCTCTGATTATTCTAACGTTCTGATTCTATAATTGGTCAGTGGTGTCACTAGGCAACATGACCCCTGAAAAAAATATCATGCAAAACATGGCTTTGGTGCTAAAATAGAGAAACTTTTATTTGTTATTACATTAGTGTATGGAATTTGGAAATTACATAAATAAAAAGAAATTGGAAAAATTATGCAACGCTGTACTTCTCTGCGGTAGTCATGATGATGATGTCTTGTGAATATTTATCAGGCCCTATTTATTTTCACCTTTTCAGCATTGTGCTGGTCAATTAACAAGTCAATTAATAAGTAATGATATCAACAGTATATTCCAGAATATACTTTGATTTACATATGGTCAGAAAATGCATTTGTTTTATTTGACAAAATTAACCATTCAAAAAACCTGCTGCCTTAGAATCACCAACAGGTGAGGGAAATTATTCAATCCTGTACGTACAAGGAAAAAGTAAACAAAGGCCACGTGTCAACAAGACCCAGGCTTGAGCTGGACAGAACAGCATTAAATTATAAGAACAACACCAGCAAAATTGACTAACATGACAGGGTTTTTAAAATTATAATGAATAATTTAATTTACAAAAATGGTTTGATTAATTGTAATCCTTTACTTTGAGGCTGAACAAGGCACTTGAATCCAGATTATTTTCTACAGCTATGTATGTAAGTACGTATGTTGGTATGTTTTATAATTATATTCATAATTATATGGCATATGACATAAATTGCTCGGGGTGACATTGGACAATTGGCTTTTATGGGATAAACACATTAAAAAAGTTATTGTGAAAATGGGCAGATCTTTTGCTATGGTTAGAAGATGTTCTAACAAAATATACAGTTGTCCAAGTGATTCCTTAGTGTTATCCCATCTGGACTACTGTTCAGCTGTGTGGTCTAACATTTCAAAATGGAACGTAGAAAAGCTGCAACTTGAAACAAGCTGTTTGTTTAGCCCTTCGGTGTCTATAAAGAATTAATTTTTCATATATGCATAATGCCTGCCTTGGTTGAAAGTGAATGAAATGCTGGAGTCTTATCTTCTCTGCTCTTTGAAATATGTAATTCATGTTCAGTCAGGACCACTGTCATCAAGTAAGATCTTTATTGACAACAAAGGCAATATAGTTATGTTTGGCGGTATGGCTCTGTTCTGGAAGCCCTCCCGCCAACCTCACAGCAAGCATGGTTAAGGCCGGGAGGCCAGCAGCCAAACCCCCCTAGAGGGGTACACACAGAACAGATCCAGCAGCAATGCACATTTTTTAACACATAGGGATGGAGCTGGGGTGGTGGAGGGGATTTACAAAGCAATGTGCAGCAAGCTTGCATGCAGGAGGAGCAGCCGAATGACTAGAGGAAGGCTGTTTAAGTAGACCGGCCTGATATGTGAATGTACTGTGATAGGTGAACACGCATGTTAAACATGTTTGATTGAATAGGATTTGTCGAAAGTTTTCATGATATTTATATGAATAATCCAGTAGGCCAGTCCATATCCTTATCCTATTTTACCACAAATAACCTCTGTTCTTTGTGTTAGGATATTTAAATGAAACATTCTGTATACTTGTATTCTACATTACAACTCTATTGGGTAATATATCTGCAGCAAGGTGTTGACATATCTACATTTTATTTTATATTGTTCTTTTAACTTTGTTATGTATATACACTTTTGTATGTATGTACATACGCGGATGAGCAAATATGTATGGAGGCATGTGTGGGTTTTCATGTGTATAGACAGCATGTGTATGTATGTAGTGTATGTGTAAATGCTGTATATGTGTGCGTTTAAGTAGTATATATATATATATATATATATATATATATATGAATGTTGTGCTTTGGATTATATGTTGTTTATGTAACCCCAGGAAGAATAATTGTATGTACAATAGCTAATGGGGATCCAAAATACACTATATGGCCAAAAGTATGTGGACACCTGACATCCAACATCTCATACAAAATTATGGGCATTAATATGGAGTTGGTCCTTTGCTGCTATAACAGACACCACTCTTCTGGGAAGGCTTTATACGAGATGTTGGAGCATTGCTGCAGGGATTTGCTTCCATTCAGCCAGAAGAGCATTAGTGAGGTTGGGCACTGATTGGGCCATTAGGCCTGGCTCACAGTTGGCTTTTCAATTGATCCCAAAGGTGTTGGATGGAGTTGAGGTCAGGGCTCTGTGCAGGCCAGTCAAGTTCTTCCACACCAATCTCCACAAGACCGTTTCTATATGGAGCCCACTGTATGCACGGGGGTACTGTCATGCTGAAACAGGAAAGAACCTTCCCCAAACTGCGGCCTCAAAGTCGGAAGCACCGAATCTTCTGGAATGTTATTGCATTAAGATTTGTCTTCACCGGAACTAAGGGCCTAGTCCAAACCATGAAAAACAGTCCAGATACTTTTGGTCATATAGTGTAAATAAATAAATAGCATTGTGATTAAAATTTCGAGTTTTGGAATGCTTGTAAACAAAATGAGATCCTAATAAAAATACAAGATAAAAAGAAAATTATATATGGTGAGAAATTATTAATGGGCAAAACACACAGATCCTTCAGTGTTGCATGGCATTTAAATGGAATTTCTGGGCTGAATTTGCTTACATTGGGAATATTGCTAGGTCAAAAAGGGTGAATGTTTTTTTTAATCTCTGATTGATAAGGGCATCTGGTATTTGTGAGGCGAGGGTTTATGACCCTGTCTTTCTCTAAATGGGGGTTTTATGGCTATAGTAGTTTCATCAGAGTGTAGAAAAGTTCATCCAGTTGGTATGGCACATGATTTGTTTCACGGCTCTAAAATGTTCACACACTTGCTCACTTGTGTACCAAAGGGCATCTTCCAAGTGTTTTTTTAGTGTAATAAACACAACACTGAGCCCAGGCCTCTGGTATGTCTGTGTGTGTGTGTGTGTGTGTGTGCGTGTGTGTGTATCTTCACATTTACCAGTTCAAATCTGTCCATACATGCAGCTGGTCAGCAGTGTTTATGCAGTGCAGACACCCACCAGGCATATACACACACACACACACACACACACACACACACACGCAAGCAAACACAATGTCATTCTCTGACTGACACCGGGTGATTTACCCTGATTTACCTCAGTTTTAAGTGTGTTTATGTGCATTCAAATGTAGGTCCATATGAATGTATATGAGTGTGCGTGCATCTATGTACACGTGTATGCATGTGTACATGCATAAGTCTTAATATATGTGCGTATGTTTCCAGTGAGTGTAATCACATGTACGGTGTAGAATATATGCACGAGTGCACGTGTGCATGTGCCTATTGTGAGTGCGTATACTTGTGTGAGTGTGTGTGCAGGTGCGTGTGCAGCTTGAGATTGTGTGCATGGGTGAATGTGTATATGCATTGCTGATGCCGCTGCCTGTATCCCACTATAAACAGAGCTGAACAGCTGAAGTTTGCAGAGAAGAGGGGCACACAGATGATGCACACACAGAACAAGCCAGAGTGATGTCATGTTTATTAAGCCTGGAAACTATGCATGGTTCACTGACAGACATTTCTGCTCTGGAATCATAGCTCACGTTGTGACTTTTACAACCATTTGAAGTTATTCAGTGCTCCCAAGTTACCACTGTTTCACAAGTTCCTCTATTTGATGTGTTATTCAGCCTTTTTTTTTTTATTGTGCTTTTGTCCATATAATGCTTGCTCAATCAAATAGCACTTGCCATATCAGTGTTATGAATCTTCCTGCCCTGTGTCTGTCTGTAATGTTCTATCTCAGTCCCACTTGGTGTTTAGGTGCCATTCTCATCAAACAATGGGCGTGCTTAAATTCCCCCTGCTGGTGTATTCTGGTTAATGCAATCATGTCATCTTTTAAACTGTTTGTCAACATGCAAAATTGGCCATGCCATTGGTTTTCCTTGGGATTGGTTATCACTAGGGTTGCCAGATTTAGAATTTGTCAAAAAAAGGACAACATGCTGAAAGCGTAATCTCAACAAGGTCAGGAGCTATCGGACCAGTTGTGGGGCTGGGATCCCTCTCAGAACCGATGTCGGATAGGAGGGAAGTCCTTCGGAATCAACATCCGACCGGGTGGCCGTCCTATCGGACCAGAGAGTCACTGATGCGCTAATTCATTACAAACTACTGGTAAATTTCAAACCAGACATTTAATTGTCCAATCAGGACCACAAACCAAACCCGTACAAATAATGTGAAAAACAGACATTCCAGTCAAAACCGGACATCTGGCAGCTCTACTCATCCATGACTTGTGGCTCTTCTCCTGGGTAAAATGCACAAATGGGTTGTATGTTAAAGAGTATAAACTGTGCAACAGTGTCTACTAAATTAATAAAACATCAATGTAATTGGTGGATAAGATAACTTTTTACTGGAAAAGTTTGTTCAGTTTTATTTTCAGAAGAAGTGTCTGTGACTGAACTGGCATGCCATCACCTGACTACAGAAGCCCTAATTGGTCGGGTGACCCCATTTCAGGACAGCAATGACTGTTACCTAGGAGCTGGCTGTCTGGTGTCTGGTCAGGGGATCAGACTTTTAGCTGGTATCACTTCTCCAAAGAACACAGCTGTCATGTGCAGGTTCTTGCTGCATATAAAAATGTCTGAGTTTCCCTTCAATTTTATTTCTTTACAGTGGGGACATTTCATTGCAAAACTTGCCTGATTACTGAGGCTGCCTAAAAAATGTGGGCTTAAGTCATTTTAAACTACAGTTATGAATTTGGAAGTAATTTATAAATGCTTTGTTGCCATTGTGCATGCATTGTGCTGCTATTCTCCTGTAGGGAGAATGAACTGATGTCCAAATTAATTTGGATATGAGGGATTATACTGCATACTCAGAGTGCAAACAGACAGGGTCTCGCTGTGGTCTGCAACAATGCAATTCAGGATTTCCAGGATTTGCTTTATAGATCGTGCCGTTACGAGTAATGCTACTAGAATAATTAAGAGCTACAGGGAATGTACCTGCGATGGATAATCTATTGGGAATGTTCCAGCAGCACAAAGTGTCCTGAGATCAGTAATCTGCTCTGGCATATTTTCAATGAAGCAGAAGGAGTAAGAGAATAAAGCAAGGAGAAGGAGAACTGGGTAGAGTCCAAGGGTGACGTATCTCGCACACACCTGATGGTGACAAATCTCCCAGAGGTAAGTGCAACTGGGATACACTCTCAGGCAATGGGGTGCACTGACAAGCAAATGGATGGCACGGGTAGGTGCAGAGAGGCCAGCTGCACAGGGTAGCGGAGAGAACATCAAGAGGCAGGTGGGAGATAAACGGTCTGCCAGCAGTTAAGTTCAACAAGGACTCTGTAGCCACAGTGTCCAGGAGCAGAGGAATGCAGGCATTGCCCAGCTCGACTGTGCAGGTTTTAATGCTGTGAGCTCACATTGTGAATTGTTGCGGGCGCTAAAGAACAAAGCCATAGTGATGAGGGAGGAGTAATGGGGCTGAGCGGCAGACTTTGGCAAAGTGGCTTGAATTCCTGCAGCACTGGCATCTATGATTCTGAGCCCCATGTAACATGAGAGAGTGAGGCGTAGTTCCAGCAGCGCTGCTGCACTTACCCACAATACCGTCCTGCGCGGCGCACAGCGGAGTCATCGTCCAGGGGGAGCGAGCTGACTGGGCTGCTCTGCCATGTGAGTGTTTGTAAAGGGGCAGAGGAGGAGAGACAGGCTAACTTGGAACGAATTCAGTGACAATTTCGATTTGAAATGCAATTTGTTTTGCCTGAGTGAGAGTCAAAACATCTGATGCTGATAACGGTCTTTCCCACTCTTTAGAACAGCGGTTCTCAAGTATGGTCCTGGGGGAGCCCTGTGTATTCTGGTTTTTGTTCCAACCACAAGTGCAAGAATTTTAACAAGCTGTTAATGTTTCTTCATGTTTTGAGGGATTATTTACCCTCTTTTATCAGAAATGGCTGTGCATGCCAAGAAGAAATATAAAAGACCCATATGCACACCGTGCTATTTTGCAAACGACTACATAAAGGGAGGTAAAAAGTTTTAGCGGATCAAATTAAAGACTGAGGAGAATCCTAATTGGTGAAAAGGTGGACAAATGGCTACAAAAACTTATGCCATTTGAAAGTTGATGAATAATTCAAAGACAAAGCATGATAATAAGCCAAACCTGCATTGTGTTAACAAGTTTAAGGAAAGAAATTATGAAAGAACTGAAACACATGTTAATTGAGCAAGCGGACAAAACAAAAGTGTGCATATAGAGGGGTCCCCTGGAATCAAACTTTACACTGCTTTAGCACTTGAAGAATGTTCTGTGAGTTGATCTTCCATTAATTTGTCTTTCAACATGCGAATTGCGCTAATTCTAGCCAAGCCCCTGCTAATTAGCCACTTACTGATAGACGGACTCACCCGCTTGTTGTGCTGCTGGAACAGTTTTCATCTGACAGTAACACTCTGAGGCACAGCAAAGTTGGATTTCAGAAGTGCAATGGCATCAGAATATGTATCCACAGGCCCAAAAGTTTTGAATATGAGTTGCCCTTCCATCCTCAGGCAGTGCGGGAGAATAGCTTTCTTGCGTGCATCACTGATGTCCACCAGAATGAGAGAGGATACATGTGCCTCAAATGAGTCTAAACAGTGGGTTCAGGGCACTGGAGCCTCACTAGGCAGTGTGGGAACAGGATGAGCTTGATTCAGTCTGTCATTGGCTGAAAGCCAATTCCCAAATCTTAAATATCACAACATTTTCAGTGATTTTCAGAAGTTGCCCTGAACACCCAGGCTTCGGTTATACATATAAATATGAACTTGATGGGTCACACAAACTTTCCTGGCAGTTATTGCCACACCCATGTGCTAGACTGGAATGAAGAAGAAACGTCTGTTTCACATTGACATTTTCCCTGCTCTGTCTGATCAAGTCCACTCCCAGAGGTGTGATCATTTTTGGCTGTGAGGGAGACAGAAATACTGCAACATCTGCTTATTAATCTGGGTCATGCTTTTATCTGAAGTGACCTACAGGCTGGAGGAAGTCTTTCACTGTTCAGCTTCATTCACCCAATAGACCTCAAACAATGAGGGGCTTCAGACAGTCTGAATGTATACAGTCTTTATCACATGGCCTAATTGAATGAACGCAGATTGGCAGATAATTGTACAATCATGCACATTGACAAACAGACTATTGTAAACACGAGTCTTTATTAGACAGAAATGTATCAACAGACAATCCTATAAGCAGGCAGTAAATGAGAAGTGAAATGAATAGGTCATTATCACTGTACATACACTAATATACTGACATTGACCATTTCTTTACACCTGTGCCAATAAACTGACCACTTCTTTAAAGGAAAAATTAACCTCATTTTGTGAAATTCACATGCTGTTTCTTATGTTTGTGATCGTAATACATGCCAAATGTAGCTTTATTTGTTTTCAGAAACTTTAAATCAAAGGTTTTTACTATTCTGTTGTGTTTGCAAAACCAGCCTTTTGATTTTCTGCTGTAATACAATTCCCAGCAGACATTTCAACATTAAATAGACCTTACAGACAGACCCAGCCAATTGGACATGCGCAATAAAATCAAACCAGATTACAGTTTTTCTTTTCAACTGAAGACACTTCAGGCAAAGGTTTAGCCTAAAGGTGCAGTCATTGGCAATTCTTAGCTCTAGCAGGACTCTCTTTCGCCTTCAACATCCTCTGCAGTCCTGGAGGGTGACTAGCACTCATCTGATGTTAGCGAAGCCAGTCACCTGGTTTTGTTGTGACTAGCTGCTAGGCAACATAAATGGGAGACATCACTAATTTCCCTGTTACATAAGCAGCTCAGGCAGGAATCACATTGACAGTAGGTGTCACTGGCGAGCAGAAGGAGAATGCCCCAGTTGGCTAACCCTCCAAAGGTGACATTGCCAATCACATCCTTTGGGGGTGGGTGGGTGGTGGGCAACAATTGATCGAGCAAGATTCTATTCGACGCTTGACAGTCTGCTCTGCACCAAAGCTTGGTGCCTTTGCTGGCTGCCCCACTAGGGTTCCTGATTTTTAAAAATATAAACTTGCCCTTTGCAAATAATCTGTTTGCCTGTCTCCACATTTACACAGTTTTAACATAAGACAATATAATCAAAGAGAGAAATTAAAAAATAATGATTTAATGTACTGGGGAATATCATACTTGATTTATGCAACACTTTAGGAGTAAATCAATTAAATAATATAGTAATTTCATAATTTTATATTGAATATTTGGGTGACAATGACAATATTACTGAAATATTAGTCATTACAGTATCTCTGCTCTCTGAAGACACACCGAACAAAACACCTTGCTGCATTGGCTGCCGAGTTCAAGTTGCTTGCTTACTAATGTTTACTTGCTTACAAACTTTGTTGTGGCTCAAGAATTCTGTAATGTCTTTTTTTTATGTATAAAGCAGGCCATACAAAACAATGACCTTGAATAGGCAATTATTAGTATGTTTCTATGTAATACTGATGAATCTATAGGATGTTTTTCTGCCAAGTTCACTATGAATGAAACAGAAACCTAAGCATGTACATTCACCAATGAAATGTAAAATAAAATGGTTTTAATTTGGCAGCTGAACATGGGTACTGAAAAAGGGAGTCAGGAGACCAATGACCCCCCATTTTTGACAACCACCCACTTTTCCAATACCAGCAAGTCAGCCTCTCTGGTCTCATCTAGCACTAAGCAAAATTGCTAAGCCAGGACCATTGCTGACAATTCCATTAATACAGTAGATCACACGAACATAGACAAGGTTTCCTATGAGAAAATAAACGTTCCATTTCTTGAGACCACCATCAGTGGTGGGAATTTCAGTTCCTTTTAATGACTTCAATTGTTTGACTAAGTTCACTATAAGGGTTCATTTACCGTTTTATTCACTTTTGTATCCAGTTTGTATTTCATGCAAGTGACTCAAAGAGCCCATACCCAGCCGAAAGTCTTTCAGCACACATTTGTTCGGCAAAACCTGCATTGTAACATAACTGATGTACAATCATGTTAAATGCATTTTAAACCTCAGCTATCACTTTGTTAACTCAGTTGTAATCTATTTATCTGACTTTAACAGCACATTGTTGTGGTACTTTAAATTCCTTGTCAAAATGTGATTTAGCTAAGTTTAACACAAGTTTGAAAATACCATAAACATTTTATTAATATTATATAATACAAGTGGAGCATTTAATTTCTGAAGTATACATGGTATGGCAGGCCCCTGCTCCCAGAGATCTATTGTCCTGCAGGTTTTCACTCCAACCTAACAAAGCACGCCTCATTCAACAGTTAGAGGTCTTGTTGAGCTGCTAATTAGTAGAATCAGGTGTGCCAAATTGGGGTTGAAATCATACCGGATGGTAGATATCCAGAAACAGGATTGGGCAGCCCTGTAGTATGGTATATTGTGATTGAAATGCCCCTCATAAAGCCATTTGAATTTCTAATAACTGTTTGCATTGGCTCACATTCAAAGAGAATATTTCTAATAAGAGCCAATATAAACAGATAATGTGAGCAGAAGAATATAGTATAACACCCAAATGAAGGACCCATTATGTGGAGATGATGCAGTTCACGTAAAATATGAATTCAAGAAGAATTGTTTTGTTGAAGATTCACCACTACTCACAGTTGGGGGGAAAAAAAACTTTTCTATGTTTCCAGTATATTTGATTATGTTGTGCCATGATGACACTCATTTTTAAAAACACATTTTTCGGTTTTGAAATTCAGGAGGATACTGGCTGGCTGAACATAGCACCTCCTATGGTCAATTGAGCACCTGTGGTCTGTCAGTGCTAGTCTTCTGGCTCAACTGGTGGACTGCAAAGTCATGTCACGACCCAGCTCAAGGGAAAGACGAAAGAGGGAGACAACACATGATTAAAGGAATGTAACTGAAGGTTAAATGATGAACTTAAAGTAGTCAACTAATACAAAAAAGGTATGAAGTATGTAAGTCAGTAGGATCAGTAGCAAAGGACGTGTTTGGTTGTGTATAACAAGTGCTGTCAGGTATTGTAAAGTGCAAAACCAAAAAACATTACAAAAGTCACATAATCCAGAACAGACCAAAACAAGCAGACTTGAAGAGGTGGTAAGAGACAGATGGATTAGCTTCAGCTGCCTTTATACAGGTGAGTGCCACTGATTCCCCCATGTGTTATGCATCACCAATAACAATCCCCATTTCAGGTAGGTGTTCTGTATCAGCTTAACAGACCCCTTGCAAGTAGACCAGGAGACAGCACACACAGGCGGCCAGAGAGACTGGGGGCTGTCACAGTGAAAAGTGCAAGTCATTTCTCTCCTGAACTGACCAAGAAGGTCCAGCTATGAGACAGGCTTGCCATTGCCACGTGGCATTCCAAATTAGGGAATAAATTTGGGGTAAGTATAATTTAATAAAAGTACACAGGCAGTAAACCAGAGTGCTGAGATATTGTTAGACAGCGTTGTCCTTTCTCCTAGTTCCATATCAGAAGCGCTTTCACAGGTGGCTGAAAGTCTGGTGACATTGCTGGCATTGACCCAGAGAGAACACTGTGGACCCTTATCAGAATGAGCATATAAATCCATCCATATTTGCAGAATGACAGACACAAATGGTCAGAGAGTTTGAAATTACATGTAAATATCAATGAGTTCAAGGTCATGATCAAGCATGCTGCTGAAGAGATTATGTACTTTTGCTGTTTGATATGTATATTGCTTGTTCCAGAAATCAAATGTCATTTGAAAATGCAGCCCTCTAAGCATTTCTGTCTTTCTCTCTCACATTTCTTTCTCTTAGTGCATTTCAAACTAAAAACCTGGCCTTGAACACCAAAAGGCTACAGTCCATGACATTTTCTGGATGTTACTAAGAAGGCAGGGAAATGGGGGAAGGGAGAATATGGGGTGCTAAATGTCAAGTAAAACACATTTTTCCTGTGTTTTTCCCCTCAGATTTAGCCTAAATATGGCATTTTCCCAAAGATGCACGCTACATGCAATTTGGATGTTTTATCAGATGTAACAGACACGCTACATAAACATTTCAGATATATTTTCTGATTGAACTGACAAATCTCAAAGGATATAAGCTAAATATATATAACTTTAATGTTATATCTGATTTTTTTTTAAATTAGATAAATAAAAAGATATATATTGACCTCAGATGTTGTATCTGGTTTAGTAAAATGTATTAAATCCATCCATTATCTATACCTGCTTATTCCTGTGCAGGGTCACGGGGGGTGCTGGAACCTATCCCAGCATGCACTGAGCGAGAGACAGTTTTCCAGTCTACTGCAGGGCACACACACCATTCCCTCACACACTCATACTTAGGTGCAATTTTGCTCTCCAATTAACCTAACCTGTATGTCTTTTGACTATGGGAGGAAACCAGACTACCCACAGGAAACTCACTCGGACACGGGGAGAACATGCAAACTCCACACAAAAAGGCCCTAGCCAGGAACTTCTTGCTGTGAGGCAACAGTGCTACCCAATGCACCACCGTGCTGCCCTATATATATATATATATATATCTTTTAAAATATGTATTTGGGTTATATCTGAAGTCTTTGTTTTCCTAAACCAATATTTAAGATTTAATTTATATATTTATTTTTTACCACAAATCTGTGTTTAAAAGTTAAATGTTTACCAAAAAATTATTGGCTAAATCTTGGGTTCCGAATTAAATATTTAGTCTATATCATGTCTTGGTTTTTATTCAAACCAAAATTCATTTTATCACAAATATTTGTTAATATTTTTAATATTTAGTAAAAAAAAATAAACATATATTTATGTATGTCTTAAGTCCAAATTAAAAATGAATTTTAAATCTTAAATCTATTGTTGTTAGTGAATTTGAATACCGGCACCCTGTCAAGCCAAATAAGAAGCTGGCTGCTTGATTCAATGAATGGTTACCAAACTAGCTAGCTGGCATGCCATAACTACATAAGATCGCGTGACAATTAATAACAAACTTGATCGATTAAAACTAGCACTTTGTGGCTAGCTAATTGAGATAAGAAGCCAGCTAATGTTAATAACTAGGGACCAGAAGCAGAAGTCTGACAAGTTTAATATAGTAGCAAGCGTCTGACTAGCAGGGGGGTATACGCCTACATTCTACACTGACATAGTTACTAGGGATCATGCCGAATACAATATTCAGCAACACTCGGAGTTCCCTCTGAATGCTTTCTCCTCCTGAATTTGGCCAATATTATTCTAATCATTTTCCCCACCTATTTGATGTGATTCACTCAGAGACATATTGAAATAATTGGACAAAAATGGAAGCCAGATAATTCTAAATATAAGATGAGAAAGGTAAATTATTAAACAAATTGACAGTACAGTCTGTGATTTCAATGTTTATCAAACAATCGTGGAAAAACTGAAAGCTAGGGGAATAGGCTAGCCTACATGCCTGCTATAGGATATTTATGGAATCAATTCTGATTCTTTTGTGCAGTGTAAAGAGAAAAGAGGCAAAGAGTAAAAGATGATAAAAGAACATCAGTGTATATTGGTCATTGTTTAATTTTTCTCGGCTCTGGTCTGACATTTTTAATGGCATAGCAGTCTAAAGACTCAGCTACACCTCAGCATGCCATTCACATGATGCCCAGGTATGCCTAAGTCTGTGCTACGATGGATTACCGTCAGATAGTATATTATGTTTTTTTTGGGTGCAATACCAAATATCTGCTGTTTTTCTTATTGCAGGATGAATTGTTAAATAGAAATAAGATGGCAAAGAGCGATTACTGTCTGCATTCATTAGAGGTACCAGCACCTCCTTGGATGTTTATATATTTGCCAGTTTAGACAGGGCTGAGCTGAAATACAGACCCAAGGTCACATCATAAATCTTCTCTGTTGGAGGCACAGATTGCACATTAATATTTGCAAGCATTGTGACATATTTGGCATTGAGCTTGTAGTTGCAAGTGCCCCCATAATGAGTGGGCAAGAGGGCAAGTGCTGTTTTTCTCTCAAATCAATTCAACTTTTCAGGTTTTGATGAGGCAAGGCATTCTATCTATCCATCCATCCATCCATCCATCCAGATCTTTGTAAATGTCTCTCAATCAGTGCTAGCTTACAGTAGCTAGAGAAGCTGTTGATAATATTAGCTTATTAGCTTGTGTTAGCTGGTTTGGCTGCTGAAGTTGGGTGCTACTTGTAATTTGTCTTTTTAATCATTAGTCAGATATACTAGTAGATAGCTATCAGTATTTAGATAGCTGTCAAATATTTGCTACAAGTAAGAAAGCTAGCTTGTTAGTTGTGATGGTGACATATTATCTAATGTTACTAACCAATCCCAAATTAATATTTCCATTGATAATCCTGGAAATATTATATCTTAAAATACCTTTCTGTTGAGACCCTGTCAAGAGATCAACAGTGGAAAGGAATGCAATTTAAAATACGCTGATCTCACTAAATCAAATTGGCTGGCATCAATATTAGCCATTAGCTATTACGCAACGTATGGTTTGTTTGCCTGTTGTATTTCCCATTTTACTGAACAGGCTAGATTGTCCAGTTTCTTTATTTTCAGCATGTTTGCTCACATTAAAAAGTGCTGATGATACCACAGAGATTATGATCAGCTTGTTATGAGTAATCCATTCATTTGCTGTACATTCTGTCTCGTCTGAAAGGATGATCGTCAGAAACTTGTAGTTTTGATTAAAGCCCATAAATAAAAAAAAATAATGAATGAAAAAAAAATAAAAACGTTAAACTATTTACAGTGAGCACCATAATTCATTGGACAGTGACACATTTGTTTGAAAGGATACAATGACAATGATGTTGAAGTGCAGACTGTCAGCTTTAATTTGAGAGTATTTTCATTCATATCGGATGAACCGTTTAGAAATTATAGAACCTTTTGTACATAGTCCCCCCCATTTCCGGGCATCAAAAATATTGGACAGTTTAACATAATGTAGAATAAAGTAATCAATTTTAATATTTGGTCGCATATCCTTTGCATTCAATGACTGCTTAAAGTCTGTGACGCATAGACATCACCAGATGCTGGGTAGCTTCCCTGGTGATGCTCTGCCAGGCCTGTACTGCAGCCATCTTCAGTTCCTGCTTGTTCCGGGGACTTTTGCCTTCCATCTCCTCTTCAGCATGTAAAATTCATGTTCAGTTGGATTCAGATCCGGTGATTGACTCGGCCAGTCAAGGACTTTCCACTTTTTGGCTGTCAAAAACTCCTTCATTGCTCTAGCAGTATGTTTCAGGTCATTGTCTTGTTGCATGATGAAGTGCCGTCCAATGAGTTTGGAGGCATTTGGTTTTATCTGAGCAGATAAAATATTTCTGTAGACTTCAGAATTCATTGTTCTACTTCTGTCTGCAGTCACATCATCGATGAAGACAAGTGAGCCTGTTCCACTGGCAGCCATACAGGCCCAAGCCATAACACCCCCTCCACCATGTTTCACGGATGAGGTGGTATGCTTTGGATCATGGGCATTTCCTTTTTTTCTCCACACTTTCCTCTTTCCATCACTCTGGTACATGATAATCTTTGTCTCATCCGTCCACAAGACTTTGTTCCAGAACTCTTGGGGCTCTTTTGGGTGCTTTTTAGCAAACTGTAATCTCGCCTTTCTGTTCCTCAGGCTTATCAGTGGTTTGCATCTTGTAGTGTACCCTCTGTAGTCCTGCTGGTGTTGTCTTTTACGTATGGTAGACTATGACAAATATACACCTGCATCCAGGAGAATGTTTTTGATCTGTTCAGCTGTTGTCAGGGGGTTTTCTTCACCATAGAGAGTATTCTCTGGTCATCCACTACAGTGGTCCTCCTCGGTCTACCGGGTCTTTTGACATAATTGAGTTCACCAGTTGTTTTTACTTTTTTACTTTTGTTTTACTTGGTTGATGAACCAAACTGTTGACTTGGGCATGCCCAGGGTTTTTGCAATGTTCCTGATTGATTGATTTTCATTTCTGAGCCTTATGACGGCCAGCTTAATTTGCATCGACACTGCTGTCTTCCTCATGTTGTCACACCCCAACAACAATCTCCAAAGGCAATTGCAAAGTCTAGAATCAAGACTAGACATCAACAGCTCTCTTTTGAATTCACTAACGACACAAATGAATACACCTGCCTAATGAAACACATCTGTGAAGCCAATTCAACAAATACTTGTAGTACCTTAAAATGGGGGAACCATGTACAAAAGGTGCTGTCATTGTATCCTTTCAAACTCAAAGTGCTAGAGTACAGAACCAAAATAACAAAAAAATGTGTCACTGTCCAATGAATTATGGTGCTCACTGTATATGCATTTGTTTGCTCTTTCCTGTCAAAATAAAGAACAAATAAAAGAATGAATACATAAAGTAAATTACTTAATGTGGACTTAATTATGTATTCATTCTATAATTTATTTTCTTTATTTAGACAGAAAAAAATTAACAATAGTCAAGTGATTATCATGAATATTATGATAAAAATACAGAGAGAATTAGAGAGGATTATTATTACCAAAAAATTAATTATATAATGCACTGGACATTTGGCATTCTCTCTCTCTCTCTCTATCTCTCTCTCTCTCTCTCTCTCAATAAGACTAACAGATTATCAATATTTGTAGTTAAATTTTATGTATACTTCAAATGTTTTCATATGCATTTATTTTTTACAATTAATATTCTAAAAATGCAATCAGTCTTGATTTGTATAGTGTACAAACAAAAATAGATTTCTAAGTAAACTTCAAATTCAAAATCAAATCCAAAGGTGCTTTCATTTCCACAATAAAAGCATATTGCCAGAGCACATACTATATGTAAGAAACCAGCATGAAAGAAAGTCAATACTACTAAAAAAAAAATAAAAAAAATAAAATAAATTGTATTTAAGATTATGTATGGGACCTTGGGTGCTTGGGCACTGTCTCTCAGGCTATGGCACACTTTCACATACTTTGGTGTCTCCCTCCCCCAGCAGGACAGTTTGTCTTACTCTGCCATTTTTTAAAGGGATAATTGCAGTTTGTCAAAATAATTGTTTCTAAGTTTAGTGTATTTTTCACTGTGTAGGAGTGCTTAGGTTAGATTAAAGTTGCTTTAGTTGTTTAAAATATTTGTATTGGTCATATTTCCAATCTTAACAGTTAGAAATAGTAAAACATAAAACAAGTGTTTTACTCATACTTTTTTTATTTTTTATGTTGGAAGGAGGAAAAACAACACCAAAAAAGAGCTTTTGTGAGGGAATTGTGCTGAATGCCAAGACAAGCTGTTCTATGGTGAAATGTATACTCTGGAGCCAGCTGTAGGAATATGTGTAATGGGAACACAGAGGATTACTGCTGGGACTCAGAACTGGCATCAAATGGCATTTCTTTTTGTTGAGAAATATGGTAGGTTATGTATATCTGCCAGTCTGAGCGTGTGTGTTTGTGTGTGTGCGTGTTTGTGTACGAGTGTTTGCAGGAATTTGCTTTTACGTGTGTGTGTGTGTGTGTGTGTGTGTGTATGTGTGTGTGGGTGTGCATGCGCACGTGTATGTGTGTGTGTGTGGAATTTAGGCTTCCTGTCCTCCTCTGCACTGATGGCCATTTTTCAGAAAATAAATGTTTGTTGTTGAACTCTAAGTGCTGGCTTTTGATGTTAAAATGTCATCTGCTGTTTAATAGCTTCTTAAAGAAAGAGATAATTGTTATGGACTGCTTGTCAAGTTCAAGGCCAAAGTCTTTTTGCCCAAATATATGGCCTGGAGTTCATGAATTTGGCGCTTTTTAGAATGTAAATATTGGCTGCGAATCAGAGTGGAGAATGTTAGGTCTGAAATAGTTCACTTTTCTCCGGAATTGTGAGAAAAGCCTGCTGGATGTAAATTTGCTGAGTCAGACCTGACATCAGTGCATAGGCCAGTCCTCCCTCACAGTATCCATATCTCATCTCCTTCTCATTAACCTTACATTTCCCATCAGCTTTAAGGCCTGGGCTGCTCCTCCTCTCTCCCTCCAACTGCATCTTCCCCTTTATGATGAAGATGATGATGATGGTGGTGATTATCTTAATTGTGCCAGTGGAGTGTGCTGTAAAAAAAGGGAATTGACTCTATTTCCTGTCTGAAATAGAATTTAACTACAGGAAGGACTATGAGCTTGAGCAATGTTACAGTAAAGAGAAGTACTTCTGGACAGTACTGTGCACCAAGCCAAGTTCAAGGGCACTCCCATTTTCAGCATCATGTTTCAACAGGGCACGTCTCCTGAACAGTCGCTAGGGGAGAAAATAAGCTATTGCAAGAAAATAAATCACTCAGCTTGCGGGAAGAACTCTGCAGTAATTATATTACTGAGCAATGTGTGGCCTCCAGTCCAGCGTTAGAGTGAAACCAGTTTGGGCCTGGCTGGAGTCCTCAGACTGCTCGGATTTGAGTGTGACTGATACAACGAAAAGGCTTTCTGCTCAAACAGTCTCCAATCACAGACCATGAAAGCTGGTGAGAGGCATGCCAGGACAGCAGTCAGGAGGGTTCAAGTGTAAAATTTACAGAAAATAGCTGGAATGTGTCTCACATATATTTTTCCATCTCCTCTGTGGTCCAGTGCTGGCTTGATGGCATACAGTTACTGGAAGGGCCACAACTATGTCATGCTCTGTGCCTCATGGGGGCCCTGAAATAATCCAAGAATCATCAATATTTTTACATTGCAACATTGTGAATAATCACAGCCTCTGCCAGAAGTTGTAATGTCAAAATGGCATTAGTATGTAGCTTCTGTAGCAGTGTAGCAAGGGACAATATGATGAGCAGCAGCATAGTAAGGAGTTGTGCAACAAGCAGTAGAGTAATGAGTAGCGCTGTAGTAAGAAGTATAGTATAATCAGCAGCAGAGTAGTAAGGAATGCTGTAAAATACAGCAGTGTAAGGAGTGGTGTAATGAGCAGCAGTGAGGGGCGGGGGGGGGGGGGGGGGGGGGGGGGGGGGGGTTAAAGGAAAGAACAGTAAAATGAATCAGTGTGCCAAGCAATATAATGAAGGCTTGCTTGCTGTCCATCAGTCAACATTCTACTTTCCTAGGCTATATTATCCGGCAATTCAACGTTGCTGTGGTGACACACCTAACCTGGAAATAAGCCAAGAGCCCATTAGCAGATGAAAGAAAAGCAAGTCCACACTGCACACACTGTGATTTCTGTGTTGTGTCTGTTCTGTAACGAGAGATATCTAGCATTATCAGACCTAAAGCTTAGCCATTATCAGAGCATTATATTACTGCATAAATGCAATAATACACACATATACAGTATCAGTCACACCATTCATTGCGCAATGAACACTTATCCCTGTAAAAAGTATTCATTTCCAAGTTGATTTTTTATTTAGCTTATGTTCTTAATATTGAGCCAATTAAATAAAGGTCATCCTCACAGTTAGTATCCCCTGCTAAGCTGGAGAAGGCTAGCATTCACTATGAAGTTATCACCGTAGTTGATACCTCCACGGAAAAACAACATCAATTTTTTGAGCCACAACTTTTACTTCTCAGTAAAGACTGAACTCTGCCAAAGCTTGTTGCTTTATCAAGTAATGTGCACAATACAAAGAAGGTCATTTCTGGTCTGCATACCAAGGTTGAAACTGACTCGAAGAACATCAACCATTGCGCAAACTCCAAGCTCAATTTATTTGTGTTGAGCTGTTCCCTTGGTTCCCTTGTTCCCTTTTGTAATTCAAAATGAACACTTATAACTAAGCTGATTACTTATAATGGCAAGGGAAGCAGAGGATTGCTTTCCGATGCTAGCCACTGACGCTAATGCATGGATGGGGAGTGGGGGCAGCGGACTTGTTTTATGTGTGGCTACATCAGGTTTGGATGAGGGACGGGGTTGATATGTCATTCTTTTGATTTGTGGGTCAGATGTTGGGGTGGGGGTAGGGATGTTCCTTTGAGGAACATGTTATCTTCTATTTTCAAGTATTGTTTATTGACTGTCAATTAAGCATTCACTTTCATTGCTACTCTATTAGTTTGACTTAAGGAAGATCAGATGTCTAAGCTTTCATCATGGAATGCACAAAGTCTTAATATTCCACATAAAAAACTATTTCCTACAAAGAAAGAGGATACACAGTGTGATATTGCGGGAAACCCACTTGTTGCAGAAAGACCACACTCTCTAAAAAATTCCTTGTCATCAAATAGGAAAGCGGGGGAAGTTTTAATTGTGACATGACACTGTCTGAACATTAATATTTTAGATGTTTGTATGGACAAACATGGGAGGATTGTTGTGTTGATATTTGGCAAGAAAATCACTTTTGTTTCCGTCAATGCTCAGATTAATTTGTTAAGAGGTTTTATTGGGTCTTGGTGGTCTGGGATCATGCCATGGATAGGACGGGTATAGTAGAGGGCAACTTCTACGGATGTGGGCTAATGATACCGCTGTTGTGATTTTTGGTGCAGTATTAGCCCTTTGGAAAAAGCATTTCCATTTTTCAGCGAGACAAAACCTACTGAAGAAAATATTTTATATTTGCTTCCAGGAATCTTGTTAGAGAGATACATAATATTGACCTCATTCTTATCGAGTGGCGTGTTTTGTTTAGCTATGCTTGTGGAGTCATTCACACATGCACCTAAATGGCGTTTAAAACAACCCTTCTTAATAAAGTGTCTTTTAAGTTGCAATCAAAAGCAAACCTGTTTGAACTGAAATTATTAAATAAAAGTTTTCTTTTATTTTGACACTGGAACCAATTCAAACAATAAATAACTATTTTAATAAATAATAAATGATAAAATAAAAATAAATTGACGTTACATATAACAGTTCAACTTGCATCACATGTAAAACACTGCATTCTATCATTAGAGACAAGTTATAAGTGTTCATGAAAATAACAACATCCTAAGGGATAGCCAGCATGGTGTTCACATGTATTCTTCGAAGAAGCTACCAAGTCTTTTGATTATAACAATATGATAGTATATACTTAAATTCCCAAAAGGCATTTGATAAGGTACCACACAAGAGACCTGTGAGCAAAATAAAGACAGGAGAAATAACAGGACATATTTCAGAGTGGATTCAGAACTGGCTTCAGGGTAGAACACAAAGAGTAGTAGTAGGAGGGATATTAGCTGTATAGGGAACTGTGGGAAATGGAGTCCAACAAGGATCGGTTGTAGGACCACTGTTCTTCCTCATTTATATCAACAACCTTGACAGGGACATAGAAAGTACATTAGTCACATTTGCAGATGATACAAAACTGGGAGGTCGAGCTAATAGTTTTGAATCTACTAAAGTAACCCAAGAAGATTTAAATAAAATCCAGAAGTGGGCAGAACCATGGCAAATGAAATTCAATGTAGCCAGATGTAAAGTTCTGCATGTGGGAAATAAAAATATTAGGCAGGATTACTTCATGGGAAGAACAAAATTGGAATGTGCCCAATTTGAAAAAGACTTGAGAGTAATGGTTGATCAAAGCCTTTCAGGTTCTAGGCACTGAGCTGTAGCAGAAAAAAGGCCAACAGGATGCTGGGATATATAAGAGCGACTAAATTGATTCCTGCATAAAAGATAACAGCTATGAGGAAAGATTTAAGATGCTTAATCTCTTCAAGCTTAGTAAAAGGGGACTTAGGGGTGATTCGATTGAGGCTTTTAGATAAATAAAGGGGATCAGCAAAGTGAACTAAAAGAGATTCTTCATGTTGAGTTTTGTTAGTAGAATGAGGGGACATCTAGCTAACGTCACAAAATGCTCAATGCTATCTTTTCAGCTGTGGGCAAGTAATTAATCATGCAAATGACTCCAAACTCATTGGATGGCGCTTCATCCTACATCAAAACAGTGCTATCAAACATTCTGTTACAGCAACAAAGGAGTTTGGCTAAGGTATTCAGCTGATGTGAATCCAACTGAACATCCGTTTCAAATGATGAAGAGAAAATTTAGGGCTCACACGCCTACCACCGCAGAGACCCGGGTTCAATCCCAGGCAGCAGTACTTCCGGGTTGGTCAGATGTTCCTACAAACACAATTGGCAGTGTTCGCGGGTGGGAAGCCGGTGAGGGTATGAGTCCTGATGGTTGCATTAGCGACTCCTACTGGTTGGTCAGTGCGACTGTTCAGCAGGGAGCGGATCTGGGGAAGATAGCGTGAACGTGTTACGCTCTCCCAGTGAAACTCCTCACTGTCAGGTGAGAAGAAGTGGCTGGTGACTCCACATGTATCGGAGGAGGCATGTGGTAGTCTACACCCTCCCCAGACCAACAGAGGATAGCGCATCGACCAGGATTGTGATACACACAGGGAATTGGTATAACGACTAAATTGGGGGAAAAATGGCAAATATAAAATAAATGAAAAAAAAATTAGGGCTCACAAAACAAGCAGGGGCTGAAGATGGCTGTAGTATAGGCCTGGCAGAGCATCACCAGAGAATATGCTCAGCACCTGGTGATGTCTATGGGTCACAGTAAATGTGACAATGTACTAAACATGACTACTTTAATTTACATAACATTAATACGTCCCAAATGTTATGATGCCCTAAAATATAAGGGCTATGTATAAAAAGTCCTGTAATTTTTACATGGTTAAATAGATATACCCTTAAATAAAAGCTGAGAATGTGCATTTTAATTACATGTGCATCTAAAGTACAGAGCCAAATTAAAAAGAAAAATGTCTTTGTCCCAAAACGTTTGGGGCTCACTGGAAAAACATTTGCAAGGAACATCTTCTTTTTCCCAGTTAGCTGTAGGCAACAACGTAGTTCAAAGCACCGCACAGAATTAATTATGGCCAGAGAGGATTCACAGATGAGGTATGCCTAGTCACTGTTATGCCAGCAGTACTTGGCATCACATACAGAAGCTTTCATTTACTTACACTGGCGCTGTCTATTAGCATGCCTATTTTGAAGCACAGGTTATGCGCCATTTTATCCAACTCTTTGTCTTTCAGAGAACCTAGCCTTGAACTTTAAACAACATGTTGCTCATCCTCTCTGTCATACTGGCACAAAAATCTGTCTTACAACCACTGACATCATCTTCTGACTACATTCAAATGGCAAAATGCATTACGTAATGCCACACAGCCAACAATCCTCAGAGTTTATTAATATATGGAACCCTCTAATGTCTCTGTTTGTCAGTTGTTCCTATTTTTCTTCCCTCCCTGTCTGATTTAATTGTTGTTTCTTGTTTTCCCTCAAATGTCATTGTACACATCCCAGCATGGCTGGCAAAGGGGTTTTGGGCTAGCAAGGCTGGCAAAAGAGCAGATATTGTCTGTAGCTGTAGGTTAGGGCAGGGCACTGATGATCAGGTTAAGGGGGTAAGTTAAGCAGTCTATATAGTAACAGGGGGATGTACTTTTGTGTACACTTATTTATTTCATTATATTTGTATTTATTTACATGGCACTGTTTATATATATAATTTTGCCGTTGTTGTTGTTGTTGTCCAGAGCAAAAGGGGTGGTGGAGGAAAAACTGATGGAAATGGAAAAAATATTAACAGGCTTCTGCTCTTAGATTGAATGGGTATTCAGTCTCCTTACACCGGCATCTTGTTGAAAGTGTTTCTGAGCGCAGTCTGGTCAACTTCTCACAATTTCTCTGTTCTGTATCTGTTAAGGAAAAATCCTGTCGTGCTTTGTGCACAGGATGAGAAATGTTGATAATGTGTTTAGTGAAAGTTTACAAGAGTCAAAGTGTAGAGTGGGTGTTTCAGTGCTAGTTGCCAGGCGTTGGCACGGAAGCATACAAGGATATAAAACACTTGCAGTTTTTTCTCATTCCCTGTGGAAGCCCATGAATTGTAGCTGTCAGAGGCTCTGAACTGACTCTGTGGCATTCTTCTGACCCCCTGTTCCTGGCTCAGTTGCTCACACCGTTATTAAATTTAGCAGCTCTTGGTTTCTTTGACCATGATGGAGGGGATTTTTTTGTTTTTGCAAGTTTTAAATAAAAAAAGTAAATAGCAACATAATTACGAAGATATTCAGAACAGTTTTACACAAATAGAAATATGTTACTCCTGAAAGACCTGAAGTGTATATTTAGATATAATACATCATCTGGGTTTTGAAAACAACACACCGGCCTGTTTTCTAAGAAGAAAATAATTTGCTGACAGAGTCTTCAAACTTGCTTATGTTGACACAGATTGGCTACCCTGGCAAGGTTTTTATATGATTATTAGATAAAATTTTATGATTTTCTAAAATTGTTCATCATTTAAAAAAATTAAAATAATGGAAAGGTAAGTCTCCTCATTTGTGTTCCAAATGGATAAAATAAAACATAAGTATGCATTTGAGTCTTTGTCAAGCAGATCATTCTGAGGTGTGGAGAAAAGGATAAAAGGAGTGCTATGCTTTAAATAATGTCACAAGTAACACTATGCAGTAACAAATGTCATGAGTAATACTTTCTTGCTGTAAAGAATTTCATGAATAAATGAGATTTAGGTTCCAAATCACTTCGTTAAATTACATTGTGCCATTAATGACATAATTAAAATATTTCCAGCAAGACATGATGTCTACTTTCTGTTAACCCCAACCACCTCCCCCACCCCCCAGCATTATTGGAAAGGAAATACACTCGTGTATTAGCTGATTTATATTACGCCACTTCCAAGCTGTAAAAAAGCAGGTACCAACAGATCTGACTTGTATTCTTGCTTCATAAACATTTACTTTCCAGGGGTGAAAAGTCTGGACAAATCCTTTTGTGTTGGTTTAATTCTTTCCTGAATCATCAAAAGTTTTCAAAAAGATTTTTTTCCTCCCACTTCCAGTCCCTAATGAGTTATTTAATAAGGCTTTGATGGTGTTTGGTAGCAGAGCACAATAGTGTCATTGTTGAGCTGGAACCCAGGTGAGTTTACATGGCCCTTAGACGCAGGGGTGAGCTCATATCTTTAGGAGAAACTATAGTTCCAAGACTTGGTGAGAACTTTGTAGAAATAAAAGGATCTAAAAGGACTAAAAGAGGACAGAGCAGTTTTTTTCTTTTTTTTCTAGTTTTTGTTACCTTTTTAACAGTGAGGTCAAGAGATAATAATTAGTATAATTAGAAATACTTGATTTATATTTAAAAAATTATGTGCCCAGTGAAAAAGTAAAGTAAATAAATAAATAAAGCTTCAGCCTCCCATTTCAGGGCACCATAATGTTTGGGACATATTAATGTTATGTAAATGAAAGTAGTCATGTTTAGTACTTTGTCACATATCTTTTGCACGCAATGACTGCTTGAAGTCTGTCACTCATAGACATCACCAGGTGCTGAGTATGCTGTGAGAGGTCTTTACTGCAGCCATCCTCAGCTTCTGCTCCTTTCGTTCTGCTTCTCATATGAAATGCTTGCTCATTTGGATTCAGATTGGGTGAATGACCTGGCCACTGAGGAATTCTTCAGTTTTTGGTTTTGAAAAACTCCTTTGTTGCTTTAGAAGCAGCCTTGGAGGCATTTTGGTTAAACTTGCGGAGATAAGATGCTTCTTTGCAAATCAGAATACATTCTGCTGCTGCTGCTAGCAGCAGTTAAATCATCAATGAAGACAAGTGAGTCAGTACCTGTGGCAGCCATACATGTCCAAACAATAACACCCCCACCACAATGTTTCACAGATGAGGGGGTGGGGGTGGGGTGGGGGGGGGGGGGGGGGGGCGGAGCTTTTGATCTTGGGCAGTTCCTTTTGGCCTCCACACTGTGCTCTTGCTATCACTCTGATAGCAAGTGAATCTTGGTCTCATCAGTTGACAAGACCTTTTTCCAGAATTTTAGAACTTTTTTGGTTCTTTTAGACTATAACTTGGCCATCCTGTTTTTGTGGCTAACTTGTGGTTTGCACCCTGCAGTGCAGCCTCTGTAGATCTCTTTGAGAAGTCTTCTGCGCAGAGTAGTTACTGTCACATCTCCAGACTCCAAAGGCAATCAAAAGCCTAGAATCTTGACTAGATACCTAAAGCTTTCTTATACCTGCACTAAGGAAGCAATTGAACACAATTATCAGAAACACCCATGAAGCCAAAATATCATGATGCCCTGAATTTGGGGGACTATGTATAAAAAGTGCTGTATTTTTTACATGATGAAACCAAAATATATAAAAATACTCTTAAATAAAATCTGATCAAAAGGAATCAGCATTTTAACTACATGTAAATTGTTTGATTACAAATCTAAAATTGTACAGAGCCAAATAAAGAAAAAAATGTCTCAAACATTATAACACTTACTGTATATTTTTTAAATAGACAGATATTTCATATTGAGACCATTCAGTAACGTGAAGGGCTGTTGTCTCATGTGCTGGCTTCCCATCTGACTCTCTCACTCCCTGGGCCCGACCACAACGGAACTCCCATCCCTGCCAAGAAAAGCTGAAGTAGCCAGTGTACACAATGAAGATGGGGGTGGCTGCAGGACTTTGAGTACGCCTCTCACACATACACCCTGCAGCGTAGGCCAGTTTACTAAAGGATTTGGCCAATTAACTTTCGAATGGGCCAATTTTCCATAGAATTTGTGAGCAGTTGGTTTCGGTAGTTCTTTGGCTGGATGGGACACGTGTTTTTGTGTTCTGTAGGGAATTTTCTGGAACCCCGCGGACAGCAGTGCATGAGCAGCAATGATTAACACCGATAATGGTATATAAACAGACCTGTTCTCTGAACACTGAATACACATACCCGGCCACAGGCACGCACACAACCACTCACACTAACAAACACACCTACACGCACTCACATATATCAACAATTTTGCTTTAGCTAGTAACACGATGCTTAGTCACACCGTAAATGCAGTCACTATTACCAGGTTTTCTGTTGTAGGATGCAGTTATAAAATCCTTATTGACTTTGTTATCATTCCTTACAGAAGGATATGTGAGCAGCCAGGTGGAAACCCTGCTGTGGAACCAGCCAGTCCAGTCCCGTCTGGTGGAACATGATCCTCCTGAGGAGAAGGTGTCCTGTGACAGTGGGAAAACACCATTACACAATTTATCCCACTGACTGCATCTATTAAGCACATGTGGGCTTGACTCAACGTAATCATTATAATGCACTAAACAAAGGCTTTCTAACAATTGCATTCACACCAAAGCGATGGTCCTCACAGCCAGACGGCTGGCCTGTGTAAGTTCTGCTTTAATGAGCACATGGTGCTCTGTGGGTTCACTCTAGTGGAATTTGGGCTGGGTTCAATGAAAGGGCTCTTTGGATTAGCCGCCAGGGGCTCCTTTACATTACATCTTTGGCAAGCCCTTCCGTTAAAGCAGAATTATAGGTCTGTATTGCTGCTTAGCACAGCTGTTTTAATTTAGCATTTAAAGTTGAGTGATTTTTATCAATATGTTGTAAAACCAAATATCTCAATGAGAAGCTACTGATGAGTGGAGAGGATCTGTGTCTGCTGTGGATGTTATGGCCTTATTATGGATATGATATGGCTTTGAACCTAGGGTTAATAACTTCTGACAGGTAAGAAGAGTTGGCTCGACCACACACAAGCCGCTGCATAGTACCCCCTCACCAACATTATTCACTCCCCATCAGTGAAAATGCATCTCTGCTTGTACACGTGTAGCCTGTTGGAGGTGAAGCCTATTAAAATCGCAAACATATAGCCCAAAGGGGAACATTTTTCACTGGCAAATAACCTTTAAGGATCTTCACCAAACCTCTAGAGTAAATTTTTGTAATGTAATCATTTCATTTTCAGTGAACATCCTTTAAAGGCAAGCGAGCTCTGCACCAGCAATTCAAGAAATTAATTATTAAGTGGAAATTCCTTATATGTTTAGACACAGTCTAGCAGCAGGGTGCCAAATTAGCAGGAACACTCCATAGGAGACATAAATGGCTCACAAAGAAATGTAAACGAGTAATATTGCTGTTCTATTTGTTTTATGGGGAAAAGGAATCGCTGAATGGAAGATGCATATTCCATGAAACACAGCTTTTTAAATGTAGTTCTGTTTAACTTTCTGGTCCATTACACTAAATGTTCAAGGTAAGCCCATATAAGCACCTATAAGGCCTAAGTGCACCAAGTAACAGAGATGGCTACATTGATGTAGGTATATTTTTACATTGTGTCAGTGCCGTCAGCAGTGTTTCACAGAGAGACACATTACAAATCTAAAATTCTGGAGTACAGAGCCAAATCAGGAAAAAAAAAAGTATTTGTCCCAAACATAGAGCTCACTGTATGGGTATAGTCAATTAAACAGATGTAATATGCATGCCTATTTTGAACATTGCAAGCAATTTGGGAGCCCTTTCCAAGAACAAACCTGTAAACCTTTTCAGGGTTCAGGTTAGTTCAGGTAAAGTCTCCCTTATGAAAAAGAAATATAAATAATATGTTAATATATAAACCTCATACTTACCGTATAACAAAATGCAAAGACTACGCAGAAGAATTGGCTACTTCTCATGATTTTATATTTAGTCAATGCATGCTGTAAAAACTGTATGGTAATCATATGCAGTGTGGACCAAAAGCCTGAGGATACTACCAAGAACTGATTGTATTCATTATTTATAAAGGCCTAATGCAATTATGATACTGTTTATACTTCTTAATTCTTATTACACATATGAGGTGTATATACATTCTCAAACAATTCTAATACGTTTAGCATGCATTTTTGTATTGTATATATTTTACAATACATATTACATTTTGTTTGAAGAACAGTCTTTGATTAGTTACATCAGGTGTACTTGAGATGGAACAAGCAATAAAACAAAATATCTGGATCTGGATGGAGGTTTGGGAACCACTGATCTAGGGCATGTGACCCAAAATTATTTCAACCTTTAATCCCTCTAAATACAAATGGATTGGTCATTGTTGACCCCAGTCACCTGACTAATGATGTAATTAGTGATCAATTGACCCTAATAATAGCAGTTGGTTGATGTGATGCACTGGGTGGGAGGAAGGAATGTGACATGGGATGTGTTTTGAAAGTACAGAGAATACAGAAAGTACAGAATACATGAAACATATAATATGGTCCCTTGTGAAAAAATCACGTGCAAAATGAGCCTTTTCACCAAACACAAGTTCAACAGGCAGAATGTAATTCATACATCCCAACTGCTTCAAAACACTTACTGAGGAACTGACGACGTGCATTCCTAAAGAAACTGTGGTTCTTTCAATAAAATTATTGGCATACAAAAAACGATACTTGCCCATTGATGCAGATTGACACATCTGTTCCCATGTACAAGCATACTCTAAGCACTGCCAAAGAATGACAGAGAAGATCTTTAAACAAGTGAGCAAGAGCTCTGTTTTTTCTGGAATCAATGTTGCACGGTGCATGGGCACATTCAATGGTGTGGGCGCACTGGGCGTGGCTGGTGAATGTTGGTATTTTTGGGACCAGAGGTGAGGAACGCGCTGCACAAAACATGTGGTGCATGTAGAAATGGCAGGGTTATACTGAATCAGTATATATATCATCAGTGGGTGTGGTGCAGTTGGATTTATTAATAGCCAACCAATTTACTTCTTTTCGTTCCCTTTCAGGCCATGAGCCTTGCCTAGGGCGTACTGCCAACTTCGGTAGTCTATGGCTGCAATGGAAGACTAGGATAATGATATACTAATCAAATGTTTTTTCAAAAGACATACTTTTGCGGGAGGTGTAGAGTTGGGAGGTCACAAACAAATCTCATAAATATTCTGTCAGAATTAAAACATTGCCTAAATGTTTACTATGGGCCAGTTTTAATTTCCCATTAAACCTGTAGCTGAATATCTTAAACCCACTATGCTATAATTAAGAAATAATTACAACTGTATTTTGAAGTTTTATAAAGCAACAAAAAAACAATACCAGGGTATATCATACAATATCAGTTATCCTGTTCACAGCAGTAAAATTATTTGGTGTTACTGAATCAAAAGAAAAATTATAACGCACAAGTCCCTCATTAATTCATACCAATGGCATGGCCTAACTGAACTGAGCTGGAATGGATGAGTTGTGGTTTCGTCATGTTTTAAATAAACTGATTTCAACCAATTATCAACTGGTTTCGAATGAGGTTATTCAAACAGCAAGTCTATATCCCCATATGGAATGGCTGTCACAGATACATATAGAATGTAAATAGAACATTCATATAGAATGGTACTTAGCATTGGTGGCCATGAGAAAAAACTGAACAATGTTCTCCCCATGAAGCATATGTCTGATTAGCATTTGGAACATGATCACTTTGTCCAACTGCCTTACTAAATTGCGAATAAGAAGTTTATACGTTCAAAGATAGCAAAATGACAGCCAACCACATTTCAGTAAATGAAAATTAGCATACAATGCTAAGCCACAGCACTGATTCTTGGTATGTTTGATTCCAGGCTTGGTCTTTAGCCATGAAAAATGTTCTAAACAAGGCAAAACGTAAATGGTGTCAATAGCATGAACATGGCTGCCAGTACGGTTTTAATATTTCAGATTCATTGGAGTTCTGGAGTGTTCAGGTTTGTGGCTTGCTGGGCTTTATAGTATAAATCCATTCAAATGCATGGTGTCATTAGATGGACATAGTTAACTTGCAGTAAATCAAAACTTCAATGATGTTTGCTTGAAAAACATGGCCCCTTTAAAAAAGTATTGTTCAGCATTTTTGGCTAATTTTATCCATTTGAAAAAATAATACTTAAAGATCTTCCTCTCATGAACCATAAGTCTGATTGTGCCATTTTGGAACATGTCTGCTCACTATCAGTCAAGTCCATGCTTTGTTCAACAAGCATGGACATGGCTGATTTCATGTTGCACTAGTTACTTGGACCCCGGAATCACTGCTTTGCAGCGATTGCTTTTTTTTTTACTGAATCGGCGTTCAATGTAAGTCACATCCTTTCAACCAAGCAGTAAATGTTATATTTTGGCAATCAATGTAATCAGTCATTGACACTTGAGTATTTTGGTCTTTATGCTGTCTCGCAACCAGTTTCAAGAATTCAGTCAGTGACACTTTCCAGCATAAATGAAACAAATAGCACCATAAGTGGTTCCAAACACCTTTAGCTCTGCTGGTCACCATGGAAAACTGAAAATTCTGAGCAGATTTCTCTGCTCAGAATACATGCATGTATTTGAAACCGTGACAAAAGAAAGTTTGTTTTTTCAGTTAGATTGCTGGGAATGATACATTAATACTTTGGTCCTAGATAACTTCATAATGCACTTGATGAAAATCTTGGAAATACAAACAGCAGGCTTATTCTCTGATGGGCTATCCAGAGTGGTGGTAACACAACATATCATAATCATACTGAAAACCCAATCTGCATCCTGCTGTTCAACATATTGTAATCATTCTAAGAACTCAAGCATTATTGGCAACTGATCACCATTGCATTAACATCCCAGTTTGCACCATGGTAGGCAACCTCTCACAAAGAACATTCCCTTGGTGTGCAGCCACGTGTTCCTATGTGATTACAGCTTCTACCCCAACAAAAACCGTCAGCTTCCTGCTGCCTTTTATGTGTTCCTTAGATGTTCAAACATCACCACTTCATCACTCCATGTTGTTATTATATATATTATCAACCATGAAGTGTTCAGATTGGAACTTATGACATGGAAATCAATCAAGATAAAAGAGGAGGCCTTATCTGCTGTTTAAATTGAACATGTCCCCCAGACCTTAGAAACAAGTACCACTGCTGTGAATTTAACATGCACAGATCTTTGATTACTCAGCTGAAACATTCAAAGTGATCTTGAGCTTGCATGGAACAGAAAGCTCTTGATGTGACAAAGTGTTGTTTTTGGGCAAATGGATTTAAAGTTGGCTTTGTGACCATAGAATGTTTAGTGAGCTTGCACACTATTGCAGTGCATCAGCATATTTACTAAGTTCAGCACTTGGAGCATGCAGTTCAACTGGTTTTTTTCTCCTACACACAGCAAGCCATAATTCAGGAACACACCGTAAATATAATAAATATTTCACTACAATACTACTTTAAACATGTTTTTATCTTATTAAGTCTCTTTAATATATTTTAAAATAGGAGTTAGGAATCCTGCTCCATATCTTGTTTCAGGATTTCATGCAATTTCATGCATGTGCTCTTAATTTAATTAACCAATTCAATTACGTGAACTTAAATTTTCAGCTACATTTTGGATAAGCTCATGGATGGCAAATGAAAACTTTCAGTCCCTATTTAAAACATTTTATTGTCCCCTAGTTGGTGTCGAGCCAGGGTAGTTGCTTTAGTTTCATGTAGAAGAAAATTGCAGACATATTTAATTTTTGTTGATAACCACCACCAAAGCGATTTCTAAATATGATCTCACCATTTTTGTGGATTGGAATGGAACGTCGAACAAGGCTGGTGTGGCTGCTGATTCTTCTGTCAGTTTGTTCTGTTTAGTGGTGGTGGTGACGCTAGTCGAAGGCTCATAGTAGGTGTGACAGTGATATTCAACATACCTCAAATCAGCCTCCCTACTGAAATGTCTAACCAAACTAATCAGTGTAACACATCTGTGAAACATTTTTGAGGAAACTGCTAGTGGATATAAAATTCAATATCTTCCAATATGCCTAGGAATAATAGCACATACCATATCAAAAGTATAGAATAGAATAGAATAGAATAGAATACTTTGATTCCCACTGGATTGTGTGAATTTGATTGGATCAACAATTTGGCATGTTGGTATATATCAGGCTCTTTTCCCACTTTTGGTTCTTGTGAGTCTACTTTGTGGGTAGTACACAGAAAAACTGAATGTTTTAACAGAGTAAAATTGGGACAATACGTACTATAAGAGTTAAAAGTAATCTAATAATCAGCAGCTGTTGGATTCATCAATTTCAGACAACATACAGATGGGCATATCTGTGCAGAACTGTGTGGGCGACTTTGCAGGTGTTGCTTCATTAAGCCAGCCCACTGTGTGTGTCACTGAGCATGGAAAGGAAAGCCAGCATGGCGCTAATCCACCTGACTGAGGATCCCTGTCTGGGCAGAGGGCAGCTTTGATCCAGCAGGGATAAAGATGAGAGACGTAAGCTGCTTAGAGCCACTTTTACCTCTTCTGGCTTTAATCCTCTATTCACTTTCCACCTTTCTCAAGAACATTAAAGATGAGAAAGAATGGCTGGAGTGATCACACACACAGACACACACACACATGCACGCACCCGCACACACACGCACAAATATGTACACACACGCACAGACATACTCACACACACCATGCACACACATTGACATACACGCACACACACTGGCACACTCATTCACAGTCACACGATGACTCATGCACATACACACACACAAACACACATATGTGTACACACACATACACATACTCACATACAAACATATATGCACATACTGACACACTCATACACACTCACATGCAGACTCATGCACATGCATGCACATACACACACACACACACACACAAACACACTCTCACTCAGTTGCATAGTGCCACAGTGTCATATGAGGAAATGACCCAGCGGCTGACCTCTCAAACCAGAATAAACAGAGAGGAATGCGTTGTATGATTTGTGAAGCTTGGAGGTGATGAAGGAAAGGGCTAGAATGGGACAGCGTGCCAGGAGCAGGTGAGGTGGTCAGAAGACCAAGCTCTCTCATTCAGGATTACCACAAATAGAAACAAATTGTCACAGTGACCTTACAGTCTGTCTCACCATATCCTGTCTGCTCACATAGACAGACAGGCACACAATGTGTAGATACACATGTGCACACATACACATGTACATGAACACAAAACCATGCACACATACATTCACAGACCCACACACACACACATACACACACACACTCTCTCACACACACATTCATGCATGCTCACACAACTCCTCATGATTGCATTGAAACATACTCATAGAGTCATTTGTACACTATATGTATGAAACACACATGCACACATACTCCTACAAACAGACATGCATACAGTATGCATGTACATACATATGCATGTATGTATCTACATTCATACCCTCACACACGATGACACTGAAAAGAAAACCCAATACTGACTCCAGTTTAATTGGAGGACAATCATGTGGTGTTGTTAATATCAGGCAGAATTAATAATGTTTTAGCATTGTGGGGAGCTCTGGCTCTTGATGTGAACTCTACTGAAAACATTCTGGATTTTACGACACAACAGTTCAATGGCCTGCTATTGTTTTGGGATCACATACTTCTCAAATACAGTTTTTAGACATATCAGAAAAGTATTTGTATTTTAGTGTCATAAAATAGTGTATGAAAAGTTGCTTACAATTCCAGATATATTTTTAATACGGAAACCTAGCTACTGGGAAAAGGTGTGAGCATTCAGGGGAGTTGGGAAAAATTTGTACTTCGTGTATGTTAGAATTTGACGTCTGCATGGCTTTCACAGGCTGCTGTATTATGGAAGATGTCAATGATAAAGTCAGTAACAGTGGTTTGAAA
This sequence comes from Anguilla anguilla, assembly GCF_013347855.1. Lineage (NCBI taxonomy): Eukaryota > Metazoa > Chordata > Actinopteri > Anguilliformes > Anguillidae > Anguilla > Anguilla anguilla. The sequence goes on along the minus strand of NC_049206.1, from coordinate 27,450,466 downwards.
ATAATAAAGACAAAACACAGACATGCATGTATTCACGTAGGGGTCAAAGGGTCGAACACAGGGGTCAAAGTCTTCCTCCTTCTAGCCTGCATTTCTTAGCTTCTGAAACGAACAGAAGGACAGGGCCAAAACTCACAGTGTCCGCAACCTCTCAGTATTTCATTGTCAGAGAGGCTGCCAAAACAAACTTGGACTCCTGGTGCTCTGAAACCCAATGTCCTGCTCTAATTGTACAAATAAAACCTCCTTTCTTTGGTGATGGTGACAGGGAGAGCTGGTGGTGAGGACAGCAATGCATCAGTTCTCTGTTTTCTGTGTCTAGAGACCAGAAACATGTGCTAAGGTATTTACAACTCCCATTTACAAGCTAAACATTTCCCAAGGGAAGGGAAACAAAGAAATAGATTGTTTTGGAAAACATTATGTGCTGCACACTTAGCAATGTGAGTGTGGCATTTGATGTTTCATTATTGGTATGGCAGGTAATGGTTATAGCTTACTATGGAGGGGCATACCCCATACCTATACAGCACATCTGGTCAAAGTAGTCTGATCAACTTAGCCAATCGCAGGATACTCTGGTACACAGGAAAAGTGAGCATATAAAGAAGTACACATGTGATATTATATGGGGTTTGCATGTGGAGAGATAGAAACTGCATTTCAGAAATATCAGTTTCCCCCAAAAAGATTATACAGCTGTAAGGCAAATAGTTTTAATAGTTTGGTAATTATTAGTTAGCAAGCTTCCACACAAAACAAAGACTACTTTGATCATATGTTGTTATTGGCAGATGTAGTTAAATGTCCAATGGAGAGAATTATTGATTGTGGGACTGGAGAATTTGTGATGATGAAATCTGCATGTAAAAGAAGGAAAATGCAAAATAACCCAAGTTTGGGGCTTTATTGTGCGGACATTGTATTTGTTGAAGTTGTATCTGAATTGTGTGTTTACATGAGGTCAGAAGGTACAGAAGTTCTTGAAGTTCAGAATGTTCTTGAGTGCTGAGAGTCTTGCGGTTATTTCTGTAGGAAACTCTAAAAACTCTCTGTGCTGTATAGGTATGGGGTATGCCCCACCAAGCCATAACTTGGCAGATGGAAAACCTTCCATCCCAATGAGTGTATCAGCGTGAGCCAGTGTAACTATTTGGGCTGACATGATTTGCGATATAGTTAATGGTTTAGAGGAATTATTTTGGCCCAGCTGGTAACCCATCTCAATCCACTGACAATCTTGCATCTGCAAAATTTTGCAACAATGCAAGTGGCATTTCACTATCAATGCTCTGCAACTGTGTGTTCAGTGTCTCACAGTTTTAGTTTATAAAACAGTTTGCAATATTTGTCTCATGCTGAGCACAGCCCTAATACAGCTGTGTGATTGTTGATCATTTTGCAGCTGTGCTTGAACACCGGTGACAGTATGTGGCCATGAACTCCTCATTGTCAGCACTAACTTGCAAATGGTCACCTCCAGACTGACCAGAACAGTGCTGTCAAGATTCTGTAGCAGTGATGTAATGGCCAGAAACTCTTGGGTTTAAACATTAGGCTACAGCAGTGATCCACTTTAACCAAACGCTTTACCCACATGACCCAATATCCAGCTTTCTATAAATTGAATAGTCTACTAGGCTACTATTTGCTTCTGGTTTGAACTCATAATTCACAGCCCGATTGAAAACCTCATTGGCATACAGAGTATTTGATAAATCTCATTTTATTTCAAACTTCCAAGGGCATTGTTCATCTAAACAGACACTGCTGTTCAACAAATATAGACATCTCAGAGATGCTTTAACCCTTGAAGCACTGGCAAAGCCTCTCTGTTTAAAATAGCATTCTCTGCATTGTTCTCCATGTCCTTACTCCTGGTCAGTAAGTTGTTTTTTAACATGATGATTTTTTTTTTCCAAAAGAAAAGTACATGAAGCATCACTCCAATTAAACCATGTTTTTCAACTGTTCCCATCCAATGCTTTACTAGTAACACAGAAGTGTCTTTAGCTTGTATTCACCCATCTCAACAAAAACACATTTTCAGTGTACAAAAAAACGTTACTCACGCATACAAACAACTGTCTGTAAGTCATTAATTAAAACATGCCTGCCATGAAAAGTATTGATGTCAAGATCAGGCCAAGTTACAAACAAATGTGGTTATTTTATCTCACACAAATTAGGATCTATTCCAGAGCAATGCTACCCAATGTTTCCTACTGGAAATAATCTGCAATTCAGCTGTATTACACCTAATACATTTTAAAATGATCACACTATTTTTGAACAATTGCCTGCTGCCAGTGCTATGGGTGTATGAGAAGCACATCATGAATAATAATAATAATAATAATTATTATTATTATTATGATTATTATTACTATTATTATTCTTATTTTTTTTTAATTATTATTATTACTATTATTATTATTATTATTATTATTATTATTATTATTATTATTAGGGAGCCAAGCACCAAGGGGGCGGAGGACCCCAATTGTTTTTGCTAGGGTTATTATTAGGGGGGCAAGCACCAAGGGAAATACCTTAGCATAATCCTGTGGCTGCAGTAAAGCTAACCAGAAGGCCTGTATTCAGCAGGATCTACCCTTCTTCAAAAGAAGACAAATGTTGGCTTCAGAAAAAGATTACTTCATAAAAATATGTTACTTTCTACAGAATCTTTACTCATTCAAAGCAAAAGGGGGAGATGATTTCACAGTTAACTTCATGAAAGTCAGCACCAAACTTATTCGGGTCAACTGTGTTGCCAGAGTGAAATGACCTTATACCGTCACTGATTTATTGTTGAACTGTGCATACATCAGCATCACTGAGTGCAGGGATTTCAACAGAATTAAGACACTCCTCTATCTCTGAGTCTGAAGCATGACATCTGGAGATATACCGAGATTCACAGTACTCCTTAAAACGGCTATTGACATTCCTAGGGTTGGTCAATAAAACAGCAGAGCCGGATTAGATTCGGTATACAACCCTACTTGCTTGTGCGACTTTCAACTGCCTAGCCAGAAGCTTGTCTGGCTTATCCTCTAACTAATGTTTTTGGATAAGGAGAAGGTTACTGACCTGTTTGCCCAAGATAATGTTAAATTCATATTTTAATTTCAGACACAGTTTCAGTTGCTTTGGGATAAGAAGTCCCAATATGATTGTTCTAGTGTTGGAAGAAGCTTCAATCCCTCCCTCTTCTTTGAGGATTCATGTGAAATAATATTTCCCCCAATTACAGGTGTAAATATTTTCCAGTGTCAAATCATTAATGATGACTTTTGTCTCTGTGATGCCTTTGTCATTTGTCTCATGTACTCACAAAAGCTTTTCTCTTGTAGCAATGACAGGTTGGGTGTTGTAGTATCCATATATCTACCAGATTGAAAGATTGACCTAAGAAAACGGTTTGATAACAAGAATGAGTTAATCATGGGAGGGACTTACAGTATGTGAAGAGGTGATTATCAGATTCATGAAGGTAGGATCAGGACGTAAAAACAAACAAACAAACAAACAAAAAACTAATAGTTACTTTAGGACTGTAAATGTTGAAACACATAATGGGGAAGGAATTAATACTACTTCAGACCATCATTTTTAATTAATGACTAATAGACAGTGCTTTGTATATGAGAGTAACTTTTTTTGTTCACTGAAAACATGTTTTTGATATATTTTGGTGCTGTGTTTGTTATGAGAAACTGATAATAATAATAATGCAAATCAAACTATATTCATATACCTACATACATGAAAACACACATACATTCTAGCTGAAAGAAACACATAGGAATTGATTCAGTCAATTTTTACATTGAAAGTGTATAATATTTCTAAATGAAAATGGTTTTAACGGGGTAATGTATTCACAATAGACTGATTAACTGTTAGTATGTCGATAGGGGATCTATAGGCCTATTGAACATGAATTTAGACATGTGGCATTTGCAAGGTAGCTACATTATCCAAGTTAAAAAGTAATTAACAGTAGAAACACCACAGCAGTCAATTTGACCTTTGTCTCTTTAAGAAAATTGATAAACCTTCTGTCATAAAATCCCCCTTCATGACATTTCCTAAACATATGTATTGAACATTCTGATATAAATTTGAACGTCAATGTTGCAATATAAAGGAAAAAAAGATATAAACACTTCCTTAAATGGCCATGAACAATCAAACTGAGCATCATTTATCTTGACTGTATGCTTTTGTTCATTTAGATTGCTGCAAGTATAACCTTGTTGCCGTAGCCATGCAGAGCAAGCCCCAGGCTGGGTGAAGACATCAATAGTAGTCAGAGGTTTTAGGGCCTACCTTGTAGTCATGTCACTCTCTGAGTTATGAAAAGGGTTTGGAACCAAACAACCGGTAATGTTACCTACCAGACCAAATCGCAACACATATTTTAGTGCTTAATTTCACTGCCATTTGTATTAACATTATACACTCACTCTGTCGACTCCTTAGCAAGCTAGCAAACGTTAAACTTGATCAAAATGCTGAAATGCTAAATTGTTTAAAGTGTGGTTTTTACTCAAAAGCATTGAAACAATGGAATGTGCCTGTCCAATAAAAAAATATGTTCTTTAATGTCGTTGTTTAACTTTCAGAGAAGGTAGACTACCATTTCAGGTTTGAAAAGTAGTTTTAGCAGGAGTAATGCCAAATGATACATGAATGATACTCATCCCTAGTCATGAAACAACTATGTGGGGCTTGCATGTGAAATGAGAATGCATTTCATAAATAAAAATGAGTTACCCACAAAGATTATACAGCTGTAAAAGCAATAGTTTGTTTATTTGGTGATTATTAGTTAGCATGGAAGCTAGCTTCCGCACAAACCAAAGGTGGTGACCAAAAAGTTTTTAAAAATGTGTGCATTTCCGTATATGTCCAATTTTTTATCCAAATATCCCGCAACCAATTGGCAACTTTAAATATCCAATGTTATAGGCTGATATGGCTAAATGCCCAATAGGGAGAATTATTGATTGTGGGACTGGAGCATTTGTGATTATGCAATTGGCAGGAAAGCAGGGAAAATGAAAAATCCCCCAGATCTGGGGCTTTATTCTCTGGATGTGTGAAATTGTTTGTGAATTCTGTCTGTTTACACGGGGGCCGAAGGTACAGAGGTTAAAGCCTGCGAGTCTGTGGTCATTGTGGTTATTTCTGTAGGAAGCCCTAAAAAGTGCCAAAGTCTTGGTGCTGTATATGTATGGGGTATGTCCCTTCAAGCCATAACTTAGCAGATGGCAAACCTGCCATCCCAATGATTGTATTAGCCTAACCAAATCCTGCAACCAAACTATGAGTGGAAACAACAAATTCTGTGTTCTAGCTTTATTAGTAGAGGATACACCGCAACTATGCAAAATACAGTGTTTATGAGCGCCACTAATCTGCAAATAAACCCCACAAGCATGACATACTGAACAACACTGTCTATCTGGAAGATCATAAAAATAATCTTTCACCACCAAAATTTTGTATTCTGTCATAGCAACAAGAAAGTCAACTATGCCCCAGAAGTATTTCAATGCAGTGATGAAAAATGCTGCTCACTGAATACGGAGAAAAACATGAAGAATTATTCTGTAATTATACCACATCATTCTACTATCAATATCTGCGAATAAATATTCAATAAATATGCTATCTTACCATTGGTTCACATAAAGATGTCCCTTTCAAGATTCAGTGGTCATTTATTGTTTTGAACAATTTGTCTGAGAAATAAACAGACAAATAGAAAGCAGGGGAAGGCATTTACATTGGCCACGTGCAAAACCACTCTTGCTATTTACACCATTGTAATTCTTTTCAGTTAATTCTGGCCCAATTTATTGAGTCTTTTATCTAGTATAGGACAGTATAAACTCTCCAACAACGCAACAGCTTGAACTGCTTCAGGACAACGTTGTGCAGAAAACCGCAATGTCTCGCAGTAATGTACAATCACTTTTTGAGGAGAGATTGTTTGTTTCCTTTGGTTTTTTGACAATTTTACAAAAATAATTTTAATTCAGGTTTTTGGACCCTTCAATATCTTAGACTCTATACTGATGAAAAGATAGTAATTCCCACTAGAAAACGATGCGATTCATGAGTCAAAACACGTGATTTGTAGTGAAATATACGATTGTGTTGTGATTTACAGAAATGCTTACTTTTTGCTTCATAGATCTTTCATAGTATCACCCTCGGATTTTGCACACTTGGGGTCAATAAGTTTATGATCCAGTACGTGTATAGTTTTACCTGTTTTATGTATGTGATCTCTCAGTATTTCATTTCTAACTGAAGGAGAACAGCTTAATCTTTGCATTTTCGCCAAGCTAATTACATTTGTGGCACTTTTTTCAACCTAAATTATGAATATTAACTAATCATATTAATATTGTAAAAGGTACAAATGTCTTGCTTCATTTAAGCCATTTTCTCTGTGTAGCTCACATCTGGAGTTAGAAAGCCTTAAATAGAACATCCCATAAATGGGCCAGGATTTGCCAGATTTGACATCTGTGCAAAAGGTTTAATATCATATTTACAGTAACATGTATGTGCTCCAAATTGTGTTTACAAGGACAGTTATCATGATTTCGCTTCAGAGAAAGGGACTGTTAAATTGTTTAGGTAGTAAAAATATGCCTGCTAGCTTTTAAGGTTGGAATAAAACCAGTGATTCCTAACAAACATTGTATTTACCCAGCAGACACACATGATAGTCAAAGATACTGGGAAATTATGGCAGAATAAATATTTAAAATTATATTCCTTCCAATGTTTCAAACTAGTCTACTGCCAAACAATGTCCCGTACAACAAACAGATGGCAAAGAATACGTAATATTTGATTATTAAAACTAATAAAATCTAAGCGAATAAAAAAGGTTGAGTAAACATGCATCATTTTGCATCATGAATGGATGACCACTTGTAAGGAGGGCCATAAAGGTTTTGGGGAAAGTGCTGTGTAGTTCAATATACAGAACATCTAATGTCATGGTAGGTTTCAGCATGTGGTTGCCTGAATTGGCACTCAAACCAAAACTAACAAACATAGCCACCCTTAGTATAAATATATGAAAAAAGTTTGGTTTTCCAATCAAAGATATGAAGAAGTAAACATGGCAAACAAGTGGGAGTCTAAGGCACTCTTAATGCTTAAGTTAAAAGCCTTAATTTACATCATCATGGCAAAAAGAATAAAAAAACATACTGAACCTACGCATTGTGATTTCATACAGCCTTCAACAGGGTTTGATTAGCTTAGTGTATTGAAGAAACTGACCTTCTCTTATGGTTTGCTTGACACTCTTCAACATTATTTTCAGGGTTTCCAGGTCTGTGTGACAAAAGCAGCTCATTGGCCAATCAAAACCAGCCCAGTACCAGAACTTAAAATATGCCCCTGCCAAGCCTTACACTGCTTTTAAAGTCCATTGCAAATTTGAAATTGGCTGTAATGTTCACAAAGTAACACTTTAATTTTAGTATTAAAATCAGCAGTAGTTGTAGCAGTATTAAAATCAGTTTTCCCTAAATAGTTCTTTGACCAATTATCATACAGAATGACAGAATGTAGGTGGGAAAAGAGTAAGACATCTGCCTGGTTTAGGCTACTTAATTGTTTGTGTTCTTTTTCTAAATTTTATGTGTAGTTCCAGGTTTGTTTAAAACTTCACATGATCTTGATTGACAACATCTTGGCTAGGTTTCATGAAATACAATGCTTGTATTGTGTGAAATAATTGCCGAGACTTGGAAAATTACATTGCCAAGACAATTTGCTTTATTTTCATTGTCATTTGCTGAAACTGTTGGTCAGTTTCCTTAGTTGAGATAATAGGCCAGTTGTATGAATGTCACTAATACAACACGATCTATTACTGCACAACTAAAGAACATAATCTTTTGAACAATATATAAATGTCTTTTTGATTGCATTTGCAGTCTTATTGGCATTTGTAAACATGAAGACCAGAGTCATACCAATGAAAGTCAAGGAAGCCATTATGAGACAGAGAAATAAGAAAAAAAAAGTCAGAGACATAGGCCAAACCTTAGGCTTATCAAAATCAACTGTGTGGAATATAGGAAAGAGAGCACTTGTGAGCTCAGTAACTGCAAAGGGCCTGGTAGGCTAAGGAAGACCTCCACAGTTGATGACCAAATAATTCTCACCAGAATTATGAAAAAACCCCAAACTCATCAGAAAGATCAGAAACACTCTTCAGGAAGTACGTGTGAATGTATCATTGCCTAAAGAAGACTTCATAAACGGAACTACAGAGGCTACACAGCAAGATGCAAACTATTGGTTAGCTATTGGTGTGGATGCCAAAAGTAACTGCCCAAGATCCAAAGCATACCACCTCATCTGTGAAACATGATGGTGGGGATTGTTATTGTTTGGGCATGTATGGCTGCCACAGATACTGGCTCACTTGTCTTCATTGATTATCTAACTGCTGATAGCAGCAGCAGCAGAATGAATTCTGGGTGAGTTATGAGTTCAGAATGAGTTATGGTTTGGGCATGTATGGCTGCCACAGATGATGTAACTGTTAATAGGTGTAGCAAAATGAATTCAGAAGTATACAGAAACACCTTATCTGCTCAAGTTCCAACAACATTTTTGGGCGGTGCTTCATTCTGCACCAAGACCATGATACAAAACATACTACTGGCCAAGTCAGTCCCCCAATCTGAATACAAATGAGCATGTGTTTCATATTCTGAAGAGAAAACTTAAGGCAACTAGCCCCCAAAGCAATCAGGAGCTGGCTGCAGTAAAGGCCTGACAGAGCATCACCAGAGAAGATACTAAATAATTATCAGGAGAGAATAAATAATGTGAAACTATGGAGTACACTGAATTTAATGGGCAAGATAGTCAAAATAACTCAATTGTATCTTCAATTAGATGGACTTTTCATCACCAAACCAATAGATATTGCCAAACATTTCAGTGAGAATATTAATAATAAAATTTACAATTTACAGATGTGAAATATTCTTGCTAGCTTGTTAAGGAGAGAATTATGATAGGTAAAGAATGTAGATTATTTTATTCAGAGTTAGAGTTAGAGTTAACTTTATTAGTCATGTTTAAAAACATAAAATTTGTCTTCTTGGTGCACAGACAGGGAAAAAGACAGAAACAACATCATACAACATCATACATCAGCAACAACATCATGAAACATAGTCATATCACTGACATGTAGAGCATAAAATACTACTGCTGCCGAGAAACACTGGGATCTCATCATCTCATTTTAAAATAAATGTTTGAAGTGGGAGTGAATGGTGTGTGTGCCATGCGATAAATTGGCGGCCTTTCCAGGTGTATTCCTGCCTCTTGCCCAATGCATGCTGGGATAGGCTCCAGCATCCCCCCACAATCCTTCAATATTAAATTAGGCAACAGTAGCAATGTATGCATACAATTCTGCAGTATATATGTCAGTATTTACAGCCAGTGGACTCTGAATAAATAGTTAAAGTTGGTGGTACAATGGGTAGAAAAGATTAGGTCAGTTGTTAATTTTTCAGACTAAATGCATTATTTTGCTGTTCAACACACTCTGAAAAATATAAATTTGTCTAAATTTAGGTATGAACAATATAGCCATCAAATAAGCCAAGCAAATACAGTTAATAATGGGATAAGTTTGGATGTAATTTTTCGTTGGAGGTGCAAATAGACAGAACAAAAATGGGAAGAATTCTTGCAGTAATAAAAAGTTGTAAACTAAACTAGGCGGGTAATACGGGTTTTGGTATTATCAGAATTTGATTACTGCTGTGTTATTTGGTCCAATGAGGCAACAAGCAAGATTAATAACATAATGTGGCATGTTTTGCACTTTGTTGCCAATACAGAATTGCACAATAGTCTGTCTTGACTGAGTGTGAAGTTACTCTAAAAGGCATTCGTCAGATTTATCTTTCCTTCTACCTAAATGCAGAACAAAATCAATGCAGCAAATGGTAATTTTCCCAGCAATGACAAGCTGGAACTCATTACTGAATCTGTTAACTCTAAAAAATAAAGAAGTTTGTTTTAAGAAACTAGTGAAACTTCAGTTCTTGTCTTAATAAATGAATTGGATTCATTAATTGGACAGTCACTTCACAAAAGATGTGGGGAGAGTACAAGGAAGAATGGGGCCATGACATTTCTAAAGGAGGCTATTTAAAACAATTAAAATGAGCTTAATCTTAAACAGCCTGTTGAACAATTAAACATATTAGATCTGGCTGTATGTATGCTTACTTATATCATTAATAAAAACTGTCCTTGGTTGTGTCTGTATCTGCATGTTTGTTGTATGTCTTTTACAAAGTAATTAATGCTGATATGTGTAGCTTATTTGTTATATGTTGTTTGTATGTGGACTCCAGGTAGAGTAATGTCAGTACAGTCAGTAGCTTACAGTAAGTTAATGGATATCTAAATAAACATCTACACCAGGGGTCCTCAATCTTATCCAGAAAGGACCGGTGTGGGTTCAGGCTTTTGTTCCAACCAAGCAGTAACACACCTGATTCTACAAATCAACCCCTTGGAATTTTTGCTAAGCACCTTGATTAGTAGAATCAGGTGTGTAACTGCTTGGTTAGAATGAAAGCCTGCATCCATACCGACCCTTTCTGGATACGATTGAGGACCCCCTGATCTCCACTTTTAAACTTCAGGTAAAACAAGCTCTAGGCAACAGGGACATGTAAAAAACAGGGATAGTTGTGTGAATGCCACAGATTTAAGCAAGGGGAAACATGTAATTCTCAAAATGTTGTAGAAAAATGTAACCATTGCCAGTTGGATAATTGTCATTTCATGGTTTGACACTTATGTGTGAACCTGCCGGGTAGACACACCTCTCTATGGATTTGGTAACTGACAGGGAGTGTCTGGCCTTCAGTAGGAAGGCCAAAAATAGGAAAGCCATAGTTCAGAATTGATCCAATCTCATTTGAGCATTTGTCTTCACATGCTTTTTGTAACTTTTTTTTTTTTTTTAACATCCAGAGTGCTAACTTGTTAAGTGTGAAAAAGTAGGAAAGCCATAATCCAGAATTGATCTAATCTCATTTGAGCATGTCTTCACATGCTTTTTGTAATTTATTTTTTTAAACATTGGGAGTGCTAACTTGTTAAGTGTGAAAAATCCTGGCAGTCATCAGGAATTTATGAGCTGATTCACTGAACCATGTTTTTTTTTTTTTTCTTTTTTTTTTTTAAATTGGGGTTGTACTTTTTGTTGAGCTTTTCTGTAACCTGATGGAATGTTTTAATCAATAGTTTATTGCTCTGTCTGTACTGTGGAACCGTTTGTGTTAATTGCGTGATATGCTTTCAACTGCTGTTTGAGTTTGTTGTAGATTTCATGAATTCTGTCTCTCTGATTTGCCGCTTCTACCAAACTTCAACAATGTTCCAAGCTCTGTTAATGCACTTATGCTGGATTGGGATGGCAGGTATGCCATCCTGCCAAGTTACGCCTTGGCGGGGGCATGCCCCATACCTATACAGCACTGAGAGTTTGGCACTTTTCAGGGTTCCCCACAGAAATAACCACAACAGCCACAGACACTCAGCCCTTAAAAACATTAAATTCTGTACATTCTGACCCCATTTCAACAGACAGATTTCATAAACAACTTCACATGTCCACACAATAAAGCCCCAAACTAAGGGGATTTTGCATTTTCTCCTTCTTCTTCTCTTTCTTCTTCTTCTTCTTCTCATTCTTATTTTTCCTGCCGCCTATCCCACTAACTTGTCTCCCCATTGGACATTTTACCGACATCAGCCAAATCCTCACCCTCACGACCCAATCAAAAACTTGCATACACACGCAAAATACCCATACCTTCTTACTCTGAAACATTTCCAGTTCAAACAGCTAATCTGCCTGTGGCCTAGTGGGTAAGGTTACAGTCTTGGGATCACAGGGTCCTAGGTTCAAGCCCAGCTAGGGACATGTTTCTTTAACTTGCTTTTACCCTCACTAATAATTGTCTACTACTTCTCAATTATTGCTTTTGCACCATATCTACCCGCCGTTCACCGAACGTATACACTGCATTATGACGTACCGTCTGCACGTTCAGTTATTAACCGGCTACAATATTGCAAAGCCAGATGGATTCAACAGGAGCTCTTCTGTGCTTACTGGCCTGTGTTCTTCTTTAAAACCACGGACAGGTTTGCTAATGATATTTCACGCATTGCATAGCTATGTCATGGTGCTGCACTAACAAAGTCACAGACTGGTAAACCTCCAGTTGATGAAGGATTGAATCCCGCCTCGCCCTCAGGCAGATAATTTCCTCCTTTACACTAATGTTTTCTTACGCTTATATTTGCTTTACCAAAACTCACTCACGGCCACCCATATGCATTTCATGACGGCAAATGTATCCATTTTATTAAAAAGTTACACCGGTTCACCACTCTGCCATTTCTACTAACTATATTTCTTCACTTGGCTACCGTACAAAACCTTCTTATCAGCAAACGCCACGTTTCTACATTCGTTACCTCACCCTGTTCTCTATCTAGCCACATACAAACAATTACTACGTATGTACGTTCTGCAACTCCCCATTAAAACATTACATTTAAAATCATGATTCACTCATAAGTATAACTACTAGTACTAAACATGAAAAAAAGCACATCAGTGCAATAGATTTCACAGGTTACTTAACCCTCCACTTCAACAGGTAACACTTTATACCGACTTTTATATATACCGTTCCATAAGGAAACTAAGCACGCTCATGGTCACTTTATTTACTCCGCACTATAGTCTGTGATCATCTCAACCTTCACCTACATACCAGTTCTGCTAAAAACATATTGTTTCAACTACGCAATTTCATCATTTCGTCCTAATTTCTCTCACACTGTTGTTATTTTCTCATATGCAAAGCCTGCTGGGACATATGTGTCTGCTCCTATTCTCCACTAGTTTTCCGGTTCTAGCTTAGCAAAACAGCGAACAGGATTCCCACCTGCAGATAAGCCTATCAAAATGCCTTATAAACCTTACAAACACTAAAAGTGCATCTCCACGAAATAACAGACAACGGAGCAGGACAGCAGGGTACACAAGTTGCGACCTAGGCAGCTCTAATTCTACGGGCTTGCTGATTCTTTTCTCACTCAAGGCTCGTTGGATGGCCGTCAAATCCGTGAGTACATACATACACTGGCCATATTTCACCTGCGTTTCTGTTGCGTTTATGCTTACGCCACCGCACCCTTTGTCACAGCCACTGTTTTACATATATAGCAAACCGAAACTGCTAAACAGTACACGCTCATCATACTGTATAAATTCACACAAGGATAGCCATAATCCACAACCGTTTCTTACAGGGTCACTTCGCATTTCTCACTCTCATAATAAAACGCTTTGCAAAAAGAAATGATATCTCATAAAAAACAAGTTTTTTTAAAAAACAAGTGACTTGAAAGAATTGAGGAAATATTGGGTAGCATTGCTTTGAAATACATCTTATGTAATTTCGGTGAGGCAAGATAGCCTATATGGTTTGTAGTACCGTAACTTGGCGTCATTTTGATATCAATACTTTTGAGTAACTTGGCATTTTTGTACGTTGAAAACGTGTTTTTTATGAGATGTAATATACTGTACACCACCATCTCCACAAAATGTGAATAAAGCAGTGTATTTTGACAGGTACTCTGCAGCAGAATACCAAGTTCCACATTTAGTTTTGCATGGCTCAGGAGGCAGGCTTATCAGCAGAGGAAAAACCTCCCCATGTCTCTAAAATATCTTGTGTTCCTTATTTTCTTATTTGGAAAATGCTTTGCCTCATTCAGTTATTAATAATTTAAGTCATGCTGATTCTTATTGCTCTATTTTCCACTTTGGCTTTGTTTTGGGTTTTTTCTTTTATAGTTGTTTCACCGTTGTATGTGTCTCAGACTGTCAATTCTTGTGTTTTTCTGCCTGTAAGTGCCCATTGTAGTCGTTTGAGTAAAAGTAAATTAAATCCAGTGTGCAGGACAGCCATAGTACCTTGTTTTACCCTGTGCTTGGTCTTGACTCTGTAATTTTCACTTCCTCCAAACTTATGCAAAGTTGAGTCATTTTATTTTGCACTGATGAACACCTAAATAATCTCTAATTACACTAATCATGTTATTAGTCAAGTTCTGTGCTAATTGCCAAACCACTGCTGGACTTAAGGTATCTACAGGGACACGCATAGGATAAGTGCTGAAATTCAACTTGACAGCCCAGATGGATTATTTCTTCAGAATCTACTTATAATTAAGGAAAAATATGCATGAATCTTAAACAAGAGTTGGAGACTTTTCACAATACAAAAAAAAAGGTTTGGAAAATACATGTGGTAAAAGCATGTAAAATGCTTGGTCATTATGTTCTATTATGTATTGTATCATACAAGTTGTCATAAGTATCACATATATCTATGCAAGTCACATATACTTTCAGTGATGCATGAACAATGTGTTTATACAGTACATATTTCTTAAATCAAAGATATATGTTCATGCATGGGAGATATAGTTCTTTTTGGTGTGGGCTAGGTTTGGTCTTGGAAAAGTACAGTGAGAGGGGATTGTGCAGCTGGAGGGCTGAAGCACCATCTGGTTTCCATCAGGGTATCGCACACACAGCACTGCGGCAGGAAACACAGAAACAAAGGAGACAGTTGTTTATAGCTGTCAGACCCATCCCTGACCATGAGGCCCAGAGCCCTTCATTAGCTTGCTCTGAATCCGACTGCTTTCCCTTGGACCCAGCCCAGCCTGTTAGGCCCAATCGGCCCATAACGTCGACAAGAACCCGGTCACCTCGTGGAGATCCAGTCTTATTAAGCCCAATATTAATCACGCTTACTGTTACACATACGCCACACATTCACTCTTAATCATGCTTGCTATTACATGCACTGTGCATTTACTAGTTATCACATTACTGTTACATACATCACACGTTCGCTGTTCATCATGTTTACTATTGCACATGCCACACACATACGTTTAATCATAATACCTGTTACATACATCTTACAGTAGCAGCTGGCTGCAGACATTGGCGCATGTGCATGCTAGTTAGCCTCTGGAATACGTAGAGGACATGGCACTAATGGAATGAGTTTATGAAGGACTGTCAGAGGTCAAATTGGGAAAATAAGAAATGGTGTGAAAAATTCATTTAAAAAAACATAGGATAATAATGTAATAGATTATTTTCTTTACAGTATATAGTATATCAATGACTTTTGCACCATCTACCCTCTTAAATTAATAAGTTCTCTATGAGAGAATTGATGTTCCTTCATGATATGATTGTCATAACCCATTGGTCTTGGGAAGGTGTGATAGTCAGCGTGCAATGTGTGTCCAACACAAAATAGTTGAAAAACAATCTAATATAAATGCATCATTTTATTGGTAATTACCAGAAAGTTATTTTACTTTAAGTATAAAGGGATAAGCTAATGCTAATTTGCAATAATAATTCAGAAACCACCTTTATGAATCAGTGAAACCTCTGTTGCAGATTTTGTGAAACAATTTAAAAAAAAATTCATTATTCAGCTACTTTTTCTTAAATTTCAGGCTAATAGTCTCATCTATCACATTTGTACACTTGCCGTTTCATATATTACTGTTTCGCGAATTAAAACAGACAAAATCCTAAAAAAGCTGAGAGGCTTTGAGACATGAACATAAACACCATATATTATAGTGTGGAACTGGGGATTTGGGGGGTTGGGGAGGGGGATGGGCGTTGTGGGGCTCTCCATCTGGATCACTCATTACAGAACTGTGGACAGGGAGACATCCAAATGTAGGTGAATCAAAAATAGGAAGTAATATGGTTAAGATATAACACCCTGGAGAAGGGAGATGTTGAGTCATTTCATTTCTGTGGAGAAAGCTGACTGCTCTTGAAAAATGGTTTCTCTCTAAAGATCTCCCTTCACTGAAATCTGACAGGATAATCACAGGAATACTGTATGCATAAATCTCCTTCTGACATTCCCTTCCTCGCAGCTTATATATGGCTCTTATTAGAGCTATGGATGCTGAAGAACCTCAAGGTGAAGCCTGAGGTTTGGCGCTAATGTGGAGCAGACACATCCTTACCGCCATCGACACGCTACTGACACAGATGTACCCCTCCAATCATCATCTAACGTGCCTCCGCTGGAACCCTCCCCATGAGATCATCTTCAAAGGTGAACAGAGAGAAATATGCTTGGAGAAGACAGTATAATGCGAATCATCATTCAAAATCAGCACACCCTAGGGGAAATGAGACCCACGCATTCAGGGGCACTAGAAGCATTTAAGTCCAACACATGCATCAGACCAGGCATGACCGATTGATTTATGGAGGGTTTAGCAGTTTGGGGAAACACAAGGCCTACTGTGTCCTGTGAAGAAAGTGCTGTGGAGGGTTCTGGGGTCATAGCACAGAGAACCCGGGTGTTGGAGGTGTGTGGGGTCAGATACCAGGACCCTACACAGCCTCCCAGCCTCTGCGCTATAACCCCATGACCCTTACAGCCATGTACGTGGGATCTCACCTCATAAAATAAAACACTTTGGCCAATTACATTCACATTTTAAAATATATAAATGAAAAAAAATTTTTTTGTATGAAGTAGGTTATTTTATTATGATAGGTGGGTCCACCAGGCGGTCTGTGCTTGTTTTACGCACAAATACTTCAGTCCTCAAGCAACAAGAGGTCAACAGCCAGTCAAACAATTATCCTGACTGCATGTTATGCTCGTGTGGTGAATTCAGTCAGATTATTTGAGACCATGCAAAAGTATTTTGAAATATTTCACAACCCACGTTTGGTATGATATCTCCATTTGTACAAATGCATCAACCCATCTGGTTTTACATGGTTCAGGAGGGAGTTCTATTGACAGAGAAGAATATTGCTCTGTAAATCATGCTCCAAATACATCCAGCTTAGGATATTGTCTGGCTCTGACAATGTAAGCTTTCTTGACAGTGTCCATGAGTTCTGTCCATATTCTGTAACATTACATTACCACAATCAGTACATTAAATGATTGAGTTGATAGGCTGTGTCTATGGAATACTATGCCTATGTATATATCTGTCTCATGTATGATTACAGTACAACATCAGTAGTGCACACTACATGCTCTGTGTTCTTGTTCTGGGCTGCCAGGCATTAAATGAATGTCACGATTGCATTATGGATATTAAGGTATTATAGTAGCTTATCAATTTGATGGCAATGTCATCCTTACCTGCTGTCAATTATTCTGTCTGCTGACTATTTTATGCAAAAATATACCATTTAAATATTAACATTCCCTCCCCTTCTCTTACATTTCCTACTCAATACCCATACCCATTCTCTCTGCCTGCTCTCCTCTCAACTCCTACGATCCCACCATCCTTCTACCTGCTCCATGGATCACATCCCTACCCCTCTCCTACAATCAATCTCTCCTGACATCCTCCCATTTAGCCCCCCTCTGATGAACCTGTCCCTGTCAACTGGATGTGTCTATTGCAGCTTAATATAGCTCATATTTGGAATGAAATTAAGTTGATAAAAATGTTTGTTATGAGAAGCTATTTACAATTATAGTTATTATTTACATGTGATGTTAAAAGACATTATTTGGAATATTACAGAAAATGCACAGTCCAGTACAGTGTACTGTATTTGCGATGCATTTATAGTTTAATTTTGAACATCGGAGCAAGGCCTACTCACAATTCTGCGTTTTCTTCTCCAGTAATGATGTACGTATAGATAGACATGAAAAAGTTATGTTTTAAGTTTTCTACCTTTGTCTAAGGAAACACAGTGATTTCCGGTAAAGATTTTGTTTATCACAGACATTCGTCATTTAGGTCATCATTCCGAACCTCCGCTACATTTCAGTGTCCCTGCAGTCTTCAAACAAGCCCATATTTCCCTTCTGGCCAGGAAACCCAATTTTGACCTCTCTGTTATCCAGAAATACCATTCTGTCTCTCTTCTGACCTTTCTCTCTGAAACTCTTGAATGTGCTGTTTTCTACCAACTCTCTCCTTTCTTATCACAGAACATTCTAGACCCTCACCAGTCTGTCTTAAGGGCTGACCAATCAACTGAGACTGCCCTCCTTGCAGTCAGTGAAGAGCTCCCCGCTGCGAAGACAGCTTCTTTCCTCTGTTCTGACCCTTCTTGACCACAGCATTTGACACAGCTGACCACCAACTCCTGTTTTCCCTGACTACCTTGGGGATTTGCGGCACAGGAGGCTGGTTTGACTCCAACCTCAATTGGTGCTCCTTCCAGGCCAAAGTTAAATGAAACAATATTGGCTATCTTAGCTCACTTTAATAAGATTCCCAATTCTCTTTAGTAAATAAACACGTCTAATCCACTGCTAATCCATGGAACCTATTCATCATTCAGCAGTATACCTATTCAGAAAACGTTTTAATACCTTATGTACAACACAGAGTTCATTTATCAAAAAAACTTATTTAATTGTAAAGAAACCTGTCTATAAACTTGTGGCTGGACTCAGTTTGTGAAGGAGGATCGGAGCAATTGGACAACCATGCTACGTTAAGTAGGCACACGCTCCTGGATAACATTACTAATCAGTCCAGGGTTTAAAAGTGTGCATTCTTTTCGCAGTAGGTGTATGAGACTGGGGATTGACCGACAAGAGAGAGAGAGAATGCGAAAGTAGTGGCAGAAAGTGCCTTAGTGACAAAAATGGCTGAAAAGCTTCTCTGTTGTGCTATTTTGTTGTGGTTATTTTAGTTTGTTATATTACTTTATTATTTTGTTACCTGGAACCTGTGAGGGGAAAGAGAGAAGAACCACAGTAAACACCGTTGAAATCCAGACATTTTCCCCTGTGTCCAACTCTTCTGTCCACAAAAGGGATGTGTTGCGGCGTGTAACAATAATATATTACTCATATCAAAACAGTGCTAATTTACAACTAACATTCACCAGTATTTTTCCAAAAGCACTATTTCAAAGCAATACTAGCCATTTTTTCTATATTAGTTCACGTAATTTGGCCCTGTGTCTTTTTTCTCTTGCCACCTCAAGACAATGTGGTCTGTGCATTTGATCAATGTGTGCAATCTGGCTTGATGTCAGCAGCATGTCTGTGTGATGAAGGCCTGATGGAGTGTCTGTGGTAATGTCATTACTCTCAAGTCTCACACCTGCTGCTGCTTTTCCAGTTTCCCACAATGCATCTGTGGCACTGGAGAGCACAGTCAGGGCGCTACAGTTTGCAAACAAGCCTAAACAATGACAGCTGCAGGCCTACTCATGGACCTCAGCCCACAGGCATCAAACGTCCAGTTCAATTTAAACAACTGTTGCTCGGTCACATCCGCACATTTTCACTAAATACTACTTAATGGCATATTTTGTTAATACATTCCATGAATGGTCCCTCTATAAGACAAAATAGACTGTCATAAATTCTTATGTTATTGACCACAAATAGGTATATAGTGTGTCACTTGGTTGGTCATGGTATGGTCACTTACTACTCACCAGTGGTAACAACATTACATGCCTATATTCTGATATATGGCACAAAATCTTTAGAGGAAAGTGTTGAGTTTGGGGTGGTTGTACTTTTTTCTATATGTTGGGAGTCAAAGTTAAGGGTAAGACATCACAACCCAGGTGGCCCAGTTTGATAACATACGACAGCAGTTATTAGAAAATAGAATGGGGGTGTTGTAGGGGGGAGTGGAGAATGGAGTGGAGGTAAGGACGTGAGGTGAATGGAGTAAATGTTAGGACTCACTCAGCCCTTCTCAGACACAACAAGGTCTGGCCTACTGCCGGCACAGCTGAACTGGACACTCTCTCTCCTGTCCAGCCCACCCTGACTTCCCACTAGAAAGTTAATACAAGTCTGTAATGTGTATGTCTTGGCCAGCTCGGGGATGGACCTCTTCCAGCAAGGCTAACCACTAAAAGCCATGACTTCGCTGGAAAATCAGTTATGCTTTCTTGGAATGCCTCCACTGAGTAAAAATGGAGGATTAATGTTGTCATTTGTCTATTTACAAAACTAAGATCAGCAGGAAATACTTCAGCTGACGTTTTTGCATTATTGTTCAAAAATCAGTTTACATGACTCTTGTACATGCAAAGTGTGCTGTGCTCACCTTAAATGATGCCAGACTTAACAAGCATCCTTCTCAAATGCGTACAGAATTTTTTCTTTTGTGCCAAATATATTTTAGAATAACAATACGGGTAAAGGTACGCAAATTTGGCAAAAATGATACTGATGGATTGCTACATACTGTAAGTAGAAAGCATTGCAAAGCCATTCAAAGTGACCCAGCCTAGAGAATGACAAATATTAAAGTTAAGCTTTGTGGCAGTACCAGCATGTACCTGTAAGAAGGAAAGATGCAGTTAAAATTAAATATAAATTTATAATATTATTCCCAGTAAAACACAAATAAGCAACTATAATTATAAGTTGTAGAAATAGCCTACTTGTAAGCTATTTTAATCATATTAATTCTGCACTTCCTTGAAATTGCATTGTTTTTCTTATAAATGCCCATGATTTCCTTGTTATTACCAGCAAACTGTGGTTTGTGTCAATGTTGGATTTTTCAGACATGTTTAATCCGTTAAACCACCACCCCACCATGCACGAGAACATGCAGACTCTACACAGAGAAGCCCTCGGCCAGCATTCGAATGCATTATCGCCATGCCACTCCACCACCGTCCGGCTCCACTCCAAAATACTGATTATGTTTCCATTTGTGTAATCAAAATGCAGTCCACAGTTCAAAACACTTTACACACATAGGAAAATTTTATACACAGCTCATTTAACAATAACGTGAGCAACAGTGGTGGCTGGTAACTCAAAAAATTGGGGAGGACAGGAAGAAAACCAACCCACTGCGTCATGTTATTTTACACTAGTTAGCTACTTATCTCTACTTTCTTATGTTCAAGTTATGTTATGTTATTATGTTCAAATGTAGCAATAATCCAACCAGCAACCTAATGCAAACTTACTATAGGTAACTAAGGTAAGTAATGCACCCAAGGTTTATCCCCATCTTCCATAAGGAACAAATATCATATTATCATTTATACAGTGGCTTGGCTGAATACTCGATTTTGAATGGTCCAAGGGTGGGCATTATTTGTCAGTAAAGGGACACCTCGGCCTTTTAACAGTTCTAAAATCAATGCGCAGTTTAAACAGCAACATTATTCTTTAGCTTTTGAATTGCTGTTACATCCCCTCCCCTTTTCGTCCCTTATTTGGACAGTAGAATAGGCATTCCGCATTTAACTGATGGCTACGGGACGCATTTTCATTCGTATGTTTGTGAATGATTGGGTTTATAGTAACTGCTGTTTTGAATACAATTCAGTAGTTAGTTAGCTAGCTAGCCGGGATAACAAGCATGCCGTTAGACCATTCTGACCTAAAACCAAGAATTTTAATATTGGCTAGGTGACAAGTGACAGCAAACTTGTGTCATAAAGCTAGCTGGCATTCAAAACCCGCTTCAGAGGGTCTTAGAAAGACGTTATGTCTACATTGCACGACCACACCATTTAAAAAATAAGACAGTGTTAGGGAGATTAATTTAATTGACGGTTTCATGCAGTTTTATTAAATAATTTAATGACAAAAATGACCAAAATTGGTGCTAACTGTAGGCTGTGGTATAAAATGAGAAGGAACTATTTTTTCTTGATAGAATCATTGTTTTCATAGAATTAACGACCAGAGGTTTTTGCTTAACAACGGTGCAAATGGAACTACCAACCAGAGTTTTGCTTGACAACAGTAAAATAATATGCCCAAACGCCTGTGGAAGAATATTTCACTTTCAGCTGATTAAATCGATAAAAATCAATACATATAAAAGTAACCATATATAGTCATTGTTGGTAATCCGTTGTATAAGTGGAATAAACCCCTCCGGGCTGTCCCGTTATTGGAAAATAAAGCCTACTTCGTGGCTGGTTAAGCGACCCTACATTATTCTCCAATAACGGGACAGCCCGTCGTGGTTTATTCCATACCATATTACAACACAAGGGATGAATATAAAAAAGGGGCCAGGTGAACGAGAGGGAAAGACACATTTAATCACTGTGGGCTCTGGATGGGAATGAACCTCGTGTGTTCATAATGTGTCACTAGAATTAGCATTTTTGATCATGGTTATCTGTGGAGCTGGTCGTCCAGCAGTCTTGATCCTCACCTGCTGCGTAATCCAAACTATGGAATGGCTGTGACAACAAGTAATCCACAAAATGTTCTCCCCCATCCCACTCTCTGCGTCTGCGTCCATGCCTCTCTGTGACCCCCTCACTCACGCTGCTGTTAATTGCCTCGTCAGCAAAAACAGCACCAATCTCCTCAAAATCCATTCTCGCCGTTAGCTCAGTCCTTCAGGTCTGCTACAACAAGCTAACTGTTGCGTTGGCTAACACAAGTAGCTAGCTACTGCTCGATAAAAAAGGGAAACTTAAATCTGAAAAAAGGAAATTTGGACAACCTCCTCTGCCTCTATGGACCTCCTCTGGTTGAAAAGGCTTAAATAAAATGTAATTTTTTAGTGATGTGTTTTAAAAGTAGTTTGCAATTTGCACATTATAATAGCCTACAATACACTGGTAGAGAGAAATTTGTAAATGATCATTGGACCAACGCAATGTCAATATTGTATTCTGGTTGTTGATTGGTTAGGGAGGACATCCTCCCTTGGAGCATCATGTGTTTTGCATCATTACGTGTTTTGGCAAATAACAGATTAGCATGAAAAAAATGAAGTACATTAAACTGATATAAGAGATCCCGCCCTAAGGAGGACAGCAGGAGCCCGTCCTCCTCTGCCCTTTCCCCTCTTGCCTGCCCTGCAGGTGTCAGTGTTGAAGCATTTTAATCAGAATTTCAATAATGGATTTTTTCCAAAGAGAGAAAAATATTTTATAAATGATACTGAGATTTGGTAATGGTTTATTTCAACCAAATACTTCAACCTCCTCTGCCTCTATGGACCAGCCTTCTCTGTTGAGCAATCATTTAATACTAATTCAGAGGTAGCTGAACATTAACTCAGTGTACACTGAACATTAATGCAGGGTCTATTGAAGAATTGCACAACTCTTACAGTACCTTAATGCGTAATGCTGCAGGTTAGCCACTCATCAATCCATGGCCTACCTTTTATACACCACTTACTGCATCTCATTTTATTCAATGGTAGTCGTACTTTGGTCTTTGGTTTTGTAACTTAAAGGTTGCAGGTCCGATTCCCCGATAGGACACTGCCGTTGTATCCTTGAGCAAGGTACTTAACCTGCATTGCTCCAGTATATATCCAGCTGTATAATCGGATACAATGTAAGTCACTCTAGATAACAGTGTCTGCTAAATGCCTGCAAACTACACTAAACATATAATATTATTTCGGTAGGGTGTGTTCACAGGCTTGAATATGTTTATTTTTGAATAATTCATACTCCAAAAATAAAAACACTAGCCTAATTTATGAAATTTTAGATGTATTTGCTGGGAAACATTTAATATTAATGTGCATGGGGTTTCACGTTCACACATTTCAGCACTAAATTCTTTTAAGCGGCAGATGCCACTAGTGCGCATTGTTTTAAAGCTTCGAGTAATTAACCCATTTTCAACAAAATGGGTCAAAAAGCTTCATTGCTTCAGAAAGCATAGTTTCCCCATCTCTAGTTTTCGAGTAAAAAAAACAAAAAAAAAACAAAAGAAAAGAAAACACTCACTTTGCCGAATGTACTATTTAATTTTTATTTCTGCCTGGCTTGAGCTGGCTTGCTGTTCGTAGCAGGATGTAGATACAATGTATTGTAACACTTCGAAGAGACGGTATTTGTCTTTTCCCGCATAGCTACTGCATTTCTAAAAAGACGTGTGCTCCTTTAGCAGTTAGAAAAGCATCTTTATTCAGCACAATGCAAGGGGGTCTTTCCCATACACAGCGAACTGTCACATGGAGTGAATTCACCGTTAGTTTAATAACTATCTATACAGAAGCCACTATGCACACTACTACTATAACACTTGAACAACTAAGCACACAACTACTATAACACTTGAACATTTTTAGTAACTGTAACAACATTTATTCTCTATATAAATATTTCAATACCAGTCTTAATCTTGCAGCACCGCCTAGAACTCCCTAGGAGGGAAAGTGGGGCTATATATATAACTATATGAAACTTGAAAGGCTACTGGTCGTGATAAGGCCCCAGCCCTGCATAGGTGCATAAAAAGTTAGACAGCTGGTTGCCTTTATTATATTTTTAACTCTGATTCGATCCATATTTTATATTCATATAGTTATGTTTTTCTTGGTTTGTTGTTGTTGACATTGACATTTCAAAGACCTTTTCAGTGAAGTCTTACGTCATTTAATTGTTTAATATGAATTGCAAATAAGTCCAATTGAATTACTACGACCTGTTCGTATTATGTAATTAAGATCAACACCCTTTCTAAGACTAAGTGAAATAGTAATAATGTGCTAGGCTGCCTTCATAGCCCATATGCTAATTTATTTTTTTACCAAATTAGGCGATTATTCCCTCATAGCACTGTTTAAACTTCTAATTATATCTACGTTGTCATTAATGTCATTATAAACATATATATATATATATATATATATATATATATATATATATGAATGAGACAAACAAAAGATGGGTCTTAAATGATTGTGCTCCTGCACAGTCTACACAAGCAATTTCGTACCAATGATTTAATGACATAAATAATATTTGCAATACCTGAAGTGCAAATAAGAAAAAGGGTGTATTGCAAGTATGCCTGATGCTTGCACATTGAAAATTTGAAATGTCATTAGGTCATAATTAGAATGGAGCATAGGTAAAGATGTAAAGTAGTAAGAGCAGTGAGAGGACTGATGGGGACAATTCACCTCATTTGGTGAATTGAATCAGTCCAGGAGCTGAAATTTAGTATTAGTACGTACCATTGGCAGTTTGGTATACCCAGTTTAAAAATGAATTGTTCAAGATTTGTTTCTTCAATTTGGAATGGCACCGCTGATTAGTAAAATGTTACCACTTCATTACAAGCATTTAGCAGATGCTGTTATCCAGAGCAACTTACACAACATCCATTTATACAGCTGGATATACACTAAAGCAATGCAGGTTAAGTACCTTGCTCAAGGGCACAACGGCAGTGTCTTACCCAGGAATCGAACTGTCAACCTTTAGGTTACAAGACCAACTCCTTAACCATTATACTACACTGCCATCAACAGTCAATCGTTCTTTGGTTACAAAGTAGTACTTATGTTAACATAACCTTAGTGCATAGTAGCAGTGCATAATTCTGGTTTTATGGATTTTGAAGTGTTTATATTATTTTTCAGTTGTATTCATGCTTATTAAACACACCCCCTTTTGTAGCCTCAAGGCAGATAACACTTGACGACAAGCCATTTTATTCATTCAAACTTTGATTCTCAACTGTGGAAACCAAAGAATCATAATTTTCCAGGAAAATATGCCGAGGTGAGACACATCAAGATTTGCACAGGCTTAATGAACTGCCTATTTTGGGGAGTTCTCTGTGATGGCACCTTCAAGTGGTCAAATGTTATGAAATGCAGCATATTTTCCTGGGTCATTGCTACGAGTACCGACAATCTTGGGGTTCAATTTTAGTTTTTCCATTTCAATAAAACCGAAATGTTGGGGAAAATGGTGAACAACATAAGTCCAAGAAGCATGTTTGCTCACCATTTGGTGTATTACCTGTGGTAATTAGTAAGTCAATGCCAGTCAGTGGCAGTGCAGGGTCTTATGCCATTACTGTAATTGCCCACAAAAAATCTGCTTTCATTTCTGAGTAATTGCCATTTCAACCCATTGCCTAGCATAGCACCCCCAAGTTGCCAGATTTTTCGAACCCTGGTATATATCCCATAGGCCTCATGGTAAGCAGGTATGCCAAGTCTGGTAACAGTAGACAGAAGTGTTGCAGAGATATGGCCAAATTCAGCTGTTTATTACGCCCATATTGTTTGACATACAGTAGCAACTACCTTTTAAAGACTATTGAAGACAACAATCCAAAGAAGTAATACATAAAATTGCAGCTAGATAGAGCAATATCTCTATGAGGAGAGGTTTAAATATGTTTTAAACAAAATCAATAAAGGTACATGATTTGATAGGATCCTTTTCTGAAATGGTCAACAAGTTCGGATGAAAAATCTGCATCCGTTGCATAGTAATCTAAATGTATATTTCTGGTATAGAACCTCCAAGTGGCCAAATTTTATGAAACCTAGTCTGTGCCCCCAAGGCCTCATTGCAAGCATGCATACTAAGTTTGGTGCTAATAGATTAAAGTATTACAGTGATAGGGCCACTCATCCATTATGGTGACTTCGCTGCAAAATTTGTTAGGTCATTGCGGCCATATTTTTTGACCTACCAACTATATTTTAAAGACACTTAAAGGTGCAAAGAGCTGATACCAAATTCTGGAGTTGGAAAAATAGCTGGAAGAAAAGAGACCACTTGTGTGGTTGCACTATGCAGCTATAGACGACAAACCAGTCCATGTAATTACACAACTAACTACTCATTAAAATTATCAGAAAAACAAAAAAGACAAATGGAAACACACAGAACATATATTAAACTTGGTTAAGACTAACACTAGCTGAATAGCAATTGCCTGGGATGTTAGTCAGTCTTACTGTCCGTCCATCCACGCAGGTGGTGGCCTTCAGTAGTCTCTGTGAGGCCTTTGCGAGAACACGCTTAGGGAGTCGGAGCTGTGGAGGTTTCCAATGGAGAGCCATGAAAGCTGGTGTCCTTTGCCATATGCGAGGCTACATCTTGTCTAGTCGGTCAACTGAAAATGACCCTTTTGCCGGTTGGAAAAGTTTGTTTTTGTTGGGGAGTAAGGTTCACTCCATGTTGGCAGTGTGGAACGCAAGGCCCAGGAGGTGATGCGTTGTCTAATGTTCTCTGATGGGTCGCTGGTGTCTCTGGTCTTAGTCCAGGGATGGGTAACTGGCATGAGTTACCAAAGAGATCACTGATTGACAAACATTGAGGCGCTGCTGATCCAGCAGTACAATTCAGACTTTTCAGAAAGGAGATATGAAGATAATGAGATGTCACACAAGGACAGACAGTTCCTACAATTCATGAAACAATCAGTGCAACTCATCGATGGACATGAATCTATTGGTTTGCCCTTTAAGAGTAAATTTGTCAGCATGCCCAATAGCCAGTCTGTTGTGGAGCAAGGAGCCATCAGCCTTAGACAAAAGTTAATCAAAAACCCAGACTTTCGAGAGGACTATAAGAGGTTCACGGAGGACATATTGGAGAAGGACTATGCTACAGAAGTGCAAGAAGACCAGCTACAGGGCAGAGATGTGAAGGTGTAGTCATCAGGGTTGCCTTAATCAGGGAAGCTACTGTGCCAGTGCAATGGAAGTATGTTAAAGGCTTCCACATGCTTCAAATGAATTTGTTTGTATGATGCGTTGTCTGACTTCATCAAACAGTGTAGTTGTTCATACCTTTTTCCAAAGTAGCTAAACTAGAAGGTGGGGTTTGAAGCTGTTCGACATAATGAGAGGTGGGATTTTATCCAAGAATTCAGCGACCTCTATGTGTCTTTATAATTGTGAACCGAAGAGTCATACAAATGTGCATACTGCCGAAAAACACTGAGACAGTTTTTCAACTGTGCTCATGTTAGCGGTGTGGTTCAGCTTCTTCTAATGTTTACTGGTGGTTGGCAAGAATCATTTGAGAATGTGCGAACATCATTTGATAATTTGCAGACCACCTGAAACCCTGGCCATTGCATGCCTGGTCAATTGCTGCAGAAAATGGGCATGGACCACAGAATTTTGGTTTTGGAAAGTTCTGAAAATTCTGGACACAGACCGCAACCCTCCCCCCATCCAAACAAGGAGCTTCTCGATGCTCCTTGTGGAAGACTTAACACATTCATGGGCCAGTTTATTGGTCTGAATTGTTCTGCTTTCAGCCTTACAGCATAGAGGAACAAACCTGGCACACAAGGACAGTATAGAGGACTAAGGCAAAGACGCTTTATGTGCAGAAATAAAAATACCTGCAAGCAGAGTGCTGTAACAATGTAACTATACACAGGACATTTGTGGCCTCTGGCTTCCACATCACAGAACTGACTCTCCTCTGAGTCATGTTCACAATTAACATCTCTGGTCAACCAAGGCATAATGAAATGCCTGTCACCCTTCCTCTTGTGACCCTGCGATAAACTCACTGCTTGATTGATTAGGCACCAGTTTGGGGCAGGAACTCCCCCCTTTTGAGAAGAGTTTAATTAATATGCTTAAACATTAAAGTGGCAGTGCTTGAATGACAGCTCCAATACAATGAGTCAATCAAATGTTCGGGTGCCTAAAACCATCTACCAATCTGGTTCCAGGGAATGCACGTGGGGTTCTGTTGCATCAATGACGTTTGAGCATAAAAGCTCAATAAAAACTTAACCCCTTTTGCTTGAGGGTAAAGACACTTGTCTAACCGACCAGACACACCCCTTAAGGACACTGACGAACTTCACTGCGCACCCCAACCTGCATTTCGCTTGATGACCAAGACAGAGTTGGCCAGCTACCATCTGCAAAATAACAAGCTGGTTTATTTCCCATCGACAGACTTTTCCTCCATATCTCCCTTTCGGCCAGACCCATGTGCAGACCTGTGCCTGTGATATCCAATAAAATATTGCCCAAACCATTGTCGTGTCTGTATTATTTCACTAAGTTGGGCACTACAGACACACAAAATTCTGGTTATTGAACTTATTTTGTTCTGAATAAACCTGACCAAATGTCAGTACAGTGCATTGGATGTCGGGCTGCAGCCTGTTAACAAAAAAGTATTGAACAAATGCTCTTCCTTACAGTTTCCACTGTTGAACTTTAGGTGGATTGCTAGAAATCAGCTGTTTATGTGCAATACATGTATTTTTTTGTGTAATCCTCAAGAGTTGAAATGTAGGTATATTTCTATGACACATACATAGACAGACAGACAGATTGATAGATAGCCACTAGTCTTTCATTTCAAGCTGAAACCATGCTGCAGTTAATTTTCTAATTACTTTGAAGCAACCTTGGACAGGTCTCTGGTGTAATGTGTACTCTGTGCTGCATAACTGGCATTTCACACCTTTCAAAACAAACTGAACTTAAGTGGTAAATGAACTCTGATCCAAAACTCCCACCTCTGTTCCCCAAATTTAACCAGATGGGAAACATTAGTGTTAAGTGAGAGATTGGGGTTAAAATATTCATTTGTACCGCAAGTGCAGAGAACCGTAATCAGCCTTTTCAACAGCTGTAAGGTTGCAAACATTTAAAGGAAGAGTACTATGTGAAGGGAAGTCCTTTTGATGATTTTGTTATTTTTCTCCTCAGCAGAGACACATATGGCTGGCTGACAGCAGGACTGATCAAGCCCTTGTTCTCTCCCAGTGCTTCATTGTTGCTCCTCTTTCTGAAGTGTCTGTATGTAGGTCTCCACTGAGTTGGGTACGTTCAGGGTCATTTAATTTCCTACAGTTTCCTTGTAGATCAAACCCTGACAGCTGGAAACATCCT
The DNA here is from genome assembly GCF_013347855.1 of Anguilla anguilla. Classification (NCBI taxonomy): domain Eukaryota; kingdom Metazoa; phylum Chordata; class Actinopteri; order Anguilliformes; family Anguillidae; genus Anguilla; species Anguilla anguilla. The sequence continues at coordinate 27,420,679 of NC_049206.1, read as the reverse complement.
TCCTCACACTATGGGTTGGGGGGGGGGGGGGGGGTTGGGGGAGATTGAAAGAGACAGAAAGGAGGGAGAGAGAAAAGAGAGGTAACAGAAATAAGAAATGAAGGAGGGAAGCATGAGTGGAAAAGAAATAAACAATAGAGTGAAACGAGTGAGAAAAGAAATGAGGGATAAGTGAGAAATGTGGGTGATGGAAGACAGATAAGCAATGAAGAGATAAGAGAAACAAGATAGAGTTGAGAGAGCAATGAATGAGAGCTTAGAGAGTAATGGGAAAGAGATGAGAGAGAGAAAGGGGGGAGGGAGAATGAGATAAACTAAAGGGCAGAGAGATAAATGGGGGAAAGGGAGAAAATGAGGGAAAGGTGAGAAAAGGGTAGTATTGTTTAGGTGTGTTTGAGCTGTCTCATCTGAAAACGAGGAAATGGAAAAAGGGAGGTGTCAGTGAGAGGCAAGAAATGCTGTGCTATGCATGGTAATAGACAGTTATTCAGCACAAAAGCGTTGACTGGCACTTCAAAGTGTTCAGTTTAAAGTGCCCCCCCCCCCCCCCAAAGTGATTTTAACTTCAGTATAGTTAAGTGTTTTCACACCTCGTGAACTGTGCACCTGACAGGTAATGTGGAAATGAATCTCAATACAATGCCAGAGCTGGAATTTTGGAGATGAAGGGAAAACTATAGCACCATCATGTGCTGCAGCTGATGGACGGGAAGGAAAGTCTTATCTCGTGACAGTTTGCTGAACAGGAAGTACTGAAAGTTGCTTATAACTCATGGAATATATTCATGTTTAACAACCAGGCAGTTCTGATATATCAAATTATGTCTCATTTTGCCTTCACTGAAAATGTGTTGATTCCCCCCCCCCCCCCCCCCCCCAAAAAAGAAATAAAAAGTCAAACAATTAACCTGGTAAAGATCTTTTTTTTGTGATTGTAAGTTGGGCAGAGAAATTCTTATTAATAGTCATAACTGATCCCAGAGCCCTTGAATGTGTTTCTGGTCAATGGTTCAGGGAAGCTTCTCACAAATAGTCTGTTTCAGGACTTTGTGTAACTTAGTGGCCAGACATGTTTTTATATGAGGGCTGAAACTGATCCAAGGAGTTTCTCTCCATTCACAAAAACCGGGTGTCTCTTACACTGTGTCGTACAGTCAAGGGAATCTGCCTCTGAATATCTGAGTCAACATATCGCTGAAAATCTGAGTCCTTCATATCTTTCTATCTATTAAGGAAATGTTTTAGGTTCAACCATACATTCTGTTTCTAGTCTAAGCCATGACCTATGGGCTTAGAGCAGTCCATTATTTCACGATCCACACCTGAACAGACTTCAACTGTGTTCCTTTGTCCTGATGTCCCAGCTGTTTGGTGAGGGTCGGGGGTCCTCAGTGTTCTAGGAAAAGCAAAAGAGCCCCCATTGGGAACTACTTGTGTGATGTGATGAAGTATGAAATGTTGACCACACGCTACATCCTCTCCCTATAAGCAGCTTCACCCTTAGCTTCCAGAGGTTTCCGTGCCGCTCCATTCACGGCTCGGGCAGGTGCATTGAGAGCGGAAAATGCCACCAACAGGACCGCCCATCCTCCAGCTGTGTTCTGCTGTTGCCACACACATCACACGGCATGGCGATGTCACGCTTCAGTATTAACAATGTAATTCATCAGCGACATCGGCTTCCTTTCCCACACTGCACGCCATTACAGGAGACATGTGTGTCACAGTAAAACAGGGATCTATGCATATGACTACAGTAGAACCTCTGACATAAGCATACGGTTGGAATGGATGTCATTCTGAACTGTAAAATGCAGACAGCCTGGAAGTTTTGAGAATCTGCCACCTGAGCAAAAATGATTTTCTGTCATCGAACACCTCTGTTTTATTGAAAACGATTGAAGGATTTGTCGATATACCGCTCTGCCAGTACTAACACATTCCACTCCACTACTACTGCAACTGCACTTACCCTGCATCTGTAAGTGTTTTACCGTAACAGTGGGGTCTGCCCATATTCACACTGAAGCTCCTGGAGGGCTCCAGTGTCTGCTGCTTCTCAGTGTGTTTCAGTACTTAAGTGCCTAATTAAAGTTATTATTTGGTTAAAGAGTCTGAACACCTTATTAAGCCTAAATTGGCTGCTGATTGAAAGGCAGCTATGAAGACATGCTGACACTGCATCCCTCCCGGAATGGAGTTTCAGATCCTTGTTCTAAAAAGAGGAATGTTGCCTTGTTGTTGTTTCACATTAAAAGTGTCTAGAGCAGGAGCGCCCAGACTTTTTTGGCTTGCGATCAATTTTTTCAATAGCCAATAGAACGCAAGTTATCATGGGTGGGGGGTGAAGGGGGTTGGGGCGGGGTGTTGTCGGGTGGTAGTGTAATCAACACAAGCGTGAATCCGCAATAGCTGTGACTGCACACGTGCATGCATCCATGTGTAAATGCATCCACGCATACTCCCTCACACAAACACGTGACCTCTTCCTTGTTTCATGACCAACCTTTCCACAAAATCTTGTGCAAATCTGTGAATCCATTCGGGAGTTATGCGCCTTTTTGTGATAGGCCACGCCCATCACCATGCCCCCTCGCACACCCTCACACAAACACATGGCCTCTTCTTTAGTTCATGACCAACCTTTCCACAAAATCTTGTGCAAATCTGTGAATCCATTTGGGAGTTATGCGCCTTTTTGTGATAGGCCACACCCATCACCACACCCCCTCTTGGTCAATCGGCCTTGAAAGTTACTCAGCTGTACCTTCGGTCATGACCAATGTCCATGCCAAATTCCAGCCTCCTGGGGCAAAAAATGTGGCCGCTACTGAGTGGGACACTTTTTGTGGACCAACCGACCGACCAACAGACAGAGCTAGAGCTGCGGTCGCAGTTAAAAATAATTAAAAATCATTGGACATTGGCTGCACGCAAGGTTATTAAGAATGGTAGGGCTAAATAATTAAGTTCAGTACATCAAATATACTTAAATGGGTGCAACATGTCTATAATTTTATGAAGCAAATCCAACAATTTTAATTATTTTGTAAATCCAACTATTAATAATACTGCGTACAACCACTAGCCAACATTTTGTGTGTATGTATGTAGTAAAGTTCTATATCTATTGTTGGGCAGAGCTGCTAGCTTAACTAGCCTATGCTTTCCAGTACCATATGTGTAGTTTCTATTTCTAAAATCAAGTAGCTACAATTCTCGGCTGGCTGTATCGGCATAAAAGTTAAATGGTTAGACCAGCATCATTTGTGGGCATCATTTAGGTTTAAAACACCATTGTCCATCAGATATTGAAAGCAAAACCTAAAATGCAGCAGATCGTGTTACCATAAGAATTGACCTGCGCCAATTGCATTGGCAAAGTTTGTTACTATCACATAGAAATGTAAGCCAAATTGTATAAAAACCTGTATTGGAATAAAAGTAAAATCATTACTCCAGTATCTTATTTGGACAATATCCCAGGTTTTAGATTAGTTGGATATTTAAAGCAAAATTCCCTGCCTAAAATGGACCCGATTTATCGTGTCACCACAACTGCTCTGCCCCATTTAAAATGTAAGTTATCATGTTGCTATCACATAATATTGGACATTTACATGACCATACCGTGAATGAATGGGCACGCTTAATATAACAAAGTTCTCAACAGCAGCAGATTGGCCACATTTTATGTCAATCAAGCGTACTTGTCTGTCAGGCAGAAGCCGTAGGGAAATGGAATGAAAACGGGAAGAACTAGATGCATTTTATAAAATGATACAGCGATCTATGAGCACGGCGTCTGTGATCAACCAGTTGATCACGATCGACGTATTGGGCACCCCTGGTCTAGAGACTGGGATTCAATCAACTTCTGTCCTTAACCTTGTCCTAAGGTAAAAAAAAAAAAAAAAAGGAAAAGCAAGAATTACTTTTTTCATTTGCAAACAGACTTCAAAATCAAATCAGCAATCACTAGAACTACCGTGCCATGAAAAAGTAGTTGCTCCCTTCATTATTTCCTCTATTATTGCAGATCATTGCATATTTGTCAGATTTGTAACATTGTCACATGGTTTTAGATCTTTAGACAGAATGTAATATTAGACAAAAGGAAATTGACAATGGGAAAGACAAACACATTTTTAGATTATTATTTCATGTATTTAATGAAAAAAGTTAGGAAACACCTCATGTCATCCATGTGAAAAAAATAATTGCCTCCTTAGTTACTCCATCAACCAATTAACCTAATTTAATTGATAAGTAGATTCAGCTGACTGCACACAGCCATACTTGATTGCAGCCAGCCCTGTTGAATTTAAACTTCACTCATGTTTAACGTTACCATCAGAGTGAAGTAGTCACCACAACATTTCTACAAGCACAAATGTCACAATTAAAGGAAATACCAATAGAGATTAGAAAAAAAAGTTGAAATACATCTGTCTGGAAAGGGTTACAAGGCCATTTCTAAGGTCCTGAGACTCCAGCGAACTACAGTGAGAGCCATTATCTCCAAATGGAGAACACTTGGAACCATGGTGAATCTTCCCAGGAGTGACCAGCCTGCCAAAATGTCTCATCCAAATAACCACAGGGCTCTTTAGCCTCAGCAAAAGGGTTCATGACTCCACAATAATAAAGAGACTTGGCAAAAATGTGATTCTTGCGAGTGTAGCAAGGTGGAAACCACTAGAGAGAAACATCAATGCTCGTCTCACATTTGCAAAAAATGAAATGGATGATCCCCAATCCCAAAGCCTTTTGAGATAATGTACTATGTACATATGAGTCAAAAGTGGAACCTTCCGAATGACACGGGTCCCATTATGTCTGGTGTAAAGCAAATACAGAATTTCATAGTAAGAATATCATACCAATAGTCAAACAAATGGGTGGCAGTGTGATGGTGTGGGGATGCTTTGCTGTATCAGGATCTGGACAACTTGCCATTATTGAAGTAACCAGGAATTCTGCGGTTTACCAGAAAATTCTTAAGGAAATATCCGGTCATCTGTTCAAGAGCTGAAGCGTAATGGCTCATGCAGCAAGAAACACAAAAGCAAGTCCATTCCTGAAAGGCTGAAAAGAAACAAAATTGTTCGGCCTAGTCAAAGTCCTAACTTGAACCCAATAGAGATGCTGTGGCAGGACCTGAAATGAGCAGTTCATACTCAAAAACCTACCAATTTGTCTGAATTAAAACAGTTCTGCAAAGAAGAGTGGGCCAAAATTCCACCACAGCGATGTGAAAGACTGTTATGAAATTATTAGATGAGTTTGGTTGCAGTTGCAACTAAAGGGTGGTGCAAACAATTAATAAGTTTAAGGGGGCAATTACTTTTTCACATCGGTGATGTGGGATGACTTTTTTAATAAAATGAATGAAATAATTAAAAAATGTGTTTTGTGTTTATTCAGATTTCCTTTGTCTTATGTTACATTTTGTCTAAAGATGTGAAACCATTCAGTGTGACCAATATGCAATAATAGAGGAAATCAGGAAGGGGGCATTGAACATGTCGTACTGTGATTGCAGCATTTGTCCTGTTAATGGCCCATGTTAAATGTCTCAAATGTGTAAAATATTATATATTGATTGCTATTTTTGGTGAACTGTAGGCTTGTTGTTGTACGACCAATTCTTGAAAAGCTAATAAAGATGAAACATTATATTCCATCTGGGCACAATACTGGGGCAATGCTGAGACCACTGGCCCTCTCTGACTATGTCCTTAAAGAACAGAGACTGGCACTGCACAGCCCCAATACATCTAGCTCATTCTTTCACTGAATGTGTCCTTGTTGTTCTAGAGTTAAGACTGGAAATTACGTTGATTTTGCCCTGCTGGGTCCTGAGTCCTCCATCAGCCCTGTTTCTGGGCTTGCTGTTAGGTTGACCTCCTCACTCTGCCCATCCGCTCAAAGCTTAAAAAAACACACAGACACACACAGACACACACACACACACACACACACACACACAGAAATCGGAAACATCTGGTTGCCATTTAGATGTCACTTACTTGACCACACGGCTCCTTTTCCCAAAGGAAGAGAGAGCAAACCGTTGCTGTGGAAAACTGAGCATACTCACCGAAGGAGATGGTTCAGCAGAGTCAGGCAGAGGTTAATTTAAGATGGAACACCAGGCAGGTTTTAGGTGTCAGCTACTCACAGGTTTGACACATTGAGAATTTTGTATTAGTGGGTTATATGTGACAAAAGCATATAGGTCTGAGCTATGAAGCATTATAATGTTCTCATTTTATATCTTTATTTTATATTCCACCTCTGTAATGTAATTTTGCCTTTATTTTTACCAGGGGGACGGAGGGGGGGGGGGGGGGGGGGGGGGGGGGATGAATATTGGGGAAGTTGAAAGGCATAGATCCAGAGAACTGCAACCCTGTATGCAGAGCCTCCCCCCACCCCCCACCCAAGAAAATTATATTTGTAAACTGAATTCTAGGGGGAAAATACTACAGATTTCTGATTACTGATCAGTAAGACTGGGTTTCATGGAAAATACTGGCTGAAGTCACGGAGCAGTCACAGCAAAGTTGTTGAAAATTTTGAAAAACTGAAGAAATCAAAATAAATCACTTTTTATGTTAATTTATTACATGCACAATGTTGGGAAACAATTGAAATGACATGTGCAACTTTAACAATAAAAAAGTGCTTGTTTCGAAAGAAACAATGGGCAGTTGCTGACTGCTTGGAACAACCTATGAGTGAAATACATTGTTAGGCTTGTAAGCTACATTTAAATCGCCTAATTCAGTCAAACACGGAAAGAAAGAGCATACTTTTTTGCCTTTAATTTAACAGAACGTGGAGTATGCTGAAATTGCATTATTAAAATAAAACATGGTTGAGCCAGCTTATATTTTTAAAAAGTTGTTTTGGTACAATATGTTTTACATTGCGGCGTCTGTCTGTTTGATGAACACCTGTTGTCACTGATGTTACTGTAATGGATGAAGGAACAGTGGGCATCATCACTTTTGGCAGGGCAGGGGCTATGAAAAATCTGATAGCAACAACTGACAAAGACAGGAATCTTGATCCCAGCACGTTCCAAAATCTGTATACATTGCGGCACTTTATTTCTGTTATCATTTGGCAATAGGCTATTGTTAAAATGCATAGTAACGCTGTAGTCTACGTTAAGGTTGACAGTTAGCATGCAAAACTGCCAAAAAAAAGGGGTGTTATTAATTAAGAAAATGACAGCAGGCAAAGTAATAATTTAGGTTATGTCAATTGGTCATTGTGACTAACATGCAGTAGTAGGCCTGGCTATCGGCTTCAATAAGGTGAACTTTACGAGTGTTTATTTATTTATTTATTATTTATTCATTCATCCATTCAATCATCCATTTGTTAATTAATTTTATAGATGGTCTCATAATAATGTGGTGAGGGTCCTATAATGGTTAAGTATGGGTTTCTACAAAGAAAATGTGCGCTGGCTGAACACACACAGTTGAATTTCTGCATTAAAGAATTGTTGTTCTGGTGATAACGGGTTGTGCTATTAGCCAGCTAACTTTCATTTTCTGCACGGTGTTGGTGATTATTCAGCCATGCATTTAGCATCACACAGCTTGCGAGTGAAACTAAGCATGACCGATACACTTAGCAGATCATCAGGTTTGACCAAGCAAAGTGAGATTCTGTCATTTTTTCTGTCCAGGTAGCTAGCTAAATATTACATTCTTAGCTAGCTAATTTTAGTATGCACTATATTGCCAACAACCTTTGGTCCAATCAAGACCTCAAGGTACTATTTGGAAGTTTTATATTGTAAATACAAACATAGAAGGCTATTCTCAAGTTAAATTTACATTTTTGACAAAGTTTCTGTCAAGCTGACTATAAACTTCACAATGGCCACGTAGTCAGTCTATATCCACTACAAAGTTTTCATTTAAAATACATTGCTTCTAACTCAAATATTTAATATGTGAAGCAGATCAGTACCTTTATACCAAACATAAACTGTTTGTAGATTTGTGATTTCGATGACAATTTCTCACACTGGCCCAAAACACAACAAGGGCACAAAAGTATTGTCTTCTTCAGCATGCTTTTGTAAGACACAAGTCAAGGGAGAGGAAAATCAGGAACCTTCATCATACCTTTTTAGAGAGAAAGCAGAACAGATCAGTGGCACACATACATCATTTCAGATGTTTTGAACTGATTTATTTGAAGATTTTTTTATTTGTATCTCTTCAGTGACAGCGCTAATATATCTGCATTTAATTGACTCCAAGAATATGTTCATATTGCAATCATACCCAAATAGAATTTATCATTTTCCTACATCTGTCTGTGGTTTCCAAACAAATTCATCTCTCAATACAAAGCAAGTACGTTTCTGTTCCTGGCTGTAGCACTGATGGAAATTCACTGTACATTTCCATGACTGCTTGGTAGGAGGAGTCAGATCTGCTCCTTTCAAACTTTTCTTTTGTATTTTTGTGGGAGAAATAGCCCCTCATTAGGCCAGTATTTCAGACCCAGACAAGCTCTTGACTGACTAGATTTCTCCTCTCAGTGCCCCCCTGTGCTACAGTTACCATTATAAATCAGTGTTAAAAGTCCGCAGCCTATACAAAGAATTGAGTATGGTGGTAAAAAAGAAACGATCTCAAGTTGATAAAATGAATGAATGCTAATGAGAAAAAAAGAGAGGGGTTTCTTCTGGAGCTTTCCACAGACAAAGCCCCAGAAGTAAAATGAACAAAACTTTCAAGAGAACAACTGAAGTGCTCTCCAGCTAGAGGAAGTAGGCTACTTCGAGAGGGTTTCATTTTTAAATGGGAGAAAGGGGCCAATGTTTCTTTTGATGATTTTTGGCTTTCAATTACTGTTATATTGCTTGTGCTAAAAGCACCCCATAGAATTATTACCAACATGTATAAGTCTTATCTACTACACATAGGAAACCCCACGGTTCTTTAAAAAAGAACACACGATCATGTATTTTTCCACTTTTTTAAACATTTGCTTTTAGCACAGGGGCAATAGAAATAATTGTCATTTTTAATGTTTCCTTTGTATACATGCTCTGCCTTTATTCTGCTAACCTGCTAACAATGTTGCAAAAAAACTACCTGGCTGTTGATTTCCAGGTTAGCAATGTAAATTGCTGAAGACCTTCTCCTTGCTTTCTACTGTCATAAATGTATATTTCTGCTAGCAAAGAAATTTCTGTTTTCCTTCAGGACCTTGAAAAGAAGAGAATCCCAGTACTGCTGACCCTCCCAAGTGTTTTCTTGGAACCTGAGCACGCTCCGCTACTCTCTCCTTTGCCCCATCCCTGGCCCTATTCCAGCTCAGCAAGGTCAGGCTGACTGGGCGGTGTTTGACCAGCTGCAGGAAGCTCAACTGACCTAAGGGCTGCCCCTGCCCTACAAGAGCAGAGCTCCACCTAAGCAGCAGCACCGCCCCCTACTGGCCCCAACGCATACAGTACCTGCCCAAGAGAGTGGCAGCACCACTCCTTGCTGGGCAGAACACATACAGCACCTGCCCAAAAGCAGCCCTGCCCCCTGCTGGCCCCACTGCATACAGCAGCTGCCCAAGACAGCAAGACAGCAACAGCAGCACCACCCCCTGCTGGCCACACCGTACACAACATTTGCTTGAATGTACTCTATCCCAGTTTAGGGCTGGTGCTGGTTTGGTGACGTGCAGCTGACAGACTGAAAGGAGGATAAGGTCAGCAGGTGCCTGGAAGACTATCTGACTGCCTCTAGGCCCATAACACCCTCTGGTCAATTTGCCCTTTTCCCCAAATCTCTAATCATAACCTGCACTACCATTTTAAGTAGAGAAATTGTAATTTTTCATTTGTTTGATGACTCTTTTCAACACCATCTGTATGTGTCTCATAGAGCAATAGAACACGTTCATGTGTGGTCCTGCCCTACTGCAGGGGTTCCCAAATTGAGTCCTTGAATGAGTTCCAGAGGATAGTTGGCACATAGTGCTGTCCATTCCAGTATCATAAATAGATATTAATGTATTCTGCAGCAGTGTGAATCAAATCCCAACTTTGTAATTTACAGTACTGTTGATAAAATAATTGGTGTGACAAGATAGGATTCCATGATAGTGGTTACAGCAGGCTTAAAAGGATTAAGTGATGTAACTGGAGAAAAAGAAACTAATTATGCAGTGGTCTGGGGTGGTCTTTAATGGAAAAGTGTAAATCAGGCGCAGCATAGTGATCTCTTTACAAAAACAGTTTTACTTTAGCAAAGGTAGAACAGACAAAGAGCCTGCCGTAAATAGAAAGTAATTACAACAACAGCCACTCAGTGCACAATATCTCTAAATACACAAAAATCACAAAGAGTTCCTTCAGCAGAGGTTTGTCCATCGTTGTAAGAGCAAACTAACAATAATGTGATCAAAACAGTATTTAGCATCTGTGAAAATGTACAAGAACAATGACAATTGCAATATAGGATATACCAATGCAATCAACTTCATAAAATAGCTAAGTTTAGCCAACATATTTATTACAACTTGGCATGAGGATCAAAACACTGGTGTCACAATAACAAACCCATGTGATTGATTTGCCAACATGGATTCCCTGGCCACCCACACCACCCTCCAGGAAAACATTTGTTTTCACAGGATTTCGCTGTTAGCTGTTTAAGTGCCATGACTCACATTTACCAGTACCCAGCTAGCCAAGTTTGCTGTGTAATGTCAGTGTAGATAACACTTGTTATGTTTAGGGTAAAGACCACTTTACAGATCAAACACATTTTAGCAAGGCTGTGTACTCATTACCGTGAGAGCCTTTGGTGTGGCAATTGAAAGCAAAGGGATGTACCAGTATAAGAGACCTCATGTTCGCTAGTGTGTTTGCTTGTTCATTTTACAGCAACTAACTTGACTTTTCCTGAATTTACAGTACACACACCTGACTTTGCAAGCTTGTGAATGGCTAGATATCACAACTTAACACTTTGTCAGTACTCAGCCGAGCAGTGGCTCTGTGGTTACTTAGTCAGGAAACAGATTACTTAGAAAACTGGTTTTCGCTTGCACGTAAGGTTGTTAGCTAGCTTGTTAGCTACAGTAGCCGCTAACAATGATTTAAAAACTCACCCCGTTACATTGCACAGTCACTAGATTGCAATGTCACTAGCAAGCTAATCTCAATAATCAGTAAAGACAAAATTATACTGATTTGTTGTTTCACAGTGATTTTTTTAGAATGATGAGTATAGGCTCAGTCAGTACTATACCAAATGTTATTGCACAGCTGAAGACACTATATGAACCAAATAGTAAACAGGACTAGAACTACTCGTTTTTGAAATTGATACAATATATTTGTCTGATGTTGTTTATTACATGTGCAAAAATTCAGGGCACGCTTGGAGAGTTCTCATGGCACACCAGTTAGAAACCACGGCTGTGCTGTAAATCTGTGAGCAATCCACAGCGCTGGAGAGGACATGTAGGTCTGGTTGTGATTCACAGTGATGGGACCAATATGATTTGTGTGAGTGCATGACATGGGACTGTTGGTAAAGAGCGAGCAGGAAACCCACAAAATGAAAAACATGCCATTATGCTTACTGTGCCCTTGTTTAATTGAATCATTTCTTGCTTTTTTAAAACCATTCCTTTGAGACATAAGATAAACTGTTACCGGTTTAGGCATGGGAATGATACAATGACCATTAATGAATCTTTATGTCACTCAGTAATGTCCTTTCTGAGTTATAATTAAGCCTCCATACACCCACACATAAACATGTGCATACACATGCACACACAGACACCCGCAAATGCATACATGACCTTTTAGATGTGAACTGTTGCATGAATATACAAAGACCACTTCACATGCCTGAAGTGGACTGAAGCTGGTTAAAGAAGTACATGAATAGAAACTAAGGAAAAAGAGATGATTGAACATTATTATTTATTTAGCAGATACCCTCATTTGGGGCGAATGTGGTCAAACTCCGAAAGTTTGCTCTCAGGGGTTTAGAGTTCATTGTGTGGTGATGTGTCCTGCATTAGATTAACTTAAATAGGGCTGGCGGTGCTCTTCCAGTGTGCGTTTGTGTGTGAGTGTGTGTGTGTGTGTGTGTGTGTGTGAGGGTTTGAACTGCTCTTGGGTAGTACACAGTGTGTGTGTGGGAGAAAGGGGGCTGGTAGAGGAACGGAAGGTGGATTCTTCCGGTCTTTCCAAAGCACACTGCTCCCAGAGAGGGGGTTCTGCAAGGCTGCACGTACACCCCAGTCTCTTCTCTCCTCAGCCCCCTTCAGAGAGGCCAGGCCTGGGAACTACAGGAGAAAGAGCCCTTGTTTAGCACTTTGGTGGGGGGAAAGTTTTGTGTTGTTACCTTATGAGTTGGTGCACAGATGATCATTGAAACTTCTGTGAATTTCATCATTCATGCCCTCTGTAATCCTGTATGTTCTGGGAAATGAAGTTCCCTGCTTTGCTTAGTTTATCTCAGCTTTATCTTACAAGTACATTTTAAGACCTCTCTCATTTTGTCCACTCGATTACTGTGGTAACTAGAGTCTTTTAAAAACCAACAGAAACTACATCTGTGCAGATAAAGGCACATTCAGGTATTCCATCTATCTGCATGGGGTGAATTTTTTTGTCAGTTCAGTTCACTTGCATAAAACACACTGGTGATGAATGAATATGTTGGAGAAAAATAAACACAGACAGAGCAGCCCTCATGTTTAAGCCCTTTGCTTCTACTTGGATCTGTTACAGACAATGTAATGTGACTGGACTCCCCGCAATTCAATTCCCCCACCTGTTCCAGCTGCATGACCTTGATTCCGCAGAATGTAGAAGCAGTTTAAATTTATCAGAGTATCTGTTTTACACAAAGCCAAGAACCTGTTTTACACAAAACCACAAGTTATGCCACTGTTTCCTAGCTCCTATTATAAATCGCAATTTGATCTTTCACATTACATGCATAACATAATTCAGTCATAATAAAAAGGAGATTAAGAGACCAATGTGATTTTTTTATTAAATTTCCCTTTATGGGCTTGTGTCCACCTACTCCATCGTGTAACTCTTCTTGGTCCCAGAGCAGCCCTACATTGCTGCTACATTTGTTAGCCTGCCAACAGTCTGGGGCTTCCCCCATCTGCCACATAGAAATATAGTCCCTCTGCTCTCTCTCTTCTGAATGGCAAATCACTCATCGAAATAAAGCAGCACAACCCTAATATCTCAAAACTACTTGGTTTAATTGGGGATAACAGTTAAAGTCCTAGGAATACATTCAACATGCCAACAAAAGCAAAAAATGGCACTGGAGGCTATGTAATTCATCCAAAGACTTCATGGAGCTGTATAAGTTTACCAAAAACAGGTGATCTGTGGTGCTTCATAATATAGGGTTTGTTTTGTTACACCTTGTGTTATAAAGCCATAATAATACTCTGCTTTGCTCTTATGCTAGTGTAAGCATTTTTTAGCTGTACGGTTCATTCTCCTTTTTTCAATTTTGTTCACTTTGCCTTTTGAGCACCTCTTCACTTTTTATGTTTGACAAATTGTTAATAACAGGTTTGCCCAGGAGGGCTGTTTCATGTGCTGCAAACACACCCTTTAGATCCACAAACTACACTCCCAAATCCCAGAATCCAATGCTTTCCTAACTCCGGTGGTGCGGAATCTACATACCTCGCTAGCGCTCTATGTCGACAGAGGGCAGGACTCTAACCTTCAGCCTACCCCCAACTTCCCTTCAACCCATTAAACCAACATCACCCCACTGTCCCTCATTGTCCCTGATAACATCACTCGCTGTGAAATGTCAGGCCATTCTTTTCATCTGTCAGAAATTCCTCACAATTTATTCTCTGCCCCCAGTGGCAGACCCTGTTTGTGTAGTGCCATGTTTCATTTGAATATCAAAGGCCTCGGAGAAGGTGGCCAGACACTTTAAATCCCATTTCTTGGGCTGCTTTCAGGAATTGTGACTGCTAATGTGTCTACGATGGAGGGAGTGGATCAGGGGCACAATGTGTTCATTGTTGGGGGCTGACAGTAATCTAATTTTCCCCCTTTCATGAAGCGATTAGAAGAAAAGGCACATTTGCATCTCACAGCACAGCCCTCTCTCTATATTCAGACATTTTTTAAAAATTGTTAAACTTTTCAAAGGCTCTTAACTGTTGATCTGTGCAGCTGTGTTGTGTTGGCCGACAGGCAATTGCAGCCCTGTAGCTTCATTAATTGCAATCTGGTGGCTGGACCTCCACAAAAGGAGACTTATCAGAACCCAGAGGAGCTGTTGCTAATTATGAGGAGAAATATCCAGAAAGCTGTCAGAAAGGGGCTAAGAGACAGCAATGTCTTATTTCACATCCAACTGATGTGAACACAGCAACTGAAAGGAATGAAATGCAGTCGGAAATATCTTTTCATCAGAGTGGTATTACAGTACAAATTGTGTGTGCAGTTTCAGTTGGGTTGTCAATAGTCCTGTGTTAGCCAGATCCCCTATTTCAGCCAAAAATGGTAGCATACAGCACATTAAGAGCAATGTCCTTTTTCCATATATAAAGCTTATGCATACTGTGCATATATAATTACACAGCATATATAAAATAAATTAAAGAGTCAACAGTCAATTCCAATTTGTCACCTCTGCATGTGTATTTGCATTGTGTCTGTGAATCAGACAAGGGAATTTTTGCCACCCAGTGTTCTGACAGAATTCTTCAGTCTCATTAGGCCAGGAGTCCATTGTTCTCAAAGGGTAGAAACATCTCTTAGGCCAATCACGTAAGTTTAAATTACCATGTAGAGTTCCACTGTTTACCGAGCAACTGTCAGATGAATTATTGACGCGATTCATTTCCTAAGATTTGATTTTATGATCGTAATTGTGATTTGACAGTACTGGGTAATAGGACAAGTACCGAAACAATAATTACTAGCTAACTATCAATTCCGAACGTCGGAATTAAGCTGCATAAAAGATTCGCTATTTAGCAGCTCTTGCATGTTAGTTGTTGTACCTAGCACTATGGAGTTCATGGACCAAACAATGATACTCTCCCAGTTGTGTCCTCGCTTGGTTTATTTAGTGTACCCAGCTTCGATGTCTGCGTCTGACTGGCAGTCTACGCTGCAAAATAACGATAGCAAAAAAAACTTCCTTCGGTTTGCGTTTGTGTCCATTTATTTATTTTTTTGAGTTTGCGGACAGGAAATGGAGGGGGGGAGTTAAAGTTCACAACATGACGTCACACAAATGGGCCATGTAGTGACACGCCCACACCGCCGCACAGCCCAGCGGCAAGGTGCCGCATTGCCTGATCTGGTGTGAATGCAGCCTTAGGGTGTTTTAACAACTGGTCCAGTTGAAAGTACAACATTACCCCAAGGGAAAACTATAATCTGTTTTTCAATAACTGTTTTACTTAAAGTATTGAAAATCAAAGAGGTTCTGAAACCAGAGGGTTATGAACTAAAAGGCAGGTAGTCTTAATATTTGGACCAAAGTAGTGACTCTGTTAATGGATATATATGCAAATCCTTCAAGACTTCAACCATGCAGGAGCATAAGATGTCTTCAAGTATTCCTGACACCAATAAAAACAGAGTAAAATGAGTAATTTTATGTAACTTTATGCACTTGTAAAGGTTGATTGTCTCTGTGAAAGTACACTGAGTTCGGTTTCAACTTGGCCTGATTCTGTAGCACCCATTAAATCACAACCCCAGTAAGGCCAGACCTCTGCAGGGGGCGGAGGGCTGTTACCAACAAACACTATTCGTAACACCTCACTTTCTTTACTTTAGCGGTGGGGCTTGAGGATATGAAAACAAAAACACTTTGGCTTTAGCAGCAGCCACTCTAGCACCAGACTAGCGTATGTTCCCGCTTCGAAATCTCTTGCCACTTTAAACTTCTCGTCTGGCCCTGAACCAGTGCAGTAAAACATTTTCTACAGGCTTTGCTACTGACAGCTGCTCCCCAGGTTACATGCTGAGGGTCAGAGCAGCAAGTGCATGAGAAACGAAATGTTTCAATGGAGTCATGGTCTGAGGCCACGTAACCAGTTCAGAATGAGTATTTACATATTACGCACTGGGATTCGTCCTCACACCTGAACTGTCAATGTATTCCAGAGGGGTAAATCCTCGAATGAGAACTAAACACTGTTTGTGGGCACAACATACCCAGGAAAACAGACTTCAGAGTTCTGAAAATAACTTATGAATGACATTTATGAAGACATGAGCTGTAATGAGGTAATCTATTAACTTTTTGGTCTGTATTCTTCAGAGTCCAATGAAACCACTGTGAAGCTGTTTATGGATCTGTCAGTACATCAGTTTCCTGCAATTACAACAACTGCCCTCTGATACTTTTTTCTCCAAAATTAGGCCTTCAATTTTATTCCCCCAAGCTCCATTTAGTAGTTTTCCCCACAAACAACGCTTTCTTTCTTGTATCTGTGAACAGACAAAATGCCTTCCATTAAACCCTACCAAATTACCACTGCATGTTCAGATTATAATTAAGGTGGAATGCTTGTCTGCCTGTATAAGTATGGTCTCAATGTACAATCAGTGCTTATAATCAGGAAAAATAATCGATATGTTACTCTAAGGAAGCTAAAATGCTACCAACAAATGCAATGTAGTACAATGGTAGTACAAAAAAACATCCAAAAACAAAATACATTCAATCAGAAATGTATACACAAAGTGACAGAGCAGAATGAGGCTTACAAAAGATATCATTGGGTTTCACAAGTGCTATAAATGTTTTCACACAAATATTTGATACCCAGGACCAAAAGTCAGAGATTGTAAAACAATGCCCTTCAAAAGTATGGGAATTTTAGAGTGACAGTTGTTTTTGCTATATAATTAAGGAACCTGGTTTTGATATCAAAAGTTGAATATGAAACAAAAGTACAGACAATGAGCTTTCACCATTTTACAGAAACAGCTGTTTTTGTGTTGAGTCCCCCCATTTTCAGCTTTGCAAATGTACAGTAATGGATGACTGACAGGTGTTAACTGACAGGTGGTCTTTTGAATGGATTGTTCACACATAAAATAACAGTGAGTGTCTAATCTTGGCTGTTGCCTTTATCCAAAGAGCTGTGAAGAAAACCCGAAAACAACAGCCAGTGGCGTCCGCAGCAGTCACCAGAGTTCTGGGTTGAAAATAGCTACCGCACAGGCCCACTTGTCTTTATTGATGATCTAAAAGAGGATGGCCGCAATAGGATGAATTCAGAAGTGTGCCAACAGATTTTGTCCTGCTATAGACAAAGAAATTCCTCCAACCTCATCAGCGAGCACTTCATCATGCAGCAAGATAATGACCCCCAAACACCCCTGAGAGCAAAGCGTCGTAATGCTAACATAGGCACTCTGTCATGCTCAGTCTGTGGGAAGTAGTCGCAGCACATTAGCTAGATCTTTTGGTGATGTTGCTTACTGCTGAATACATCATACTTTTGACACAGATTTGTGTCAGAATTGTCAAACAAAACTTTTCTGATTGAGAGCAAACAAACATGCACACACACATGTGTGTGTGTATATATATATATGTATAAAATATAGGCGCCTGGTCTGACCAGGAGTAGCTGCTAGAGTACGATGAGAACAAAGAAACTGACTGGCTTACCCCTATCATTTTGTTTGATATTTTGCACAAAAATCAAATTCTAAAGCAGAGCCGCGGTAAGCAATATACTGCTTATGGGCAATGGCCAAACTACCTCCACACCATGTCATGGCTACCTTTAACAGATGGAAAGCAACAGAGTGCCCACGTTGGTCCTATGTCACTTTTCGCAGTGTGCTGTCTGTGACACTGCACAAAGTTTTGGACTGGCCAAGTCAGTCACCTGATTTAAATTCAATCAAGCATGTAGTCTCAAGAGGAGAGTGAAAATCCCTGAAACAAAGATCAAATGAAGGCGGCTGCAGTGAAAGCCTGGAAAGGCAATTCCATAAAAGATACCAAACAACTGATGATGTCAATGGGTCATAGACTTGATGCAGCTTTCACATTTAAGGACTATGCAACCAAACTTTACTGGTTTGATTTACTTTTACTCATCCATTAACTTACTTTTGTACTGCTGAAAATGAGGGAACTCAACCCAAAAACTGGTGTTTCTGTAAAACGGTAAAACATATCCATGTTAGTACCATGAAATAAAAGCTGACTGTTTGCACTTTTGGCTCATATATTTTACCTCATATCAAAATGAAATTAAATGCCTGAAGGATATAGCAAAAAAAGCTAACGTTTCACTCTACCATTCCCATAATTTTTTGAGGGCACTGCACATTCTAAGAATATGTGCAGTTAGGTTCCATGGTCAGAGCTGCCATTTTGCAATACTTAACTTTTTTGTTAACTGTCACACTTATGAGTCACACATGTATCAAACTCAAGACAATGACTGAATGCAGTCTACACTTGTGGTATGGCTTAGCAGCTCAGCATTCCAGATAAATAAAGATGTCTGTGAAGCGTCACACTGAATATTTGAGAAATTCTTTGGAATCACACATATAAGTATGTTCTAAAAACCAGTGTTAAAATCTTGTAAAAACTTTTTTTTGTAAGTCCCTGTAATGCAGAAATATATATTTAAATTATTTCCCATGCCTTCAGCTGACACTGTTAATCAGCACTGCATGTTGTCGACACAGCTAAAGTGGATGCAGCTGTGTAAAGCCCAGTTTGGATCAAAATCGCAACAGCAGACGAGAATGGTCAATTTATATTAAAATGTCTTTTACTGAGTCCAGACAACAGACTGCGTCACAGGGACAGTTAACAAAGCAAATGATTGTTTTTACAAAGAGTTCACTATAAAAATAATGTCAAGGTAGTTCGATAATGTCAAAAGTAATTCCCGGCTGCCCTAAATCCTGAGTAAACTCAACTTGAAAACGATATTTTTAAAATCAAGTTTAAAAAGTTGTTTCATTGTTCTGTTTTAAGTTGTTAAGGTTAATCTAACTAATGATCTCAGCTTGATTCTCTGATTTAAAACAAAGAATGATTTCACATTCATATGAGAACTTGCTGCATTGGGTCAAATAATGGCAGGTTTCTGCACCATTTCAACTTACTATTTTTAGTTTCTAATGACATTAATTGTGTTCACATCAATTGCCATTTTCAGTTAAGGGAACTGAACTTACATGTTTAAACATAAAGATATTAGTTATCTGAATTACATTATTATTTGGCTTAACATATTATAGCAATCAACTCTGTAGAGAACCCAGGTGGATCTGGGATATTGCTGAGCGATTAACCTACATTTTGGTGTTTTATTTTTGGTGGTTATATAAGTAATCGATCAACGTCGGTTCAATTTGATGGATAAACATTTTTTCTCCAAGTTCGGTGCCGTCAAAGTTGTAATTTTTAAAAGCCAGCTACTCAATGGTTTAAAGTTGTGTATCACCTGCATAACAAAGATATGACCTGCATAACACCATGACTGCTTATGGTGCCCCAAGCTGGAGCATGTACAAGGAAAAAAGCAAAGCACCAAACACAGATCCTTGAGGTACTCCAAAGTTTACCCTGGAATACTCAGAGGACTTATTATTTATTCTAACAGCCTGAGAGCTGTCAGCGAGATAGGATTTAAACAACATAAGGGCTGTTCATTTTTACAGTGATAGGGAATTAATCCATCACATCTTTAACTTTGGAAGATTTAACATTTCTGAGACCATAGCTTCTGTCAGCAGACATTCTGAAACTTGATTTTTCACAATTAACAGGTTTCTCTGAGAACATTCTAAGACCTCCTGCAGGCTGATGACTTTTAATCCAAGCCCGCCTTGAAGAAATTTTATACTACCAGCACTATGGTCCGAAAATGCTAACCACCGGCTTTGAGCTGGTAAACCTCTTCTTCAATAATCCAGACTATACACTCCTGCAATGTGAAATTTACTAATCAATGCAATGAAATACACGTGATATTGCAAGGCTCACAAAACAGTAGTGTTCATAGATTGAGTGGAATATAACCAATTGCTTTTGCCTGACCTGTAAGGAACATACTGTACCCCAACCCTAGAAAAAAAACATAAGCACTTGAACATAAAAGCAGTCCAGCAATGTGAACACAGAAACAAAGATAAACTTTGGAGAAAACTCTGTCATCTCCATTTTCACAATTTTAAGAACGCTGTTGCTGCTCGTTTGTTGCGGTTTAGCTGAACTGATGATCCTGTGCTAAACTGCAACAAACAAGGGGTGAATGGCTCACTGCACTGGTCCCAAGGGGTTTAAGGGGACATTCTAAGCTCTGAGAATTGGTCAAATACAATAACCAGAGTTATTTAAAGGGCACCAATTGTGCAACATAATCCTACTTCCTGAGAAGTGCAGCCCAGTTTTTGGCAGCAGTACATTACAAATGCAAATGTTTTAATATTGTATGTAACTTTAAGCAACCTACATAACTGAAATCCTTAACCAATACAATAGCACAAAATGCATTAATTCAGTCATTAATACACATAACTCATATTGCGTTTTGATGTAGAATATTTGCATTTATTTTTTGCATTTTTTCTAAAAAAATGTTCTGTATCATAAATTACTTTAATAGCTCTGCATAAATAATATTTGTATATTGTTACTAAAACCCAGATGATTTATATATATTGCTAATAAAACCAGAAGAATGTTACTTAGATACAACTACATATGCAGTGAAATGTGCAAATATTTGACCAGTGACACATTTTTTGTTGTTTTGGCTCTGTACTCTGGCTCTTGATTTGAATTTTATTGAAATATGCACTGCACTCTATGTGATTGCAAACACACAACATACATATCAGACTTGAGCTGAATGAATATACTATAATAAGTTAACTGTTACACAAGTGCAGTGGTTGCCAACCAGAATCAAGGATGAACTCTATTTTGAGAAGATTATTTTTAACATGTGGGAAAATATATTTAACTATCAGAATGTTGCATTTATTTTCAGTTTGCGGCGTACAAGTGTAATCGTTTGGAGGCACTGTTTTTTCTCTTACAATTTTTGTTCTTTTTTTAAAACATCTGTTTAGTATATGGCTGGTTCCAACAGACTTGGTGGTTGTGATTCCAACAGACTTGTGTGATGATAAAATGAATACTACTACTGTGTAGCTTTATTTTCTGCATATTTGTGTTTGTTCATTGACTATGATCATAAGCAAGAAATCTCTGAAACTGTATGTGCTGGAGTGCTACTTGTAAGCCTGTTTAACAGCAAAGAAGCAGGGACAGACAGTTTCCAGCTTCCATTCTCCATGTACCCTTCTTATATCAAAACTACAAAACTAGTAGGTCCTAGTTAGTAATTGGATGGAGGACTCCTCAGAAAACTAGGTTGCTACCTGGAAGAGGTGTTGATGGGACAACAGGGGTCACTCTTCCCTCTGGACCACACACAATCTCAATATCCCAGCATGGTGATTGTTGATGTCTGCTGCTGCCATCTGAGGAATCTGAACCTTGCATCTGGGCCTGGTGTGGTGTTTGGTGCACACAGGATCTGGTGTTTTTGACTCACCTGGCATTTTCACATTTTCATCCCTGGCTTTTTGGAATATTTGGCTGCCTTTTGGTTTTTGGACTTTGATCGTGGGATTATTTTGGGGAGAAACAAGCTGTGATATCGTATTTTGCTTTATTATTTTCTATTGTGGCTGTAACGCGTCTATGTCTGTAACATTGTTAATTGTTTTTTGTTTTTTTAAAGTAGTCAACCTTTATCTTTAGATTTTGCATTATTGTTTAAATTTTATAAATCTCTTCATTTTAATCTGGTTGGAAGTTGTACATTATTGTTCTGCCTATAAACAAATTTGGGTATTTGATTAAAAATTGATATATTTGATTATAATTAACAAATGAAATTAAGTTTGAATGTAGTTCACTGGAGACAAATTTTGGCGCAGAAACACTATTTGTGGTGTCACCAACCAAAGTAAAAACATACAAAGCAAAAAAACATGCATGTAGCAATCAAAATTTCCAGGAAACAAAAAAGCTTCTCCTATAATTATATAGGCCCATAGTATCCATAGAATGCCATGCATTAATTAAGGAACTTTATTAACTTTATCCTGAACAAGTGGTGGTACATATTCCTCCTGTAGAATGCCACATGCAGGTAGACGTTATGGTGCAGACAGGCCATAATGGCCGTGTAGTGGCTCAACACTCAAATAAGTAACCCTTTCATTGGTATTTTTTTCTTGTTCACTGCCTGATTAAGGCACCACAGAATGTCGCAAGCATGCCTGCTTGCATCAAAGCTAACCACGGGAATTCTGATCTGAAAATGAAAGCAGATAAAATTCAACTTTATTACAAATAACTGATATAATAAAAATAGCTATGATTCCCAACAGACAATTAATTAATTATTGTACCTAAAATATTGTCTGAAAAACGACATTTCTGTTTTAGAAAACAGCATGACAGAAGTAAATTCAGCTTTGAATTAGCATAGACATAATTACTACGTCCATATTTTGTTGATAGCAAAGCAGAAAAATAAGGAGCATTACAAAGACATATCATCATACTGATTGGTGGCCGCGAATAGCGGAAGCGGACATACGTTGTCATCGCGAAAGGTCGATGCCAAAATGGCAGCGCGCTATCTTCTAAGGTCCGTCTTGACATCTATGTCACTATCAAGTGTACAGCGCCTGGTTTTCAACTCCAACAAGAGAGTTTTTAATAGGATAATTACAACACCGATGTTTTCTGCTTTTGAGAATGTTCAAAGTAGAGGTATCCGACAAGGTGAGCCGTGGATCACATACTTCATACATAGCATGCGGTATCGCTAGCTGGCTAGCTAGTTGAGTTGCTACACAATGTTTTTGACTATCCGCTAGCTTTAACTTAGTTTATCATGCCTGCAACGTATTAACATTAATGAAACTACTTCATTAACATGCGTGTAGCTAACGCATTCATCGCAAAGCATGTTTTTTTTGACGATTACTGGATGTAGTCTGTTGATCTGTTAAAATAGGTTTACCTGCTCCAAAATCATAATGGCTTGACAACTAGCAGTTTATTTATACTAATGTAGAGTGAGGGCTTGCTTAATATCGGTATGACCTACCTGACTTAAAACTATTGTTATTAACTGTTAAAAATTTAGCTTTCGAGTTACATGCGTTTCTTTGTAGCTGTGGTATGTATGCCAACGTTACGACTTGTTTAGTCAGTACGAAAGGAGTTGCATTTTTGAATTTTCACATGAAATGTTTTTTTGTATTTCTGTAGTCGTGGAAAATAGAGACGGCAACACAACTATAGTAAGTACATGTTATTCAATTATATATCGTCTCATGTCTTACGCATCAAAGTCACTTAGGTCTACAAGTTTCAGTCGGGCTGGTTTGGTTACCTTGTTTTCCTGTTTTGTTTCTGGAAGGGGGCCACACGACGCCTGGTTTAGAGAGGGTATTGAAGATGTACGTTGTATTGTCGGAATATAGCCTAATTGTAAATTAAATGTCTTCCAAGATCAACATCTGATTTAATTGCGGCATATGAGTTTCTCTGCCTGTTTGTGTTATTTATCTGTAAGGCAATGAGAGTTTGCAGGGAATGGAGTGGGTATAGAAAAAATGAAGTCTTACAGACCTTCATTTTTAGAAAGATTACATGCCATGTGTAATCCTAGGAACAGTTTAGGATTGAAATTTGACTGTGCATGATTAATAAATGAGGCTTCTATGGGTTAATGGTGCATAATGGTCACAGGTTGTGTGAAAATGAACAAATTCATTATTATGAAACAATTATGAAAATATGCAAACATCAGAGGTGTGAAAATGTTAGATTCTAACAGAAAAACAGAGTGTAAGGTCTGTATACTTCTGCAAGAATACAAGAATAGACTGTGGAAAAATCAACGCTGTTTATATGTATATATATAGATATATATATATACACATACATAAAAGGCCCAGAACAAAATCAAACAATTAACAAAATATATAGGCCTAGTCATTGAGAGGTACTGTTCAGAAAACAATACAGAAATTAATGTATTGCATTAAACATTTATAGCTACAAAAGCTGATCAACTTGTATGTTAGTCTACAGTAATGCCAGTAACAATCGTCATTAAAGGATTCAGATTCTTTATACAGGTGTATTTTTATATCACCCAAAACATTTCTTAACCACCTGCATTTCCAATGCATTTTTGCCTGGGGTTTTGCTTTAAGTTCATTCCGAGGTTTAAGTCCACCTCCATATCTCTATAGTGCTGGAGGGCAGCAGTCTCTGCCAGTATGTGGTTTTTTAAATCAGTAATGAGAACAAGGTGTGTGGACTCTTTAGCCGAACAACAGCTTAAATGAATCACCGGTGATGAAACATGGCACAAACCAGCAGACGCTGCAAACCTCCTGGAGTGGATTCTGATGGCTGTACCATAGTTCTTAACCCATTGCTCTGCAGCAATAGCTATCTTTACATAACAGGGCTGCCACTTGTTATACCTGGCACTTTTAACTCCGTTGTTTTGAAGGATTAAGTGCTGTAGTGGTATTCTTCTCCAGTTTCAACCAGTAGTAACCATAAACTGATGTTTTCACATCTGTCTGTCTATGAACACTGATTGGCTGAGACCTCTGACATATATATGTGGGTGCTTTGCAGGTTGAGGGCAGAATAGTGGTGAGCCCTGAGAGGCTCCAACCTCCCAACCCTGAAGGAGACTGTCCCATCTGCCAGTGGAACCTTAATAACAAATATAACTACACTGTGAGTAAGACTGCATTACACTGCTGCATTACAAGTAAAACAACTTCATACGTATATATGCATTCAATTACTGTACAAGAAATACAACTATGGCATGAGTATGACCACATTACACAGACATTAACGAAGAGAATTACACTGAATGACCACAACTGTGTCGTGAGTAAGACATTAAACAACTACACAGCCAATGTAGCAATGCTGTATTTCCTTGGTTAGTCCAGCACTGCCGACCTGCAATGTAGTCATGTACAGTATATCAACAGTGGGCACTGCTTTCTCTGTGTCCCGTACGTATACCCTTGCATTGAAAGTGGTTCTCAGTGTCAGATGTATTCTTTGAAAGTTGTTTATCTGTTAAGCATTTATCCTTACAGTGACAGATGTTGGCCTATGTCATTAGAGAAAACTATTTCTCTGTCATATATGTAAACTCATATTGTGGTGTCTCCTGGGTTTGGAAAGAGCAGGACTTTTGCAGCTGTGTTGCAAAAAAAAAAAAAAAAAACTGCCTATATTTCATACTTTTGTATCTAGATCACTTCTGGAAATGCGTACGTTCGTGATATCACTTAACATAAGCAAAAGTACTGCTCTGAATGGAGGCCAACAACAGCAGTAATAGCATTGA
This sequence comes from Anguilla anguilla, assembly GCF_013347855.1. NCBI lineage: Eukaryota > Metazoa > Chordata > Actinopteri > Anguilliformes > Anguillidae > Anguilla > Anguilla anguilla. Next base: position 27,395,191 of record NC_049206.1, on the reverse strand, counting down.
GGATGCCTTCACCGTACTGACCTGACCTTGCTCTCCTCCACTCTCCTTGCACTTATATTTCTCATATTTCTGCAGTACTTGAATATCTGCGCTGTCTGTGTGTTTGCTTTGGAATTGATTTCAGAATCCTTTTAATTGTTTTTAAAGCCCTATATGGCTTGGCACTAGAGTAAATTGAGAACCTTTTAAAAGTATATTGACCCAATAGTTCCCCCAGATCTGCAGGGGCTGCAAACAAGCTGCAAGCGCAGTGGTTTAGAAGTTCTTTCATTTTTATCATCGTCAGTATTATTATTATTATTATTATTATTACTTTTATTGTTATTGTTTTGCTTAACTCTGTCTTTCCGTCTGTCTGTCCCAGGACGTCCTCTTGCTCAGTCAGTTCATCCGCTCCGATGGAGGGATGCTACCTCGCAGGGTCACGGGACTGTGTTCCACAGAACACAAGAAAGTCAGCATCTGCGTCCAGATGGCCCACCGCGCCGGTAAGCCCCCCACCGCACAGCCCACCCTGAGAAGGTGAGGCGGCAGGCCCCGTATCACTGCGAGCGTGACCATGTAGGGGTGATCACGCCCGTCTCCTTTTTACAGGCCTACTCCCGGACCACAAGCCTGCCCTGCCAGAGGGTCACACACCGAAGAGACCCAAACCACAGCTCAACAGGTGAGCGTGCAGAAAGGGAACACTATGCCCATGACACAGCTTTGGGATTTCTTGCACATTGCTTATTTGGATGATTGAAATGCTTGTTAGTGAAGCAAAATAAGTGAAAATGTATTGACCAAGCAGTTGGTTGCTCTCTTCATGTCCCCAATGGGCTGTACCTAAAAAAGTGCTGTAATTTCTACATGGTGAAACCAAAATGTATTTTTTTTAAAATACCCCTTAAAGGTCCAGGCTACTGGATTGAAATTGTGGTTATATTCCACAATTGGTTGTCTTCTTAATATTTCTTTCAAGTTTTTAACCAAAATATAACCATTAAATAGTAATAAACGCTATTATATTATTGTGCCCTGTTCAGCAGACAAGGGCAGGGTGGGTGTGTATCCTGCGGTCATTAACATTCATATCCGTGAGACACATCATATGTAAACCATTCTTCATTGCTAGCTAGGTTAAAGCCGGTTAGAGCAGTAACCTTACACTACCAGACAAAAGAAAGAAAGCAACATAAATTAGGCTTTGCTATCATATAGTTAAACCTGAAGATCATTCAGTCTGTTATAATGTTGTAACACTGACCTACTGTACATTACACCCGAATAAAGAAAGGCTTTGATTCCACACACCTGAAAGTTATTTATGTGTCATTTGTTATTGTAGCTAGCGGTATGAGGAATGGAGAAAATATGATAGCAAATGTTTTACTTGATATGACTTTTTTCATGCAATTGAAAGACCAAATTATTTCAAAATGTGTACAGAAGTCACCCCATTTCCGAAAACATCAATAACATATCTCTAGATAATAGATAATATATCACTCTGGCTCTTTGTCAGAGAGTGCTGGACAATTGAACGCTGTTTGCTTGTTTGAGGACATCGAGCTTGTAACTATGCTGTTTGACATTGGAGCACAAAGTTGTAACTCTGCTTTCTGCCATAGGGGGCACTAAACCCCCCTATTATCTGTGTTCGTGGATTACACCATTTTCTCTTCTTACTCATATGAAATTCTGTTGCAGGTACCTTACACGCTGGTCCGTTGATACAGTAAAGCCCATTTGGAAGAAAGGCCTGAAGTGGTGCAAGGTTCGAATGCCAGTCGGACACCCTGCACTCCAGGACAATGTAAACTATGGAAAAAAGCCTTATTACGTGAACCACTGAGGGACAGGCTGCCTGTCCATTCCTGTCCCTCTTGATCCCAGTTGTGTAAATAAAACCCTTCCATGGCCATCAATGCATGTCTAACTCTTTTGTCAGGTTTTTTTTAAATGAAAAGTAGCTGCTGCAGCATGAGGGATAGGTGCAGAGCTTTTATTATGAAAGGAAACCTGCTACAGCACGAAGGATAGGTACTGAGCTTTTATTATGAAAGGAAATGTGCTACAGCATGAAGGGCAGGTCCAGATTCTTCAGCCCATCACCCATGTAGATGTAGCCGTGTTGAGGGGTAAAGGGAACGTGGAAAAAGGTCAACCCCAGCCACAGCAGACTGCGCAACACGCACACACTGCTGCCCTCCATTTGCAGGCTCCATGATTCTGGGAACAAGAAGAGAGCAGTGAGACACACACACACGTACATGCATGCGTGCTCACACACACACACACACAAACCCGCCCTCCATGCATAGGCTTCAAGACCCCGAGTTTGGAGACATACACATACACGCTCCTGTCATGTCGGCCCCACAGCCCATGCACATGGAGAGAGCAGTCGGATGCACATATACCACTTCCTCTGAACGGCATACCACAGGTATGAGATGAGAGAGACCGTGATAAAATAAAGCACATACGTGACAGGGATGTCGGGGCAGTGACAAAGTTAACATACGGTCTACGCTGAGTGCTGTACACCGACTGGGACTGAGAGCAACCTTAAACACCAGGGTGAAATTCGATGTTTGATTACACCGCTGTACTTGTTATAACATTCTCCAGGCACTGTTGCGCTCCCAGTAAAATAATTCCTACGTGTGGGAGCGGCAGTGCGGAGGAGGCCATGGCTCCCACTCCGCTCAAACCGGGTGGTTTTACGTGGCTCTCCGGACGATAGGCCTACCACTGCTTCAGACTCACCCTTCTCACGCCCCGCAAACCTGGGAGACCAACAAGCTGCACGTTCACATCATTTACAAGCAGTTAGCGGAGCTCAGCAGAACGCATTAAAAAGTCTTCATAAACTTTCATTCTGTCACTTTCCATAGTACACAGTTTTTCAGCCTAGTCAATTAACTGCTGGTCACTGGTATATGAGTGCAATGCAGAAAAACCATACCCCTGTAATGGGTGCTTTCACAACAACTTACTTTATTAACAAGCATACAATGCATTTCAACTATGTCGAAGGTGACTATATCATCACGTACTGATCCTTAAGCAGAAGAATGTAAATGTTAATGCTGACATTTTTTGTTACAGTTTGGCTTATTAACGTGAGCTGTTATTAGGTTGGGGCACAAGCACACAAGGAAAAGTGTCTGGCATAGAAATTAGATACTGTATTTGTCCAGACCTTAGTATTCACGTGTGGGGCTTGACACCCAGACAAATATTCCATATCAGCTGCACCTATTAACATAATTTACAAAATATCTTGATTGCTGATCAGTACCACCATAAATCACATACACTGTATTGAGACTGGGTTAGCCATTTAGAACTAAACAGGTCTGTGAAAAAGACGTATGGGTGTGTGTGGGGAGGTCTGGGGAAGGAGAAGGCAATGATCAGCAGAGCTCTGACCTGCGCGGGCTAGGACTCTCCCTCGATTACTTTTCAGTGACGGTTACGGGGGCTGGCTGTGAACATTCAGTCTAGACACAGCATTATCCGGTCACAGAAACAGATGTGTGAGATGAATGATCGTGTGAGAAAGCCACACTCTGGCAACACATCACAATATAAATCTAGAAGCTGCACAGAAGGGCTTCTGCACTGCATGTAGTGCAGGTCCATAATGTTTGGGACTTTTTTTCTTGAATTGGCTCTGTACTCCATAGTTTTAGATTCGTAATCAAACAATTAACATGTGGTTAAAGTGCACATTCTCAGCTTTAATTGAAGGATATTTTCATACATTTTGGTTTCACCATGTATAAATTACAGCATCTATTATACATAGTTTCCCCATTTCAGGACCCCCATAATGTTTGGGACGAATGGCTTCACAGGTGTTTCTGATTAGTCAGTTGTATTAATTTGCTTCCATAGTTTAGGTATAAGACAGATGTCAGTATCAGGCTTTTGATTGCCTTTGGAGTCTGTTATTAGCATTTGTCAACAAGTGGACCAGAATGAAAATCAAGGAAGCCATTATGAGGCTGAGAAATAAGAAGAAAAACAGACCTGCTAAACCTTAGGCTTACCAAAATCAACTTTTAGGAACATTATTAAGAAGAGAAGGCACTGGTAAGCTCAGTAATCACAAAGGGCCTGGTAGGCCAAGGAAGACCTCTACAGTCGATTACTGAAGAATTCTCACCATGATGAAGAAAAAACCCCAAACGTGTATGAAAAATCCAAAACACTCTTGAGGAGACAGGCGTGGATTTGTCAGTGACTTTTGTCAGTAGAAGACTTCACAAACAGAGGTACAGAGGCTACACTGCAAGGTCCAAACCACTAGGTTAAAAAATAGTATGGCCAGGTTACAATTCGCTAAGAAGTACCTAAAGATGCCTGCAGAGTTCTGGAAAAAGGTATTGTGCACAAATGAGACCAAGATTCACTAGTAACAAGAGCAAAGTGATGGCAAGAGCAGAGTGTGTAAGCCAAAAGGAACTACCCCCGATACAAAGCCCCCCATCTGTGAAACATGGTGGTGGGGGTGTTATGGTTTCGGCATGTATGGCTGCCACAGGTATTGGCTCACTTGTCTTCATTGATGATGTACCTGATGATAGCAGCAGCAGAATGAATTCTGAAGCGTACAAAAGCATTGCATCTGCTCAAATTCAATCAAATATCTCCAAACTCATTGGACAACACTTCATCTTACAGGAAGACAATGATCCCAAGCATACTGCAAAAGCAATAAAGGCCAAGTCATTCACCCGATCTGAAGCCAATTGAACATGCATTTCATATGCTGAAGAGAAAGCTCAAGGCAACTAGCCCCAAAAACAAGCAGGAGCTGAAGATAGCTGCAGTACAAGCTTGGCAGAGCATCACAAAAGAAGATACGCAGGACCTGGTGATGTCTATGGGTCACAGACTTCAAACAGTCATTCCAAGCAAAGGATATGCAATGTAGTACTAAACATGCCTACTTTCATTTGCATAACATTATTTCTCAAACATTATGCTGCCCAGAAATGGGGGGTCTAGGTATAAAAGGTGCTGTAATTTCTACATGGTGAAACCAAAGTGTATAGAAATACTCTTAAATAAAAGCTAAGAATGCGGATTGTTTAATTACAAATCTAAAATTGTGGAGTACAGAGCCAAATCAAGAAAAAAAAATTTCCCAAACATTATGGAGTTCACTGTACATGTTACTGTAACCCCTCAGTCACATGTCACTGTACTACCGCAGTGTTCTGCTACACTGCAAGGGTGGTCTTACTTGTTCTGAGACCCCTAGGAAAAATGAACTTGAATGAATCTGATTTGTCATAAATAAATTGGTGCAAATGACCATTGGGAGCTCCCAACAATGAGAAGGCGGAAGGTGGGGCTGCCAATGATCATGGGAACTGTGCATTTGTGACCGCCCTACAGCTACAAGACAAAGTACCACAACAATATTCAGTTTGAGGGTAATTTAACACTGAAATATTTGGCTACAGCTGCAGTACAATGCACCGCAACATCATTCAGCTAGAGACCAATGCACCACAACAATTTCTCCTACAGTTAAAGTACCACAATATCCTGCGACAATTACAGGACAATGTACCACAGGAAATTTCAGCTAAAAAAAAGGAAATTAGGTAGTGAAACAGTTTTAATCATATCTTGCTATGGTGGGCCTGGGAGTTACTCTGGATTAAATAAATGAGCAAGTAAGTAAATAAATAAATAAAAAGTTTTTTTGTTTTGACCTTAGCTTTGAATAAGAAAAGTGTTATTTGTTCTGTAAAGGATGCTTCCAAATATTTCAAGCTGAAATAGACCATAAAACCATGCTGAATAAGCCGCAACAACAAACTGTAATTTTTCTTCTTGGATGCTGACCAAACCACAATGTGAATTATGCCTCAAGAGTCTTTCAGAAGTGTTAGCATGGGAAGCCACACGATTGACACTACTGTAGTCCCCATTACTATACTGTAATGTACTCCATTGGAATCTATTCTAAAGAGGACTGCACAACCTCTGTCAGAACATTCCAAGTTTCCTTGGATTCATCCGAGAACCTGCAGAGTACTCTCAGCTAGCAAGAAGCAAGTGTCAGAGAGCAGACAATGCTGAGAGCAAACTGATGCAAACCGGGCTGTTGTTTCGTCCTTCGTCAGCAATCACTGGCATAAATTCAAGAAGCGATGTCTTAATGCAGGTGGCTAACACCAGAGGTATCATTAGCAGCGAGGACCAGACTGGTCTTGCACAAGAGGTGTGTTCATCAAAGAGCAGAAAATTGTGCTCACACTAGAGGTGCCTTCATCAGAGAGGAGTCTGCTCAACACTATTTTCTCATAACAGAGCACATTGCATGTTCTCATCACAAGAGTATTGGTCTTCTTCATCAGCATGCTGTCTAAACATACTTTGCATCTCACTGCCCTGACCTGAGGTCAGTTTGCACTCACCTTTTTTGTAATATTCTGAGACAGCATCATGGATAAGTATAAATAAATACTTGGAAGGTCTTGGAACGGCACATCAGCAGCAAATCTCAGACTTTATCGCGGCTGATCTGTCATTCCAAGGCCTTCATCTGAGCTCCCTTAATACTATAACAGCACTAAATAAAATCAGATTGAACAACTGACTGCTATCCTCGTTAGTTCACCCTGGAAGGCCTCGTCAGCACTCAGACTAGGACTGATTCCAATTACTGACAGCAGGACTGTGGCTGCTTACAGCTTACATCAAATCAGAGTTCTGGGAAGACGGCCAGGTTCACAAGGCAGGCCTACACTAACATAGCATAACAGTAACAGTAATTTCATGTTTGGATTCCGATTTTATTGTTCTGCCATTTTTCTTGAAAATGCACAAGTGGGTTTTAAATCTCACACTGGAAATGGCATCAACCACTCAAAATATTATTACAGAATAATGTACTCAAGAGGGAACACAGCATCAAATGAGGACAGGCGACAAGTTGAGGAGTTTATTATGAGGGTTCTCCTCTGCTGCTTTGAACCATTCATTAAACCATGTTTTCTCTCAGGACATGCCCTAGCAGAGAGACAGGGGATATTCACCTTTTGGGATGTCCTCACTTAGGGGGTCCAAGAAGTCAATAGAGGGGTCCAGGTCAGCCATCTCCATAATTGATTTCTTCTTCAGGTGTTGCGGCTCAGTGAAGTGCAGGTAGTTGCTGAGATTCTCAGCTTCCAAAGTGGATAGCCCTGTGTTAGAGATAGATATACAACCACACAAAACAAGTCACACAAAAACCCAGACCTCTGTTTCTAAGATCTCTGTCTGTAAGGAGCCATGCACTAACCCAAATCTCTGTAAGGAGTCAAACATACACGGGTCTTTGCCTGTAAGTAGTCATACACAAACCAAGATCTCTGGAAAGTGACACAACCATAGCTGGGTTTGTCTCAAAGAAGAGTCATACAGACAGATGCAGACACACACACACACACACACACACACACACACCACAGCTGTGAACGCTCTCGCGTAAACACACAGGGATCTTAGACGTGGGCGTGGCCCCAAACCTTGGAAGCTGCGGTTGACCTGCACTGTGTCATGGGGGGTCCGGATAAAAGCGCCCCGGGGCACGACAGCTACATCCCTTTCTATGTTGAACACTGTGGCCGCCAGCCTCTTCTCTTCAGTCACTTTCATCTGGAACACACACCAGCACCACAACGCTGCTTGTCACAAGCACTGCAAGCCAAACTGCAACATACACCTGCAGCAGCGCACTGCAGAGGTGCGGATAAATCAGGAAATACTGACTCTCAGATCCTCACCGTGAACTCCTCCTTGACAGCCTCGTCCCCCTCACCCTGCTGTCGCGTCTCTGTGAGCTCATACTCGAACGAGGGGTCCCCTACGAAACGCCCCTTCGCCACTGCTGACACCTCCGCCAGCAAGACCGGAGTGGGGAGGGGAAGCAGGTGCCAGTCAATGCAGTTTAAGCTAGAGAAGGAGGAGTGAAACAAGTCTCTGGTTTGCACACACAATTAAACTGCAGCCAGGAGTAGGAAGCTCATGTAAACTGTAGCTGCTGAATGTAGTTTAGCTCAATAGGGATAGCCAGCTTCACTGATGACACAAATTTCATTTCATTATGCTTTGACTGAAATATAGTCTAGCAGTGGGCAAAAATGCACAGACTGTATTTTGTTATAAAACACTTTTTCAAGCCAAATGTTGCTTTGCAGGTGACACATGGCTGTTTAAGCCAAAAAAAAAAAAAAAGAGAGAGAACAATCCATTATGCTACATACTAACGTTACATACATAGCTGCATAATTTCAATACAGATTACGTTAAACTGCTATCTGAAATAACCCACCCTCTTCATGTGATCGGTTCTCACCTGTACAATGTCTTCTTGGCTCTAAGCTCATCTTCTGTAGCCCCCTGTGCGATAAAATAATCTCCCTTTACACCCAAAATCTTTCCCCAGAATAGCACACGGCTAAATCTGTAGTTTCTTTGTAAAATTACTAAGGACGTCTGCAAAGCAGCCTTCTGCTCACAGCTCAGCCTTAAACCATTGCCAGAAACCAATTCCAGCGAGTAGTATAACGTGTTCGAATCCATTTAACGTATTTTCCACACACAAGAGAAATAAGCGTAACTTTTATAAGTAATACGCATACCGCTATTTAGCGACGCAGCCTGCCTAAGTATGCTGGCTGTAGATAGCGACCTAAACAAATGGAACGTTACCATAGCAACCATAAACAGAACACGACATACCGGAAGCATTCTAAAAGTGGAGAAGGAAAATTGGGCAGTCAGAGGAATAATTTTCCTCTTTTCTTCTTCTTCTGGCTATTCAGGTAATAATTAAATAAGTGCATATTCAGCAGTGAAAATCTGGGTCTGGGAAATTGTTTGATGGTATCCCCCAAGTGCCCTCATGTCGGTTTATTCACATTGCAATTCTTAATAGGATAATAAAAGGAGAGAGAGAGGAAAAAAAAAAAAAACTGATTCAGAAACAATAGCTTCATTGTCCCAGAGCTAACCAAGGCACTTATTTAAGAGGATAGTCACACAAAATTCACACTAATTCAAATTCACTGCCACAGTGAATCTGTATCTCTGTGTGTTGTGCTCACATCATACATTGCTGTATCCAGTGGCACTATCATACTCTTTGGCCTACTGAACAGCTGTTATGAAATCCAATTCAGATGCCTTTATCCCGTTTCTTTACACCATTTAACCAAGTATGTTTCACCATTAGGTTTGACAATTTCACATAGCCTTTATTTATTTATTTATTTATTTATTTACTTATTTTTTGTGTTCATAACTTTTAAAACTTTACTAACAGACCCATTCAGAATATGAAAAGGTCCAACAATGGAATTGCATGAGTTGCATGGAAAAAGGCCAAATTTGGATTAGCAAATTGTGATTTATAGTCCCAGTAGAATGTTTTTTTTTTTTTTTTTTTTTTTTTTTTTTTTTTTTTTTTTTTTGCTGCTTGGAGTGAAAAGGGCTGGGGGCTGCTGGGGTCTAAATCCATTTGATCCGGTTACAAAAGCCAGTTTCAGAACCGTTATTGTGACCGTGATGGATGGACCTGTCGTTGCATCGAAGAGACCCCATTTTACCGCTAAGCCCTCAATCTTCCCTGATCCTCTGAGACAGAGTAGACTGTGTGTCCTGTGCAGATGCCAGGACACAAGCGAAACACACAGGAAGGGATAAGGGCGTAAGCTGTGGGACAGTGAGCACTGCCCTAAGGTATATACCGTATGCCACTGACACCTTCCCATGGTTCTTAGAGCCATAAGTCCACCGCACAGGATGCACAAGGACAGGAAGTAGGCCTCAGAGGGGCAGAAAATTTCTCCATGTGAAATAGCACTTTTACAGCTATAAATGATGGGGTCAAAAGCCCTCAGGACTTTGTGTGAGATTCCACACGGAAGCTTTGTAATGGTGGGGAGGAGGGGAGAAAAGAGTGAGCAAGAGGAAGAAGGAATGAGTGGGGAATGGAGGAAATGGGAGAGAGATGAAGGGGGAGGGGGGCTGTACATTTCACTCTTGACCACCAAAGTCTTTAGGGGGGCCAGTTCTGTGAACTCAAGCATAGCTACTCAGTTGCACAAGTTTGACCCACTTCATTATATGACACATTTTTAATTGTGTTGATCTTTAGCCAAAGGTTGTTGTGCAATTCCTATCAGCTTTCCTCTAGTGCTCTGGCTGTCACTCACTGTTTGTCCAATCAGTGTCCTGGAACAGAGCTTACCCCCTGTCATGCAAGAAGAATAGGGAATGTTGAGCAATATTCCTTGTTTTCGTCTCCCTCAAATTTTATTTTTCTTAATATGAAAAAACATGAGCTTTGTCCTTTGGTTTCTTTCAGGAGCAGCCAGTTCCTGGCACCTATGAGGGATTACTTAGATACTCTATGCAAGGCCTTTTCTGAACCTGAACTTTCAGACATCAAATCTGTGAGCCAACAGCATCCCCTGCAGGCCACACAGGGTCAGTATTGAGCATAACAAATACGTACAATACTAGGGGTCCCAAGCTCCGGTCCTGGAGGGGTACAGTATTGGCTGGTTTCTGGTGTGTTTAGCATGCTTAATTTAACTAACCTGCTGGCTAAGGAGTCCACACAACTTGTTTCCAAAAAGGAAACTAAAACCATCTGCAAGACACAGTGGCCCTCCAGGACTGTAGTTTCAGATCCTTACAGTAAAGATCCATCAGTCCATAAATGTTACAGAAATGATTCAGAATCAACAGTCCCTCACACAACCGGTTATTATTAATGGGTCACAATATTTAACCCTTGCAGTCATCTATTTCTCTTAAAGGTCCAGGAAACTGAAATCTGAAATTCTTTGCTGATGTGTTGTTTTATACTTTTGCATTCATAAATGACCCAGAAATATTTTTAAATGATTCTTGCAAAAAAAAAAAAGTAGAAAAGCCTGTGCCAACATTTACCCCTTGGGTAAATGCCAGGTTTTCAGTGGGTGGGGTTAACTGGGTACATTGTACGTCACTGAAATGCTACAACCGATGAATTCCTTTCTACTTTTAAAATGTAAATAATGCTCTTGGCACTTTTGTGCAGGCAAGCTAAGTTGAAATTGCCTAAGTAGCCTTTTCTGGATGCAGAAAAAGCAATATGCTCTTTTATTTTCCACAAGATACAGATTTCATTTCTGGAGGTCCACAGACACTGAAATATTGCATTAACCCCAACAGGTAATATTTGTAGTGCCCATTTCCGCAAGGAGGACTTCACCAGCTATCTGCAAAAATAATGTGGCTTTCTAAAAAGCTAGCATTGGTGCATGGTGCAGTGCCTTCTTCCCTCCCAACCATTGCTGCTATAGTGACACTGCCGGTGATTGCAGAACAGATGCCTGATGGATCATTAAGTAGGCCTACCATTAGCTAGCAATAATTAAATAGCTTTCAAGCTTAGATATTTGGAATTAAAGCCTTTCTTTATTCGGGTGTAGTGTCCGAAGTTTGAGACTGCTGTTGTGTCTAATATTAGTGTACAGAATCTCTGTGTTACGTTATTACACATTGAATGATCTGCAGGTTTGACTATACGATGGTAAAGCTTAGCTTATGTTGCTTTCTTTCCTGTTGTTGAGTAGTCGAATGTTACAGCACTGGACAACCTGCTCTAACCTAGCAATGAGAAATGGTTTACATATGTGGTGTCTTATGGATATGAATATTAATGAGTGGAGGATACAGGCCCACCCTTTCCTTATATGTTGAGTAGGTCACAATAATCTAATAGTGTTTAGTAAAATTTAATGGTCATAATTTGGTTAAAAACATGAAAGAAATATTAAGACATTCAAATAAGCAGCACGCTTGAAATGTGCAAAGCAAGTTCTGTCAGGAAACGCTAATTGCAGCTGACCAGTTGGTCGGCCCCAGTAATCGCATACTCACACATTTCCATAATCAACCAATTGCATACACACAACACTCATCACCAATGGAGCGCTTTTTTAAACCAGCAATCAGATTTCTCAGTGCTGCGGCTTGCCTGCGCTGCTTTTGCATGCTTCACTGCTACTGCTCAGAATTGAGCTCACCCTCCACCACCCCAGCACCACCTGTTGTTTGGATCTGCTTCTAGATACTGGATGAGGTTTCTGATATTCATCCTAGTAGGGGAGTTGTCCAGTACCCCCTGTTAGATAGGGTAGTGCATGCTGATTCATGCACTAATACCTGAAGCAGATTCATTCATCGCCAACCCAAAAATGTATTTGCATATTAATGTGAATATTTTAATATGTGAGTTGTCCTGACTGAATTGTAATTTCTGTGGAATATAACTACCATTCAGTAAGGTGCTGTGAACACTCCTTAGGGGTTTTGGTCCATGCTGACTCGATAGCATCACACAGTTCCTGCAGATTTTTCGAACACACATTTATGCTGTGAACCTCCCATTCCACCTCATCCTTAATGTGCGCCAAGAAAACATTGCACATACACCAAAAAAAAACAAATCTCTTCACCATACCTGCATGCTTTATATATTGAATTGTGGCAACTTGATTTGCTGTTTGGAGGAGCTGGCTATTTGCGTTAACGAGCAGGTGTACCTAATAATGCAGCCGATAAGTGAATATATAGGGTCGAGAGTGTATGTATATACATATATACAGTTAAATCCAAAGGTATTGGGACAGTTGTGTTGGTTGTTTTTCTGATGTAATAATATAATCAAATATCCAAGTCTGCATAAGTATTGGGATAAATTACCATCAGCTGTTTCACATTTTTGTGTATTCCAGAGTCAACAGTACAGTCCTAAAGAAGAAAGTAACTACTGGAGGACTTAAGAATCACCAGCGTTCAGGCCATCCATGGAAGACATCAGTAAGTGCTGACAGGATGATTATAAGAGCTCTGCAAAAACATAAGTTGTCAGCTTGAGTAATGGCTAATGATCTCCATAGATTGGAGTGAAAGTATCGCAGTACATTATGCACAGAAGACTGAGACAAGCAAATAACAGCAGCTACACTTCCACACGTAAACCTCTCATCCGCACCTAAGAACAGAAAGGCACGACTGAAGTTTACAAAACATTTCCTGCTCTGGACCCTTGGGATACTGCTTCATCTGTCAAGCATGGTGGAGGCAGTACGATGGTTTGGGCCTATATGCCTACAACCGGTTCAATGGTCTTTATTTCGTCCAACAAGGAAGTGCGTCTGTCCATTTTTCCATCTGTCCATCTCTGACAGACATATCTGGAAATGTAATGGCCAGATTGCCATTAAATGTTTTCTGCTCATTCATGTTCCCAAGAGGCAGAGATCTTCACTCTACTGCATGCTTTCTAGCTGATGATGTAACCAGCAATGACAGCAACAAATTGACAGCTAAAGTGTATTAAATATATTGCCCACCAATATTCAGAAAAATGCCACCAAACACATTGGATAGAGGCTCATCATGCAGCAAGACAACGACCCAAAACATATAGCAAACTTAACCAAGGATCTTATCGAGAAGAAAAGGTGAAAGTCACCAGATTTAAACTCTGTTGTACATGCTTTTTACTTGCTCAAAAGATAACTGAAGTTTGAAACCTCAGCAAACACACATCATCTGAAAGAGGCAGTGGTAAAACCTTAGCAGAGCATCTCAAAGGATCATATCATAAACCCAGTGATATCCATGAGTAACAGACTCAATGCAGTCATCAAATGTAAGGAATGTGCAAAGAAATATTGACCTTTCAAGGTTTTCCAAAAATATTTCCTAAACTTACCTTGTCTCAATACTTATAGTGTGCTGATTTGAAATGGGGGACTTGAGTCATTGAATGGTATAGTTTAACAGAAGTCATGAAACGTTCTTAATTTTGCCTCATAGTCATTGTTTGATTTGAAATATAATTATGATTAGTACAAAGGAAATCAACTAATTTTCTATGATTGTCCCAATACATTTGTATGTGTGTATGCATGCCCAACATGTAGGATCTATGTGACCAGATCATAGATGAAAACATCGAAACAAATTTGTGTTGTGGCCTCCATAGCGTCTGTTAATATTGCTGAGTGCTGGATGCTGGTCTGACCTTGGCCGGGCTCGCTGAACTCAGCATCCGCCTGCCTTGTGTTGGATTGGGTTCTCATGTGAGGGTTTCCCCCAGCCTGTCCCCATATGCCCTGGGTTGTGTTCGGGAACTATTCATACAGCTTCTACATTCCTGACTCACAGTCTCCTGAACTTTGCATACAGAACTGGAGGAGTCATACACAGAAAGGCTAGCGCTACATATAGGGACAACTTTGATCATTTGCACAAGGGGTGGATTGTGCGTGCTGTGAAGTAAAACTGGAAAAAAGAACCTTGAGGACAGCAAATCTCATTGGGAGCCAATTTTATGAGGAATATCTGAATAAACACAAACACTTATGCATAAATCAATTGGACATGCACTTGTACAAGTACACAAAGTTGCTCATATGGCCACTCCAAAAACATACATGATACTCCGTCTCCAATAGCATCATAGACTCCCCACTGGGCTTAATACATGACATCACAAATGTGTCTCCTCTGGGTCCAGGTTTACCTGGACACGATTTGTTCATGTTATGAAGAGATCAAGATGAGGGAGAAAGCATAGATGAGAGATGAGAGGTAGCTTATGTTGTCTTAAGCCTGACCTCTACATTTGGTTACCTCACGTCACAACTATACCCACCCACCGCCCTGCCCCCCACCACAGCCCACCTACTTGGCACTGGTGGTCATTCTGCCTGGTACCAGGCTGGGAAACTCTGGAGTCACATTACACTCAGGCAGTCTTGCCAGAGACAGACAATGGAGTTCTTGGATCTTGGAGAAAAAAAGACATGGGAGGGGGATATGAAGGGAGACTATGCCACTGCTGCTCCTCAAGCCTGGCTTCTGATTGGCTTTTCCATTAAAACCCATTCTTGAGGTCAGAACCATCAATCACTGTCACAACATTGGCAAACTACTCCCCACAGCCCCATTATAGTGCAGTCACTCACACTCACCCAACATGCCCCCCACTCCCCCGCCCCGACCAGCCCCATAATATAATATTGTTCTCCCCCCAATCACACACAACCCACAACACTAAGAAACCGGGACAGCTTACCTGTGAGGCCTCCTTTATGGCTGTTGTGTGATGCACATTGAAAAACAATTTCATATTTTGTTGTGTACTACCATTTGAACAGTGGAGTTCCAAAGTTCAGTTTTTCTAGTTTTTTCTTTATGGTTTTCCAGTGTTCCCACGCTATGACTTGTGGATTTGCCATGTTTATGATATTCCCACAGCACTTTATGTGGTGTTTCAGTACTTCCCACATCATTGCCTTTTGTATGGCAGCATTAACAGTATTTACACATAATTCTCTGTGCTATTCCAATGTTTCCAATTACCCCCAGTACTGTCTGTGATGTATCTGTGGTTCCCATTTCATTCCATATGGTATACCAATGTTTACAGTACTTCCACATTATTTGGTTTTCAAGTATTCACTATTCCTACATAATTCTCTGTGGTTTCCCAGTGTTTGTAGTATTCCCCACAGCATTCCAGGTGGTTTCCCAATATTTACATTATTCCCACAGCATTCCCAGGGGTGTTTCAGAGTTTATAGAGTTCACACAGTATGGTGTTGCCAATTCATCTTTTTTTTTCCCTCCTAATTGTACTCAGTAGTCCATTTTTGTAAGTGGAAGAGGATTGGACAGAAAAAAGAGAAGTGAGATCTGATCCAGCTGGCACTGTGTAAAGGAAGAAAGAAGGTTGAGTTAATTAACCTAGCTGACTACTAGCTTCATCAGTTTCTGAATAGGACTAGCCACATTCCCTCTGTCCTCTTTTATCAATTACCCTTCTCCACGTTCTCTTTCTTTTCTCATCTCTCAGAAGTAGCAACGTTATTTCTTCTACTTCATTTCAGTAGTTCAGCAGGTTGGGTGCTTTCATCTGTTAGGGCAGCG
The DNA here is from genome assembly GCF_013347855.1 of Anguilla anguilla. Taxonomy (NCBI): domain Eukaryota; kingdom Metazoa; phylum Chordata; class Actinopteri; order Anguilliformes; family Anguillidae; genus Anguilla; species Anguilla anguilla. The sequence continues at coordinate 27,379,198 of NC_049206.1, read as the reverse complement.
ACACTGTCTGTGGGAACTGTCTGTCCCGAGCTGGTGCCAGGATTGATGGTTCTATAGATGTTTTTTTATCCCACTAGTAAATTGTATTTTTGCAAATTATGCCAGTATAGAGTTTGCCGGTTGAGGATGTCAGCATTAGAGGGTGTTTTCATTTTTATTATATGCTTGATGCACACACCAAATGTACTGAAGGCAGTGTGGGTTTTTCTTTTTCTTTTTTTTTTAATTTACTGGAAGAGAAAAAAAAAAAAGAAAAAGAAAATTAGCTGGAAAAATAAGACAGGGCCTCCGGGGGGTTTCTCTACAGGGCAGCCAGACTTCCCCAGAAATCCACTCAAAGTTTCATTAGCGTTGTGAGCCTCTGCACATTGTTTTTTTGGTTAGAGAAAGAGGAAAGCTTCAACATGTAGATATATACCCCCACCCCCCCCCCCCCCCCCCCCCCCCCAAAGGAACAGCAGCAAAGGCCTGCATGCAATTAAACCCCCTTTCGCTCATGTTTCCTGCCTTTTGTATCTGTGGCAAAAATAAATCTTTTCACTTCCACCCTGCCCTTTTCTTTTTGGTTCTAGTTGGTTCTAGTCCATAGCCAAAATTTATTGAGTAAAGCTGTTGGCTGTTGTTTAAAGGATGTATAGCTGTCTTATATCCAGTGTTCACATTTGTGTATGGATTATACATTCTTGTAAAAACGTACAACAAAGAAATGCAACAGATCTCTTTATCAGTTAATATTTGTGTTGTGTGTCTATGATACCACCTGATACCATTAATTTGACTTTCATCTTCGACATTCAACTCAGCTTTGAATGCTAATAAGACACCATGTGAATGTGATTACATAGTGGTTACACCTATTAATTGAGCACATCCAAAGATAAACTTTATTTAAGTTTGGAAAATTGAACTTGAACTTTGTGGCTGAATAAGCATTGTCTCCCTGGCACACGTTGTCTCAATTTCACTCTGAAAAGCTTAATGTAAGGTTATCCTCTAAATTATTTAAGAAATCTGTGGTTGCCTGTGGGGGGGGGGGGGGGGGGCGGGGGGGATGGGGTAATCCATCTTAAGGAAGTCCGTCATTAACACTGGGAACACGCACAACAGAGGGATAATCCAAACTAAATAAAAGCAAATTTATTTTGAAATGTTCTTCCTGCAGCCAAGAACTTGATAACCCTAAAGGCGTTGTGCGGGAAAGCATGGGATAGAGTCATAGAGATTGGGAATTTATGAGAGAGGGAGACAAAAAAAAGGAAAGGTGGGGAAAGAGGCAGACATGCAGAAATAGAAGGCCACAGTAGTCAGAAGCATCCATCTGTGACAAAAAAAAAAGTGAGACGAGAGTATTGACTCCTCCCTGCAACTCTACACCAAATATTAGCTGTAAAAATAATTCCAGCAGGATTCTAGTTTGATCCTTTACAAGGCGTGTTTCCGGGCCTTCGGGCATAATGAGGTACCATTGTGTCTTACATATTTCGTGTTTTACACTATGTGGTCTCTTATGGTATGAGGTACATTGCAGATGTTTTAGACCCTGAGCCTGAACAGCTTCAATGTCTGCAAATAATTGGCCACTTAAAGCATATGATTACACTGTTAATTCACCTCTGCAGGTTTGTTCAGTCTGAATTCATTGAAATAGAAACCCGGCTCTCCAGAGCCAGGGTTGATCCCTGTTCTAGGCTATAATACGTTATGTACTGGATGTAAATGAGAGTATAAGATGTGTAATAGATGTTTATGGTTTATTAAATGTATTACATATATAAATATATTACTTGAAATACACTTTAGACCAGGGGTGTCCAACCTTATCCAGAAAGGGCCGGTATGGGTGCAGGTTTTTGTTTTAACCTAACATTACAACACCTGATTCAACTAATTAAATAATTCCAGTCTTCAATCAAGACTATGATAAGTAGAAAATTTATGTGTCTTAGTGCCGGCTTAAAACAAAAACCTTCACCCACACCGGCCCTTTTCTGATAAGATTGGACATCCCTGCTTTAGACACTTCCTCCAGATTACACAGTTTTAAGAAGAAACACCAATATTCAAAACAAAATTATTTTATGTGATTGTATGGTTAGCAACCTGTTGCACTAAAAGAGTCAGTATTTCAAATATGCATTTGACCCAGGTCTTTTAGACCTGTATGTGTAATGAAGTGTAGTTGCCTAATTTTAACAGCTGCAATTCAGTTGAAAACATTTGTTTGAATTGGCACTCTAATGCACTACATCATCGGGTAATTGGCCATGATTTTATTTGTAGACAAAATAGCAGAAGAAAAAGATACTTGTATATCTTGCAAGAATTTCAAAAAAAAAAAAAAAAGCCAAGACAAATTAGAGACTAATTCTAAATTTAACTAGTGCTGTGAAAAAGTATTTCCCGCTCCCTGATTTTCTCTATTATTGCATGTTTGGCGCACTGAATTGTTTCAGATCTTTAGACAAAATGTAATATTAGACAAAGGGAACTCGAGTAAACATGAAACACGTTTTAAATTATTTCATTTATTTAATGAAAACGGTTATCAAACACCCATATCACCCAAGTAACTACCCATTAAACTTATGTGGTTGCACCACCTTTAGCAGCAATAACTGCAAACAAATGGTTCCTATAATTTGATATCAGTCTTTCAAAGCTCTGTGGAGGAATTTTAGCCCACTTTTCTTTGCAGAACTGTTTTAATTCAGGCAAATTGGTAGGATTTGGAACAAGCTCATTTCATGTTCTGCCACATCATCTGTTGGGTTCAAATTCAAGACTTTGACTATGCCACTCCAAACTCTAATTTAGGTTCTTTTCAGTCATTCAGATGTGGACATTGTCTTGCTGCATCACCCAATTATGTTTCAGCTTCAGCTCACAAACAGATGACCAGACATTTGCCTTAAGAATTTTCTGGTATAGAGCAAAATTCAGGTAGCCTGAAATTACAGTTCTTTTCTTGGATGGCTTAATGAGTAGGCTATAATGCTTTTGAATGACTGAATTACTAAAAAATGAGTATGCGTCCAATATTTGCTCATTCATATAAATGCACTTGGCTTGCTGAAAAGAAGTGTAGTGCTATATCCAGTCGCTAGACAGTCAGGCTCAGCTGTTGAAGGACGCCCCTCTAGCCCCAATTTTGCTGTTTCAGCAGAGTTTTAAAAATACGCTTATAACTGACCATGCATTTGGCTGGAACGCAGCTGAATAGTTTTTAAGATTAGCACGCTTTTCAAAGAGGATTTAAAGATTTGAGCTGCTGTCACATTGCCGCTTATTAACAGGATTTAGGAGCTAAATTCACATCAAGGCTAATTAACAGATATTATAAAGAATTAATGTGTCTTAATGTGAAACCTGTTCTCAGAGAGATTCTTTGTCCCTCTCTGTCCATACATGACTTTCAGAGATCACACACATGCACTTAATTGCTTAATTCTGTACCCCTACATGTGACTCCAAGAGATATGTGTCTCTCAAAGAAACTGCTTGCTTACTCCCACAGAGACCAACTGGTACAACTCTCTGAAAGGAGCTATACACTTGAGCAGTCTGTAATAGAAATGAACTTAAACCCGGCTCCTCACCTCCTCTTGGCAAAGAATACACTGATGTATGCTTTTCACATTTCTGGGTGACATCATCATGCTCACTCCCACAGAGGTTGAAAGACCATTGCATTGTTATTGGATGATGGATGATGGAAAATGTCAATTTCCCCAATTTGGAAATTCATATTTAGCCAAATTTGTGTGTGTTTCAGTAAGTCATTATCACATATAGCATCCTACCCAAAGGCTAGATAGCCTACAATGGATAACAAAATGTCAATTAGTTTTTGTGGTTCTTAGGATATCCGACAGACTCATTTGGCTATTTAACTTTCGGCAAGCAGGTATTGTTCATAACTATAAACCTAACATAACTATAAACCTGAATAAGCATGGCAACTACCATTATTTCAGTATGAGAATAGTATGCATGAATTAATTTATTCAACCATTTCCAAAGGACATATTTATTACCAACAAAATAGATTTCAAATGTTACACTGGGAAATAATTGTTTGTCAATGTGAGCAATGAACATACTCAGATAATATGAAGCAACAAATTAATTTCACCAATTTATGGAAATATTTAAGAATTAGTGAGAAGCAATGGAATTGCAACAGAATGTAGGCTGGCACCGTATTACTATAGTAGCGGTGAAGTGCAGTAAATTGGAGGTGAATTAATGCTCTGTTCGGGATTCAGGACAAATCGAGATTCTGTAATTAAGTAAATTGTAAGTTTGTAAAAATTGTACATGGATCTGTTTTAGTTCCTAATTGGAATTTCAATATGAATTTCCTGAACCGATTTAATTAAAATAGAACTGAACCCAACTCAAAGGGAGCATGCACACGCATACTGACCAACTGCACATCTGCATGTGATTCTCAAAGGGAGCATGCACACGCATACTGACCGACTACATATCTGCATGTGATTCTCAAAGGGAGCATGCATACACATACTGACCAACTGCACATCTGCATGTGATTCTCAAAGGGAGCATGCATACACATACTGACCAACTGCACATCTGCATGTGATTCTCAAAGGGAGCATGCACACGCATACTGACCAACTGCACATCTGCATGTGATTCTCAAAGGGAGCATGCACACGCATACTGACCGACTACACATCTGCATGTGATTCTCAAAGGGAGCATGCATACACATACTGACCAACTGCACATCTGCATGTGATTCTCAAAGGGAGCATGCATACACATACTGACCAACTGCACATCTGCATGTGATTCTCAAAGGGAGCACGCACACGCATACTGACCGACTACACATCTGCATGTGATTCTCAAAGGGAGCATGCATACACATACTGACCGACTACACATCTGCATGTGATTCTCAAAGTGAGCACGCACACGCATACTGACCGACTACACATCTGCAGGTGATTCTCAAAGGGAGCACGCACACGCATACTGACAAACTACACATCTGCATGTGATTCTCAAAGGGAGCATGCACACGCATACTGACCAACTACACATCTGCATGTGATTCTCAAAGTGAGCACACACACGCATACTGACCAACTACACATCTGCATGTGATTCTCAAAGTGAGCACACACACGCATACTGACCGACTACACATCTGCATGTGATTCTCAAAGTGAGCACGCACACGCATACTGACCGACTACACATCTGCATGTGATTCTCAAAGGGAGCATGCACACGCATACTGACCGACTACACATCTGCATGTGATTCTCAAAGGGAGCATGCACACATGATCTGACTACACATCTGCACATAATTACCAAAGGAAGCACACACAAACAGACACACACAAAGACTACAACTATACTCATCTCTTGGGGAGATAACGTACCTCAGATTACACTACTGCAGTTAAGAGATTTATCTGTGTCAGACAGCAGAACTTGATCACCACTCAAAAATGTAATTTGTCCGGTACTTACTACCGACACTGTATTGGCACAGCATAGTGTCAGCCAGTTAACCTCCACCATATTTACACACTCATTTAAAATGCGCATAATTTGGGATTACCACATTTGCCAGAGGATTATTTGCATTCAAGAAAACATCTTTTAAAGTGTGAATGACAGCCAGCAGCTGTTCAGCAGCTATCTTTTCCCCTGAAGACAGAAGATTTCCTTTCGCTATTGATCTCAGAACTTAACATGTCTTTTTATTTATTTATTGGCAGGCTATTGTCATCTTCTTTGGGTGATTTCATGTTTACTTTCAAATTGCATAAGGTAAATTAAATCAGTGTGCCATGCACCACGCAGACACCATTGTGCTTCTTTACTCAAAGACATGCTTTTCTTACTGCGTGCATTTGACAAACCATTCATGCTCACATGACATCACAATTAGCCAAGCAATTGTGTCACGTGCTGGGCCATTCCAGTACCCACAGGCACTCCTGGAGGATAACCATTGAAATACAAATGTAAATCTCTGCAGGACACGTATAACATGTTTTAGAACCCTAATGATTATTATTATTTAGGCTTCCAATAATTACATATAAAAGCTACATGAATAAGTTACATTCAGAGTAGAGGGTTTCCCTTAGAGGGGGGGAAAACCAGTTGGGACGGGTAAGATTTTGCTACAGGGAGACATAGAGAGGGATAGTTAGAGAACTTTAAGACAGTGGGGAAAAGAAAAATACGACTGATACGCACACCCAGAAAAATGTGCAAACAATCAGTCTGCAGTGGGCCAAGAAGAGAAATAGACTCAGTAGGGCAATACGAGGCTCTTTCAAAACCCTGGGCCGACAGCCTCCTCTAGTGGAAGCATGCAACATTTACCGCATTCCAAATGGTGCATGCACTTTATAGTATTCTTTCAAGTATTCTTATCCAGAGCGACATACACAGCTTACATTCTTTTTACACACAAGACATTTATCCAGCTGAATGTTTACATGAAGCAACTTGGGAGCCTGTCTCTCCAGCAGCCAGCACTGAACTGAACCATCTTGGGAAAAACTCTGAACTATCTCTGAAAATCTCTGTAGAGGAACACTGTCCCAAACTCACCCAAGTCTCTGAAACCTTAGTAGACTCTCACCATATGCTAGGAAGAGATTTGGTATTTCTTATGGAGCAGTTCACTCCTGTCTGATTCAATTACAAACTGAGTGAGAAGAGTTCTTTCAAGGCTCTTTAAAAAGTATTTGAGTCCTCTCCAGCTTCCGGTAGTTACAGACAATGAACAATGGCCAAAACAATAGGGCATTTTTATACGTGATCTTGAGGTCACTGTTGGCTTGTTTTCAACAGTTTTACCAGAGTAAAGCCAGCATGGCCTCTGATTAGCTGAGTTTTAGATTTCAGGCCAAGGCACTGTTCAAAATGACTAATCTAGCAAGCACTTGCAACACACTACATAAATCCTAAGACACCCTTATGAACAAAAACTGGATAATTTATCTAAAAAATGGTTAAAAAAAAAACATGCCATGTGTGAACTAAAATTGCATAATTTTGTGTATACACAAAATGTCAATTTAATGTTGAAATCTAATGTAACAAATTTTATTGGTGGGATGCACTTGTTTTGATAAATAAGTGCTTGTTGGGGCCCACCTCAAATTTAAAGTCTGGCAATAGTATTGCCTTGACGTATAAGAGGACAGCATTAAGATTAGACAGCACATACTTTGAGTAGCTGGTCTGGTGCAGTGTACTTCGCCATTCACCTGATTTGTAGTGCAGTTGACGTGAAGCCACCTAAGGATGTTGGGATGTTTCACTGATATTTGTTTTATGCATCATTTATAAAATAGAAAATCAAAAACATGAAAAAAGACACATTTTAATGACCTAATCGTTGAAAAATCTTGAACAATGATTTTCAATATATACAGTATAATACAACAGTTTTATAAACAATCATTTGGTTTTAAAAGCAATACATGTTAGTTTACCTGATTTGAACAATGGCAGATGCACGGTTCTAGACTGAAATAACATAATGCAAAGGACAAAAAATACAGGTTTCTCTAGGAACAATAGCGTCCAGATCCCCTTTACAAAAATATTTCTTCCATATTTCACAACAAGGCTGTTTGGGACATTGTAATGGCTGTGCTTTGGTTCTCTTGTTTTTTTGTTAATTCTCTAAAATGTTATGTTCTCTAAAAAGCAATTAATGGCTACAACCCTACCATGAACTGCACAGTGCATCTGAACACATTTTTGTGGAACTTCTGTTTCATTATGTACTTTTTTTCTTCTATAAAGTAGAGTGGATAGTCCACCCTTCTTTTGTATTTTTATATATTTTTGCTTTAATCGGACAGTAGAGAGGCCACTGATTGGCAGATGGGGGATTGAGCCCCCACCCACACAGGGGGACTCATGGGGGGGGGGGGGGGGGGGGGGTCGAGTTCGCACCCACACAGGGGTACTCATGGGGGGGGGGGGGGGGGGTCGAGTCCCCACCCACACAGGGGGGCTCGTGTGTGGCTCCAGAGTCAACCCCGGAGGATGGAGCACGCACAGTGCAAGATCACAAGAGGGGTCAGGCTAGCAAGGGGTGACGGTGCGGTTCCAGGTACAGCAAAGGGGACTCACTGTGGCCCACATATGCAGTATAGAGAAACGCAATTTTGTGGTCGTGCCAACCACAACCTAAATCAGAAGACTAAGTAACAACTATTGGCATGTGACTCAATGAACTTAATGCTATGGCTTATTCTGGCTGTTCCAAGCTGGGTGAGACCAGACTGGCTTCGTCGCCTTCAAACGTGAAGGGTAGGGGGTTATCCTCCAGCGCCCCGTATGACTGCTCCTGTTGCCTTGCAGGAGAGGGAGCCAATGGGAACGAGGACTGCAGAACTCTGGGTAGGTACACCTGCCAACAGATTTGTTCGGGCAGACTGAGCGTGTGCTAACAGACAGAGCACTGGGCATTTCCAATTAGGAGGAGACCACTGAGCATGTGCAATCAGGGAGAGTCCACAGAGCACATGCAGAGTGAAATTGACTCTTACTCACCGAACCTGAGGGTTCCACTGATGTTTCTTCCCCAAGATCATCACCGTCTTCCTTAACCTAGAGTCACCCAGACGACAGGTCAAAGGAATACACCGGAGCAGCACCGGAGTACCATAGAGAGAGAAGACCGAGAAGACATATGTTCACAAACACAGGGGTCAGAGTACCATAGAGAGAGTAGATCGAAAGGATCCATGCTTACACACATACACATGGGCCAGATTACCATTCTTCCTCTAGGACGTCTATAAGAACATCTATACACATGCTCTCTCTCTGTCACACACACACACGGGTAAGGTCAGTAGTCAAACCCTGATTTTGCGCTCAGAAACAAAGCAGAGTTCAGCACACTCACGTTGTAGTTGTGGGGACTCAGGTACTTGAAGTGTCCGAAGCAGTTGTAGCAGATGCAGATGAAGATGGTCACGCAGAGAATGATTAAGGTGAAGAGGGAAGTGCCCGCCATGAACCCTGTCACACAACACAGGAAGTAAACCCGTCTGACTCTGACCTTCACAGCCAATAGCAAGAAGCAAAGACGGTCACGTGACCGAGGAGGGCCACTGACAGGTGCCCACCTGTGCGGATGACGGAGAAGAAGTAGAGCCAGAGCAGGCAGATGATGGGCGCGGCCATGGCCTGGTTGACGGCGCCCAGGTGCACCTGCCTGTCCAGGCGAGTGGGCAGGTAGGCGAAGTAGAGGTTGTGCTTGTCCACCAGGTGCTTGAGTATGGCGTACAGGAGGCCTGGCAGAGGGAAGGTGTGTTAGGGGTTAACATCACTGAGGTAGTCTCACCTGCAGGCAGGGCTCGAGACTAATGGTGTCCCGCCATCCTGGGGACGATCAGAAACCATCTCCGGGGCGGCTTCAGGACGACTAGGGAAATGTTTTTCTTTTTTTGTTAAATCCTAGTCACATTAGTCAGATTGAGTCAGTTCAGCACCCACCCCTCTCACTAGTTGATACTGGTTGACACCTGCAGACAGTATGTGAGAGAATTTAAAAAAATAAAAATAACATGCCAACAAATATAATTCCCACAGTGCCAGCCATTGTGGCCAACCTTCCTTGTACAACAATCATTGCTAGCTCAATGCAACATATCTTGCTATCTGAAGAAAGCAAGTCGTCATTTCAGGAAAAAAAAAAATAAAAATTACGCAATTTTTGGTTAAAGAAAAGTCAACGTGTCTACAAGGTTTTTAAGAGACGGTAATATTTCCAAACTCATTCTTACATTCCCAATGTGACACTGACAAGGGACAAGTGATAATTAAATAGAAAATAGCAACCCTAAACATGGTATGAAGCAATAACAAGATGTCCAGCAATACTCACTAAATACAGGCTAAACTATGTAGGTGTTCCGCAATGTGTGGAACGGTGCATAGCTACAGCGCTGACCAACATAAGCTACTAAAGCTGCCGTGTCTGCTGATATGTGATTTTTGGTGTTTTCCCCCGAAGTCACTTGAAAAAAATGAGAATGTCGAGGGTTGCCGTTTTGGGCTTGTTTTATGAAATCTGGTTGCTTGTTTGAAAATTTAGCATGCAACCAGTTTTTTTTGTTTTCCTCAAATATGGCTACTACTGTTCTAGGACACTAGCTTGCTTGTTAATTTTATTATTAATTTAAGTACTCAACCCCCAGCCCTGATTTGCAACTGCAAAACACAACCATCGAATCCTGAACCCTGTAGTCTATTGTGCATCATACCGGATCTTGATTGAACAGTGATGGTCAGGTGAAAATTCATCAGCGTTAGCCAACTAACAAAAACTTGACGGTGTTCGGCAAAATTAGCATAGCCTATTTCAGTAAAAGTATTCTGCAAATTAGCATAGCCCATTTCAATAACGCAAATAACCAAAACAGCCTCACTGCTAGGAATATCGGTTGCCTTTGCCATGGTACTTATCATTAAATATTTTATTTATAGTTACAGCTGTCATACAGTGCCCTCCATAATGTTCGACAAAGACATATTTTTGTCTAGATTTGGCTCTGTAATTCACAATTTTAGATTTTTGATAAAACAATTCACATTTAAACATTCACTCCCATTCATTTTTGGGGCCTTGCCAAAATGAATAGTTTTAAAGCACAAACTACAGTAACTACAGAGGATAATAAACTGATAAAAGGGAGATAATGTCTGTTTTTTGAGCTGATAAGCTGTTTTCAGTTTAGCTATAAATAGAGGAACTATTTTCAGATTGGCTACTGCGTATAAATACAGCAAGATGTTTAGTTTTTGTAATGCACGCTTCTAAGGATATATGTTATTGTGCGCAAGGATACATTGCGTAGTTAAAATAAAACTTTTTATGGATTTTCTTTTCTTTTATAAGGCCATAAAACGTAAAAAAACACATCAAATATATATATATATATATATATATATATATATAAAAAGAGACGGTATGATGTTAGTACTTTCTTTTAATAATTTACTATCCTCCGTAGTTAGTTTGTACTTTAAAACCATTACTTTTGGCAAATTGAATGGGAATGAATGGGGAGCCGGACAACTGGGAGGAACAGTGATGCCATTGATGGTCAGAAGGGACAGCTGATGTTGCTAGCATTCATGCTATGCAAATACAATGAGGTAAGCTCCACAAAATTACTTGTGTCATACCAAAGTGAAGTATCCCTTTAAAGGTTTGTGAACGAGAGCACGTCCGCATGTGCGTGTGTGTGCGAGCCTGTTAAATGAGGTTGTGTGTGCGCTCTTTAAATGTACTGACTGAAACACGCCTTGCCTTTGGATTTACAATGCAATTTCAAAACGTTCATCACCTTGGTACACTTTGGTGTGAGGCACGCCATTTAAATAATAAAACTGATTGACTGATTGATTGACAGATGTGTGCATGTGGATCGATTGTGTGTGTGTTCACGTGTAATGGATCACTTACCAAAAGGCACAATAACAGGACAGGTGATGCTGTAGGCCATGATGACGGTGAAGACACACAGGGTCCAGCCGTACATGGCCCCATATTCAAACTCGTACGCCTGATTCTGAGGAGGGACAGGTGGGTGAGCGACAGCCGCCAGACAGTGGAAGAGAGAGAGGGGGCGGGGCGGGAGGGAGAGGGGGTGGGGCAGGGGGCGGGGCCTCACCTGCTTGATGTACTTCCTCTCGGCGGCAGAGGTGGCCAGCGCCATGCGCACGGTGTACAGCAGCAGCCCGGGCAAGCGCAGCAGCTCCATCCCCGACCCGACCAGCGCCGCCGCGATGACGTAGTTCACAAAGAACGCTCCCTGATCCGGCAGGAACACACACCTGCAGAGAGAGAGGGAGGGGGAGAGACAGTGAGAGATAGATAGAGAGAGAAGAGAGTGCTGGAAACTGAAAGGATAATGACAATAATAATGATACATATGCACGTATATTGATTATTTCATCATATTTCATTTTTAATATGTGTAAACTTTACATATTGCCAATAAAGCACTTTTGAATTTGAACTTCAGACAGAGAGACTGTGAATACAGATTGACAAAACTGGATTTGGTGGCAGGTAGTCCTGCAGAGGGATGACTTACTCAAACCTAAGCGTCCCCTGAGACAAAAACTTAGTGTCGAACAGCCATCGAAAGAAGACGTCCAAACTGAGGGAGACAAGTTCATGGGTTAGACTCTCATGTAATTCTGTTTTTATTCCTGTTAACTCTTCACCAGCACATTCATTCCCATGATTTTCTATATATAGAATCACTTCAGCAAGCACTTCATCTGATGTTACAAGATTGTAAAAACATTGTAAAAGTATGGGTATGTTTGTTTGGGTGGGGCCAGGGAGCAATGGTCTGAAGCAGGAAGGGGTAAGGGATTACTGAAGGGATGAGCTCATATTATTTATGAGATTGGGGGCGTGGTCAGTATTTAACTGGAAAACTGATTGGCTGTTAGGTGTGCTGAGTGTTCAGCCGGAAAATGGTGTGATTCCTGGGTGTGGTTGTTAAATATGGTCTTTATTTGTCGTATGACGGGTGCAGTTGATGAGTGTGCTCATTATTTGTCTTGTGAAGGGTGGAGTTGATGGTCGTGGTTTCTATTTACCTGGTAAGCCCCAATGAGGGCAATATCAGCACCATGAAAAGGAGGAAGATGTAGAGTTTGTACATCATAGTCTTGTTCTCACTTGACCTAAAACAGAGTCCAACATATACTTTACACACATCATAGTCGAAGCTAACAGAGTCACCTAGTCCAGCGACAGTCACAGTTAGTTAGTCATGGGTACTGTGACTTAACTGGTCCAAAGAGAGTCAGAGTCGTAATGTTAGTCACAGTACTGTAATGTGGGTGACTTACCTGGTCCAGTGAGACTCCCCTAGCGTGGAGTAGTACACCACCGTGGGTAGAAGAGCGGAGAATGACCACAGCAGCAATGTGGGGAAGAACTGGCTGATCACCGCACTCTGCAACAGAAAGGCATACTGTATCGTCACCAAGAGACAGCACGCGGGGACACAGAAAGAGGCACGGTCACATATCAACCGAGATACACTGTCCATCAGCATCATAGAGATACTCTCTAAGATCCAGGGATAAGGTCACCATGATGCATCACCCGGTGTCTCATAATATTCCTTCCAACAACAGAGGCAGCATACTTTTTCAACACATTTCATTGAGATTTCCTGATGAAGGGCCACTGCACATGCTATTACTTCTGCCCAAGGGCTAGCAGATCTCTGGGAACTGTTGATAAACCTATAAATATAGCTAGGCTTGAAGGGAAAAGGCATAGGCACATTGAGTTCCACAGAGGGGAGATGCCTCATGCAAACAGAGAAATTACACCACACGAGACATGGACACTACATCCCACAGAGAGAAGTGGTCACATAAAGACAAAGACACTACATCACAAAGAGATATCAGAGACAAAGATACTACATCACAAAGAAATATCAGAGACAAAGATACTACATCACAAAAATACATCAGAGACAGACACACTACATCCCAAAGAGTAGTGAGTGTATTCCAGCTGAGACAGCTTTCAAACTGTTGTTTCAATTCCTAATAGCTTGCTAATATGAAAATATATTAAGTGGTGCTTTTTATGTATTTTTGGACATACAATAGAAAGTAGTTAGCTATGGTGATATTGCACTACTGTGCCGTTATTGCATACTGTCATTTTGGGGTTCAGAGCGAAAACGACCAAAATGAATGTCAGACAACAATCGAATATTCAGCTGTCTTTTGTTGTTATGTTTACCAACATGTCACTGGGCCTAGTAAAAGCAAGGCTTTAAACCACAGGCTTGAACAGAATAGGCTTCCTGGCAGTTTAAAGAGGGCTCGAGCACACAGAGCAGTCAGGGCCATAATGTAAAGTGCAATAGGCTAATCATGGTTTATTACAGTATCAGAACTAGATGTGATCATATAACTGATCGATCATTCGTATCAAGAACCGTGCGTGATCACTGGGCTGTGCGTAATTGTCCGGCTAATGAACTGCAGGAAAATACATTCTCAATAATCGTTCATGCATCATTCCAAATCGGCATTCAATGAGCCGTAGTCAGAGGATACAAGGCCATAAAGTTACTAACAGTGGTACACTCAGCTGCTTGTTAAAGACCCAGGTCAGTTCCATAGGGATTAATGGGGATTTGGTGGTCAGTGACTGTGACAAGCACAACAGCCCATATAGGCCAACTGCATGTCCAATGATGACGCGCCCCAAATAATTAGCCAATTTAGCCGATTTTTTTTTTTCTTGTAGACAAAGACTGGCCCTGAAGATACCACATTGCAAAGAGATATCTTAGAGACACATATACTACATTACAAAAAAATCATAGAGAAAGAGACACTGCATTATAGATATGGTGACAGAGACACTGCATCACAGAGATATCACAGATACAAAGACACTATCACAGAGATATCATAGAGACAGAGACACTGCATCATAATAATACTATTATTATAATACTGTTGTTGATACTGTTTTCTTTACTACTATAGGCTTTGGCAATATTTACTGTATTAAGTATTTCCTGCCAATAAAGTATTCCCGCCAGTTTTTGGAATTGGAATTAGACAGACACTGCATTAGACAGAGGTTTGATGTCATAGACAGAGACATTGCATCACACAAAAATATGCCATGACAGAGAAACATTGCATCACACAAGGACAATGACATGCATGCACACTTGTATGGCTCAGCATAGCGACATCACAAGAACACTGAGGGAAGTTGGTCTTTAGTACAGTGTTGTCAAACTCACATTGAGGTAGTAGATTGGCTTGGTGACATTGAACTTATCCATGGTGCTGATGATGATGGAGGGGGTTGTAAGGAAAAACAGGAGGAAGAAGAGGAAGAAGTTGAGCAGCAAACAGCGAAGCCACCAGCGAAAGCCCTGCAAGGTCAGGTTCTCCCTAAGAGAGCAAGAGAACAGGATATGACAACAAAGTCAACACAACCGACACAATACTATAGATCTACACATGGGGTGTGAATCTGGACGTGAGAAAGACACTATATGTACTATAGATTTCCGACATTTAATTACCTGACATCACTTCTACTACACTGTTTGACTGTACATCCACACCTAAAAATGTTCTACTGGAATGTTGGCCACAGGTGACCAATACACGTTGTGTGCAGTGGTGGTGGGGAGACTGACCAGTATATGTTGCTGGGGTGGGGGGCATAGCTGACTCTCCAGTGGGCCACTCTCAGGGCCCGGCTCTCAGAGGAGGGCTGGGGCTCCCGGCCACACCCACATCGAACCGCACCCCCATTGGACATGCCTTCAGACCCACTCGCACAATTCAGGGCATTGAAGTCCTTCAGGATACTGCCAACACAGACAACATAGGTCATTGACAATGCATACTTGTCATTAACAGACACACACATGATTGTTACACTTTTTATAGCCTCAATGCATTGTGCTGGTCTCTTGAAGACCAGAGCTTCACATTCTCAGTTCCTATTTCTGAAAAATCATGAGCTCCTGTATGCGGGGCTCCAACTGAGGGAGGCAAGTCAAGCCAATTCTACAACTGACCGCTAACATGAATGCAGGCTAAAACATAAAAGAACAAATCAGATTGCAAGAAAGCATCTCATGGAGTGAATTCCCTTTCCTAGCACAGTAGAGATAGAGGGTGTACGGCAAGGGTGTCCAATCTTATCCGAAAAGGGCCGGGGTGGGTGCAGGTGTTTGTTTCAGCCCAGCATTACGACACCTGATTGTACTAATTAACTAATCATGGTTTTCAATCAAGTAGAATCGGGTGTCGTAGTGCTCGGCAGGAACAAAAACCTGCACCCACACCTGCCCTTTCTGGATAAGATTGGACACCCCTGGCGCAGGCTCTCAGGATTAGCAAGCGAAGGCCGGGAGATACGCACTAAGCAGCTGTGGCTTCAGTGTTAAGAGTGATGAAGGCCAGGCCCAGCGGCTGCTGCGGCACCTGCTCCCTCTGCCTCTTCACCGCCTCCAGGAACGCGGCCTCCTGTTCGCTGTAGAAGTCAATGGCATCCACCTCACACAGCGAGAACACATATTACACACCACCTCACACAGTGAACACACGTTACACACCACCTCACACAGTGAACACACGTTACACACCACCTCACACAGTGAACACACGTTACACACCACCTCACACAGCGAGAACACATATTACACACCACCTCACACAGTGAACACACGTTACACACCACCTCACACAGTGAACACACGTTACACACCACCTCACACAGCGAGAACACACATTACACACCACCTCACACAGTGAACACACGTTACACACCACCTCACACGGCGAGAACACACATTACACACCACCTCACACAGTGAACACACGTTACACACCACCTCACACAGCGAGAACACATATTACACACCACCTCACACAGTGAACACACATTACACACCACCTCACACAGTGAACACACGTTACACACCACCTCACACAGCGAGAACACACATTACACACCACCTCACACAGTGAACACACGTTACACACCACCTCACACAGCGAGAACACATATTACACACCACCTCACACAGCGAGAACACATATTACACACCACCTCACACAGTGAACACACGTTACACACCACCTCACACAGTGAACACACGTTACACACCACCTCACACAGTGAACACACGTTACACACCACCTCACACAGCGAGAACACATATTACACAGCACCTCACACAGTGAACACACGTTACACACCACCTCACACAGTGAACACACGTTACACACCACCTCACACAGCGAGAACACACATTACACACCACCTCACACAGTGAACACACGTTACACACCACCTCACACGGCGAGAACACACATTACACACCACCTCACACAGTGAACACACGTTACACACCACCTCACACAGCGAGAACACATATTGCACACCACCTCACACAGTGAACACACATTACACACCACCTCACACAGTGAACACACGTTACACACCACCTCACACAGCGAGAACACACATTACACACCACCTCACACAGTGAACACACGTTACACACCACCTCACACGGCGAGAACACACATTACACACGACCTCACACAGCGAGAACACACATTACACACCACCTCACACAGTGAACACACGTTACACACCACCTCACACAGCGAGAACACACATTACACACCACCTCACACAGTGAGAACACACATTACACACCACCTCACACAGAAAGAACATACAGTACATTACACACCACTTCACATAGCGAGAGCACACATACACACCCACACACGCATTGCGCACCACTTCACACAGGGAGAACACACATTGCGCACCACCTCACATAGAAAGAACACACATACACACCCACACCCGCACACGCACATGAACACGCACACCCACACACACTCGGTCTCTCACCCCAGCCCACACAGCAGAGCAGAGACCAGCTCACCCTCTCGCAGCCACAGGTTGCGCAGCAGCAGAGCTGCCCACAGGGCCGGGGATTGATCACTTCCCTCTCACCCTGTTGTGCCAGAATCTTCTGGTAGTACAGCAGGTTTTTCTCAGCGCGCTTCCTGTCAGGACACAAATCACCTTGCACCTTATTACCTGTGACACACTCACATAGAATTAGTACAGTACATACAAAACCTCATGCTATTGCTAACTATTTTAATGAATATTTTCTGGGAAACTAAGAGATGGAATTAGAGTATCAGACAGCAACATTCCAAAACATTTAATCAAAACTCATCTCATGAAAAATAGATTGTAAATTTGACTTTCAGCCTGTAAATGAGGAAAGGGTAGAAAAACGTCTTACTGGCGTGAACAGTGAAAAGCCACATCAGGATTGGATAACCTTCGAAGGGAAACTATTAAAATTGGTTGCTGCATCTATTGCATTGCCTATATGCCATATTTTAAATCTGAGTTTGAAGGAGGGTGTATGCCCCCTGGCTTGGAAATCTGTAAGTCATTCCATTACCCAAAAACAAGAAGGACACCTTTACAGGAGTTAACAGTTGCCCAACCAGCACATTTCCTGTGTTTAGTAAGCCAATGTAAAGAATGGAGTTAGAATTAGATTTCATATTACTTTTCTATCAATAAGCTTAATTCTGATTTTCAGCATGCTTACAAGGAGGGTGACCGCAGGTGCTCAGCTTTAATGCAGATGACTGAACAGTGATTGAGTGATATCGACAAAAAAAGGACTGTGGGTGCTGTCCTGCTTGATTTTCGTGCAGCTTTTCATTTATTTTACATTTTATTTTGATGATTAAAAAACACATAACACTGCACTGCAGTCATTACATGCATTTAATACATGTAATTTAATAGACTATGAGATGCTCCTAATGAAACTGGAGCTGCTTATGATTCCAGTCTTTCTGCCCTTAACTGGATGGGGTGTTATGTATCTAATAGAACACAAACTGTGTAGTTTACTGGTAGTTTTTTCTCCTGTGGGGAAGGTACAGTATGGTGTCCCCCAGGGAAGTTGCTTCAGCCCCTTACTCTAGTCTATTTTTACCAATGATATGCGGCTTGTTTTGAGGGAAGCAAGTTTAGCTACAGTATGTTTGGTGATGATTCCACAGTGTATACATCATCATCCAGTGTGGATTAGTTACATTCTATACTTGGAAATGAACTGAAATTGATATTGGACTTGGTAATCAAAAGCAAGCTAGCTCTGAATGTGTTCAAGACTAAATGTAAACGTAAACAACACTATTTTTGGCCAACCTGTTTCAACATAACGTTAAACTGAATATTTTATCCTCTCTTCTCGCATCCTTTTTCATTATTTTCTGGTCTTTTATTCTCAGGTTATGAGGCAGAAGTATATATGTCCATACGCACAGGCTGGCTCCATACCTTTGCTTTTCCAGGTTGATCAGCTTGGCCACATCGTAGCACAGGTGCACTTCAGACACGTGACAGGTAGGGTATGCCTCGCTGCCGAGGAGGGAAAGAAAGGCCCATTTACTTACGCAGAGAAATAACTCAGATTTCCACATTCACTTGGGTTAACCGGAAGTGCTCCAGATCAACATCAGAAAAAAAGGAAATAGCGAGTATGCTGTAACAGGGTGTTTCCCCCAGGAACAGGACTGAATATTTCAACCACAGGCAGTCTTCATTTCCTTATGTTAGCAACCACGGTTAGCCCCAACTACCGGGGTTACTCCGGGGTAGGCATGTGCGGATATTAAAATTTAATCATATGATTATCTTGGTCAACATTTTCACAATATACAACATTATCTCGTTAATTAATGAAATCACTAGAAAGTCTTAAAACAGTATTAAAACATACCCCAAAGACTTGAATATTTATACCAATTAGAAAACATCTGTTTCTAAAACATGTTACATTGCAAATTATGTAAAAGTCTTAACATTTTACCCACACCAATAACTAGTTTTAACAAAATAACGGAATTCAGAAGTAAATATAAACATTTTTCCAACAGAATAATGTGCAGCTTATTGAAGTAAATGTAAACATTGTGGCTTGCTATTAAACAATAACTGTGGAGCTTATTCAGAAATAAATGCAACATATTTGTCCTGCTTTTAAACAAAGAAACAAAACAAAACAATCTGCAGCATTTTCAATAGTAAGGCATTTTCAGAAGTAAGGCATTTCTAAAGACTGTACTGAACCCTTTTTCGACGGGGAGACAAGCTCTGTTGTTTCTGGTATGTTCATTCTTTTTACCGAGATACATAGTTTATATCAATTATAGTCCCATACCATACCTACTCTGGAGTGCTGACTGCTTGCTAATTGACAAATAAACTCCAATATCTGCAATACCCATTTGTTCAATACTTTTTACTTCAACTTTAAATGTGAAAGATTTATGCTCAAGCATATCTATAAATCACATGTGAAGTCTGTAAGACTCTTGGAAGTTCTGAGTCATGTTCATGTACGTAATGCATGAATTAAAAGTTCACTGTCCTAACAAAAAAAAAAAGGTTGTATGTAAATTCCAACAGACTGTTGTGTTTTTATTAGAAATACAAAAGCTACCATAGGGGTTGTTGGATATTTAAATAACTTGTAGAGCAGTACTGTTGGCTTGATCACAGGACCAGGGATAGCCATTCTCCGTGAAGCTCGCAAACTCTAGTGGTTACTCTGGGCAATGCAGTTCAGTAAGCCACTGGGGCCAAGAAGCAAATGTCTTCTTTGTTAACTGTGTGCTTACTGGCCATTGAAAACATTTGGCCAAGGGGGAAAGCAAGCCAATTTCAGCACAGGCGTTTATACATTTGTTTTGCAAGAATCATTTAAAAATATTTCTCAATCGTTTGTGAAAGCAAAAAGGTTTGTAGAATACCGCTGTTTTCAGTTCTTTTCATGCTAGTTTGTTGCAGTTAATTGGATATAGTGACAATGCCGTCCTGTTCAGCTGTACTAACTGATTTTTGAAGGGTCAGAATGTTTTTGTGTTGTTTTTGGTGAGTCTGCAATCTCTTTGCATTTATTTCATGATAATAAAAGTTATTAGCTGTGACAGGTTGCACATACTAATTATATTAAGCTGCCAATTTGTTTCCAAAATAGGGTAGCAAACTCCCTCACGTTAGCTTTGAGCCAATTTTTATGCCCACATCTGGGTTAATAATGTCATGACCGTCAACATCATACGTTCACATTTATCAGCACTAGGCAATGATATCGTTTTAAATAATTTACACCTTGTACTGCTTAGGTTTTGCTAGACTCAGTGTTCAGGATAACAACATTGCAGTACAAAAAATTGTATAGAAAGATTGTCTTTACCAATATTTGTACATTTTCCTGTAAATAATGAAAATAAGCCAACATTGCATTTAGGAGGAAACCTTTGTTTTATTACTACACATTGTTCATATATATATATATATATATATATATATATATATATATATATATATATATATATAGCCAATACTATAAAGAAGATGTTTCCACATGGATAAAAAATAAAAGTTAATATTGATTAAATCTTTTGTTTTCCTTCATGCACCAAGCAGGCTTCAAGCAGGTAGCTTTGTCCAAGCCAAGAGAATGATATTAGCTGTTATTTTAGCTTTTAATGTAGGCTATTTTGTTTGGGATCAGTGTACCATTAGCTAAAGGAAACATAGCAAGATAATGTACAGCTTCAGAAAGCACCTGTTTACATTTGCCTGCAATCAACATATGCCTGCAATCAAATTATTATATTACCAACCACATGTCCATGGCTTAAAGTTCTCTGGAAACTACGCCGGACTTCCGACGTATGGCTGTTTCAGGTCAATGAAATATGGGCAATGTTTCAAACCGTATACTTGTGTCATAACTAGAACAGCTGTCTGCCCTGCCTCCTGTTGTGCGTTCACAGCGCTGCCAAAACAAACAGGTGGGCTACACAGATAAGAGCAGAGCACAAGTGACATTACCTAGACCTCCAAACGACGCAAAACTCCGGTACTGCCTTGTGATCTTACATTTAAAAGCTTCAAAACTATATTTCTACCCTTGCCATTAAATTTCTCTTTAAGCCTTTAGAGGGCATAATTTAACTTCAACTTTAATGTTAGAATCAAGTGTGGCTGAATACTTCTATAAAAACCTTTAACTTCAAAAAATGCTAGAACTCACATTAGACATGTCACAATGAGTCACAATGAGTCGCAATGAGTCGCTTGTTTTCTTCCAAAAAATCCTGAAGCTAGCTAGCTTCCTGGAAGCTTCGGCTGTCAATTCCACAGAACTTCAGCAGTCAATTCTCAGAGCTCGCCCCCACGA
The DNA here is from genome assembly GCF_013347855.1 of Anguilla anguilla. Classification (NCBI taxonomy): domain Eukaryota; kingdom Metazoa; phylum Chordata; class Actinopteri; order Anguilliformes; family Anguillidae; genus Anguilla; species Anguilla anguilla. The sequence goes on along the minus strand of NC_049206.1, from coordinate 27,357,327 downwards.
CTCCTGCCATTGCTCTGCATTTTAACGGTTTAGCGTGATCCTTAATGTTTAAGTAGTCAAACATGGCAGGCTCCATGAACAGGCTTCATGCACCAAATGAGCAGCTCCCATAGGAATCAATGTAGCTGGTAAATGGAAGCTGTCTCCAGTTCTTATACATCTCAATGGGCTTCTTTTTTTTTTTTTTTTTTCACGTGCTACAGATGAATGAAAAGATAAAACCACTACAGCCAGATGCCCCAGTGATATAATCCACCATCCTGTTCCATAAACTATCCACTGAGCGCCCCTTACTAAAAGTGGCTTGTGGTGTTTGCAGAACTTCTGAATCATGTAGTCTGAAAAGAACTTACCTGAAATGTGTCTTTATACGCTCCTCACTGGTGTTTTTAGGAATGGAGCACACAAAGAGAGTTCTCCTGTCCTGTAGAGATGGCAGCAATGCAGGATGTATGACAACACCTTCCAGCATGCACAGCTTGGCCAGAGAATTTAGTAATTTTGTGCAGCCTGCCCTATTATATTTGCTTAGCGCGGATACTAGCAACATCAGCTGTCCCTGCTGACCTATTATCCTCCGTAGTTAGTTTGTGCTTTAAAACTATTAATTTCAGTGAGGTCCTGGAAATGAATGGGAGTGAATTGGAAGCCAGACAACCGGGAGGAACTACGATGATGTTAATGGTCAGCAGGGACAGCTTATGTTGCTAGTACTATGCACTATTACGCTATGCAAATGCAATGGGGTAAGCTCCACAAAATTATTTCTGTTATACCAAAGTGAAATATCCCTTTAATGGGGACAGCAGGGCGTGAGGCGAAAGACTCACCATGTCTGTCCGGATAGCCTTAATTTTGGAGGTGTGCCATCGCAGCACTACCACCGTTAGAATCAAGTAGAGAACTGCAAACACTGTGTGCAGCCACAGCAGGTCGTCGCTGAAATGTATGAAACGCGTCAGTACAACATCACTACACATTGACAACATCAGAACAAAGGATAACAGTTATCACTGCATTTAGAAGCTGTTCCAATTACATAATTTCATTGATGTTTTTATTTTAGCACAATGTTTTTTTTCCACAGGCCAGTTTCTATATAAAATTATATATACTTCAAAGAACATGACTCCACTGAGTCCAACTGCAGATGGCAATTAGATGTATTTTAGTAAGGCAAAGTCACAATTTTGCACCAAGCAACACATTTCTACGCATAAGAAAATTTCCTGAGCAACAGAGCATTGTACTGTTGTGGTCGTATCATTGCAGAGTGATGCCACGGTTAAAATGTCAACTTCCCTTAACCATAAATTCAGCTTCCCATAGGCATAAATATAATTCCCTTAAACCACTACAATTGCACCACTACATCACCACAAAACCATCTGGAAACACTGCAATAAACCATACAGTCTACTGAAACTTACTCCTTCTGAAGATTGCCAATGGTGGTTCTTCCAAAACTGTAAGGATCATTACCTGGAAAATGAATATTTTATCATACTTCAACCAAAAACACAAGAATGTCAAGCTGAGAGTGCCATGCTTGGAGTGCAGTATACAGTGGTGAATTTATGATTCTGCAGCAGCAGTGCTGGATTGAGAGTGTGTAATTGTGTTATAATGCAGTGTTGTGCCGAATGCTGTTATGTAGTGCTGTACTCAGTGTATTTAGAGGGTTCTGGGGGTGCTGTACTCAGTGTATTTAGAGGGTTCTGGGGGTGCTGTACTCAGTGTATTTAGAGGGTGCTGGTGGTGCTGTACTCAGTGTATTTACAGGGTGCTGTGCTCAGTGTATTTAGAGGGTTCTGGTGGTGCTGTGCTCAGTGTATTTAGAGGGTGCTGGTGGTGCTGTACTCAGTGTATTTACAGGGTGCTGTGCTCAGTGTATTTAGAGGGTGCTGGTGGTGCAGTACTCAGTGTATTTAGAGGGTTCTAGGGGTGCTGTACTCAGTGTATTTAGAGGGTGCTATGCTCAGTGTATTTAGAGGGTTCTGGTGGTGCTGTGCTCAGTGTATTTAGAGGGTGCTGGTGGTGCTGTACTCATTGTATTCCGAGGTCTGTGAGGGCAGAGTGGGGAGACTTACCCAACAGATCGCCCGACAGGTTGACAGGCAGTATGATGGCCACGGACGTCACGCAGATGATGGTGAGCAGAGCGATGAGGTGGCGCTGGAAGGACAGGTAATGCACAGCGTCGCTGCCACACCGCTCCTTGATCGTCTCCTCGCTGTGCAGAGGAAACATGTCACATGGTTGAGAGAGACCTTTGAGCTTCAAATAGAGGCAGCAGCATAAAGCTCAGAAACAGGGCGGCTCTAAATCATCGCACGAAGGAGAAGAGGCTAAATAAAATGAGTGCAAATTCAATTACAATTGCAAAACCAATCAACAAAATCTTCCTCCCAGTTAAGCCCGACAGTCACGCACATGCACGATAATGTGAACAGTCATGAGTGTTCTGCTTTGGGGCCCATGGTACCAATGCAGTTTCTGGAATAGTGCATTGAGTGCGAAGTGTAGCAGTCTCACACTTATATAAATTCGGTATCCCACCTGTGGCCACAATCATGTACTGAATGGTCTGACATCACTGATATCTGTTCATTGCAAATTATTGCACTTCAGGGTATGCCGGAGTTCAACGCAAAAGCTCCTAAAAAGTAATTTGCGAGGGGAATCCGGCAACCAGAGCAGAATTTTCTTCATTTTGTCTCAGTGGATACATTCTGATTGGGACATGGCCCATATTTTTCCAGAGGGCAGGGAGCCACTCCCCCAAAAGGGTGGGGGATACCGGCAGGGTCAGACCTTACCTCATACGGACAACGAAAGGCAGCCAGGAGCAGAATCCCTGAGGGAAAGAAACGGCGGTGTTCAGTACTAGAAATGCATCGGAGGCGTTAGGCAAAAGGACAGAGTGATGGAGGACCTCACCTGCTCCCTCGCCATCTCTAGGTCCTGCTCTTCAACGCTGGACATGCGGGAGGACAGGCGGCCATAGCGGCGATGTGACGTCTCGCCGAACCTGGGGTCGTCAAAAAGGTCACCATGACAACGGCAACAGGTACACTGTGACATCATCCTTACTTTACGACACAGCCCTGGACCACAGAATCTGCTGCTTTTTTCCCCGTGTTACAACCAGCAACTGGTTCAGCCTGAGAAACCTGGATAAGTGAGCTGCTTTAACTGATCAATTAGACTCAGAATAACAACTAAAACCAGCAGAGTGCAGGTCTGTAGCAGCAGGGTTGGACAGCCCTCCTGTAAAGCGACACAGAACAGATAAAAGTTCAATGCGCCACAAAAAAAAAAAAAAGAAATTATAATGGGATAGAGTGATAATAAGGTCACTATACTGAGACATCGAGACCCTTCCCAAACGACCGATCTTACGTGAGGCCTTTCCAACGTGAACGATGTGAGACCTTACTAATTTTATGAATTAATTCATTTATTTTCTTTTTACTCTTAGTTCTTAATATGGATTGTTTTTTTTACTGTTCTTTGGCTCTCTTTTTAAATGCATTGTTTTATTATGTGTATTGTTTTATGTGTACTGTTTAATTGTGTTTCTGTTCAGCCCTTTGAACTCTGTGACCTGAAATGTGCTTCACAAATATAGTTTTACACCTGACTGATCATGTGACGTGATCCTGAGTCAGACTGACCCGCTGCCCTCGGCAACTAACGCTAGGCGTCCATAGTCCCACAGCTTCCTCCTGATGATCGCAAAGAGTCCAAGCAGCACCTGCAGAGGGCGACCAATCACATTTCAATATACTGCAAGTACCCATAATAAAGTTTCAAATAAGTGAACATTATAAATGTATTTTTAATCATTTTCATTTGCATATTTTTATATTTAATTAATCAATAAGATACATTTTTTTAAAAATCACAAATAATCTTTTAGTTACTCATTTTATCTGCAGTTTTTTTGTCTCTTAACTTCAAGTACAGTCTTCAGCAAGCACATTTATGAAGTTAGGCGCAACAGTATCAGTGCATAAAATAAGGGCGTGGCCAAGGGGGTCCACTGCAGTTAATGTGCCTCCTTTCTGTCTATCAAACATTAATAATCACAATACTATGCAATATGTTTTCCGGAAAACCAGCTATAGTGAATACAGTTGTGAAAGAAGCACAGGGTACTGTACTGTGAGCCTGCAGCTTACTAAATATCTTCCCTAAACTGTGATTTTTTAATCAGTCTATGGACTATGGCTACCCGACTGTGTAATCAGTGTTCTATTTGGAATCTGATAAATGAAACAAATAGGGCAGGAAACTTAATGAGTGTGTGTAAGACTGGCCGTGGTACAAAAAAGGTCTCACAATTGTACCAGGCAGCACTCCCTGCTCAGTGGGTTATTAACAGGGTAAATGTACCAACTTGGTGTGAAATGCCAGAAACCTGCCATAACCCATTTGTAGCAAAGCATTCATGACAGACCCTCTCTCACTCACACACGCACACACACACACACACACACACACACACACACACACACCGACTCACCATGAAAACAATGAAATCCAGCAGCAGTACGACCGGCACACCGCCGAAGTTGACCCCGCGTAGCACAGTGCTCTCAGTCGCGCTGAAGCAGCTGCCCGTGTCGTTGCCTGCAGTGCCATTGTCCGCGAGCAGAGAGAACCGCTCCCACCACGGCGAGCCCATAGGCACTCCTAAAGACATAAAAAACATACGGAGCACCCAACAAACAACAGTTCCGCCACAAAGATATTACCTGGAAAGCAGCCCAGATAACACTTAACAGCAGGTCAAGTCATGTAGTACACTAGGACACTGCCTAATTCATTGGTCTATGCTATTTGCCATCATCATGGTTGACCTACAGGGGGGTTACAGTAAAAGATCACTAGTTGTGCATATCCACAACATGAAGCATTTAAATCTGTGCATTTGTGATTCTTTATATCAAATTTGAAGGTCTTCACTTGTCTTTCATCTCAATCCTTTAGGTGAGCTTGGGCAAACGTGCCTGTCCAATGGTCAGAGCCTTAAGTCTAGTTCAGATAAAAAATGTCATCAACCAGCAAGGTAGATTTAAAACTTTTTTCAATGTGAACTACCCATTTTAGGACATTTGGTAACAGCTGCTGTGGTCTGAGATTCAACATGTCAAATCTTGTGTCAAGAGTTAAAGATGACAAGCAGCTCATCTAACTTGTTAAGGAGAGTAATTAGTTAACTTTCCTTTTTTTCTGTCAACTGTGTATAAGTTGCAGTGGCTTTCATAAATCTGCCATTTCAAAATTCAGGCCATGAAAATGCCTGCTATAACAAACTGCACCTTTGCTTTAAACAAAGTGACATCAAAAAGTCTTTACAACAGAAATTTCCACAATGACCTGTTGCAAAGAGGGAGCTTTCTGTTTCTGCCATGTAAACAGGAACTCAAAAAGGCACTGTTCCTGACGGTTGCAACTCCATGACTTGCATTTTGGGTATGGTAAAATGTTCTTACTGCCAGGTCTGTGGAAGATCACCATGGCTGCCATTGTCAAAGAGATACATTTTACATCTTTTTTTTGTTTGTTTTTGTGGTCACCTGATCATTGTCACAAGAAAAGTGTTGACCATGAACAATAATGAGTCTTAAATAGGAGGTCAAACTGCCAAAGCACAGGCTTTTTAAATGGCCTTCGTTTTCTGCGCAGATCCTAAAAGAAATTACTCCCACTGTTCATTGATTTACCGTTACAGCCTCCATGGACTAGCAGACGTTAGATCAAAAACTTTGAGGGTGAAACCTACAGCAAATACAAGCTGAGCCGGCGTCTATGGATACACAGCGTTACTCTGTACTGCTTTTGAAATCACAAGTAACAAGTTCATCACTCATGAAATGTACACATACAGGCAAGGGTAATCTTCCCAAAACCACATATTTCTGCAATCCTCTGCTGGATGAGCTAATGTTTGCTGACAACTTTAACTAGAAGGTGTGTCTGTAATCTAGCTAAATCTGCCTTCACGTCCTGACAATGCGTTGGAATTAGACTACCTTACGTTCCCTTAAGGAGTTCCGCATAGTCACATCGAACACAGCTAGCTAACTAGCTTATCTAAAAAACATTCCATGACATAACACGACTTGAACTAGTCTCGTCTCAGTAGTTTATCCCAGGTGTTTTTACTATTGCAAGTTAGAGCTAGAGCTCCGCGACTAACGACCAAACCCGCTATCTAACAGCTGTCACCAAAGTTGGGTGTTGTAGTCTGTGTTAAGCGTCGTTAAAAACAGACGTATTTTCAGACAGGTCATAAATCACACATGAATACAAACAGTCCTTTTGTTTTGTTCGTAAATTTTGCTTAGCCTATCTTGAAGTACATGTTTTCTGCATTAGTGTGTTGGCTAGTTAAAGTTAGCTATCTGGTCAGCTAAAAAAAAACAAAAAAAAAACACAAGATCTCCACCCCAGACTCACCTACTAACCTTTAGGCTCTGTCGTACTTTGATAAGTGAATTAACAAGAAATAGGCAGCTGGCAAGCTAACTTCGTCATAGTGAGAATAACATGTACGCCCATACCCGTATACATGTAGTCTACTCACTTTGACCGTTATCAGATTCCGCTTCAATTCAGTGTGGTAGAAGTCACTGCTCGGGACAGAACTAACAATAGTGCTTAGAAGTTAAGGTACATATCCGCACATGCGCTGTTATGACAGCGGCAAAACAGGCACAAGCAGCGCTGTTGTTGCCACAGGCAGGAACGTTGACGTGGACGGCCGTGATGCGATTTACCAGTGCTGGTGATATATGAAAGCATTTTTCTTTGAATGCAAAGAGTGGAAGCATATTTTTGAAAACACAAACGTGAGATGAGTCTAAATGATTCATAAGAAGCCATTCTTATAGAAATAGATTCACATTTGTTTGCACAAATCGATGAAGAATCTTCAGTATCCATGTGCTGTATTCTAACTGAAGCTTTCTATTAATGAAGTAATTAATGGATCATTTGATAAATTTGTTAATTTGTTTGCCATTTGTATGAATAATTTGTAAACTACCAACATTCCATGCAATTACAAGTGTTGTTTTATTGACTTGACTGATCCTTAATCATGTTGTCGTATCATTGTAACCACTGATAAACTAACATTGAATTTGAAAGCAAAAATGGGCTGAGAACAGGAAGTGAAAATATGCAAGTTATCACTGCCTTTGATAGGGGGGACCCAAACGCAGAGGGAAAAAAAAACAAACTCAAAAGGGAAAATTAACAGACTTTACTAACACGACAGGCAAACACAAACAGGGAACAGGCAAGGCCACGAAGGGCAAAAACACAAACTCAAAAAAAATCTAAATAAAACAGAAAACAAGAACTCACAAACATGGGCAGGGCAGAACACAGGCAGGTAGAGGACAAGGGCAGGTCAAACAAAACACAGGCAGGCACAAAATACAAGCAGGTACATACGGTCTTGAAACATAGGAAACAAACACAAGCAGGGCAGAACACGGGAAGGCAGAGCACAAGGGAAGGTCAAACAAAACAGTCAGGCACAAAATACAAGCAGGTACATACGGTCTTGAAACATCGGAAACAAACACAAGCAGGGCAGAACACGGGAAGGCAGAGCACAAAGGAAGGTCAAACAAAACAGTCAGGCACAAAATACAAGCAGGTACCATGGGTCTGAGGAAACGCAAGTTGGGAACAAACACAAGGAACCAGCACCCGAGTCAAGGGAACAGAGAACTTAAATAGACAGGGGTAACAAGACACAGGTGAACTCAAAAAACAATCAAACCAGAAGGAGGGGATAAGACAGGTGGGAACAATGATGGGATAACGAGACAATGAAACAATCATACAATTAGCAGGGGGGGAGCAGGACACAAAACAGAAGTGCCGCCATCTGGCGGCCCAACAGGGGAAACACAGACAGGAAAACAGGACCATGACACTCAGAGTTGTCTGTACGGGGCTACGTACACATACTGTTGTTTGGGAGTGTGTAAGGGTGTTAAATACACAGAGGGTGTTGCTCTGGAGTGTGCTGCATGTGCGTAGGATGCTGTTTGGGAATGTGTACCAGGGACACATGCACACAGGGTTTGGTTTAGAAGTGCAAGGTACCCATCACAAGTACACATTACCAGTACTTCCTATCTTCAGCCAAGTGGGCAAGGGAGCTCTTTCATTGGATTTCTTGTCATGGCTTGGTGAAATGCAAATGTAATCTTCAGGTAATGCCTCACTTTAGCTGTCATTTTTCTTATGCACTTATTAGTTAGCAGCCAATGTAAGCATCAGGAGCATGGTCTGTAGTCTACTTAGCCAATCAATAATTTTCAAATTAAGCCCTTAATTGGTGAAATATGTGAAACACTTCAGGGAACTGTGGCCCTGCAGGATTTCAGTTTGGCATCCCTGGGTTTAACGGTTGGGGTTGGAACATTAAGCTCTGTTTGGGATTTAGTGTAAGGTCCAGCAGATGGTGCTAAGTGTTCTAAGCTAAAAAAAAGAACGGAATCACAGCATCATGAGACTCCAGTCTGACAGAAACCAGTTTTACCTCTTACTCACCAGAATGCGGAATCCAAGTGCTCCAACAGCTGCATGCCTGGACAGTTTAAGAAAACAGGTGAGGGCCTGCAAAGTTGCTGCTATGAGCATCTCAACTGTCCTGAGAATCATTACAGCAACAGCACAAGTAAGTAGCTCCCATTCACCCTGTTGTCTGGTTTGGATATTACTTGCGTGTGTCGAAACTGTCATTGTGCAATGCCAACGCAAAACCAGCGGTTCCCATATGCTGTGGCAATGCCAGAACTTTTCCTATGCCATAGCAACACAATATCAATATTGTCAGTATGTCACAGAAAAACAGCACTGTCAAAGCAACACATTCCCAGCATCTTTTCTATAGTATGACAGGGCAATGTTAGCACTTTTAATGCACCATGTATTACACAAAACTGTATTTTGTTACTGAATGGTACTATGTTACATTGCATTACATTATAACATATTACATTCATTCAGGACACATTTTTTATCGCAAAATTCAATTTGAGTGCATCCATAGGAGTTTTATGAACAATGGGTCCAAAAGCAGAAAACTTTTGGACCCATATTTGGACCACTTCTCTGTGGGTGATTAGTAATAGTAGTAGTAGTAGTGGTGTCACAAAGCCGGCCAATTATTTGGACAGCCAAAGGTTTTTTTAAATTACCAGAGCTCAAATGCAGGCACTGAGACATAACATAGTTGTAGGACATCTAAATTATCTGGACCCTTTAGAAAAAAGCTGGCAAAAGTTTTATTAGCATACTTCCCAAACTTAATTGCAAAAAGATCACCCCCTATTAATCCACACAGCTGATCTTAAATACGACCACAATTAGACACACCTGGAAACATTCCAATAAATTAGTTACTCGCAAGACACTATGCGCAATTAATCCAACTGTCAGTTCATGAAAATGGTGATTAAAGCTTATTATACATACATTTTTAAATGAGAATATCTAGAGAAAACACTCATGTCATGTCTCTGTAGTTAATGCTACTCCTTTACAAGTAGTAGTATTATTAATAATAACTGCATGCAAACTCCTACTACAGCACTCTTCCAGGCTGTTAAGCGGCTTACCGAAGGATACTATTTTACAATACATTACATTCAGTACATTTAATTAGAGCAAGATTCAATGTGAGAGAACATAAGTGCATCCACAGTTACATGAGCAAAGGGCCTAAAAGCAAGAAAACTTCCACTGTCTTCATATAACTGCTGAGATCAAGAGTGAATTCAAATAAATGAATGGAGCACTAGCCATAACTGATCTGCAAAAGATGGGGAATAAATATATTGCACGCATACTCACTCACATTAGCTTTGTCTGCCCGCTATTTCCCTTTCTTAGACCACAAAAATGTTTCTCAAATCAAGAAACCACAAATGGACCCTTTCTGTGGACCAGACTGCACTTTTCCATTCAAAAATAATTACAAAAATAATAAATTATTTTCTAGTATATTCATTTGTATAATTCTTAAAATGCAATTATAGAGGAAAGAGTGCTGTCCACTAGTGATTGATTCAAAATGGATCTACCATTATCAGTTGTCTTATACAGTAACTGCTGTAAAAATCATATCATTTGGATCAGACTGTTCAAATGCCTTATGTTGTGAATGACCATCTAGTTGTAGAATCAATCATGCAAATTCACCTAGGCGACTGCTTAAGATAAGGGTGAAAACATTGTGAGAACATCTGTAACACCAGTCTCAATGTGGTGATTATAGTGTCTAGCCATTATGAAAGGGATTCATGAAGTTTTAATAGTTGTAAATATTTTGATTAATTGGATGATATTACATGAAATAATAATAAAGTTTTTTGAAACTTTATGGCTTGTTTTTGATGTTTGCAAGTTAGGTTGCCCGTTGCTTGTTAGGTTGCCTGTGTCGGCGACATTAATTAAACCTTTTACCTAAAACCAATAAAATGGGCCCTTAATTGTTATTTTTTATTTCCTTACCTATTGGAGTAAAAAATGAAATAATAACAGGGCCTACAGTAAGCAAGCTAACTAGTTAAATGTAAGTTGTGTTGCAGGCCTTTACAGGCAGCCAGGTTGCTCATACGTTACAGCTTTTTCCTCCAAATTTGGTTTTCCTTTGGTTCAAGGTCTGAAGGCTTCATTCGTTGAACAAAGAGATAGTCATTACAGCATTACATCTACATTACATCTTCCCAACCAAACGCTTGTCCTGGTGCTACGCGACACAATCCTCAAGTGTATACGCGCTGTGATTGGTCAGAGTAATGTGGGCATTAGCAAAAGGATGTTTCAAAATCTGATTGAATGGACTAGACTCAGTGAAAAAAAATCTATTAGTAGATTTTTTTTGCCAATGATACCAGAAGGATTGTCTCTAAAATCCACAAATAAATGCAAGTGACATCATTTGAATTATTTCTAAAGAGTAATTTAGAATACGTGGACACAAGAAAAATAGAAAAACAAGAAACATAGTATAAATCAGATAATTTCCAAATCGTGAAATTCCAATAGGTTTTCTATATGGTGCAAGCAGTTCCATTACCTTTGCAACCCCTTTGACCATTCAACAGTTGTATGTACTGGCTATAAACCAAAAATGTCAATGGTGATGTCCAGGTATAAGTCTATGAGATGAGTATCTCAATAGTTCAACATAACTATTTAATTCAATCACAAGGTCCATGTCCCTTTGTAAACAAATAGTTTCTGAGATGTGTTGCATCAAGTGTTGAATGCTGAAACCCATCTTGTCACTTTTCTTTACCTATCTGTCGATAGTTGAGAGTCTTTTAAAAGTCCTTTATCAGATTTTATTTTACACTGCATATTTTGCTGTGTAAGAGCATAATAGCCAGCCATACATCAGAGTAAAGAGAGAGAGAGAGAGAGAGAGAGAGTGCAGTGTATCAGACATGCTCTACGTGAAAAAAATTAGGAAATACTGATATGTGTATCAATACTGGGCATAAGCATTGTTATTATTATGTCTTTCATGAGCTATATGTATTCATGCAGAGCTCCAAAATGCATTTTGTTTCAGCTGACCTTATTATGCTTCATGGTGTGTGGTGCAACTGACAACTAGTTTGCTAGCTCAATGATGTGCTGATAACTCACCAGAATTGTTATTTGCTACAAGGTTATCGGTGCAAATGGAACTGTTTTTTATCTGCACGTTTTCAAGACCGCGGTAGTGTTCTGTGGTGGGGGGGGGGGGGGGGGGGGGGGCGGGAACCTGTCTAGCCAGTCTCGCAACATCTGCCATGAGAGTTTCCTGTTTCACAAACCAGCTTCTGTGCAGAAGCCAGTATACCAGTGTCATCCTCATTTACTTTGATTCCTCATTCTATTGACCCAGCCATAAAAATATCAAGAGCAGCCCAATCTTATCCAGGAAGGGCCAGTGTGTATGCAGGTTTTTGTTTTAGCCCAGCACTATGACAACTGATTCAACTAACTCACTGCTTGCGGTCTTCAATCAAGATCTTGATTAGTAGAATCCGGTGTTGGGCTAAAAAAGAAACTTAGCAATGCATAGCAGGGTTTTTCTTGGCTCAAAATAGGGCTTACTGTAGGTGGTGACTTTGCATGACAGTGACTGTGTTCGGCCCGACTTTATTGCCGTTGTCAACTTGATGTGTTGTTAGCTACATTTGGAATGCAAAGTTCTGTAAAGTCTTCAAGAGACCAACACAATACATTAAGACGTAGGCTAGACTATTAAAAAATAAAACATGCGGCAAGAATTAAAAAGTGGAGCAATTTAAACATGTATTGAAGGATTACACATGGTAAGTGTCAGAATTGGTCGGGAAATATGCCATGGCCTATACTGAAGAATTGACACATTCTAAGAGGTCATTCTATGGGATTAGTGGTATTTGGGAATTGTAGTATGTCTTGAAGTGCATTTCATTTTTGTCACTCAAAACTTACAATATTAACCTCTTAACTTATTGAATACACACAAATGCCAGCTTAATGTATTTAAATAATTTTTATACATTCACTGAAAGAATGCTTGAACTCAGAGGTGTCACTAGTGGGGTGCGGGGGGTGCGGACTGCACCGGGTGACACCATCAGAGGGGGGTGACACCGAAATGACTGGCAATAAATTTTTTATGCAGTGTTTTGTGTAGCGACGGGTTGAAACAGCTAATGTCTCTGATGCTGTTTACTGTCGGTTGACACCTCGGTCGACAACTTCCAACAGCGCCCCCACCCCTCCCCCCCAAGCGTCGACAACTTCCAACAGCACCCAACCTCCCCCGCCCCCCATCCCCCCCCGTTCGACAACTTCGGGTGACACCAACGGTCGACCGCAATGGGTGTCACCAACCCTAGTGACACCACTGCTTGAACTACCCTTTTTGGCAGTGATGATACTTATAAGCCTACCTTGTAACAACATAAAAGGTTTTTCAGAATTTTATTTTTCAGTTCAATCTGCACATATAGCCAAAAACAGTTTAGGTTAATGATAATACAGTGGCGCATAATCGCATCACATAATTTGACAGAATTGCCAAATCTTGAACTACTTCCCATTCATTCCATTGTAAAGAGATTGCATGTCTGTATGAACCATTATTGCATATTTCAGATATTTTCATGAAATTATGTCCAATTACATTGCATAATGATATATAAATATACGTTAAAAGTCAGCAGATGCCTCATAAATAAAATGATGATTGCCCTATAAATACACAGGTTGAATGCAAAGGTTCCTGTCGAAAATCATGTCTCAGACACCTGAGTGGCACATGAGGTTGTCGGCGATTTCTGTCAATGGCTGCATTCTTTTCTGTGGATTCTACTTGGTTAATTTAGTGTGTATAAGGTTGCATGTAAACTTGAAAGCAAGCAAAACTTTTAAAACTTGGAATGCAGTATTATCCATGACCAAATTGTAGGCCTAGCAATAAATGCAGACTATTTATGTTTTACAGGTGTTTTTGTGTGATTTCTGTCTTAGGCGGCTTCAAAAAACACTTAGGTGGCCACCCAAGACATTTAAATTCAGGAAAAACCCTGCTTCTGCTGTTTCTGCTGTTCAGCTAAATAAGAAATGAAAAAATGTGAATCTTTCCCTGACACAAGGGGAATCACCCTACTCATTGCCCTCTCACTCTTTCGCATAAACAAATATCAGTCCGATCTGGGTTTACTACATCTCCCAGTGTCAATTGCCAGAAAAGCATTTTGTAAAAAGTTTTATTAATCGTACGGCCAATAACAAACATGTTACTCTCCGTTACATAATTCACATAATCAGGGCTTGATTAGCGAAGTCACTCCTGCAGTCTGTATTTGGACATGTGCTCACTCACATTGCACAGATACAGATAGAGATACAGACAGTCAGTCATTGCCATTTGTGTTGATGTCAAGCTAAGGAAGAAATGCTTAGGAGGGAGGAAGAAAGGAAAAGAGGGAAGGGACAGATGGAGATATTAAAAATGGTAGAAAGCTGGTGTGAGGGAGGATGAATGAAGGCATAGAGGAAGGGAGAGGAAAGCAAAGAGAGATGGAGGAAGGGAGAGAGATCCGTTCATGCCTTACTGTCACTTTCAAAGGCCATTTCATCTGTTTTATCTAGCTGTATTATGCCTCATGGTATTATTTGTGCATACATTAAACTGGCAATAATCTTGATTGTGATGACAATGAAGTTTCACCACACTTTTATCTCCTGCTCCTGCTCCGAGACGATCAATACGTCTGATTCGGTTAGCTTTTTGCTGCGGCCATTCTGGCCTGTCATTCACCCACTCACTCTCACTAGACTAGACCATTCTCTAATAACAAATGTAATGCCCCTCACACTCACACACACACACACACACACACACATAAAGACGTGCACTAGGCTGGCAGGCAAAAGTCCTCAACAGAAAACTAAACAAAAGAAGAAAAAAACCCTTTAGTCAAACAATCCCCAAAATCCATCCTCCCTTAGGCCTGCCAAACAGTCCTTTTATTAAGCCCAGCAATTAGGTAGTAGACCACTAGTGATGATTATGCTTCACAGCAGTGGCCATACCTGTATGGAGGGCCGGTGGTCCCCCCTGGTGGACATCACTCCAGCTCCCTTCCTGGAACCACACTGTCACATAGTATATTAGCCTGGTTAGTTATTGGTTAAAAGATATTCTGGGTGTGGCCTCCCAAGGGCATTTACGGAAGGATGAATTGCTCTTAGTCAGTGATGTGCCCTGATGTGTTCAAACTGAATATGTAACGTGGCATATTTTAGCACAATATAGTATAATCCTGGGAGGGAGTGTTTCAGTTAGCAGTGTATCCTCCATCTCATTGCTCAACAGCAGACCCCTGGTTGATTGGATGCATACAGTCTGCCAGCACCAGCTCTGCCAGGGCCCTGTTTAATACAGTACAGTAGCTGCAGCCAATGGCATCGTAAGTGGGGAGAAATGGTGGTGAGATCTTTTCACTGGGCGCTGGCGGTGCAAGAGCTGTGACAGTCAGTGGACAACAGCAGAGTGGAAGGTGAAAAGATGAATGTCATGTGACCATTTCCCATAAGGATGCATCATAACGAAACCTCTTTAGCCTCTTTCCTCTGTTTTTGCATTCATCTTTGAAGAAGCAGGGACATGTAAACTTATATGAGGACTTGGCTGACCTGTTCACCATTCCTTCTCTGGAATATAACCCACACAAAGGGGAGTGGGTGTTTATTTATTACATTTGCGGTGCGCGATCGTTATATAGCAGCCTGATTTTTTTTGGTTGTTCACAATATCCACAAGAACACTATCTAGCAATTTTCTTCGTCCCCTGCATTGAGGCTTGTTTTGTTTTGCAGTGTGTATCTCAGTAATTTATCAGCGCAGGTAAAATTCATAGAACCGACAGATTATGGACAAAGGGCATCTCATAAGGGACAAATTGATTTTGTGTGAAGTATGGATGTTCCTGATTAATACAGGATTGTTGGCAACTCAGTCTTCGCACCAGCAGGCCCAGCTGTTCAGGAGAGAGTTGACTGCTCGAGGGCTGTGCATCACAGTATAGACCACTCATGCAAAACCCATTAGAAACAACCTCTATAAGCAGCGCTCATTCACACCAAAAGCCCATCTCTGAAACTTGAAGTGATTTCAGAACAGGTTTCAGTGAGAAGAAAAACATATGGAATATGTATTCAGCAAAACTCAGGTAATTGGAGAGAAGAGAAAGATACAGAAAGGATGTACATTTTATTAAAAGAACAAAACATTCAGCCCAGTAAAATTATCATCCATTCACGCATTACCTATGCCCACTTATTCTGGACAGGGCCGTGGGGGGTGCTGGAGCCTATCCCAGAATGCATTGGGCGAGAGGCAGGAATACACCCTGGACAGGCTGCCAATCTATGTGAAATTATCAAGGAAAATAAAGTAAATGATCATCTGATTGTGGTGTTTGTGCCCATGTGCTTATGTGTATTGTGTTTGTGTGTGTGTGTGTGTGTGTGTGTGTGTGTGTTCAACAGCCTTGTTCATTATGTTGCTCCCTATGATGCTACCCTCCTGCAGCACACATCAGAGATCAATATCACCCAGCTGACCCAGCTGGTGTATCGCTGTTTGAACACAAACACCAAGTTCCTGCTTCATACAGTGAAGCCACATGTCTTCTCTTTCTTTCATCATCAATTTGCCATTCCAGTACACCTGAATATGCCTGCTCGCATTTCATCATGTGTATGGCCTGGAGGAGATGCCCTCCTCAAGAGCTCCTGAGCCTGGAAAATCATTCAACTGTAGCTGAAATTTTGTGTCACCCTCAGCCTTTAAATCGCACTTGCTTGAGTGTCGATGCTCACCAAATTTCTGAATTTGGTTGTTAGCTTTTGAACAGAGAGAGAAACCTTGAAACTTGTGCCTCTATCGTCTGTGTTTTGGGGAACCCACAACTTAAGAGACTGCAGGAAATGATACTGAATAGGTACAGAATAGAAAGAAAAATACATTATAGACACCTGTTGGCTATAATATTTTTCAGGTAAAACATGTAATTTCCATTGACTCTCCTACGCACGGGCCAACATGTAGTCAGGGATGTGAAACAGGACTGTATGCTATAAAATAGTGGATGTGTGGATTCATTTGTAGGTAGAATTGACCATACAGAAAGCAGGTGAGCAGCCTCCATCAACAGCTTCCTCGAGCATCAGAAAGTGAGCCAGTTTTTATATTTGCACTTTGGCTATTTTTTCTGCCTTCATCCATCCATAATCTATACCCGCTTATCCTGAGCAGGGTCGCGGGGGGTTCTGTCCTATCCCAGCATGCGCTGGACGAGAAGCAGGAATACACCCAGGACAGACTGCCAATCTATCACAGGACACACACAACATTGACTCACCATTTGCTGACAGACTCATACCTATGGGCAATTTAGAGTCTCCAATCAGCCTACCTGCATGTCTTTGGACACTGAAGCACCTGAAGAAAACCCACACAGACACAGGGAGAACATGCGAACTCCACACAGAAAGGCTGTGAGGCGACAGTGCTATACACTTACTGTGAGGCGACAGTGCTGCACGCTTACTGTGAGGCGACAGAGCTACACGCTTAGTGTGAGGCGACAGTGCTGCACGCTTACTGTGAGGCGACAGAGCTACACGCTTACTGTGAGGCGACAGTGCTGCACGCTGACTGTGAGGCGACAGAGCTACACGCTTACTGTGAGGCGACAGAGCTACACGCTTACTGTGAGGCGACAGAGCTACACGCTTACTGTGAGGCGACAGAGCTACACGCTTACTGTGAGGCGACAGTGCTGCACGCTGACTGTGAGGCGACAGAGCTACACGCTTACTGTGAGGCGACAGAGCTACACGCTTACTGTGAGGCGACAGAGCTACACGCTTACTGTGAGGCGACAGAGCTACACGTTGTACCACCGTGCCGCCCTTTCTGCCTTCATCTAATGATAAATACAGTTTCTTCAAAAAGTACCTTAATCCCTGCACTTCAGTCAATTTCATGAGAGTTAGCTGTTGAGCTAACTTAAATCTGCATTCCCTGCGCCCACAGACACATGAAGGTGGGCCAGTGGAGAATCAGGACAGTTGGGGCTGGTGAGCAATACATTTTTAAACTCGGGAATTTGTCCATACCTGAGGATTCAGCGCTGCCCACTAATGCTGCAAATACAAAGTATTTACAACTGGTAATGAAGGTTGTGCAACATGTAACTGAGCTCCAAAATAACTGCCTGGTTTTATTTCCTATTATGTGCTTATATTGTTTGTAGTGGTAACTATTTCCCAATGGATTAAATAAAGCCTTATGTTCTTTCCACAGCTCATTAAATTCCTATTCATTAAAAATCTGCCCAGCATGTATTTTTGGCTGAGGGCTTTTGTCTATTGCGCTGAGTACCTCACCCCATGGCTCAATATGTTCACTTTAGTTCAACCATAAACAGTAACAGCTTACAAAGAACAACTGTTTTTTCCCCTGTTTTGACACATTACATAACTGAAACCTTATTTGTCATTGGTTGTTTTCAGTCTCTCAATGTACATGAAGCCAAGCATGAAATGGGAACCCGGCACAAAACAGGAATCAGTGTATATTTTCTAAAAGACATCCCTCAAAAGAAATAAATTAAAAAAGGTGCCAAATCATGGCCAAAAGCATAATGTGTCAAATAGGCATACTGCTGCATGTCTTCTCCTGTCTGTGGCTATTATCGGTTTTAATTAACATCTGAATAAACTGAAATATTTCCTTTTAGTTTCTTTGATATGTTTGATGCAATGATGTAAAACAAATTGTGAAAACTGTTTGTTACATTTTTTAAAGTGGAAAGAATGTTGTGATGGTTATTTGATTTAATTCCAAAATTCCTCAGTCTTATGAATACTTTGTCACCAACAGCATGGTAGCATGGTCAACAGTATCTTGAGTAGGATTACTGCAATGTATAATGAGTTTCCCATTATCTGTGAGAGGAAATATGATGCATTTCAAATGCTAGTTATTTTAAAATATATGGCTATAGGATGATAAATGAGCATGATGCTACTCATGCTTCATATTTTCAGCTAGCTGCCCTTAGTATTTCAGAAGGTAACCTATTAAATTTTTCCTCACTAAAACATTACTTGTAAATATCATTTAATTTATTGCATATGTATAATCAATCACATATATAGTCTTAATTAAGAAAATGTTATTTTTATGATTTTCTCTTATCATTATAATGAATTTGACAGCAGCCTGCTTTGATGTCAATGTGCTGAAACATACCAAGAAGAGAGTTTCACAGCCATGAAGACAGACTGGCTGCAATCCCTGTTCTGCAGTGGAGAAATTCTGCCACAAGGGGGCAGCAGCAAAATGCCAGCTGAATGAAAAAGCTCTTGCCCCTGCCTCTTACACAATGTCCATTCTGAGTCCATTCCTGAACACAGATTAAAGCTATAATCAATTTTCCTTCAATCACAGTCCCTGTTAATTCTGAGTATTTCAAACAGAGGACAACTTTGCTCCACTCACCTAAAATTATGCAGAAATCTCGCAGAAGATGTTTACCCTAACATCTGAATGTTACAGGTGTTTGTATTCTGGTGCCATGAGTTCAGTTACACTAAGTGTTTCTTGTCCTTTGTATTTCCAGTTCTACAAGGAGCCTTGGTTTGCTAGCAGTGAAACAAAACACAATACATGGACAACTAACTCTCAGTTATTAACAGCATCTCTTTCCGGCAACAAACAGCCTCGGGAGTTTGTTCTCTGCAATGTTTTTGCTATGTTTAATGTGGACAGAGATGATAGGGAATACATTTGGTGTGAATGTTCAGATATAGCAGACAATACCCCTGTATGACAAGACCAGCAGAGCCTCTCTCTGGAAGTCCCGATGAAGATTGTCTGAACAATGGCAGCACTGTGTAGGGTTGCCAACATTCTTTTACCTGAATATGAGATAAGCATAAAATATGTATTTCATATTTTACTTAATTCTGGCCATTTATCAATTGAATTATTTTTGCAGCACTTGGTTTATATAGTATCCTGGATTTGGCAGGTTTTTCACAAAAGCACAAAATATTGGACAGAGAATATCAAACGTGGACTATCGGGACTAACTAACATGGGACTACTGCTCTCTTTTTGGCCTGCAGGCAGACAGCACGTTGCTACTGTAGGAGTCCCAGCCAGAGCTGGCCTTAGGGTTTTGGTGGCTCCAAGAATGTTGATTGTGGCCCCAAAGCGCTCCAACATAAATCACACCCACCACTTAACAGCGGAATTGCACAGCCCAATGTAGTGTGTTCATGCTTTATGTGGGCTCTGGTCCCAACCCAGACCCTGGTAATCTGAAAAACTTACCATGGGGTTGCAAGAGGAACTATGTTCCAGCCTCTCTCGGCACTATATGACCAAAACTATCTGGACACCCCTCTAGGGCTGCTTTTCATGGTTTCGGCTAGGCCCCTTTGTTCCGTTGAAGGGAAATTTAATGTTACAGCATACCATCACGTTATAGACAATTCTGTGCTTCCCCAACAATTTGAGAAGGCACACAGTGAGGTCCATATAGAAATGGTTTTGTCGAGAATGGTCTCGGAAAAACTTGGCTGGCCTCCACAGAGCTCTTACCTCAACCTCATCCAACACCTTTGGGATCAATTGGAAAGCCAACTGCTAGCCAGGCCCAACTGTCCAATCAGTGCCCAAGTCGGCCTCCCTTCTGGCGCTTCTGGCTGAATTGAAACCAATCCCTGCAGCGATGCTCCAACATCTGGTATTTCAGAGTAAAGTAAGTAAACAATAAAAAATAAAAAACAGCATAAAAAAGCATACTATAAAACTTGCCCCAATGTCATTTTTTCCATATAGAAATATCTTGCCAATATTTCAGTTCAAATCTGGTAGCCACAACAGGTACAACAAAAATATACTAGCTGTGTATCATTTAATTTAATAAGGTATTTGTCTTCACTGTTCTCCAGTCTGCACGTCATGCCTCAGATGCCAAAATTAAGCATTTCATTTCACTTAAAGTTTCAGAAAAACTGGTCTAAGCTTTTGTTGCGTGTAGATTAAAGTAAATAAAGTACTGCAATATACTCCAGGTTGTTCCAATGTTGTTATAAATTCCCTGCAATTTGTCCAGAATGCAAGAACTCCTGGTATCCTGACCAAAACGATTTCCTCACCATGTTACAACAGTTATCAGATCGCTTAGCTGGCAACAAATTAAATAATGGACTGATTTCAGACTGCGGGCCTTAACTTATGAGGTTAAAATTGATGATTTGCTGGTTCATTTACAAGATCTATTAAACCCTCATAATCTCCAAAAATGCTTTGCTCCCATTAGCCTGCCATCTCTTTGGTTACTCAATGAGAATGAGGCAAGGATCAAGTTATTGTTAGACTGATGCCCATGTATAGTAGCCTATTTTGTTGTCATTAGGAAATCCAACAATGACAACCTGTATGTATGCCTTCCTGTCAGTCTATATCTGACATTTTATGTATCTATAAAATGAGTATTGCACCTTATCGGACCTGTGTTATGTAGTTCCAGTGACCTTCAGTATGAACTAATTGTCGACGCTTTGGATAAAACGGTCTGCCAAATAAATGTAATGTAATGTATCCATCCCATTTTTACCCGTTTCTCTTGCTTCCAACCTGTCTGCTCCTACCCGTCTGCCCCTCTGAGTGTTCTGTCTCTTGTCTGTTCTTACCCCTGTCAGCTTCTACCCTTCTGACTTCCTGCCTTCCTACTACTGCTCCTGTGTTTTCATGTACCATTCTCTAGTACCACCCCTGTCCCTCTTCTGGCTCCAATTCTACTGGTATCCTCTATTTAATTCATATGAGTAATCAACATATTTTATTTATATTTCCTGTTTGTGTGTGATGATACTTGGTAACAGTGCTTGTTTGCAAGTGTTCCTATCACTTTATATCATAACAGCCTTAAAACAGCTATGATAGGTAGCCAGACATTTTCTTAACCCCCAAGCAAACCGTGACACCAGGAGGGGAATATCTCCATAAAAGTAGAAATGAATGAATCATTTAAATGTGTTTTTGTTGCTTGTGCTCCCATAGCTATTGAGAACTATTGCGATGTTCAGTGGTGTAAGGATGTACGATTATGAAATTCTAGATGTTATCAGTGCATCTGTGGCTGTGTAAAACATTATTTGTGTTTGCACTTGTTAATGAGCTGATCAGGGTGATCAAGCTCCTTAGACCCGCACAGAAAAGAGTGACTGAAGGCTGGGCTAATTGAGAATGACAGCCTATCCCAGGTTTAATTGCTCACCGTGAATTAGATTACCTTTTCTTACTGCCTTCATTAGGGGGAGAATTACGAATACACAGCTGTCAGTCAGGAATTCTGCAGAATTGCTCCCTGTGTTATGTTCTAGATACAGCAGCATATGTGTGTGTGTGTTCGTATGTGTGTGTGTGTGTCTGTGTGTGCAGATAGAGAAAGAGAAAGAAAGATTATGATGATGATGATGATGATGATGATGATGATGATGAAGATGATTTTCATTCTAAGAATACATTAAATTAACCTACAAAAAAACCTTACATTAATCTGGCAGCAGGACTTCTCCACAGCACCACAACTTGACATCTAATAAAATATTTGCACAAAAATATCATTTGAAAACAATAGCCATAAAACAAGTGTCAGATTTGAAAGACAGTGATGGTTTCCTACTAAAACTGGTTGTTTTAGTAGAGCCTTATAGTTTTTTTGTTGACTTCAAAGTTATAATAGTTTTCTCTTTTCTATTTGTTTTTTTAATACTATACTATTTCAAATGTAACTCCCAGTTAAGTTTAGTTTCAGTTTACTCACCTGTGATTTGAGTTTTTATTTATTTATTTATTTATTCTTTTTTTATTTTTTTTTATTTTTTTTAAATCCATGTCTCATATTCTTCATTTTAGTTTTAGTTCCAGGAGCGGCTTCAATTAAAGTACTCAACGAATTCAGCACATTTTCCTTAATTAAACAGAAACATCAACAGCAAATACTCATTACACACTGAAATTCCAGTTTTTAAAATGAGCATGTTTTTTAAATGAGCATGTTAGCAGGTTAAGTATGATGGAACTGCACAAAAGGCAAGGTTAAAACCTTTTACCATCAAGAACTGCTACCAACTGCTACTCAACAGAAAAGTTATGATGACTCAATTTTAAGGGAACACTGTCAATAATATATTCAAAGTAATCCCAAGATGAGTATTTTTGCCAAATACTAAAGAAATAACAAATGTTTACATTTAATTTAATTTAATTTTTAGTGGAAAATATTCAGTTTAGTTTTAGTTTATTTAACAGCTGTGTTCCCTATTTGTATTTCAGTTTTTGCTTTCAGATTTAATCTAACAACCTTGGTTGTCTTTGCTCAATTTTGTTTTGGATAGTCTATGATTTCCCACATGTGGGTGGGGGGACTTGATTCCCCATCATGGCCCTTTCTCAGCTGTGTTCCCTCCTCTATCTGTGACCCTCTCTGCGTTCTAAAGTATATATATATATATATATATATATATATATATATATATACAAAAGGAGGGCAGACTATCCTGCCCTCCTCTTAAAAGGAAAATAATGATGACCTAGCAGGAAGCTGCCATTATCAGAAGCTGCATGGTGTGAGAAGCAATGCAGGGCTATTGATATTCAGTGCAGCAATCTTGATACAGAGTGCAGAGATCTCACAGAGTCCTGAGCTGGCTGTTTCAGTGTGAGCTGAGTCAAAAGAGGTCGCTTCTTCAGAGGGAGCCTTAGACTGCAAATCGTTACAGCGTGAGAAGAGCCAATCAAGGGCTGCCTTTGATCTTTACTGTCTGAGCTTGAGTTTGATCAACACTGAGTGAGAATCTACGGCATTACAGAAGCTGAATTCAATCCACATTGTGAGAACCAGTATTAAGACCTTGGTTGAATTGACACTGGCTTGAGATACAAATTTGTTAGCACATGCATCCCGGCTTGGATGACTTAAGTGGGGGTATGATAGATGTGTAACTGGAGTGAAGGCTTGCTGAAAATGAGGTATTTGCCATTGAATTCCAAGTGATGTGAGTTCTGTCTTCAGATGTAGGCTTCCTGTTTTTTTGATGCAGTTTTTGCTCGCATGAAAAAGTGGAATAAATCGGCTGGAAATGGAATTACAGCTCAATGGATTTTCTCGAAGAGGAAACAATAGTTTTACATACAATATTGATAAAGCTGATTCAACGAACATATTTTTATAGCAATTTAGACTTATGTTCACACAAATAAAGTTAAAATAGCAGCCTTTTTTTTGGTAGCCCATTACTAATGAACTGTAATTAATATGTCTCTGTCATTGAAATATAGAAACGAATCAGCACCTTTCCAGAATATTTTTAATGATCACAGCAACCCTTATGTAAACCTACCCCGAAATACTTTAGGATCTAGTTACACCAACACTGACAGCTCTTGGGCTTCATCCCCCTTTTTATCACCATTAATTTACTTACAACAGTAAGTAAGCTTACTACAGTATGAGTAAGGGCAGGGGTTATTGTTTAATTCTGCCAACCTCTAATGCACGTGCTGTTAAGCTCCAAGCTTTTTAAATAGTTTGGGTTTAGCTATGTAAGCATAGGTTTAGCTCTGTGGTGGTATTTACTTTTGTTGACAATGATAATTATTGATTTATATGTTAGGTTTTACAGGTTTACATTATAGTTGCAAAAATGGAGAATGTCAGTATTAGTCTCAGGAAAATAAAAGTGTGATGTCTTGAAGGAGACATTCTATGACAATCGTGACAATGATTTCAAATCTGTGATTGTAAAGATAGCCAAACAAACCAACAATCGGTATTGTAAATAAAAGGAAATACAACTGAACAGCAAACTTATCTTTACACAGCCATACCAATAACATTACTATCCCAGAAGGAAATTCAAAAAGAAAGATGACAGTTAAAGAGCGTTAGGGGAGCCATGGAGTAGTCTGAAGAGCTGGGTCTTCTGTCTGCTTCAGAAGACGGGTGCAGTCTCTGCTGTTCTGATCAGCACACTGTAAAACCCAATAAGATAGTTCAACTCAAACTGTTTGAGGAAACCGATTGCCTTAAACCATTTAAGTTTATTAACTCAAACAATTTAAGCATGAAAAATTAATTGATTTGCGTACAAGTAACTCAAGTATTTATTGTTAAGGTAACTTGGGTAAATACAGTTAATGGTACCAGTTCAATTCAGTTCATTGAACTTAAAACTAAGAAGTATTTTACACTCATATGTAGCATTTCTCCAAAGTTAAAATTATAAAATGTGTTAATAAAATTTATCTGAATTAAATATGACTAACTTAAATGGATCTTCAAGTGTTACCACTTAAGTTTCATTTACTCAGTTTTCTTCCACTAAATTATTACATTCTAGTTGTGACAACTTTGTTGTAGCTACTCAATTCATTTGAGGAAACTGATTGCCTTAAACCTTTTAAGTTGGATTAACACATTATAAACACACATGTCTGACACAACTTAAACAATTTATTTAATTGAATGCTGAACACTCATAACTGAATACATAAAATTTCAATGTAAAACATTTCAATGTTCACAGCTCTCGAAATAGTTTACTCCTTTCCACTTACTTTTTTCTTTAACCTATTAATTAAGTTTTTAGAAAAAACACCCATTCAAAGTTGAAACTTAAAAGTTTAGTAGACTTCACCCTCACATTATCATCAGTATTTTCAGCCTCTGATGTAAGTCAATCAAATTGACATAAAACAATGTGTATGTGTATTCAACAGGAACCCAAATGGGTCTATGATCTGATATGACATTATATTAAGTAAATATTTTGGACACTGATGACAGAGACCACAGATAAGAGACCTAATCCTCAAACAGGTTTGTCTTCATCTTTTGCCACTTACTTATAAAAACACTTAAAAATGAAAAACCACACATAAAAATGACTTCACACTACAATAAAATAATTCTGAAATGCATAGTCAAATATCCCATATATATGTGCACACTTTTTGTGGTACATGGCCTTACATGAACTATTATGTAAAATTTAAATTCAAAAAGCTACTTTAATTGCTAATTGAACTATAGTAATGATGCCAATGATGCTAGGAAGACCTTCTGAAGCAGACGTCTGGTGGTTGTTGCTGGAGCCTATCCCAGTGTGCATTGGGCGAGAGGCAGGAATACACCTATTGCCAATTTATCACACACACCACTCACTCACCATTCACTCGCACACTTATATTTCAATTATTCCCCCCAGTTGTCAGGTTTCCATTCAGGTACTCTGTGACCTTAGACATTTGTGTTTCCCATTGGTATGTTTCTTGATGTGTCTCTTTGGAATGATTTAAAGATTTACACATTTTTTGTAAAGCTGTTTTGGTGCTTTTAAATGTTAGTGTGTAATAAATTAAGCCAAGTAGAAGACATATTGGATAATTTATTTGCACAAAGGGTTACAAACATTAAAACAATCATTGGTTACAGAAGATGTTGGTTCTGTCTGAAGCTTTAATACAAAGTGAATGCTACTTTAGGAGAAAAAATGATTTGAATAGGTGCGAAAAAGCTAAATACAAAGTGCAACAAGTCTTACGAATGTCTTTTTCAAGAATTTAAATACAGCTGATACAAGCCCACATAGCAATATTTTGAAACAAAAGGTATAAAAGATGCTTAATTTTAATATTTCATGCTAAACAGTGAATGCAACTTCAGACACAAAAATACTTTTTTAGAAGAAAAATGAGTGAGATGTAAAATGCCTGCTAGCTCCAATTTGCACGGATTCGGCGAAGGCTTTTGTCCAGAGAAAACTGCTGCCGCTGCCCTGCAGAAGCTAAAATGTTATGCTAAGTGGGGACATTGAGAAAAGGCAAGCAAGGGGGAAGGCCACACCCCTGAACAGCCCACAGCCCTTGTCACAGCTCTACTGCAATATGGAAACAAGAATCCTGCTAGGCTAATAACAGACATTTCCAGTGCAGCCATTCAAGCCATAACAGTTGGGGGATTTGTCAACCGGAAAACTGCAGAGCATGAGAGTTTCAGTGTTAGCAACAAATACCCAGCTTTAAAATAAACAAGGAAAGACCTTTCCTTAAAAAAAAATAACAAATTAAAAATACCCACCATCATGATAGTATTATTTTTCTTCAAATAAAGAAAAATCCAAAGTCCCTAAATTCACATTGTGTTCTTTATATTACATTGAGGTGTCTATGAGGAGCTTTATTATTTATTTATTTGGACTGTACTCACTCTTTTGAAAATTAAAATGAATGCTTATACTTTTGAACCCTTTGAGATTCATGTAGAATTTTTTTTTTCCTGATGATGAGATTTTCAAAAAATGGCTGAGAGTTGACCCGAAAACAGTTCAAATTTGCAAGGCCATACGGTTAATCAGACATTACAAAAACCTCCACACACTATGGGACGCCATTTAGGGAAAAAATAATCCATATTGTGTACAAATGTTTTGGTTGATTGGCATATATATTGGTTTGATTACACACGTATTGGTTTTTCATTGAAGCATCTGTTGGTTTGTCAATTACATCTATATTGGTTTGTCACTGATGCATTTATTGGTTTGTCATTTATGCATATTGGTTTGATATACGTATGTATGAATTAATAATTAGTACATATATTGGTTTATTGCTTACATATATTTTGGTTTGACATAGATACTTGTATATTGGTTTGTTATTTACATATTTATTGGTTTGATTTGTGCAAATATTGTTTTGTCATTGTTGCTTTTATATTGGTTTGTTATTTACACATCTGTTGGTTTGATTGTCATGTATACTGGTTTGCTTCACATTTATATTGGCTTGCTGCACGCATGTATTTGTTAGTCATTCAAACATATATTGGTTTCCTATTTAGACATATACTATTTTGTTTGTTATGTTTGTTGGTTGGCTTCACTTTCATATTGCATTAATATAGGTATGTATTGGTTAGTCATTTGCGCAAATATTGATTTTGAATTTATGCATCTATTAGTTTGATTATGATGTATATTGGTTTGACATAGGCATGTGTTAGTTTATCGTTTGCACATTTATTGGTTTATTTACATTTAAATGTATTTGACTAAGTTTAGGCAAAATGAAAATTTAAGGTTTATTTAATGTCTAATGAACCATATGGCCTTACACACACGAAATATGGTCGGATCAATTATCGCCCATTATTTGGAGATCTCATTATTAGAGAAAACATTTTGCTATATACATTTTAAAAGGTTCAGAAATGTAAGCATTTTTTCAATTTTTCAGTAGTAGTCATTTTAATCAAAGTAGAGGGAACACTAAAAGGTATAAAGCTCCCAATAGACACCTAACCATCCTTTAAATGTTTAGTGTATTTGCTGTGACTTTGTAATGACTTTTGTATAGTATATTTAAACATACATTGTACAGTAGAGAAAAATTCTGTTAAATTGATGTACCTTTGTTGAATAACAAACCAAACATGCATTTGTTTTTATTTCTACCTACAATTGCACAAAAAGATGACTTTTACTTAGAAATAATATTAAGACATGAACCTCAAAATAGTCTTCTTTGTCTTTGATTACAATGAACAAATTATTTTACAATGTGGGAGGTGGAGGGGTGGGAGAGAGATGTAGTGGTAGTTAAATTGACTGGAATCTTATCTAGCTTGTTATTTAAAATCACCAATACCCTAAAACCTTTAGCCTGTGTAAGTAAAATAGGCACTAAAGATGTTAAAAAATATGTCAGAGTTATGCAGCTTAGATGTGTGGAGCCAAATAAGCATATTGTTGCAAGTTTATTCCCAGCAAGCAATTGCACAGAAGCTTAAGATTTCCAGGTTCAGTGTTCAGTACACACTCTGAAGGGTCCAGCTCTTGGGCAGTAGTGTTAACAGGAGAAGACCAGAAAGATCAAGAGGCACAAGATACAATTAGTGTTGCCTAGCAAAAGAAAACATTTAAAAACTGCACCACAACTACAAGAAGAACTCAATGCAAATAGAGTTCAACCAGTTTCCCCATTCCAGGGAAATGGCGACTTTGACCTGCTAGTCTAAAAGGATGTGTATCTTCGAAAGAGCCCTATCTGTGTGCTGTTACGAAGAATTCAAGCACCATCAACACTGAACCAAGAAAGATTGTGAAAAGGCAGATAAACATCCTTTTTCACCAGCAGGTTGTAGTTGCTATTTCACTGTAGTCAGAGAAACTGGTTTCACTCTAGTTACATTAAGTTCTTCATATAGTGCAGTTTTATGATTTGCAGTTTATTTTGCTACACCACAAGATATTTATCCAACTGGTACCTACTAATGGTAAACAAACACAGAGCTCAGTTTACCCTGTCCAGAATAGGGTTACCGAGACCCATCCCTGGAGCAAGGCTTGGTGGTGGTGTTGGCAGGCAATAACCTAGTGCCCGGGGTGCCCACGTACCTCAGCCGGGCCAAGTCCAAAAAGATTACGTTGGACAACCATGTGGGCCCACTACCCGCAAGGTTCAGGGTAGGGATTGGGTGCAATGCCCATCAGGAAGGAGGCAGGAACAGGGTAGATCTGGGTGTCATCTGCCCAGACGACGGAAACTGATTCTTGGTACAGGGAATGTTACCTCACTGGTGGGGAAGGAGGCGGAGCTGGTGTGTGAGGCTGAGAGGTGCCAACTAGATATAGTTGGACTCAACTCTAAACACAATGCTGGCTCTGGAACAAAACCCTCGATCTACCCTGTTCCTGCCCTCTTCTTGACAGGTATTGCACCCGATCCCTACCCTGAACCTTGCGGGTGGTGGGCCCACACGGTTGTCTCACGTAATCTTTTTGAGCTTGGCCCAGCAGAGATACGCGTACTGCCCGAGCACCAAGCGCTCGCCTGTGGACACCACCCCCAGGCCTGGCTCCAGGGATGGGTCCTGGAAGCCCTGTTTCGGGCAGGGTAAACTGAGCTCTGTGGTTGTTTACCATTAGTAGGTGCCAATTGGACAAATATCTTTTGGTGTAGCATAAATAAACCATCATAAAACTGCACCATAGTAAGAACTCAATGCAACTACAGAGAAATCAGTTTCTCTGACTACGGTGAAATAGCAACTACAGTCTGCTGGTCAAAAAGGATGTTTATCTGCCTTTTTACAATCTTTCTTGGTCCAGTGTTGATGATGCTTGTCTCACCGGAGACTTTTCTTCTTCTTAACAGCACGTAGAAAGGGTTCGTTCGCAGATACACACCCTTTTAGACTAGCAGATACTAGTCGCTATTTCACTGTATCGGGGAAACTGGTTTAACTCTAGTTGCATTGAGTTCTTCCTGTAGTTGTGGTGCAGTTTTATGATGGTTTCTTTCATTTGACAACACAAGTTATGTCTTGAGAATCTTCACCTTCCTGGTGTTCTCCTATTAACATTACTGCCCATCAGCTAACCCTTCTGAGTGTGTGCTGAAAAATGCACCTTTTTTAGGCATCTTTGCAATTTCTCAATGCAAATATCCTTCTTGCCACAATATGTTTACTGCAGATCTAGCCTGACTGCTTCTTCTTTGCCGAATTTATTGCAATTTTAAATTGCACTATCGACTAAAGGTACTGGGTTACCTATGGTTTAAAAAAAACCTAAGGTAGACAATTTTTCACTCTATTTCATTATCCCTCCACCTACCTCCCACCCCTCCACCGCCAACTAAAACAATGCTGTTCAATTGTATTTGATGCCAAAAGTGGCTATTTCAAGAAAAGTCATATCTTTATTAATTTTTTAAGTAAAACTCATCTTTTTGTGTTATTGCTGGGAAAATTTGAAAATAAATGTGTATACATATACTCTTTTGGTTTGTTATTCAATAAATGCACACATATTAACTGAATTCTCAACATGTAGAAACTACAGCACTTTATATACATTCATTCCCTCCATTTCAGGACACCATAATGTTTGGGACTAATGACTTCACACATGTTTATGATTAGTCAGGTGTTAAAAGGGCTGTTAGTTCTACATGTTGAAACCAAAATGTATTAAAATACCCAGTAATAAATGCTGAGAAGCTGCACTTTAGCGACATGGGCATTGTTTAATTGCAAATCTAAAACTGAGTACAAAGCCAAATCCAGAAAAAAATATATATCTCAGTACCAAACATTATGGAGCTCACTGTATATAATACGATCATGATTGTGGGTATTTTTAAAAATGTCTTTCCTTGGCTAGGTATCTGCTGATGAAACACCAAAACTGACACAGCTTTTCAATTTGTCGATTGACAAAAAAAAAAAAAAAGACCTCAACTGTTATGGCCTGAATTGGCTCACCTGAAATGGCTGCTATTGGTCTAGCTCTTCCTGCTGACTTGTCGTAGAAGAGCTGCTACAAGGGGCGTAGGCTGTTCAGGGGGCGTGGCCTGCTCCCATGCTAGCATTTTTGAGGAGGACTTAGCATAACATCTCATCTTCAGCAGGGACCAAGAGCTGCAACCCTTTCCTACAGACAGAAGCCAAGAAAAATGTATACAACTTTAGGACTAATAATTAGTGTGCATTTCACTCACTCTCATTCTCAAAAAGTATATGCTGTTCAAAAGGAGCCTTCACATTGTATTTCAATTGACTCAAGCTTCATTCATTTAAGCATGTTCATGTTTTACACCTTTTATTTTAAAACTTGGTCCTTGTTTTGATTTTCATGTACTTTTTCTCGAAAGCATTTTTGTTTGTAAAGTAACATTCACTTTGTTTTAAAACCAGTATCTTTAAAAACCAGAAACATTAGCATTTTTTACCTAAACCAAATTATATTTCACTCTTGAATTACTGCAGGATTATGATAATCACACTAACAAATATTCACTTTTTTAATAATTTTAATAAGAATATTTCTTATTCCCTCTACGGGCTCTGAAGGCTGGCTGTCTCTCTTGGCAGTGTTGATGCACTGCCTTTCAATTGTTGGAAAAGGAAGGGAAATTCATGTTAGTTTTTCATCAAATAAATCAACTAAGAATTGGAAATCAAACATTTCACAGATATTTAGTGTCAGACCAGGCTAATAACTGACTATTTCAAACATCCAAATCCATTCAAATAAATATGTTTGTTCAAATGATGACTGCACCTCCAGTTGTGATGCACCACCAATTAAGATTAATTACTCACAGTTATAATCACAGATACTGTGTTTTTAAAAAACAAAACAAAAAAAAAAACACTTACCGATCTTTCTGAATTATATTCAACACCTCCCTGAGCAGTGGCATCTGGAAGGGAAAGATCATAAAATGACCAGGGAGAAGACAATAAATCTTAAATGACAATTTATTAGTATTAGGGAAAGACTTGAGGCCAGTATCAGACTGCAACTGTCTGATGAACTTGCATGCTTGCAATGACACCTGAATTATCCTGCTGACTGAAACCCTCCCTGGGTGACATAAAGCCCAGTTTGTTGCTGCTCTGTGGGTATCCCAATACATGGGACACCACACAATGAATCCTGTATAATAGCAGGATGTACTATTCAACAGGGCCCAGAACCCTAGTGCCCAATAGGATGTCTGGGAACACTGAGCCAACTTAGCATTTAGTGCATCCAGCCTGAAAACCAAGAAATGCATTTCAGGCAAAACCCAGTATTTACTATGGATGGGGGAAAATCTATTCAGTAATGTATCAAAACCATGATTCGGCTAATGTGACGTAAAGGTTTTTTTTTGCATGTTAACATTTGGTAATTGATTGTTGTCAGTGAGGTAAGTTACATGAAGCAAAAGTGTGTGTTCCAGCCTTAGATTCTTTATGTTCCTGCTGAGTTCTGTCCCTAGTCTTTACCCTACAAGAACTTTCAGCAATTTGGAACCCAGTCTAGTGAATTAACACTTGCCACCTGACTGATTGTATTCAGCCTCTGATTAACAGATTTAATCATTTGTTATTTGTCTCAGTATTGGTCACTATCCAATTTCAGTGGAATTCTCTACTGAACCCACCTTCTCTGCAGATCAGCTGTCTTTCTTCTTTCCCTGGCTAGCTGATTCTCAGCGTCTCGATAAGCCATCTGGAGGCATAGAGAGAGAGGAATTAACATCCGGCTGTGGTCAGATGCATGAAGTAGCTAACTTGCTCATAATGTGATCGTGTCCGGATGTCTTACCAAATTATCCTCTGCTCTGCACTGAAAATGTCTAATCTGAAAAGAGAGAACTCACCGGATTAATTAATTCTTGATTGATTGAATGTAAGTCAGAACATAAACCATGGAGATGAAGAATACGGAAATACAAACTTCTGCACATGGATAATGTACACTATGGTCATAAAAATCCCTAATTATCATGAGTTATTCCATGTGAAAAATTTAAGTAAACTGATATTACACTGGAAAATATGAAACAAATGTTATTACACTATCATATGGCTGTTAGTTCTGGGTAAATTTGCTCACCTCATTCTTCAGAAAATGCTGGCGCTCTTTAGTCACTTTGATTAAGTCGTCTTTATATTCGACGAATTTCCCATTCGCTTGGGCTGTTCTGGCCTCTTCTTCAGCCAGTTTCCTGTGACGTACAATAGTCCAAGGGATTCAGCAAAGCACAAATTCTAACTTTCCACTGTACAATTCATTTAAAAGGAATCACATTTCCTTAATAGCACGATGCATTATACGTTTTTCCAACCAGATTTTTGTATTTGGACTATGCTTCCAAACAGTTGGTGCTGTCTGTTATAGCTAGTGGTGGCAGTTTCACAAAGAAATATTAGCGGCATTAAAATCTGAGATTTCTTTATACTATGTCACTGCAGGAAACATTATTAGAACAACAAAATCATTTTTACGTCTTGTCACTTCAAAGCCCTTCTTGCGCATGGTATTTTTGCTTGATACTTACTGCAGTAAAGCGGTCTCCTTTTCCTCCATCTTGATGGTCATCATCTCAATAGTCTTCTGGAGGGACTGAACCTCATCCTGATGGATGCTACACTCCTGCATGTTGTTCTCCTTCAGCCCAAGCATCTCCTCAGTCAAATCTTTCACCACTTGCTGAAAGGCCTTGCAAGACTCCTGTTTAAAATATGAAATCGCTTAGTCGCTGCATTTTGAGCACTTTTTGATTTTTTCAGGCATCTCAATGTTCATACAGCATTATCAAAATTTTTGGCATGTGGTCCAAAGTGCCCAAATCAGCTTCTTACCTTCAGCTCTTCATTTTCTGATTTGGTAGATGTTCCTAATTTCTGTGCGCTTGCCAGTCGTTCTAACAGTTCCTTGATCTAAATTGGACAAAGGGAACATGGGGATTGCAGTTGGTTTCAAAACCAATAAATTATTAAATCAAATACAAAACAACAGACAAGTGATTTTTAAAGTGGGAGAAGTACTACACTAGCATTCGCTGTCACCTGAGCCTTGTCTGATCCCTGTTTCTCTTCCCACTCCAAATTAGTTTCTTTTAATTTGGCCTCTGTCTCCTGGTAGAGGGCCTTCTCCTGAGCGAATTTGCTAACAGACACGGACCACAGCAAAGCAGGGAGTGTTAAGTCCTTGAGTGCACAATAATTATCATTATTATATTCCTACTCCTGTACTCTCAAATACTTCTCATTATGTCCCATAGCTAGTTACATCCTCCATAAATTTTTGAATAAATTATGAGTTTACAAAACAAAGATCCAGTTTCTAGACTTTTGCATGACACATCTAGGATTAGACTGTTTTATCAGTTGCATTTAATAAGGACAATGTGTGTCGTCTGTTTAAATAAGTATCATTACAACTATTATTATTACACCACCATTATCCTGGATTGATTTTTATGTCTGTCACGTCAAAGCCAATTTTTCACAACAGTTTTACTTGATATTTACTTCTGTAGAGCGGTCGCTTTTTCCTGCGCCTGAATGGTGACCATGTTTAGCTGGGTCTTGAGGGCGTTCATCTCTTTGTGGTGCGCGCTACGCTCCTCTTCTACGATTGTCTTGACCCTCAGGATTTCCTTAGCCGAATTCACGGTCATTGCCTGGAAGGCCTTGCTGGATTCCTGTTTTAAATATGAAATTGTGGAAACAAGAAATTGCAACACTTTCAGCCATGAGTCACATGATCACAAGGTTAGCAACGTGCTATTGACAACGTTGGCTCGTGAATTATAGGCCCATTTCAGCTTTTCACCTTCAGCATCTCATTTTCAAATTTGGCAGAGTGTAGCAGTGTTTTCATGTCAGTCGAAATTTTTGTGAGTTCCTCAATCTGGAATTGGAGAAGCAAAGGAAAGGAAACATGATGATTAGCATTGTTTACAAATCTTTTCAGTGTGTATACAAAAACCAAAACTTAATAAACAAGTGATGCATGCAATGGGAAGAGTACTACAGTGAATTTGGATTAGCTGGACTTGTTCACCTGGTTCTTGTATGAACTCTCTCGGTTTTCGTGGTCTGTGTTCATTTTCTTTGTGGTCTGTTCAGAAGCTTTACGTTCCGAGTTCCGTTTTTCTTCTGAGACCTGATGAAGCATCTTCTCCTGAGCAAGTTTCCTAAGAAACACAGACCACAGCAGACAGAGACCACCGGGTGTTGAGACTATTTTTACAGATTATTCTTTAAATGCCTTTATTATGTCCAATAACTGTATATATCCCTCACCACACATTTTAACAACTAAAAATTAAAAAATTCAGTACGAACACAGCTTCTGCCATGCTGCAGGGCTTAATCCTGAGCGAAAGACTTATCTTATCAGTTACATTTACATTTACCAATATCATTGCAACAAAAATTATTATAAAACCATTGTTCTGTCACTTCAAAGACTTTCTCCTCCAAGCTTGAAACTTACTGCTGTAGAAAGCCCTCGCTCTGCTGCAGCCGTTTGGCAGTCATCTTCAGGCTGGTTTTTATGATTTCTGCCTCTGTTTCCAGGTTTTTCACCTTGTTCTCTAGGTTGATCTTCAGTCCACGATTCATCTTCTCTGAAGCCAAAGTTCTCGCTTCGTATGCCTTGCATGACTCCTTTTAGAAAAGTAAATTATATAAATAGAAATGGTCATTAGATATTATGATGTTTCTTTTTTTCAAATTTATATAAATTTTATAAAATATACACTGTATACAATAAATTAAACAAAATGTCTAATCGGTGAACACTATTATTTCTGTTGTGAAGTAAATGTAAGAATCACAGCTATGAAGGTATTTCTGATATAAAGATGTTGCTGTAGCAAGTGTTATTGGAAATCATAATGTTCATTATTTACTTTAAGAAGCCAATAGTCCATCATGAGGGAGGTTATGGTGTTCCTCATCCTCTTAAAATGGTCTTCAAGGTCTTCTTTCTAAAATGGACAAGTGCGAGAAATTATTAGTAAAAGGTATTCCCAACAAACATAGCAAAAGAGAAAAAAAATCATAAAAAAGAGATTCTGAAACTCACCTTTTTCTGCAGATCTAAAATGTCATTTACGGCAGCATTTCTTTCCGCAGAAAGTCTCGCTACTTTCTTTTTAGTCCCTAAACAAAATGAAAACCCAAGGTTAAAATCAAACCTTATTCACTAAAGTGCTGACACATGTGTAATCAATCCTGTAAGGTGTTAAAAAATATACTAATGTGCTCAATAAACTGTTTTGAACTTACATTGGTATATCCTGTTTTTCACCTGAGGACAACAGAAGGGAGAAGGGAGAAGTTAATAGTTAATACCCTTGACATAAACCTCACTGTATTACAGTAGCTGAACAAGTTTTGATCATGTAATCATGGAGAAGGCCATAGGTAATAAGGGCTCTGGGACTATTTGCAGGCAGCAGACACAGTGAAAGAAGAGCTTACAGTTAACCCGGTCCTCCATACTGTCAACACCCATAGCAGGAGTAGGATGGTATCTCCTAAGCTAGGGCCTGTTCTCCAGCCCTCTGGTAGATGTGCGATGAGCTGAAAAAGATTCATAAAAACAACATCATCTTTAATGATTTTACAAAGCCTGAGCCGGGTACATAATAGGCCAATCCCCATCAGTTAAAATGCACATTGATACCCTTCATCACTACGGTTTTTCGAGGAAGAAAACCCATGGCGACGTGGTATTTGTGATATCAATATATCACACAATATACATGCTGTAATTAACAATAAATCCTTTAAAAACTAGCATAATGTACCGAGTCAGACAGCTGAAGAATTCCATCCGTAGAGAACATACAGATCACAGGGGAAATTTGCACTTGCACTGGGGAAAAAATGAAAGAAATACTGATCACAGACAAAATATTACTGAAATCGCAATTCAGAGAACAGCGGCTTCTCTTTAATATAAGCGAGCAAGGTACTGTACATTTCCTTAGAGGAAATCTTGTTATTCTGGTTATTTTTTGAAAGGCAGGTTTCTTAAACTAGTATGGAGAGATGGTTAGCTATTTAACATAAAACCTATTTCTATGTAATATACTTATGTCAATACATTATTATTTATGACAGCTGTGCTGTATTTAAGATGAACAACAAGTAAATTATATATCACACAATAATCTTGATAGGAAAATAATTCTCTAAGTGTGTATTATAATAAATATATGCCTTCAATATCATCTAGTAGCATCATACAGATATCATTCAGCATTACTCTCTGGTCAGTGTCAATATCTGGCAACTCAGGTTCCTCTTTCTGGCTTCATAAGGCATTTATATTTCAAGGAATATACACTGCCACATAAAAAAACCCATTATTAAACTACAGTACTTTCTAGAAATGTAGACCACAGTATTCATACAAAAAACCAGGATCACAGGTTTCAAATTCAAATTCACCCTCCTCAACTTACCGAAGTTGGAAATTGTCACAGGTGTTAGGAAAAGCAAAGGGAAAAGGGAAAAGGGTAGGATAAGCAGCCTCCAGTGTGAAAACACGTTGGATGGCATGCTCACATGCTATGATAAATATATTTTTTCAACAACAATTCCTGAAAAACAATACAAGTAAATTAAATAAATTAAACCAATAATGTAACCAATACAATATTTCAAATAGTGTTAAGAATAGCAATTGTGTGTAATTGAATCAGAGAGTTGCATATATAGTGAAGGACATCCATTGTGATGTCATAATACACATGATCATTTAAAACATAATGTTTACTGGAATTCTACAAAGCAGAAAGAATTTTTCAAATGGCATCTATTGGCATCTTCGTTGCCAAGGCAACATTAGGCACTGTATTCCATTAGGCACTTGGAATTCTATACTTGGAATATCAGCATTGCCCTGCATGGTGCTGAAGTTGAAAGACTGTAACAATACTGATATTTACTTTGATAATAACTTTATGTTTTTTACAGATAAATATGCAGTGGAAAAAACAGAATATCCCACAAGGGAATTTGCCTTGCACAGTAAAACAAAAACTTTAGATTGTGTATTGTTTCTGCATGTTTGGAGCATATATATAGTCCATGCATCTCTGAAAATTCTCCCAGTTTGGAAAAATACAGATACATCTCTGTTAATCTGATCTTTTCATCCTGTGTTCTTCATCAAAGATATATTTGTTTTATTGCATGTGACACACATACTGATCACATCTACTGTAACAGTGCATTGTGATTGGCTGAAGACTATGGCAAAATACAGCCCTAGCCAAGTTGGGACCAAAAACAGAAATTAAATATCATTTTGTGGAAAGAAATGTGGAGTTTTTGAAGTACTGTAACTAAGAATAATGTTTGTATCATTTTTTAACTTAACATTATCATGAAATGGTTATTTTAAGTGTCTATATGCTATGCCTTTTGGGCCTGGATTGCCTGTGAAGCGTATTTTGAAAATTGTTTGTGAAATGCACTATATAAAAAACATGATGTTACAGTTATGCCAGCTCTGAGTTGCAATACAAAACCTTTTTTTTCACTGTTATATGATCATAGAACACCATCTTAAGAGAAAATGTGAGTGTTGACCCAGGGAGGTCATGCAGAGGACTTCAGATTTGGAGATTAGGGACAATGTGTTTGACTTTTTAAGTTGGTTCAATGTTTAATGTTAATTAACACAGGTAATTTGCCCACTATGTTGACATAATTCAATATGAAGCAGTCAATTATATTAACAAATTTAAATTATACATTCTTTATTGAATGCAGGTACACTACTTCTAAATTACAAAACACAAGACATTATACACAACATTAACAATTAACTAGGAAATACAAGAAAAGAGAGAGAGACAGATAAGCCAGACCTTGCCAAAGTATCACCCACTTCCAATTTAAGAGCCAGAGGATGAAAAGAAAACCAGCTAAAAACACAGAACCAAGGAACCACCACCAAAATAAAAACGGGAAAACTCTTCTTCTTTCAGGCTCCGAAACCAAATGCAACACAACATTTTTTCCTGTGGCCATATTAAATACCTTACCCAGCATGGATTGTTTGCCCTGATTGGGTGATGCCAAGTTAAGGGGGGTCAGACTAATTTATGGCAAGGACTGGCCTACCCATAGATTGCATTCAAACTAAAAGTAATGGGAAATGGGAAAGGCATGCAGGGTCTCCAACCCCCAATATGGTATCTAGTGTCATCTGGTTTATCTCTTCTGTGGAGGTGAGACCCATAGATTGTCAACCTAGATTAGTGTAACAGTGCACAATGCACAATTAGTTTTAGACTTTGTTATGCTGGACCAGTTATGATTAGTAAGGTTCGTCCACAAAGCAGTTTTGGGATGTCAATGACCACACGCACACACAGATCTTATGCAAAGAAATTGCCGTCTTGTATTTTTTTTAAAAACTAGAACATGGAACAAGCATATAATCAAATGATTAAAAGAAAACAATTTCAGTG
This sequence comes from Anguilla anguilla, assembly GCF_013347855.1. NCBI lineage: Eukaryota > Metazoa > Chordata > Actinopteri > Anguilliformes > Anguillidae > Anguilla > Anguilla anguilla. The sequence goes on along the minus strand of NC_049206.1, from coordinate 27,317,861 downwards.
TAACCAAATAGTTCCAACTCCAGGGTGCACCCGTCTACCTGACTTCACACTTGACAGATTGTATCAAGGTAAGTAAACAAATATTACAGTAAGTATAATTCCAAAATTTACAAGCTCATGGTAAGTATCATTAACACAATTCAATAATTACAAACACACAATTCAATAATTACAAACACACAATATCTCGCCCCACACCCATCAACTTCATAAAGAATACCCCAATGAGTGGAATGTGTGGTATCCAATGGCACTGTGCGAGCCAGTGCGAGCATTGGTGCAGTTCAGTCCTACCACACTGGTGGAGATAGGTTGGACTCAGTCTGTATTTTTACAGGATCCGAGCAAAGAAGGGGATCTTCATGTGAAGAAGTCTGTCTTCCTGGGACGGCTCGCCATCAAGGATTCAATGGTTTCAGCCATAACAAAAAACCTGACCTGTTTGAATAGACAGGATCACATAAAACACTAAGTAATCCAACTTAAACTTCATTCAAATAAGGGTAAAATAGTAACACGTTACAATATCACCATTCACAGACATCATCCACATAAGCATTGTTTTTTCAAGTGAAGAAAACATTGTAATACAATTCCCAAACATAGAAAATAGAAATAAATAAATTAAATACAACAAACACAATGAATGGAAATCATTTTCTCACCAATTCTGTGTGGCACAACTCTGCAGCAGCACGGAATGGCGGTGCACACACCGGAGAATGAAAAACGTAGTAAAAAAAACATGAGAAACGAACTCATTAAGTGCCGATTTTTTAAAGGCTTCACTCAAAAAAAGGCACGAAAGCACATGAAATTGATTCTACACACCTCAAAAGAACATCCAAATGAAATGGCCTGCATTTTTAAGATAGCTACGTAAACATTTTAGCACAACAGGTTAGACATTTCCTAGCATTTAGCTCCAAGCAGGTAGCAGGCGGCTTATGTGTAACGGAAGAATAGAGTTTTCGCTCACCAATATTCTCGTTCAAACAGCCTCTCATCCACACACAGCGGTGCAGGGTGAACAAGGAAGATGAGCTGTTTTCATTTATGGTGTCTTTCAAACTTTTTATCTGGTTTTACCCACTTATTAAAAAACTCTTTTCCTCAGCAACAGTCTAGTGTCTTCCCAATCCAAGCGCGGTTTGTTTTTAACTGCTGGACTGGCTAGCAGAGAAGAGAGTGGGCGTGTACCAAGTGTGATTGGGATGGCAGGTATGCCAAGTTATGCCTTGGCGGGGGCATGTAGGGATGGCAGGTATGCCATCCCGCCAAGTTACGCCTTGGCGGGGGCATGCCCCATACCTATACAGCACCGAGAGTTTGGCACTTTTCAGGGTTCCCCACAGAAATAACCACAACAGCCACAGACACTCAGCCCTTAAAAACATTAAATTCTGTACATTCTCACCCCATTTCAACAGACAAAATTCATAAACAACTTCACATGTCCACACAATAAAGCCCCAGACTAAGGGGATTTTGCGTTTTCTCCTTCTTCTTCTCATTCTTATTTTTCCTGCCGCCTATCTCACAAACAAAATGTCTCCCCATTGGACATTTTACCGACACCAGCCAAATCTTCACCTACACGACCCAATCAAAAACTTGCATACACACGCAAAATACCCATACCTTTTTACTCTGAAACATTTCCAGTTTAAACAGCTAGTCTGCCTGTAGCCTAGTAGGCAAGGTTACAGTTTTGGGAACATGGGGTCGTAGGTTCAAGTCCAGCTAGGAACATGTTTCTTTAACCTGCTTTTACCCTCACTAATAATTGTCTACTACTTCTCAATTATTGCTTTTGCACCATATCTACCCGCCGTTCACCGAACGTATACACTGCATTATGACGTACCGTTCAGTTATTAACCGGCTACAATATTGCAAAGCCATATGGATTCAACGGGAGCTCTTCTGTGCTTACTGGCCTGTGTTCTTCTTTAAAACCATGGATAGGTTTGCTAATGATATTTCACGCATTGCATAGCTGTCATGGTGCTGCACTGACAAAGTCACAGACTGGTAAACCTCCGGTTGAAGGATTGAATCCTGCCTCGCCCTCAGGCAGATAATTTCCTCTTTTACACTAACATTTTCTTACGCTTATATTTGCTTTACCAAAACTCACTCACGGCCACCCATATGCATTTCATGATGGCAAATGTATTCCTTTTATTAAAAAGTTACACCAATTCACCACTGTGCCATTTCTACTAACTATATTTTTTCACTTGGCTACCGTACAAAACCTTCTTATCAGCAAACGCCACGTTTCTACATTCACGTTACCTCGCCCTGTTCTCTATCTAGGCACATACAAACAATTACTACGTATGTACGTTCTGCAACTCTCCATTAAAACATTACATTTAAAATCATGACTCACTCATAATTATAACTACTAGTACTGAACATCAGTAAAGCCCATCAGTGCAATAGATTTCACATGTTATTTAACCCTCCACTTTAACAACTAATGCTTTATACCGACTGTTATATATACCGTTCGATAAGGAAACTAAGCTCGCTCATGGTCACTTCATTTACTTCGCACTATAGTCTGTGATCATGTCAACCTTCACCTACATGCCCATTCTGCTAAAAATATATCGTTTCAACTACGCAATTTCATCATTTCTCCTAATTTCTCTCACACTGTTGTTATTTTCTCATATGCAAAGCCTGCTAGGACATATGCATCTGCTCCTATTCTCCACTATCAAGTTTTCCGGTTCTAGCTTAGCAAAACAGCGAAGAGGATTCCTACCTGCAGATGAGCCTATCAAAATGCCTTATAAACCTTACAAACACTAAAAGTGCATTCCCACGAAATAACAGACAACGGAGCAGGACAGAAGGGTACACAAATTGCGACCTAGGGAGCTCTAATTCTACGGGCTTGCTGATTCTTTTGTCAATCAAGGCTCGTTGGATGGCCGTCAAATCCGTGAGTACATACACTGGCTGTATTTCACCTGCGTTTCTGATGCGTTTACACTTATGCCACCGCACCCTTTGTCACAGCCACTGTTTTACATATATAGCAAACCGAAACTGCTAAACGGTACACACTCATCAGACTGTACAAATTCACACAAGGATAGCCATAATCCACAACCGTTTCTTACAGGGTCTCTTCGCATTTCTCACTCTCATAATAAAACGCTTTGCAAAAAGAAATGATACAAAAATGCCAAGTTACTCACACATACAAGACATACACCGTCTATAACTCATTCATTCAGATTGCCAAAATCCAGACCTGCCATTAAAAGGATTGATATCAAAATGACGCCAAGTTACGGTACTACAAACAATATAGGCTATCTTGCCTCGCCAAAATTAAATAAGATGTATTCCAAAGCAATGCTACCCAATATTTACTCAATTCTTTCAAGTCACTTGGCCCTGTGTATAAGCATGCAGTACATGGACAGGCCAAACATATGTGTGGATGGCTTTCTCACAGTCAAGATTGATTGAATAGGCGTCTATATGTCCAATTTGTATTGGTATGTATGTATTTCGCTGCCCAGCCTTTCTGTTGCGTGAATGAGTGTATGTTTCTTGGTATAAATGTCTGTTCGTACATGTGAATGCAACATGCTGCGAGGAAAATGTCCCCATGGGGATAAAGAAGTTCTCTATGTATGTATGTACAATATGTATTTTATATGCAGTATTTATTGTACGTAGCAAATATACAATAACTTGTACATTTACTCAAATTCAGTTCAGAAGCAAGTATAAGCATATGTTTTCTGGAGAAATATGCTTCCTGTAGTTACTCACCAGCAGTTTTCTACATGAATTTCAATGTGTTCCATGAGGCAATTCGAAATATTTGACACTTTGATCTGACACAAAGTTTGCATGACATTGTAAAATGGTAAGATTACAAAACACAGGGCCAATTGGCAGGTCTGGATTTTGGCAGTCTGAATGAATGAGTTATAGACGGTATATGTCTTGTATGTGTGAGTAACTTGGCATTTTTGTACGTTGAAAACGTGTTTTTTATGAGATACTTTACATACTGAAAGCAAAGTATGTGTAAAAGTAGAATAAATACTGTTTACATGTTTTTCTTAAACCAAAATACAGACATAATGCATTGAAGATGCATGTTTTTGAAACATCAGACTGACAGACACTTCAATTCAATTTAAGAGTGGAGATTTTAAAATTGTTAAAATAGTTGTATCTCCACTGCTGCTCTCTGTGATCCCATGCTCGCATACTGCCACACAGGCTCAGCTCAGCTTTTACTATCTGAAATCATATGCTGTACCTCTGCTCTTACCGTCTGAAATCATATGCTGTACCTCTGCTCTTACTGTCTGAAATCATATACTCTGTCTCTGCACTTACTGTCTGAAATCATATACTGTTCCTCTGCCCTTGCTGACTGAAGTCACAAACTTAATCTTTGCTTCGACTGACTTACATAACCCAACCCTGCTTCTATTGACCAACATCACATAACCGTACACTTGTGTTTTAGCTCTATGGCTGTCAATGTGAAATCAAATCTTGAGGTGGCGCTCATAGCCGTTGTACAGCAGGGCAATATATCAGAGAAGCAAAGAGCATTCAGACACAATCTTTATTACATCTATTTCCTGCTTGTCACCCAGGATCATGTTGGCTGTTCATTAAAGAAGCCATGCAGGTGAAAGGAATGCGTCTCGATCCCTTGATAGATTGTGTGCTCTCCTGTGGTGACAGCAGTGGGATGGATTGAACGGCAGGGAAATGAAAAAAAGAGCTGACTCCAACCCATTGCTGTCAAATGATATTTTAACATGGCTGACTGTGTCATTCCCGCTAAACAAACTTCACCTCAATATAATTTCTTGGCGCTAAAGGTCATACCCTGCATTTAATACAATTCAAGCCATTCACTCAAACACATTACACAGATACAGTGTTGAAATGCCATTGTATGCCTTCCAGTTTGGGAAACCTTTTTCATAATTGCAGCAATGAACAATATCTGAATGTAAGGTACAGCGACAACCTCAGCGATCAACTGCTCTGTTGAGAGTGGCCATGGGACAAGCTGGATGGAACTGCCCAATCAGAGCAACAGAAAGAGCTCTAAATACACATAATCATATGAAACAGGCTGGTTAGTTTCCTGAAAATGTGGCTCTTATACAAGGTCAGTCTCCCTTGCAAGATGGTTTCTACTGCTTCGAGACAGGTGAGAATTAAATACCAACTTTAACCCATGCACCATGCTACACCAAGCTGCTGCAGTAATGCTTAACCAAGCCATAAGTAAATATTGTCTGGCCAAAGTTATTGATGAATCTTTAACACAAAAGTAAATGCAATCCCCACCTTTGCTGTTACTGACTAAAATCACTCAGGTGATGCTGTCAGCTACTGCAGTGATTTTTTTTATTTCATAAATGTACTGCTTGTCATCTGGGATCATGTTGGCTGTGCATTAAAAAGGCCATGCAGGTCAGAGGAATATGACTCAATTATGGCCCTGAACTGGACCAGAAAAAGACAAACTTGGAATATGTGTTAGTCTAATAAATATCCTGGATACAACAAATTATTCTTCACGTCTTCATGGAGACAGAAAATCTCCTGGTACCAAATTAATTTCAGTTGTTGGGGCCTTGAGATGGACATCTCACCAAATACTGCTGTGCTGACATAGCTCAGGGAGTTGTCTTGGAACAAACGTTTAGGGACACAGGTCAGGTTAGCTGCAAAACTTGGCAAAAGCCTTATTGTAATGACCCCCTGGATTGAGAGTAGAGAAATGTGAATACATGAAGCGTAGAATAAGAGTGAAAAACTAAAAATGAATACTGAACATTGGCACAGCTGATGCAAAGTGCATTCAAAACAATCATTAGTTAAATATTATTATAGAAGTTGTGGAGAAACTGACTACATATTACAATCCTGAAGAAATTGTATTTATTTAACCAGCACACAAGAAATTCCTAGATGTTGTTAGAGATTTTGACCCCAAGCAACTCTGCACACATTAATTATAGATTATTTGCGAAAGAAGCCTGCAATGGGATTTGGATAATTACGGTTGCAGCCAACACCATCCATGTGAAAAGGGCAGCTGACTCTCGAGCCAAGGGGGTTAAATTGCCATCATGGCATTTTCTCAGCTGTGGCCCCCTCTCTACGTTACCTTCTCTGCTTTCTACCTGTATGAATAAAGCAAAAATACAAAAGGAGGTTGGGCTGTCCCACTTTGTTCTGAAATAAATGAATTTAACAAGTTCATTCGCACAGTGTGTTGAGTGTCTGTTTTTATAAGCCTGATCCTGCTAGTAAATTTATTTGCAGATGGTATAATTGCACATTTTATGTGTGTGACAAATGTAGTACAACACTATAAAGTATGCTATTGCCATGTTTTTATGGTTTTAATTGACACTGAATGCAACATGTTACAGTGTAGAAATGTTGTCAATCATTGTTTTGTGGCAATTGATGTCTGGATTGTCACGGTTTCTGTGCAGGGTAGATCATTTTTCCGTGCCTGCACCGGCTCAGTTGTTAGCATTCAGATTAGCCACTCGGCTAATCGTTATTTTGGTGTTTGGGGACGATTAGTTTCGAGCTCACAGATTAGCCACTCGGCTAATCGTTATTTTTAGTTTCTGTGGGACGATTGTTCCCGCCCTAACATTCCTTGCATTCCTGCAGGATTTCCATGGTGATCTGTTTCACCTGTGGTTGCTCACATCTTCTGCTGATTACCAGCCACACCTGTGGCTGGGTATTTAAAGCATCAGTAGGCAGTGGAACGGTGCTTGAGTGTAACGTGTTTCACTCTAGCCAGTTCCCTGACTTTTTTCTGAGCAAGGTATAAGTATTTTAGGAACCAACAAAGAATTCAGACTTCAGTTTTTTTTTTTTTTTGGGAAAAAGGTATTAGGACGGTAATTGTCAAGATTCTGATGTTGGTGGTTTTTAGGGGTTATTGTGCCACCTTCGGGGCACAATCTTTCCGCCTCTTACTAACTAGTCTTCCCCTGGTTTTAGTTGGCCTCAGAACGTCTTCTGTTTGTGAAAAGAGATTTTCTTTCTCAGCTTCGGTTCGAAGTCTGTTGTAGTTCTTTACTTCTCGTTTCCCTGTTCCTTTCATTTTTATACTCCTCCTTCCTCAGTTACCTGTTTAGGGGTTTATTCATTATTTGGGATGCGTCCCTCAGGAGTATAGCACCCCCTTCTTATTTTCGTCTCACGAGACTTAGTGGTTAGAGTGCCCTTGGTAACTTGTAGATCTCCTGTTTGGTTGCGTCTGGTCTTCACACTTCCCCTCCCTCACATGGATGTCAGGGGAGTTGTAATGCTATAATTATTTAAGAAGTGTGATCACAGAAAGCTCTACTGACTGATGATTGAAATGCAGGTGAGAAAACTGTTTGTAAAAAAAAAAAAATAATAATAATAAATAAATAAAAAAAATTAAAAAAATTAAAAAAAAAATTTGAGATCTTCAAAACATGGTTGCATCTTGGTGACAAAGTCGCCAAACCTATTATAGACACCACCACCGTGGCAATAGGCTCTTTGGAAAGTTGCCAGAAAAAAATGTAATTTAAAAAAAATTCTACTAAAGGAAGTCTGTATGCTGAATTTTGTGATTGGGACCAAGTATTCTGGTCAGATGAAACGCACGCACATCCGGAGCTTGGCATTGGAAGAAAGATGCTTATGTTGAAAAGAATACCATACCTGTACCAAAGCTGAAATGTGGGGAATCTGTGGAAACCGTTAAGATTGGAATCATGAACTTCAAGTACAAAAACATTTTGGTTCCCAAACAACAATCTGGTTCCCTCTGAAAGGAAGCTCAATCTTGGCCACAAAATGATATTTTAGCCAGACAATGAACCCAAGCGCACGTGAAAATCTGCCACAAAATTGTTAACCAACCTCAAATTTCTTGTTTTGCAGTGGACATCTTAGTCTCCAGACATAACCCTATTGTGGTTTGTTCTTAAAAGATTCTGACTGTTCACATTTGCAATGTTCATATAAATCTCATAAAGCACTATATAAATGACTTGTAAGTGCTGTTCTTCTGAAGAGAGAAAATTACTGTGAATCACTGTAAATGCTAATATTAATAAGTATATAACAATTCTAATAGTAATACTGATATAAATACTAACACTAATATATAGTAATACTAAAACATTTAACTGTTAGATCACACAATGTGATCTAATTAGGTCTTACTGTTTCTCTTCTCATTCAAATTCAACTGTGAGGGTATTTACACAATACACACAAGTTGCTGTGTATTTAAATAATAAAAATGAAGAAAAAATAAGGGAAATACTAAATGCAGTGCATGTTGATATACTGTGTAAGAAACAGCTAACCAGATTATATACATGAAAATGCTTGGAAAAAATTTGGGCAGCATTTTTTTTTTTCTCAAATGTGGGTTGATGTTGAAAGACAAACAAATTCAAATAAAAAGAACACGAAATATGACATGCCAATAAAGCAAAATGGAAATTGGATTGTGAGAAGGATAGAGAGATAGAAAAAGGTAGAATCAATATGTTAAGGTGGAGCTGAACAATACAAAAAGCTGCAAAATAGATGTGCTCCAGTGAAGCAGGCCTAATGCATTTCTACAGGCCGTGACCCTCCACATGCAGAGAGCTGATCCTTTCTGTTCCTCTACTCCTCTTGCACATCTATACAAACACTCGCACACATCCCAGTACACAAACAGGCCTATACGCAAATGCACACCGGGACAAGGACACACATGAATACAGGTGAACAAATTCACAAGTGTGTGAGCATTTGCATCCACACATACGCGCACACACAAAATGCAACCCACTCCAAATGGTCATTTCTTCAATCTAAAATTCATGTTCACTAAAATCATTAGGTCGTATTTTCACATAAAATATATTCATTAAATATATAAAATGCATAGTTGTACGTACTTGCAGTATTATCTCTTATCAAGACTTAAATTTCATTTTCAATTATTTTATGTAAATGCATACAAATTAGAGATTGAATAAAAGGTGCAATTCTGTACACTTCATTTCACATTGATCCCTCATCAATACATTTAATTTAAGTAAATCCGTCCGATGCATTTTCCATATTTTTTCTGAATGTTTCACTTTTGATTTCCATTCGGTTTAAAGGGGAATTACACTTCATAACACTTCTGCTTCTCATGACTGATATTGTCCTTCTAATGAATGTCGCCCTTCATTTTGATTAGTTATTTCATTTTAAATGTCTAACGTTAGAAACAAAGACTTTTTTTTTTTATTTTTTTTTTTTAGCGCAAGTCCACATTGTAGTACGGTTTCTGGTTTCTGGCGAAGCAAAACATTCCGTTAACTTGGCGAAATCGAACAAACTAACGTCTGCTTGCTTTTGTTTAATGAGATATTGGTGTAATGAGGTGCATTGTAACCGGTTGTTATAATGCCCCCGTTAAACTTGCCTTGAAAGCACATTTTTATAGTTTTCCACGCAATGCAACTTTGTTTGTGTCAGACATGGCTGGGTGTAATCAGACACCCCAACATAACAGCCGAAGAAGTTCGCAAAGGAGAACTAAGGGTATGGAGCGACTACTTTGAAGGCACCGACTACCAAGGCGACAGTCAGAAGCCTGGAGCTGTACCCACCATTTTCCCATCGTTGGTCGAACCGCTCGAGGTAGCATTAGCCAGCCCGCATAGTACCTATTGCGATTTGTCTGTGATACATAGGATGTCTACCACCAGTTGACGTTTGTCCTGGGAATAGCCTGTGGTTCCTCAATCTCGGCCCGCTCCTGACTCTCTCGCACGGTCAGCCTGCAAATTATCCAGCTCTTCGGTGTATTCCGGCTCGAATCGATAGGGCACAACAATCCCATGATCAAAATCAAAATCTCCTTCGTACTCAGACATTTTTGGTTTCACTAGCTAGTAGTCATACAACACTATTTTTACGACCAACCTAATGTTATTGTCTGCAGGTACACCCACATCAGAAGTCGCGCAATGATATGCATCCTCGAGTTCGACACTAAACTGCCTGGGTCTACTTCCTGCATTTGTAAAGGAAAACAACAAAACTGCTAAAATATTAACATAATGACATAACTAATCGAAAAATGAAGGGCGACACATTCATTAGAAGGACAACATCAGTCATGAGAAGCAGAAGTGTTATAAAGTGTAATTCCCCTTTAATTCAAGTTGTTTAGTGACTATTCGTGGGGCATGTCCAAACCCTCTTAGGAGTATCTCTCAGTCGTATGCAGAATTCTATCGTTGCATAAAGCAAGAAAATCTTTTCAAGGCATTAATTCGAGGAGGACTTTTGTAGATTGAGGTGGGTTTGGTAACAGAGCAACTGCCTCTAGCTGCTTGTGATGCCGCCTTCAGTTTTCGAAATACTGGGTCAGAGAATTTGTACTTAAAGATTGTATTTCGTGCCTTTCACATACAGTAGCAAAACATTTAGTGTTCTGCCAATTGACTGCTTGTCTCTCCTCATCTTCCCCTGTTTTTGAGCATGTGGTTGGAAAGGAACTTGATATCGAGGAAGGCATTATGTATGAGTTCATGTATATGGTATGGGTTGTTCCTTCTTGCCACTCACAAGGGTGTAGTAGCCATCTGGGGGACAGTTTGCCACTTCTCTACTTAGTATCCACTGTCAATTGTGGAGAGTGGTAATATGTTGACTGCATGGAGGCACGTGGTGCTAAAGGCAGCATTTCTATTCTTTCCAATACGTGTCAGAATGTACAGTACATGTTCAACATCTGATGGGAAGGGCTACAGCAGCAGAAGACCACACTGGGTTCTACTCCTGTCAGCTAAGAACAGAAAGATGGGGCTACAGTAAGCATATGATCATGAAATGTGGACCACTGAATATGGTAAAAATAAATTAAAATACATTGCCTGGTCAGCTGAATGTTAGTTTCTGCTACAACAAAATTTGGCATGAACAGCATGAATTCATGGATCCATCCTGCCTTGTTTAAACTGGTGCTTGTGTAATGGTGTGGGGAGTGTTTTGTGGCACACACTAGGCCCCATTTGAGCATCACTGGAATCCCATATCACACCTAAGCATTGTTGCTGACCACGTGCATGCCTTTATGGCCTCAGTCTACCATTTTTCAAATGGATATTAACAGCAGGATAAAGCACACACACGTCACAAAGCACACATCATCTCAAACTGGTTCCACAAACATGACAGTAACTTCAGTTTACTCCAATGGCCTGCACGGTCCTCAGATCTCAATCCAAGAGGACCTTCGGGGTGAGATGGAACAAGAGGTTTGCAGAATAAAAAATATGCAGGAACTGCATGATGCTATCAAGTCGGCATGAACCAAAACCTCTAAAGAATGTTTCCAGCACCTTGTTGAGTTCATGCTGCAAATAATTCAAGATGTTATGGAAGCATAAGGGGTTCCTAACCTGGTACTAGTTAAATGTACATAATAAAGTGGTGATTGAGGGTATATATGCAGTGTTCATCCATTCACTCATACCATGTCTTCAATTAGCCAGATGAGACTAAAAGTCAGTCGGAAAATGGAGCATTGCGTAGTTCTGGCAGGCCACGAGAGTCAAGCGCTCTGGCTGAATCAGCTGATGGCTCAGCTGAGTGATGTTCGCCTATCACAGTACATTCACTAACAGGGCGGTCTACTTAAACAGCCTCCCTCTACTCATTCGGCTGCTCCTCCTGCATGCAAGCGCTGCACGTTGCTTCGTAAATCCCCTCCACCACCCCAGCTCCATCCCCATGCGTCAAGAATTTGTATTGCTCCATCCCTATGTGTTAAGAACTTGCTTTGCTGCTGGATCTGTTCTGTGTGTACCCCTCTAGGGGGGTTTGGCTGCTGGCCTCCCGGCCTTATCCACGCGGGCTGCGTGGTTGGTGGGAGAGCTCCAGAACAGAGCCATACCGCCAAACATAACTGTATTGCCTTATTGTCAAAGTTCTACTTTGACAGTGGTCCTGACAGAAATTATATACTTTACCTTCATCAGTCACAGCTGACCCTGACTGATTTTTGACTCCGATCACCTCACTCTTCATCTTTCTCTTCTAGATCATCTGGTTCTAACAAAACTAATTAAAACCTCTTCTGCTGTCAAGTGTTATTTTCTGCATGTACAACTTGGATGTGTCAGGCGGGGGTGCGGGAGTGGACCCAAACACAGAGTAAAAATCGAAATCCAAAAAATGGGGAAAACAAGACTTTAATAAACAGAACAGGGAACAAAGGGACTTGCAGGGCGAAACTTACAAACAACGAAAATCTTCAAAAACTCACAAGAAAAAATACAAAAAACGAGGGAAAACAGGGCAGGCAGGGCACAGGCAGACAAGCAACAGGTGAACAGGTAGCAAAGCAAACAGACCAAACCAAACCAAAAGATTCCAGCACCTGAGTCGGGGAGAGGGAGACTTAAATAGAAAGACGCAGACGAGACACAGGAGGGCACGATGAACAATCAAGCCACAGAGAGGGAGGGGAACACGAGACAAAACGCAACTAATAATTGGATAATGAGAAACAATAAAACAATCAACTGAACACAAAACAGAGGTACCGCCATCTGGCGGCCCAACAGAGAACAACAAGGGGGAAGACAACAGAAGACAACAGAACCCTGACAGGATGTTTTGGCAGCCATTTTACCTTAAGTGCCCACAATGCATTGTTCAGAAACAGAAGGTTGGCTCCGGCTCTAAAATGCTCATTCTCAAAATAAGTCATTTTGTTTCTTGTTTCAATACAGGTCACCAATTCAGGTGCATCCCTTTGGCAGTATATAAAGCTCCTCAAGAGCTTTCATTTGACATATTGATTGTATTCATCCAAAATGGTACTCGCATCTTTCTGGTTCCAAGCCTTCAGTATAAGAATGTGTGTGCCTCTTTGTGGGCCAGTGATAGTGATGCTCATGTTGTCAGACCAGGTGATTAATTAGCACCGGGTGTCCACCTTACCAGGTGGTTCAGTTCAGTGGCCTCCTGATTTGTTCACAAATTTGGTTAATTGTCTGGTATGATCAGGTCACACAAAGGGAAATGACCTGTGTGCTGACTGAGACTGCAGGAAACGGTCTATTCATTTGTCTGCCATTTTCACTGCGTTCCACTGCAAACAAGAAGACACACACACACACACACACACACACACACACACACACACTCCAGACCAGGTATACACACCCCACAGAGGGTATATACTGTAGATTCCACAGCACATTTACTGTGATCTGATATACATACACAAGCAGGTATACATCCAGCCAATTTTTCTTTTTGTACCCAGCACACCCAGAAAGTTTGGGTAAGCATTCCCAATCCATCTTGGTTCCTGGTGTCCTTTTAAAATGTCTTAAGACCCAAGGAACATTGTGTTCTGGAGTGCTGGGCCTTGAGAGGGAAGTAATTGCCTTGATGGTGTAGCTTATTGGGGCTACAGTGTCAGTAAGAGCCATCTTTGATCACACGTGTTGACATGACAGCAATGTTCACACACTGGCTGTGTCTCAAACAAAAGGAAGCTGCCTTGCTGCCTTACCACCTGATTAGTCACTGTCCTTCAAAGGCAATGTTTTCAGAGGTGCTTCAATAGTATCCTGAATTGAGACAAGCTTCAAAGGCAACTTGTACCTCCATGAGCCTCTAAGTCTTTATTTACTTCCATCACATGACCCTATCAACTCCTATCCACAGCCTACCTGTTCAGTTAATGAAAATTAAGCTCTTAGTCTAGCTCACTCAGGTATAACGACTATCAAATTGAAAAAACATTGTGAAAGATATGTGGAAAAAATGTAACAAGTGTGACCAATCTACTATAGTCAAATACACACACTCAGAACAACTTCTGAATAATTTAGCTTGCTTCCAAATTATAATTGACAAAATAGTAAATAATATCACTAATTTGCACATGGTAGATGGATCCTGCGTTTATATAGCGCTTTTATCCAAAGCGCTTTACAATTGATACTTCTCATTCACCCATTCACACAGACACACACACACCAACGGTGAAAGGCTGCCATTCAAGGTACCAACAGGGCCGGCCCGTGGCATAAATGCTCTATGCAGCTGTTTAGGGCCACAACCATTAGGAAGGGGGGGGGGGGGGCACACGATCCAATGTTTATCTAAGATAAATAACGTTATTTTCGTAATTACGTTAGTCATCCCCTATCCCGGAACTAGTGGTATACATTTTTTTATGGAATGGCAACAGAATTACATTACATTTATTTAGCAGACACTTTTATCCAAAGTGATGTACGAATGTGCATATCATGGTCAGGTTCGATAAGGTACAATACTCATTTCGTACAGTTATTTAAAGCCAAGAACACAGTTCAGTTCAGGCAGTGAACATTATTCTGATCTAACATAAGTCAAACTAGGGGGAAGAACAAGCTACAATAATAGGACGAAAATTCAAATTACAAAAAGTGCTGGGATGGGGGTACATGTAACATGTAATTAATTCTTGGGACAAACCATTTACAGAGAGAAAGAGGAGCTTCATATTCCCTAGGTTGAGCTTCAGGTTGTGGGTGGAGCCTCAATGTCTGCCAGGCATGCAGAAATGTGCACCTGGAGTGACTCACCAATCTCACAAATGACACTGGAAAGCCACCATCATTTGGTCCTGGTGGAATTCTTATACTACAGAGGATCCATAAATCATGCTCTACATTACTCACCCTAATCAATTTAAAGTGTCCTGCCACAGGAAAAGTTGGCTGCGTGCCCATGTATCAGTGTAATGGAAGTGTTTTTTTTTTTTGGAATTCAATTTTAAATAGTCAATATTTTAACAAAGTTATGCGGAATACCATCGTTTCTTGGGTGCCATATTTTTTACAAACTCGATTAGAACTGCGTCTGGCAAGAGGCCAAGCTGCCTGTGAGCATTTGATTAAGGAGCTCTTTTTTTTTCTTTCTCTGCTTCTCTGAAGGAAGAGAAAGAACAGAAAGAAGTGCTGCATTGCTTTATTACTTTTGTCCGACAAGACAAAAGTAATAAAAACTCAAATAATATGAAAATGTTTACCAATTTATACATTTTCTTGTGAAATTAGGGTTGCAGTATTCAACATATTTGAAATAAATTTGAAGTATTTGTAGAAATTTTTCAAGGAAAGCATTCCAGTTTGATCACAGTAAAGGTAAGGCCCTCTGAATCATCTTTCTGAGTGATGGCCTCAGCCTAAGTTAATATTTTTGGTGAAAGCATGACGTTCTGCACACATACCTACTGAACCATATTACAGCGAACCCTGTGTCATTGATCATTTCCTAGTTTTTCTTTCATTGGCTCAAGTACATTTTGGTTATTCATTCCCACTGCAAAATGTCAATTGTGAAGTGTTTTCAAATTGCTTTATAAAAAATCAACTAATTATTCAATGTTACCAGCAAACAATTTGATGAGGAGCACCATGTGACCTTCATTCCATTGCTCACTACGTGAGAATTTTTCATTAACAAGGATTGCAATAATCAGAATAATGAACTGGAAGGCAATCCCACTGTTACACTTTTCCCCTCTTTTCAACCCCCGTGAGGCTGCTCATGTCCCCCGTGTGTGCTGCATGCTTCATCACAAATCCTTCTTCCAATTACATTTTTGTAGTCTATTCTTGCACATTAAACAAATAGCCTAGGTTGTTATTATGAAACATTTTTTTCTATATGTATTTTTACTGTCTTAACTTAGCATGTTAAACAACAATAATTACAGTATTATTGAATACTTTTAAATATTTTTATGGTCTTACATTGACACATTAAATGTTTTTTTTCTTTTTTTACAGACATCAGGTAGCATATGCACCTTCAGTAGCATACAATTTTTATGCTCGTCAGAGATTGTTTCAAAACATTTAACCTACATTAATACATATTATACTGAATATGAAACATACTCTTTAGTTAATTTAGTCAGTTTTATTTACGCTACATGATATCACACAATCAAAGAGTTGGGCTGAGCTGTAAGCCAATTGCTTTTAATTTTACTCAGACAAGTGTTCATCATTGCACTATGGAGAAATTAGGGGAGGGAGAGTGGTAGAGCTGTATCAACTGCGTAACACATTATGGACCCAGTTCCTTCACAGATTTGTTCCTCAATGTTGCCACCGCTTTCAATTCAAGAACTGAGCGAGCATGATCCGCTCAAGCAGATCAATGCTGTTATTGGCTAATGGCTACCACAAAGGCCAATGGAGAAAACTGTTAAATAGGAGTAGGAGTAGCTGCAGCTTCAGTGATTGGCAGGTTCGCAGCTTACTGGCAGATGAACCAACGGAACAAATCTTTACACAGATGTCAGGAGTTCCCTTTGTTCACCAAAAAGATTTGTTCAAAAAGAACAAATTGTTAATGAATGACACACAACAACCCTCTACAGATTGTTCAAAAACTAACTATGGTAACAAATTATCATTTTTCTGACTAGTCGGAACAACCTGTCTATTTGCATAGTCAGTGTTGCTTAACTGTGATTGCTTTAAAGGCATGGATTTCAGTATTCATTTCAAGCTGACAAATCAATACAGGATTGACGTGAAGGCCTCCTTACTAGCTGGGGACTCATTACAGAGAATTAGTATGATTGAAGCTAACAATCAATCAACTTTATTTTTATATTGTGTTCTTCACACCAAAGTGTCAGAGGGAGCTGAATAGTTACGTCATTTACATACAGATCACATAAATATGGAGTCAAAAATGAAATGTGTTAAGCTGGTTTTTAAAAGAAGCCAGACAATTTGCAGGTACGGCAGTTATTAATGGTGAACAGGTTCACAGAGGACAAATCCAGCTGAAGAATTAAAGTCCAGAGCATACCGGAACCACACAAGTCTAAATGGACATGAATGTACAGGCATGAAGCTATAAGAGAAGCCCCAGGACTTATAATCAGCAGATGGGAATGTATTTGTTTTATAGACAAGGATTTTCTGCCAGGCATTTTCTGCTGCCTGATTTTTTTTTTGCCATTTCAATCCTCTGGCAGAAAGATCTCCTCATCAAAAAGCTGTTAAGCAGTCATTAAAGAGGAATTCCACCGTTGAATGAACTTTTACTGGTATAAGAGTAGCTGCCTTCCTGATTAAAATGAGCTATCAGCCAGGTCTTGACCAGAACAGAGTGCAGGGAAACAGCCCCAAACCACTGAGCATGCTCCACGGATCTATTTTACCGAAGACTACAACCGGTGATTGGTACTGCTGCCTTCATATGTCACTTTGGGCTACCCTCGCAAATGTGGTCCTGTATCCGTGCTATGGAAACCATCCAGCTTCCCCACCCATTCAAGGACAGTGGTCAAAAAAAGGCTACACAGAGGTCAGAAGAGTAACTAACTCACTAATACTCTAATACTGCTAATAAGTTAATACTGTTTACAGATGAAATAGCACCTACCCCAAATCTCTCTCTGACGTGAGTTTGGTCACCTACATTAGAGGTGTCTCCAAATTCAAATTATCGGCCCATTGTATTTGATCAAAAATGAGGAAGGGTAGAGGTGTATGTTATTATGATTTATACCTTTACGAAATTTGCAACTTTTGCAGATGTACAGAGTACAGAGATTGCTTTGGCCAGCCACACAGAGAGAATTAATCAACTGCGCCTTTATCTGTCAAATGAGCTAAATGCTGTTTTGCAGTGAAACACCCCTTTACAAATCATCACTTTCAGGGTACATGAATCATCTCAATCATTCCATTAGTACAGAGTATAGACAGGTGCATGTGTAAATAGTTGGTATTAATGGAGTAGTTGTGTACTAGTAATATTAATGTAAGCTTGACACAATATTGTAGATATGACTGAATTAAACACAGGAGCATGAGGACCACTTTTGAACAAACACTCATGCACCTGTGTATAGTTGGTTCAGAGTGGTTGAGACACATGCTTTCTGTTTAATTCAGTTGCATTCAGGATATTGTATGAAGCACATATTCATGTTTATCAGTAACAATACGATTTTAAAATAAATGATTGGAATGGAATAGGTTTTATGTATTATGTTTGGGCATTAACTTGGATATCTTCTGTTTGTGCAATTGTGCGCATCTCTGGAATGGTACAGGTGAATACTGGAATACAGCACTGCTCACCGGAAGGTTGCTTCTTTCTTTGTCAAAATAATCTTGTACAATGGATTCAAAGCTTTAATTTGATGGATTACACCAACCTCATTATGGTCTGCCTCTCCTAATTTAATTAATCATAGATTTATCAACCAATTACCTTGTTATGTTTTCTGCTGAGGGGCTATTTGCACTAAATGGCAAGCTACCAAATCCGACAACAGAAAACGTATGCCTTAATTACAGGCGATCAGGCTCAAAGTGAATTCCTTAATTCTGGACTTGATTTACAATTTTCAATCATCAGGTTTTGCACTGTAAAGAATATACGCTGTAAAGAATAGACTGCCATTTTCTCCGACCTTCGCATGCACTGACATTGAAAAGGATAGTTTATTTTTCTGACATTTCTATATATGTCTGTTCATAAATTTGTTTGTTAGTGTATTTGGGGGTTTGTGCATGCGTGTGCCCGTCTGTGTACATGTGTCGCGGTTGCCAGGTCTGCCAAAGGTGCTTTAAAATTCAGTCACATTCGACTCTGAGGCCATAAGGCACTTTCATGATCTCGCGTTCGCTTTGGGTGTTTAAGACCAATCTCCTTTGTGTGGTGGAGCTCGCGAGGCGTTAAGAGGCTGATAAACCCACTTAGGTCTCTGTCCTTCCCCCTTAGCCAGCCAGCCAAGCTGCTTTAGCTGGGAACTGATCTGTGACAGGCTGCCAGTCAAACTGAGCATTTCTGAGAGCTTACAATAGACTGAGCGGCATGGAGGGGGGTGGGGTGGGGGGGACTGGGGGAGGGGCCAGAGTACATTTCCAGCTTTTCCCTTGTGCACCCCCCTCCCAACATGGTCAGGTTCAGGTTCAGGTTTGGACTCCTGCAGCAGGGACATGGGGGGGATGCGGATCAGGGGACAGCTCAGATGGGCAGATGACCGCTCTCAGGGATTGATAAGAGGCATGGGTTCGAGTGACAGGAGGACGGAGGCTGAAAGGGGAGCAGCAACGCTGGTGGTTCCAATCCTGGGAGGAGGGGGGAGGGAGATGTGAAATCCTAAATGTCAAGGCTGATATCGAGGCAGCACTTTGTGTCTGCACAGCCCGTATCATACAGCTGCAGCTGGTCTGAGATTCCTCACACAGCACAGCCAGAAACTTCAACTTGTTGTTTTTCCATTGATCTTGCTCTTGAAAGATTGACAGCAGCATAAACCTGGAACAACACATGGACAACTATGGTTGTCAGATGCACAACAAAACATTTCAGTTATTCATGAAAAATATATTTTACTATAGCACTTGTCATATTTGCCACATTGAAGATTAATTTGCTTTTGACTTGTGAACATAAACAAAGAGCTGTAGGCTTAATATTAACACAGCAGTCTCACCCTTTTCATAGACCATCTAATATCATTTGATATTTCTTATTTGTTGGATGTAAACCTTCACAAATTGTTCTGATTCTATAAAGGGTTTGGGTTAATAGGTTTGTGGTTCAGAGAGTGCTGGTTCAATTCCCACTCGTAAGCAATGCTCTTAGAATTTCTTAGACACACATTTGGATTATTTATTCTAAGTGAACAGTAGGCAAAAAATAAATAACAATAATCAAGATGGAAGTAATGTCAGTCGCTGTGGATAACACCTTAAGCTAAATTTTTCAACGTAATATGCTAATGATCTGTCTTTTCCCAGAGGATATTCGACTGGTTTAAAATTCTGCTTAAACCCAGGGGGTGTGATTTGATGGTTTGGTTTTGGCCTGCAGTGTCAATCAAACTCAGCCACACATACAGATAAACCCCCCTCCTCTCCAGAAAACCTGGCTTCAAATATAAATTCCCACTCATAGTATTGATACAATACGATGGTCTGGATTGGATCTCTCTCACAACAGGTCAAGTGCAGTATGTCTCCCTCCTATCCCTGCAGTTCCTTGCCCTCACAGAAACCTGGATCACACCAGACAACTCTGCCACTCCTGCTGCCCTCTCGTCCTCCTACTCCTTCTCCCACACCCCCCGGCGATCTGGCCGTGGTGGTGGTACTGGTCTACTGATCTCCCCCACTTGGAAATTCTCTGTTCTCCCCCTCCCTGACCTGTCTATATCCACTTTTGAATTCCATCCTGTCTCTATCACCTACCCTACTAACCTCTATATTGTTGTTATTTATCGTCCCCCGGGGCCCCTGTGAAGCTTCCTGGATGAGCTAGACACCCTGCTCAGTTCCTTCCCTGAGGACGGCACCCCGCTGATCCTCCTGGGAGATTTTAACATCCACCTAGAGGCCTCCCAGTCTGCTGCCTTCCTACCACTACGACTCACCTCTTCAGGCTGCACCTCTCCCCATCCCTCCCAACCCTCTGTAAATGACTGTAAGCTTAGGGTTGTAACTAGGTAGCTGTTTTGTAGGTGACTAACTACTGCTTGTATTTTTGCATAGACCGCGTTGTTGATGTTCTCGTTTGTGTTAGTGTTAAACGGTTTAACCTTCAGGGCCCAAGTTGAATTATGCGGTTGTTCCCTGCACTTGGACCGGTACTTCTCTCTAGGGTTTTCGTCATACTTGTTCCTGGTTATGGATATACACTTCATTGTACGTTGCTCTGGATAAGAGCGTCTGCCAAATGCCTGTAATGTAATGGCTTATGATTTTTCAATTTTTGTTTTTTCATTTTATAAATCATCATTGTACCCAAGTAAACCAAAGAATGCATTCAAATAATTCTTGATCATTCTTGAAATGATCTCCCAAAGTGTAAAGATTTGATGTTAGTCACATAAAAAACAAGTATTACAGTTAGTCGACAAAAAATTAATCAGCCACAATTTTGAAAATTGATTCGGCAGATTTATTGAAAATAGTTGTTAGTTGCCCACCTAAATTTTATTCACTCTTCATTTGTATTTGGGCAACCCAGTTTGTTGCATCCTGCCCAGAATGTAAACAATGAACCTGCCGTTCACTTTGTCGTCTTTGCGCATGCGGCACTGAGAGAGAGAGAGAGAGGATGTGACTGGTTTGGACCAGTCCAGTTTGCACTCAGCACTAGAATAACGGAGAAGCTCAGGAGGACCCGCTGCACTGCGGTGTGTGTTTGTTGATGAAAGAATCGATTTGCCGACTCAGGACACAGATACGGTTGTATCTTCCACGCGAGGCAACTTTGTTCTGGTATTTTATTACGGCTTTGCATAAGTTACTGTTTACCATGCTGTTTGAATTGTAAAAGTAGGCTACATTGTGTGAATGCTGAAATGTGCTAGCTTACTGAGTTGTGCAAACATTAGCCATAGTAGTATTAAGAGAAATCACCGATGAATATAAAAATTGCCTTCTAGCTTCTACTGTGTGCCCTGTTGGCTGCCTTTAGAGCAGTTCTCTACATTACTTAGTTTTTGCTGTGTAGTGGGCATCACATTATCTAGCCTTGAAAATGCTGTGTTCCCCCTTGCTTAACTGATTGTTGACTGTTGAATGTTATAACATCGTTGTATTAATTGCAAGACTGGTGTGGAGATGGTGTGGGACAAAGGAATGAATGAAATAGTTGGAGGTTTATATCGTGATTTAGCCCTCTAGTTGTATGGGTTGTTCTTTTTCATTAAGGCTGGCCGCTGCTGTTCATCAAAACTGTATAATTTACAGTCAGGCAGAGATATACTGCTTCTATATTTTATAAGTTAATTATATACATTACATGGTTGTATCACATGTTACCAAGTTATAAAACTATATTACAAATGAAGAGATATTCATTGAATAAATTACATTAAATTAGTAAGAGAGAGTTACACCAAAATTGAAGAATTCTGAAGAACAACTACAGTGATACTCAAGGGGATCCACATCAGTACTTATTGAGGGCACAACATGAACAATATCAACATGTCTTACAATATCTTCATATAAATACATATATTTATGTTCTTTCCATCATTAAGTCTGATCATATGTTTTCATCCTCCCGTTACATTCTATCTTTTCATATTTAAATGATAGTAATGGCTAGTGCCTGTGGTGGGGGAAAAAAAACAACTAATTTCATTGCAACATAGGTATTCATTAAGTAAGAAATGAGGTAATCTCTGTTGATATGTAACAATTTTCTCAAGTATTCAAAATGCCATGTAAAAAATGTTTTACAAAAGACATATTTTTGAAAAATTGTCAAGTATTTCATTTTAGGCTGTAAAAATCCATTACGGTGCAATTTATTATTCAGTCATAGGCTTGCATGTTTTCAAGTCTCTTAATGCAATGCTCACATGTCCATATGTCCACGTAAAGAGTTGGTGGCTGTAATCATTCCTCATGTCCATACTGGCTCTAAAGAGATCCCTTCCTAACCAACAGGGGATCTTCATCCTGGCAGTCACTTGTAGGTTTGTCGTCAGTGTTTTGTCCCGACAATAAACCTACATGTGACTAGAAGAACAAGAAGTTTTGTACTAAAAAGACCAACTTTGGAAGATATCCACTTGATTAGTGTAACTCAAACTGCTGAAGCCTCATTTACTTCAGCTGAACTTTAAAAGTCAATTTCACACAGAGCGAGGGCTGGATTTAGTCCTCTATCTCTTAGTGTAGTTGTGTTATTAGGATCTCTTCACATCCAGTATGAACAGGAGGAATGATTATACACACCAAAAATATTTACATGGGCATATGGCACGTGAGTCTTGTATTAGGATTGGTTAAGATTTTTTCAAGGCTAACCTAAGTGAGGTTCAGTTTACACACATTTTTAAATTGTGCTTAAAAATCAGGTCTCATCACGCACAAAGACTAATTTAACAGATTATCTGCTCCCAAATTTGGAACACAAATTGAAAGTTTATAAAAAATAACTGAGAATCATAGACTCCCTACTCATCTCTCTTTTGATTTCTGTCCGTCTAGTTGATTTGATAGTCATTGTGTATTTTGTTTGTGCTCTTCTAAACTAAGAAAGCTTCTACAATAAGTCCAGATCCTCACAAATATCAAAGGGGTTTGAAATGATCAGGGTTACCTTTATTGTGTCTTGAAGCAGTTAAAGAGAAACCTTCTCTGTAAACTGATCACTTCAGATATTCCGAGCTAAACATTGGTAACAAGAGAAGACGGGCTAGAACTCCCCCCTCATTATATGGAAGGACAAATTGAGGGTAATCTTCATAAATAATCTTGTACTCTTAGTTTGGCATACAATGTTAGTACAGTGAAACACCACATTGCTAAACTAATACATGGAATTATGGCCCAGAATTTCATTGCTTAAGCTTACACATTGCTTCGACTTGCATGTAAAAATCTGGAAGCGATGGTGCAATGATGCTTTCTTTTTCATCATTAGCCTTTTTATAAGCTTGATTTATACAATTACACTCAAATACACTGAACATATATTCCCTTTTCAGGATGAGTTGCAGGCAACCCAGGAGGGAGCAGTGGCTCTGGTGGCAGTGGTCAATGAAGAGGAGGTGCCTGCAGGAGTTCCCTTTAAAACTCACAACGTTTCAATCGTCCTCGAGGATCAGGTTGTAATGTCTCACAGATATTGGACAGATTCACTGGTGATTTTGTTTGGACTGATCTATGCTCTCCATTTGGGCTACCCTGAGAAACTAAGTGGCTTCTTTGAGTTCATTCAGGTTGTCCTCTTAAATCTTGATGATGGGAGAAAGTAGCTCAAACCTATGTTACAGGACTTGAGAAATAAGCTGGAGTAAAGTTGTCAACAGGTTTTGTTGTTGAAGGTCAGCAATGTCGTAAAAAAATATCGTTTGGCTTGCATGCCAACAACTGTTTTCAGTTCTGATTTTTGTGTGTTTAAACAGGTACTGTGAAAATCACAAGAGTTCTAGTTAGATTTAATAGTTTTTACTACAATGTGTGTTTACATTGTTTCTGTGGTGTCTTCACACTTTCTGCACTACCACATGAAAATAACATTTATATCATTATATTTTATTTTGTTTGTTATTTTTGAGTCTTTGATTTCATAGTTTTCCCAACACATAAATGTGTATGACATTTTATTCACCAGCTTCATTGTATAAAATTATGGACACTAACTCCACACAAAATCAAAACATCAAATTGAACAAAATTTTCTAAATCAGGTTTAGAAGTGAAAACTGTTTAATGCACAATTTATGGATATGGGCACAGTAACCTGCTTAGACTGCTGCTTGCAGGAGAGGGGGACAATTTGGGGAGGAGGCAACGTAATAATAATAAAGCATATAGTTGAACTTCTTGTGACCTTTAAGATTTCAGACCACATGACTAGGAATAAGCAGGTATAGGCAATGCATGGATGGATTCCTGCATGGAAACATTCATCCTTTTGACAGAAACCAGACTATATTTCTCTCTCCTTCAATTTCTATGCAATAATAAAAGACTGACTCTGCTATGCAATTGTGTTGTCCAAACAGGTTTTTAATGTTATCAACAAATTGGCTACATGCTCAAATTGCTTACTTTAGCAACACAATAAGATAAAACAGTGATAATTCATAACATTAGGACGTATCACGGTCAAGAGTCTCTCTCACAATAACTTAATTGTCGATCATTGTATTTGTTCAATTTTATAGTTATTTTATTATCTATGTTCTATTGCCATTTTTGCAGTTGTTTTTGCCGCCATTTCAATTATATTCATAACATACTCGAGTCAAATATAATTAAAACCAATGTATACACAGTCCTAAGTTACCATCATACCATCACGTCAATTGTGTAACAACAAATTAAATCATTCTAACAGTAAATGAAATTACCCTATAATGTGCATTGTGGTTATGTGGTTTTTTTTTCTGTACATATTAATGTTAACAAGGAAACTCATTTCGTAATGTGAGACCAGCCACATCCTCAGATTATGAAACATGAATATTTATTGATTGAAAAGACATAGCAACTTCATAACTTACCTTGAAGTGAGTTGTGGTAACATTGATGAGGAAAGCTGCTTTTGTTTATTTCTTATCACCCAGGTAAGTTTTACAAAGCAAATAGCTGACCATACAGACTGTGGGACAAGTAAGGATTAAATGAGAATGTTTATTTTCTGAATCCAGCAGTTCCAACTGTCAATGCCCTAGTTAACATGTTCAGCACTCTGAATACTGAAAGAAGCGATATTGCGTGCTAGAACCCCTCACTTAACCTACATGTAAAATATATTTTATTCGATTTAATTTAATAATTATGTTTAAAATTAGAATGATCAATTAAATCGCCACATTCATTGATAGGTCAGTCTACAGAAAACTGATGGAATCAACCAACAAGTCAAAACAAGCTGTACAAGGTTTCAAGATTAAAGAATTAGATTAATGAATTGAAATAATACATTCTTTATTGAATGCAGGCACACTACTAAATTACAAAATAGAAGACATACAAAAAAACATTACACAATTGATTATTGTCATGGTTCTGCCTTTTCTGTTACGGTTATTCCTTTTTTGGGCCGCCAGATGGCGGCATTTCGCATCTTTGTACTTTGGTTTGTTTGCCTCATTGCTTTCTCCTCCTGTGTTGATTCTATCAGTGTTTTCACCTGTTGTCTCGTTGTCCCTCTCCTTTCTGTGTTGATTGTGCATTGTGTTCACCTGTGTCTGGTTATCCCTCTTGTCTATAAGTTCTTTGTTTCCCTGAGTTGGGCGCTGGATCCTACTGTTTTCTGCCCTCGTTGTGTGTTCTTAGTGCTTTGTGTGTTTTCAAGGATTTCGAGTTCCGCTGCTTGTTTTCTTGTTTGTTTTCTAGTGTTTTGAGTTCCTTGTTGTGTTTTCTGTTCTTAGAATTTTTAGTTCTTTTTGGGAATTGCCCCTCATGGCCTTTTGGTTGTTCTGTTTACTTTTTGAAAGTAAAGTCTTTATTTAAATTTACCTGTTGAGCCTCCTGTGTTTTACTCTGCATTTGGGTTCTGCCTAACTGGCCAGTTCCTGACAATTATGAAATACCAGAAAAGAGAAGGAGAGAAACGGATATGCCAGACCTTGCCAAAGTATGATCCACTTCTAATTTACATAAGCACCACAGGATGAAAGGAAACCAGCTAGAAACACACAACCAAGGAACTACTGCCAATATAAAAAGGGAAACTCTTCTTCAATGCTCCGAAACCAAAGCAACACACACAACAGTTTCCCTGTGGCAATCTTAAATACCTTACCCAGCATGGCTTGAGGATGTTTTGCCCTGATTAGATGATGCCGAGTAAAGGTGTAGGAGAGACGAGAAGGGGGGTTAGATTAATTTTTGACAAGGACTGGCCTACTTAAGGATTGCATTCAAACTTAAAGTAATGGGAAATGTTAGGCATGTAGCTATGCAGGGACTCCGACCCCTGATATGGTATCCTGTCTCTTCTGAGGAGGTGAGATCCATAGACTGTCGGCCTATATTAGGCTATCAGTGGATTTTAAAATTCCCCAATCACATTTGCTTTGATGCTTGTTACGGGGAGGCCAGGCCGCATTCTTATTCACTGTTTCCCCCTCTAAGGCCATAATCTACAGTAAATGCTACATCCTACAAGACCAACCAACCAATGATGTGTGCTTATTATAAATGTCTGTGACCAGGTAACCTTTTTTTTTTTTCATTGATCACTTTGACAATCCAGAAGATGATGTTATGTCAACACAGAAAGCAAATTAGCTGTGTTAATTAACATTAAACACTGAACCAACTTAAAACGTCAAACACATTGAGTAAAATTTATATCCATTAAAGAAATTAAACACCATTTAAAATGCCTAAGGTCTCCCAAAAAGTACACTACATCTACAGTAGATGGCTTTCAAGACCATCTAGTGTCCCTAATCTCCAAATCTGAAGTCCTTTCCATGACCTCCTTGGGTACTCATATTTTCTCTTTAGATGGTGTTCTGTGATCATATAACAGTGAAAAAGGTTGTTTTGTATAGCAACTCAGAGCTGGCATAACTGTAACAGCTGTTACATTTATACAGACAGGGACATCATGTTTTTTATATAGCGCATTTCACAAACAATTTTCACAATACGCTTCACAGGCAATCCAGGCCCAAAAGGCATAGCATATAGACACTTAAAATAACCATTTCATGATAATGTTAAGTTAAAAATGGTACAACCAGTATTCTTAGTTACAGTACTTCAAAAAGCATAAAAACTCCACATTTCTTTCCACAAAATGATATTTAATTTCTGTTTTTGGTCCCAACTTGGCTAGGGCTGTATTTCGCCATAGTCTTCAGCCAATCACAATGCACCGTTACAGTAGATGTGAACAGTATGTGTGTCACATGCAATAAAACAAATATATTTTTGATGAAGAACACAGGATGAAAAGATCAGATTAACAGAGATGTATCTGTATTTTTCCAAACTGGGAGAATTTTCAGAGATGCATGGACTATATATGCTCCAAACATGCAGAAACAATACACAATCTAAAGTTTTTGTTTTACTGTGCAAGGCAAATTCCCTTGTGGGATATTCTGTTTTTTCCACTGCATATTTATCTGTAAAAAAACATAAAGTTATTATCAGTGTTACAGTCTTCCAACCATGGGGAGCAATGCTGATATTCCAAGTATAGAATTCCAAGTGCCTAATGGAATACAGTGCCAAAGGTTGCCTTGGCAATGAAGATGCCAGTAGATGCCATTTGAAAAATTCTTTCTGCTTTGTAGAATTCCAGTAAATATTATGTTTTAAATGATCATGTGTATTATGACATCACAATGGATGTCCTTCACTATATGCAACTCTCTGATTCAATTACACACAATTTCTATTCTTAACACTATTTGAAATATTGTATTGGTTACATTATTGGTTTAATTTATTAATTTACTTGTATTGTTTTTAAGGAATTGTTGTTGAAAAAATATATTTATCATAGCATGTGAGCATGCCATCCAACGTGTTTTCACACTGGAGGCTGCTTATCCTACCCTTTTCCCTTTTCCTTTTGCTTTTCCTAACACCTGTGACAATTTCCAACTTCGGTAAGTTGAGGAGGGTGAATTTGAATTTGAAACCTGTGATCCTGGTTTTTTGTATGAATACTGTGGTCTACATTTCTAGAAAGTAACCGTAGTTTAATAATGGGGGTTTTTATGTAGCAGGGTATATTCCTTGAAATATAAATGCCTTATGAAGCCAGAAAGAAGAACCTGAGTTGCCAGATATTGACACAGACCAGAGAGTAATGCTGAATGATATCTGTATGATGCTAATAGATAATATTGAAGGCATATATTTATTATAATACACACTTAGAGAATTATTTTCCTATCAAGATTATTGTGTGATATATAATTTACTTGTTGTTCATCTTAAATACAGTACAGCTGTCATAAATATAATTTACTTGTTGTTCATCTTAAATACAGTACAGCTGTCATAAATAATAATGTATTGACAAAACCTATTTCTATGTAATATACTTATGTTAAATAGCTAACCATCTCTCCATACTGGTTTAAGAAACCTGCCTTTCAAAAAAATAACCAGAATAACAAGATTTCCTCTGAGGAAATGTACAGTACCTTGCTCGCTTATATTAAAGAGAAGCCGCTGTTCTCTGAATTGTGATTTCAGTAATATTTCGTCTGTAATCAGTATTTCTTTCATTTTTTTCCCAGTGCAAGTGCAAATTTCCCCTGTGATCTGTACGTTCTCTACAGATGGATTTCTTCAGCTGTCCGACTCGGTACATTATGCTAGTTTTTAAAAGATTTATTTGTTAATTACAGCATATATATTATGTGATATATTGATATCACAAATACCACGTTGCCATGGGTTTTCTTCCTCGAAAAACCTTAGTGATGAAGGGTATCAATGTGCATTTTAACTGATGGGGATTGGCCTATTATGTACCCGGCTCAGGCTTTGTAACATCATTAAAGATGATGTTGTTTTTACGAATCTTTTTCAGCTCATCACCCATCTACCAGAGGGCTGGAGAACAGGCCCTAGCTTAGGAGATACCATTCTACTCCTGCTATGGGTGCTGACAGTATGGAGGACCGGGTTAACTGTAAGCTCTTCTTTCACCGTGTCTGCTGCCTGCAAATAGTCCCAGAGCCCTTACCTATGGCCTTCTCCATGATTACATGATCAAAACTTGTTCAGCTACTGTAATACAGTGAGGTTTATGTCAAGGGTATTAACTATTTTTTTCTCTTCTGTCTCCCTTCTGTTGTCCTCAGGTAAAAAACAGGATATACCAATGTAAGTTCAAAACAGTTTATTGAGCACATTAGTATATTTTTTAACACCTTACAGGATTGATTACACATGTGTCAGCACTTTAGTGAATAAGGTTTGATTTTAACCTTGGGTTTTCATTTTGTTTAGGGACTAAAAAGAAAGTAGCGAGACTTTCTGCGGAAAGAAATGCTGCCGTAAATGACATTTTTGATCTGCAGAAAAAGGTGAGTTTCAGAATCTCTTTTTTATGATTTTTTTCTCTTTTGCTATATTTGTTGGGAATACCTTTTACTAATAATTTCTCGCACTTGTCCATTTTAGAAAGAAGACCTTGAAGACCATTTCAAGAGGATGAGGAACACCGTAATCTCCCTCATGATGGACTATTGGCTTCTTAAAGTAAATAGTGAACATTATGATTTCCAATAACACTTAGCATTGTGCTACAGCAACATCTTGATATCAGAAATACCTTCAAAGCTGTGATTCTTACATTTACTTCACGACAGAAATAATAGTGTTCACCGATTAGACATTCTGTTGAATTTATTGTATACAGTGTATATTTTATACAATTATATACATTTGAAAAAAAGAAACATTATAATATCTAATGACCATTTCTATTTATATAATTTACTTTTCTAAAAGGAGTCATGCAAGGCATACGAAGCGAGAACTTTGGCTTCAGAGAAGATGAATCGTGGACTGAAGATCAACCTAGAGAACAAGGTGAAAGACCTGGAAACAGAGGCAGAAATCATAAAAACCAGCCTGAAGATGACTGCCAAACGGCTGCAGCAGAGCGAGGGCTTTCTACAGCAGTAAGTTTCAAGTTTGGAGGAGAAAGGCTTTGAAGTGACAGAACAATGGTTTTATAATAATTTTTGTTGCAATGATATTGGTAAATGTAAATGTAACTGATAAGAGAAGTCTTTCACTCCGGATTAAGCCCTGCAGCATGGCAGAACTGTACTGAATTTTTTTTTTTTTATTTGTTAAAAGGTGAGGGATATATACAGTTATTGGACATAATAAAGGCATTTAAAGAATAATCTGTAAAAATAGTCTCAACACCCGGTGGTCTCTGTCTGCTGTGGTCTGTGTTTCTTAGGAAACTTGCTCAGGAGAAGATGCTTCGTCAGGACTCAGAAGAAAAACGGAACTCGGAAGGTAAAGCTTCTGAACAGACCACAAAGAAAATGAACACGGACCACAAAAACAGAGAGAGTTCATACAAGAACCAGGTGAACAAGTCCAGCTAATCCAAATTCACTGTAGTACTTTTCCCATTGCATGCATCACTTGTTTAAGTTTTTGTTTTTGTATACACACTGAATAAGATTTGGGAATAATGCTAATCATCATGTTTTCTTTCCTTTGCTTCTCCAATTCCAGATTGAGGAACTCACAAAAATTTCCAATTTTGAAAATGAGATGCTGAAGGTGAAAAGCTGAAATGGGCCTATAATTCACGAGCCAACATTGTCAATAGCACGTTGCTAACCTTGTGATCATGTGACCCATGGCTGTAAGTGTTGAAATTTCTTGTTTTCACAATTTCATATTTAAAACAGGAATCCAGCAAGGCCTTCCAGGCAATGACCGTGAATTCGGCTAAGGAAATCCTGAGGGCGAAGACAATCGTAGAAGAGGAGCGTAGCGCGCACCACAAAGAGATGAACGCCCTCAAGACCCAGCTAAACATGGTCACCATTCAGGCGCAGGAAAAAGAGACCGCTCTACAGAAGTAAATATCAAGTAAAACTGTCGTGAAAAATGGGCTTTGATTTGACAGACATAAAAATCAATCCAGGATAATGGTGGTCTAATAATAATAGTTGTAATGATACTTATTTAAACAGACGACACACATTGTCCTTATTAAATGCAACTGATAAAACAGTCTTAATCCTAGATGTGTCATGCAAAATTCTAGAAACTGGATCTTCGTTTTGTAAACTCATAATTTATTCAAAGATTTATGGCGGATGTAACCAGCTATGGGACATAATGAGAAGTATTTGAGAGTACAGGAGTAGCCATATAATACTGATAATAATTGTGCACTCAAGGACTTAACACTCCCTGCTCTGCTGTGGTCCGTGTCTGTTAGCAAACTTGCTCTGGAGAAGGCCCTCTACCAGGAGACAGAGGCCAAATTAAAAGAAACTAATTTGGAGTGGGAAGAGAAACAGGGATCAGACAAGGCTCAGGTGACAGCGAATGCTAGTGTAGTACTTCTCCCACTTTAAAAATCACTTATCTGTTGTTTTGTATTTGATTTAATAATTTATTGGTTTTGAAGCCAACTGCAATCCCCATGTTCCCTTTGTCCAATTTAGATCAAGGAACTGTTAGAACGACTGGCATGCGCACAAAAATTAGGAACATCTACCAAATCAGAAAATGAAGAGCTGAAGGTAAGAAGCTGATTTGGGCACGTTGGACCACATGCCAAACATTTCAATAATGCTGTATGAACATTGAGATGCCTGAAAAATCAAAAAGTGCTCAAAATGCAGTGACTAAGCGATTTCATATTTTAAACAGGAGTGTTGCACGGCCTTTCAACAAAAGGTGAAAGATTTGACTGAGGAGATGCTTGGGCTGAAGGAGAACAACATGCAGGAGCGTAGCATCCATCAGGATGAGGTTCAGTCCCTCCAGAGGAATATTGAGATGATGACCATCAAGATGGAGGAAATGGAGACCGCTTTACTGCAGTAAGTATCAAGCAAAAATACCATGCGCAAGATGGGCTTTGAAGTGACAAGACGTAAAAATGATTTTGGTGTTTTAATAATGTTTGCTGCAGTGACATAGTATAAAGAAATCTCAGATTTTAGTGCTGCTAATGTTTCTTTGTGAAACTGCCACCACTAGCTATAACAGACAGCACCAACTGTGTGGAGGCATAGTCCAAATACAAAAATCTGTTTGGAGAAACGTATAATGCATCGTGCTATTTTAAGGAAATGTGATTCCTTTAAAATGAATTGTACACTGGAAAGTTGGAATTTGTGCTTTGCTGAATCCCTTGGACTATTGCATGTCACAGGAAACTGGCTGAAGAAGAGGCCAGAACAGCCCAAGCCAATGGGAATTTTGTCAAATATAAAGACGACTTAATCAAAGTGACTAAAGAGCGCCAGCATTTTCTGAAGAATGAGGTGAGCAAATTTACCCAGAACTAACAGCCGTATGATAGTGTAATAACATTTGTTTCATATTTACTTTTTCACATGGAATAACTCATGATAATTAGAGATTTTCATGAGCATAGTGTACATTATCCAAGTGCAGAATTTTGTATTTCCATATTCTTCATCTCCATGGTTTATGTTCTGACTTACACTCAATCAATCAAGAATGAATTAATCCGGTGAGTTCTCTCTTTTCAGATTAGACATTTTCAGTGCAGAGCAGAGGATAATTTGGTAAGACATCCGGACACGATCACATTATGAGCAAGTTAGCTACTTCATGCATCTGACCACAGCCAGATATTAATTCCTCTCTCTCTATGCCTCCAGATGGCTTATCGAGACGCTGAGAATCAGCTAACCAGGGAAAGGAGAAAGACAGCTGATCTGCAGGGAAGGTGGGTTCAGTAGAGAATTCTACTGAAATTGGATAGTGACCAATACTGAGACAAATAACGAACAATAAAATCTGTTAATCAGAGGCTGAATACAATCAGTCAGGTGGCGAGTGTTAATTCACTACACTGGGTTCCAAATTGCTGAAAGTTTTTGTAGGGTAAAGACTAGGGACAGAAATCAGCAGGAACATAAAGAATCTAAGGCTGGAACACTCACTTTTGCTTCATGTAACTTACCTCACTGACAATCAATTACCAAATGTTAACATGCAAAGAAAAACCTTTTTACGTCACATTAGCCGAAACATGGTTTTGATACATTACTGAATAGATTTTCCCCCATCCATTGTAAATACTGGGTTTTGCCTGAAATGCATTTCTTGGTTTTCAGGCTGGATGCACTAAATGCTAAGTTGGATCAGTGTTCCCAGACATCCTATTGGGCACTGGGTGAGTTCTGGGCCCTGTTGAATAGTACATCCTGCTATTATACAGGATTCATTGTGTGGTGTCCCATTTATTGGGATACCCACAGAGCAGCAACAAACTGGGCTTTATGTCACCCAGGGAGGGTTTCAGTCGGCAGGATAATTCTGGTGTCATTGCAAGCATGCAAGTTCATCAGACAGTTGCAGTCTGATACTGGCCTCAGGTCTTTCCCTTATACTTTAATACATTGTCGTTTAAGATTTGTCTTCTCCCTGGTCATTTTATGATCTTTCCCTTCCAGATGCCACTGCTCAGGGAGGTGCTAAATATAATTCAGAAAGATCGGTAAGTTTTTTTTATTTTTAAACACAGTATCTGTGATTATAACTGTGAGTAATTCATATAATTGGTGGTGCATCACAACTGGAGGTGCAGTCTTTTGAACAAACATATTTATTTGAATGGATTTGGATGTTTGAAATAGTCAGTTATTAGCCTGGTCTGACACTAAATATCTGTGAAATGTTTGATTTCCAATTCTTAGTTGATTTATTTGATGAAAAACTAACATGAATTTCCCTTCCTTTTCCAACAATTGAAAGGCAGTGCATCAACACTGCCAAGAGAGACAGCCAGCCTTCAGAGCCCGTAGAGGGAATAAGAAATATTCTTATTAAAATTATTAAAAAAGTGAATATTTGTTAGTGTGATTATCATTATCCTGCAGTAATTCAAGAGTGAAATATAATTTGGTTTAGGTAAAAAATGCTAATGTTTCTGGTTTTTAAAGATACTGGTTTTAAAACAAAGTGAATGTTACTTTACAAACAAAAATGCTTTCGAGAAAAAGTACATGAAAATCAAAACAAGGACCAAGTTTTAAAATAAAAGGTGTAAAACATGAACATGCTTAAATGAATGAAGCTTGAGTCAATTGAAATACAATGTGAAGGCTCCTTTTGAACAGCATATACTTTTTGAGAATGAGAGTGAGTGAAATGCACACTACTTATTAGTCCTAAAGTTGTATACATTTTTCTTGGCTTCTGTCTGTAGGAAAGGGTTGCAGCTCTTGGTCCCTGCTGAAGATGAGATGTTATGCTAAGTCCTCCTCAAAAATGCTAGCATGGGAGCAGGCCACGCCCCCTGAACAGCCTACGTCCCTTGTAGCAGCTCTTCTACGACAAGTCAGCAGGAAGAGCTAGACCAATAGCAGCCATTTCAGGTGAGCCAATTCAGGCCATAACAGTTGAGGTCTTTTTTTTTTTTTTTGTCAATCGACAAATTGAAAAGCTGTGTCAGTTTTGGTGTTTCATCAGCAGATACCTAGCCAAGGAAAGACATTTTTAAAAATACCCACAATCATGATCGTATTATATACAGTGATGTTATATAAACCATAATGTTTGGTACTGAGATATATTTTTTTTTCTGGATTTGGCTTTGTACTCAGTTTTAGATTTGCAATTAAACAATGCCCATGTCGCTAAAGTGCAGCTTCTCAGCATTTATTACTGGGTATTTTAATACATTTTGGTTTCAACATGTAGAACTAACAGCCCTTTTAGCACCTGACTAATTATAAACATGTGTGAAGTCATTAGTCCCAAACAGTATGGTGTCCTGAAATGGAGGGAATGAATGTATAGAAAGTGCTGTAATTTCTACATGTTGAGAATTCAGTTAATGTGTGCATTTATTGAATAACAAACCAAAAGAGTATATGTATACACATTTATTTTCAAATTTCCCCAGCAATAACACAAAAAAAATGAGTTTTACTTAAAAAATTAATAAAGACTTTTCTTGAAATAGCCACTTTTAGCATCAAATACAATTGAACAGCATTGTTTTAGTTGTTGGTGAAGGGGTGGGAGGGAAGTGGAGGGGTAATGAAATAGAGTGAAAAATTGTCTACCTTACGTTTTTTTAAACCATAGGTAACCCAGTACCTTTAGTCGATAGTGCAATTAAAATTGCAATAAATACGGCAAAGAAGAAGCAGTTAGGCTAGGTCTGCAGTAAACATATTGTGGCAAGAAGGATATTTGCATTGAGAAATTGCAAAGGAGCCTATGGTTTCAAGGTGCATTGTTCAGCATACACTCAGAAGGGTTAGCTGATGGGCAGTAATGTTACCCGGGCACTAGGTGCTTGCCTGCGGACACCACCACCAGTCCTGGCTCCAGGGATGGGTCCTGGTAACCCTATTTCGGGCAGGGTAAACTGAGCTCTGTGTTTGTTTACCGTTAGTAGAGGCCAGTAGGACAAATATCTTGTGGTGGAGCAAAATAAACCATTATAAAACTGCACTATATTAAGAACTTAATGCTACTAGAGAGAAACCAGTGTCTCTGACTACAGTGAAAGGGCAACAACAATCTGCTGGTCTTAAAGGATGTGTACCTGCCTTTTCACAATCTTTCTTGGTCCAGTGTTAATGGTGCTTGACTCACCGGAGTCTTTTCTTCTTAACAGCACGTAGAAAGGGTTCTTTCGCAGATACACATTCTTTTAGACTAGCAGATCAAAGTTGCCATTTCACTGTCTTGGGGAAACTGGATTAACTGTAGTTGTATTGTCTTCTTCCTGTAGTTGTGGTGCAGTTTTATGATGCTTTCTTCTACTAGACAACACTAGTTATGTCTTGTGCACCTTGATCTTTCTGGTCTTCTCCTGTGAACACTACTGCCCATCAGCTGGACAATTCTGAGTGTGTACTGGACACTGCACTCGGAAATCTTAAGCTTCTTTGCAATTGCTTGCTGGGAATAAACTTGCAACAATATGCTTATTTGGCTCCACACATCTAAGCTGCATAACTCTGACATATTTTTTAACATCTTTAGTGCCTATTTTACTTACACAGGCTAAAGGTTTTAGGCTACCGGTGATTTAAAAATAACAAGCTAGTTAAGATTTCAGAAAATGTAGCCTACCTACCGCTGCATCTCTCTCCCACCCCTCCACCTCCCACATTGTAAAATAATTTGTTCATTGTATTCAAAGACAAAGAAGACTATTTTGAGGTCATGACTTAATATTATTTCTAAGTGAAAGTCATCTTTTTGTGGAATTGTAGGTAGAAATGAAAATAAATACTAGTACTTGGGTTTGTTATTCAAAAAAGGTGCAATAATTTAACTGTGTTCTTCTGTACTGTACAATACATATTTATATATACTAGAAAAAAGTAATTACAAGGTCACAGCAAATACACTAAGCATTTATAGGATGGTTAGGTGTCTATTGGGAGCTTTTTATCTTTTAATATTCCCTCTACTTTGATTAAAATGATTACTACTGAAAGACTGAAAAAATGCTTACATTTCTGAACCTTTTAAAATGTATATAGCAAAATGTTTTCCCTAATAATGAGATCTCCAAATAATTAGTTATCATTGATCCGACCATATTTCATGTGTGTAAGGTCATGTGGTTCATCAGACATTATGTAAACCTTAAATTTTAATTTTGCCTAAACTTAACCAAATACATTTAAATGGAAATTAAACCAATAAATAAACCAATAAATGCACAAATGACTAACTGATACATGCCTATATCAAACCAATGTTCATCATAATCAAACCAATAGATGCATAATTAAAAAAACAATATATGCGCAAATAACTAACCAATACATGCCTATTGCTATATGAAAGTGAAGCCAACCAATAAACATAACAAACAAAATAATATGTGTAAATAGAAAACCAATATATGTGTGAATGACGAACAAATACATGCGTATAGCAAACCAATATAAATGTGAAACAAACCAGTATACATGACAATCAAACCAACAGATGTGTAAATAACAAACCAATATAAAAGCAACAATGACAAAGCAATATTTGCTCAAATCAAGCCAATAAATGCATAAATTAAAAAAAAACCAATATGCAAGTATCTACATCAAACCAAAATATGCGTAAGCAACAAACCAATATGTGTACAAATTATGAATTCATACATACGTTTGTCAAACCAATATGCACAAATGACAAACCAATAAATGCGTCAGTGACAAACCAATAAATGACAAACCAACAAATGCATCAATGAAAGACCAATAAATGTGCATATCAAACCAATATATATGCCGAAACACCAAAATATTTGTGCACAATATGGATTATTTTATTCCGAAATGTCTCCCCATAGTGTGTAGAGGTTTTTGTAATCTCTGATTAACTGTATGGCCTTGCAAGCTTGAATTGTGGTCAGGCTAATTCTCAGCCATTTTTTGAAAATCTCATCATCAGGAAAACAAAATAATATATGAATCTCAAAGGGTTCAAAATTATAGGCATTTATTTTAATTTTTAAAAGAGTGAGTATATTCCAAATAAATAAATAAACAAATAATAATAAAGCTCCCTATATACACCTCAATGTAATATAAAGAACACAATGCAGGTTCAGGGATTTCGGATTTTTCTTTATTTGAAGAAAAATAATACTATCATGATGGTGGGTGTTTTTTATTTGGCATTCTTTTAAGAAAAGGTCTTTCCTTGTTTATCTAACACATCTATCTGTCTGCTAACACAGAAACTCTCGTGCTCTGCAGTTTTCTGGCTAACAAAGCACCCGACTGTTATGGCTTGAATGGTCTCACCGGAAATGGCAGTCATTGGCCTAACAGGCTTTTTGTTGCCTTGTTGTGACAAGGGCTGTGGGCTGTTCAGGGGTGTGGCCTGCCCTCTTGCTAGCCTTTTCTCGATGTCCCCATCAAGCATGACATTTTAGCTTCTGCAGGGAGCAACAGCGGCAGCCACTTTCTCTGGACAAAAGTCTTTGCAGAGTCCCTGCAACTTGAAACTAGCAGGCATTTTACATCTCACTCATTCTTCTGAAAATGTATTTTTGTGTCTGAAGTTGCATTTACTGTGTAGAATGAAATATTAAAATTAGGCAACTTGTATACCCTTTGAATCGGCTGTATTTAAATTTAAGATCAGATTTGTTGCACTTTTATTTAACTTTTTCTCACCTTTTCAAACCATTTTTTTGCTTCTAAAGTAGCATTCACTTTGTTTTAAAGCTTCACGCTGAACCAACATCTTTCAGTAACCAATGATTGTTTTAATGTATAACCCTTTATGCAAATAAACTCTTTTTCTCCAATATGTCTTCTACCTGGCCTAATTTATTACACACTAACATTTAAGAAGCACCAAATTAACTTTACAATAAATGTGAAAATCTTTAAATCATTCCAAAGAGACACATCAAGGAACATACCAATGGGAAACACAAAGGCCAAAGGTCACAGAGTACCTGAATGGAAACCTGACAACTGGGGGGAATAACTAAAACATAGGTACAGTATTAGCATGTGACTGAATGAATGAATGAATGAATGAATCATTGCATTTATATAGCACTTGTCCGAACACTCAGTGATTTATCGTGATGAGTGGGAACTCACCTCACCAACCACCAATGTGTAGTACCCACCTGAATGGTGAGTGAATGGTGTGTGTGATTGATTGGCAATAGATTGGCGTATTCCTACCTCTCGCCCAATGCACGCTGGGATAGGCTTCAGCAACAACCACCACCCTGACCAGGAATAAGCAGGTATAGATAATGAATGGATGGATGGATGCATGGAAACATTCATCATTTTGACTGAAACCAGATTATATTTAATTCTCCTTCAATTTCTATGCAATAATAAAGACTGACTTCGTTCACAATTGTGTTGTACAAACAGGTTTAATAAATTAGCTGCACACTCAAAATGCTTACTTTAACAACACAAGAACATAAAATAGATACAACTCATAACATATAACAGGCTGCATCAAGGTCAAGAGTCTCTCTCTCAAGTTGTTGTTCATTTTTTGATCAATTGTTGATCATTGTATTTGTTTAATTTTATCGTTCTTTTATTATCTATGTTCCATTGCCATCTTGCAGTCATTTTTGTAGCCATTTCAATTACATTCATAACATACTTGAGTCAAATATAATTAAAACCAAGGTATACACAGTCCAAAATTACCATCATACCAGCACATCAATTGTGTAACAACAAATGAAATAACTGTAACAGTAAATTACTGTAACAGTAAATTAAAACACCCTATAATGTACATATGTGATTGTGATTTTTTTCTACACATACTAATGTTAACAAGGAAACTCATTTTGTAACGTGAGACACACATTTTGTAATGTGAGACCAACCACATCCTCAGATTACGAAGCATGAAGCTGTATTCATGAAAAAGACATAGCAACTTGTAGGATATGTAGTGCTTAGATTTTGGCCTTAGAGAGAGAAACAGTGAATAAAAATGTGGCCTGGCCTCCCCATCACAAGCATCAAAGCAAATGTTATTGAGGCAATTTTAAATTCCTCTGATACCCTAATGTAACCCAGATTAAGTAATGGGTCACTAGAAATTAATAATAAGAATAATAATCTGTAACATGCAACATTCTCCTAAAACGACTGTGCTATCATCACATGAATTTGCTTTTGTAGCATTTCATTAACACCTGTGGTTTTACAGTTTAGAGACTAAAAAAAACAAATATGGCATTGTATTTAGTTTGGTGAATTATCTAGTTAGATTCAGCTATGTAGTCTAGTTACCTACGTCGGTCGCCATGGAGTAAGTTACATTTCATGTCACCGAGTGCTGTGCTAACTCGCTGCCTGCTGTGCAAACAACTTTCCTTATGGCTAGCTAGCGGACTGGCTAGTGCACTGGAACTACCTAGGTGTATCGTGTTGTGAATGGGCTGTAACGTACAGTACAGACGCAAATGCTATCTTGGTTTTAAGAGCCAATAGGGTATCTCATTATCTCATAATGTTCTCAACGTAAAAAAATGCCAAGTTACTCACACATACAAGCCATACACAGTCTATAACTCATTCATTCAGACTGCCAAAATCCAGGCCTGCCATTAAAAGTATTGATATCAAAATGACGCCAAGTTACGGTAGGCCTACTACAAACAATATAGGCTATCTTGCCTCACCGAAATTAAATAAGATGTATTCCAAAGCAATGCTACCCAATATTGCCTCAATTCTTTCAAGTCTTTCATTTTTGTACGTTGAAAACATGTTTTTTATGAGATATCGTTTCTTTTTGCAAAGCGTATTATGAGAGTGAGAAATGCGAAGTGACCCTGTAAGAAATGGTTGTGTATTATGGCTATCCTTGTGTGAATTTGTACAGTCTGATGAGCGTGTACCATTTAGCAGTTTCGGTTTGCTATATATGTAAAACAGTGGCTGTG
Organism: Anguilla anguilla; assembly: GCF_013347855.1. Lineage (NCBI taxonomy): Eukaryota > Metazoa > Chordata > Actinopteri > Anguilliformes > Anguillidae > Anguilla > Anguilla anguilla. The sequence continues at coordinate 27,277,169 of NC_049206.1, read as the reverse complement.
ACAAAGGGTGCGATGGCGTAAGTGTAAACGCATCAGAAACGCAGGTGAAATATGGCCAGTGTATGTACTCACTGATTTGACGGCCATCCAACGAGCCTTGATTGACAAAAGAATCAGCAAGCCCGTAGAATTAGAGCTCCCTAGGTCGCAACTTGTACCCTTCTGTCCTGCTCCATTGTCTGTTATTTCGTGGAGATGCACTTTTAGTGTTTGTAAGGTTTATAAGGCATTTTGATAGGCTTATCTGCAGGTCGGAATCCTCTTCGCTGTTTTGCTAAGCTAGAACCGGAAAACTTGATAGTGGAGAATAGGAGCAGACGCATATGTCACAGCAGGCTTTACATATGAGAAAATAACAACAGTGTGAGAGAAATTAGGAGAAATGATGAAATTGTGTAGTTGAAACAATATGTTTTTAGCAGAATAGGCATGTAGGTGAAGGTTGACATGATCACAGACTATAGTGCGAAGTAAATGAAGTGACCATGAGCGAGCTTAGTTTCCTTATCGAATGGTATATATAACAGTCAGTATAAAGCATTAGTTGTTAAAGTGGAGGGTTAAGTAACATGTGAAATCTATTGTACTGATGTGCTTTTCTCATGTTCAATACTAGTAGTTATAATTATGAGTGAGTCATGATTTTAAATGTAACGTTTTAATGGGGAGTTGCAGAACGTACAGTAGTAGTACATGTAGTAATTGTTTATATGTGGCTAGATAGAGAATAGGGCGAGGTAGCATGAATGTAGAAACGTGGTGTTTGCTGATAAGAAGGTTTTGTACGGTAGCCAAGTGAAGAAATATAGTTAGTAGAAATGGCAGAGTGGTGAACTGGTGTAACTTTTTAATAAAAGGAATACATTTGCCATCATGAAATGCATATGGTGGCCATGAGTGAGTTTTGGTAAAGCAAATATAAGCGTAAGAAAACGTTAGTGTAAAAGAGGAGATTATCTGCCTGAGGGCAAGGCGGTATTCAATCCTTCAACCGGAGGTTTACCAGTCTGTGACTTAGTTAGTGCAGCACCATGACATAGCTATGCAATTCGTGAAATATCATTAGGAAACCTGCCGGTGGTTTTAAAGAAGAACACAGGGCAGTAAGCACAGAAGAGCTCCCGTTGAATCAATATGGCTTTGCAATATTGTAGCCGGTTAATAACTGAATGTGCAGACGGTACGTCATAATGCAGTGTATACGTTCGGTGAGCGGCGGGTAGATATGGTGCAAAAGCAATAATTGAGAAGTAGTAAACAATTATTAGTGAGGGTAAAAGCAGGTTAAAGAAACATGTCCTTGCTGGGCTTGAACCTCGGACCCCATGTTCCCAAGACTGTAACCTTGCCTACTAGGCCACAGGCAGACTAGCTGTTTAAACTGGAAATGTTTCAGAGTAAAAAGGTATCTGCTTCCCTCCCCCCTCTTCAATCATTTTCCAAGCTCCCCACTAACTCTGCATCCTCCACCCTAACTTCATCTCTCTCCTCAGCACTCGACTCCCTATGCCCCCTTGTCCCTAGGCCAGCACGTTCATCCCCTCCCAGTCCATGGATGTCTGACATCCTACGCACCTCCAGGGCCAGCCAAATCCAGGGACCCATGTGACCTCTCAGTCTATCAGTCTCTCTTGACAGAGTTTTCTTCTGCTGTCACTGCCGCTAAGGCAAAATTCTACCAAACTAAAATTCTCTCCTCAGCGTGCCACCTCCTCCACCCCAGTCTTCCTTCACTGCAGATGACTTTGCAGCATTCTTTGACGAAAAAGATTGCAGACATCCGCAGCTCCTTTGCCCTCCGCGCCCTCTGCGCCCTCCGCGCCCACTGCCCCCTCCGCGCCCACTGCCCCCTCTGTGCCCTCTGCGCCCTCCGCCCCCTGTTTCTCCACATTTTCTCTCCTCTCAGACTCTGAAGTTTCCCAGCTTCTGCTCACCCACCGCCCTACCACCTGCGCCCTCGACCCTATCCCCTCATCTCTCCTCCAGGCAATCACACCAGATATCCTCCCTTTTGTCACCTCCCTCGTGAACTCCTCCCTATCTTCTGGATGTTTCCCCTCATCCTTCAAGAGGGCCCACATCACCCCGCTACTGAAGAAACCCACACTAGATCCTTCAGTCATTCAGAACTACCGCCCGGTATCTCTCCTCCCTTTCCTATCCAAAACACTTGAACGTGCTGCATCTAACCAACTCTCTGCTTTCTTCTCTCAGAACAACCTGCTTGACCCCCACCAGTCTGGCTTCAGGCCTGGCCACTCGACCGGGACTGCACTCCTCTCGGTCAGTGAGTCACTCCATGCCGCACGAGCAGCCTCCCTCTCCTCTGTCCTGATTCTTCTAGACCTCTCCGCTGCATTTGACACTGTGGAGCACTCTATCCTCCTGTCCTCCCTGGCAGCAACAGGGATCTGCGGCACAGTCCTTGACTGGATTGAGTCTTACCTCTCTGACCGTTCCTTCCAGGTTGCCTGGGCGGGTAAGCTATCACCACCCTGTCCCCTCGCCACCGGAGTTCCCCAGGGCTCAGTCCTCTGTCCCGTTCTCTTCTCCTTATACACCAGATCCCTTGGCCCTGTAATATCTACCCATCGCTTGTCCTATCACTCCTATGCCGACGACTCTTTCTCTCCTTCTCACCATCGGACACACAGGTCCCTGCCCCCATCTCCGCTTGCCTGAGGGACATCCAGAGCTGGATGGACAATCACCACCTGAAGCTCAACCTGGGAAAGACGGAGCTAATCTTTATTCCTGCTCTATCCTCTCCCCTCCTCGACTTTTCCATTTCCCTAGGGGACACCTTAGTGACATCATCACCCTGTGCCAAGAATCTCGGAGTGGTGATGGACAACAGGCTGTCCCTCTCCAAGAACATCGCAGCAGTAAGCCGGGCATGCAGATTTTTCCTGTATAACATCCAGAGAATCTGCCCCTTTCTCACCACCTACTCAACCCAGCTCCTGGTCCAAGCAATGGTTCTATCCCGCCTAGACTACTGCAACTCTCTTCTGGCTGGACTACCGGCATCTGCCACCAGACCCCTGCAACTCATTCAGAATGCTGCGGCTCATCTGGTCTTCAACCTCCCCAGACACTCCCACGTCACTCCCCTGCTCACTACCCTCCACTGGCTGCCAGTTATAGCTCGCATCAAATTTAAAACATTGGTCCTAGCATACCAGGCAGTCAAGGGATCAGCCCCAGCATACCTCCACAAGATATTCAAACCCTACATGCCAGCCAGATCCCTCCGTTCTGCTCAGGACGCTGGCACCTCCCCCTCTTCACACCTGCACTTCCAAAACACGTCTCCTGTCTGTTCTGGCCCCACGATGGTGGAATGACCTCCCCGTGGAGGTCAGAACAGCTGAGACACTGACCCATTTCAAACGACGACTGAAGACTCACCTCTTCAAGCTGCACCTCTCCCCATCCCTCTCTACCCCCCTGTAAATGACTGTAAGCTTAGGGTTGTAACTAGGCAGCTGTTCCGTAGGTGACTTAGGTGCATTAACTGTCTTAACTACTGCTTGTATTTTTTCCATAGACTGCGTTGTTGCCGTTCTCGTTGTGTTAGTGTTAATCAGTTTAACCTTCAGGGTCCAAGTTGAACTATGCGGCTGTTCCCTGCACTTGGACCGGTACTTCTCTCTAGGGTTTTCGTCATACTTGTTCCTGGTTATGGTTATACACTTTGTACATCACTCTGGATAAGAGCGTCTGCCAAATGCCTATAATGTAATGTAATGTATCTTTTTGCGTGTGTATGCAAGTTTTTGATTGGGTCATGTAGGTGAAGATTTGGCTGGTGTCGGTAAAATGTCCAATGGGGAGACATTTTGTTTGTGGGATAGGCGGCAGAAGAAGAAGAAGAATGAGAAGAAGGAGAAGGAGAAAACGCAAAATCCCCTTAGTTTGGGGCTTTATTGTGTGGACATGTGAAGTTGTTTATGAATTCTGTCTGTTGAAATGGGGTGAGAATGTACAGAATTTAATGTTTTTAAGGGCTGAGTGTCTGTGGCTGTTGTGGTTATTTCTGTGGGGAACCCTGAAAAGTGCCAAACTCTCTGTGCTATATAGGTATGGGGCATGCCCCCGCTAAGGCTGTTTCCTTGGCCTGACTCCACAGGATCGCTCCAGTCCTGTGCTTTGCTCTATAGTCACAGACAGCTTCAGTCATGTTCCTCCCCTGCCTATCCCTTGATGCTGTCGGAAGCTCTACATCCATCATCCCGTTCCTCTAAACTGCACTATTCTAACTATAGCATTTTGTCTTCTACTATTCCTGTTAGCTTTCACCTCAGCTGTAACCTGTTCAACCCATTTTATTTGCTGTCTACTACTTTACACCAGTCTGGTCGGTGGAGGATGGGCTCCCCCTCTATAGCCAGGTTCCTCTCAAGATTTCTTCCCATTGGGGAGTTTTTTCTCACCGTTGTAAGTTCAAATGAGGAATAATATAGACTGTGTTTGCCAATGTAGACACCATGGACCACAAAAGGTGGTGATGCAGTTGACCACACCTCCCGGAACATTCAAATATAGTAAGCTAATACGGTAAACTCCATCCATTATCTAACCCATTTTTTTCTTGCTCAGGGACACGAGAAGTGATGGAGCCTATCCGAGTATGCATTGGGGAAGAGGCAGGAATTCTCCTTCATGCTGTGAGGCAACAGAGCAACAGTGCAACCACCGAGCTGCCCCAACCTTCAATAAAACAGATACATATGGGGAGTCGCCTTTGTTTCGTTCTGTCTCATCGTAGTGACTCAGTTGACGGCATTTAAAGAGAATTTGTGCAGACTTTGAGCGGAATACGATTCCATCTCCTGATTGTTGTAGCACTATGATTGAGTTATTCATTCATCAAGTTAACTTGCGATTCCCAACATTACAGTACGTTGGAGGCTGTTTTTTGGATAACTGCTTGGAGTTGCGTGCTGTGGACGACCATATCTTCCCAGTACCAATGTACCTAATTCTTCCCCAGGACAAAGCCGGAGATGCGTACCCTGTACATGACTACCCTGGCTGGATAAGCGTTACTGGACGGCGGATTATTTCCCCAGAGGATGGTGTACAGAGAAAAACTCTGGTGTTGAATATCTTGTGATATTCAGCCACAAGAAGACTGAACGCTGATTAGTCTTTGTAGATATTTAATTATGAACTGAATGTGCAGGTCTGTTGTTTGTAACTGTGTTTTGTTATTTGATTGTATTTATAGTGAGCTCAGAGCTTCTTATTTAAGGCTATGTGGAAGCGCTATCCCCTCTCCCCATGCCTCTATAACAGCCCTGTTCATGCATGCCCTTGAGGAAGATCAAGCCTTGTTCCTCCATAATCTTGTTCCTCCATTCATGCACACATAACTCTCTTGGGCCGCAATGACCCCCACTCAAAGCCCTCAATGGACAGCATCAGGAAGATGGAGCAAATTTCTGCCTGCAATAACGCTTGCCCATCCTATGTGCATAAGAGGCACAGGCCACTCTCTGCTGAATTTGAGCTGACCCCAATCAAGAGTATTGGGATTTGTGCATTGGCTCTCCGGAATCTGCTCCATATTTCTGTGAGCTAAACGTAACCACTTTCAGCTCCCCTCCTTTGGAAATGAAGAATTGTTCAACTTATCTTTTGGTCCAGAATCTGACCAATGCAAGCACCCGGTTGCCCTTGGGCTACCTAATTGACAGCTTAGTCCATAATCTTGAACTCATCATCCTGGGCCGAGAAGTTCAAAACTTCAAAACAGTTCAAAACAATCTCAATTAGATCCGATCAGATTTTGAAATCCCATATTTTGTGATCCAGGATCAGACAACTCAGCCAGATTTTGTCCTGGTATTTCAAAGCAATTCAGGATAGGATCATCCTGATTCAGATTCAGACTTTTCAAGATTACCAGATCCTGATTATCAGTGCTTTAAAGCACTGGAACATTACTGAGAAAGATCACGATTTTCTAACCTTAAAAGTATATATAATATACGGGGGGCTTTAAAGGTGCAACATGTAACTTTTTGAGTGTCAATTTTTATGGCCCTACAAATGTAAACAACCTTTTCTTTTTCTTTTTTTTTAACATCTTTTAGCTCTGACAGCTCTTGATACAAGGAATAGCAGTTTGCAAGTGCTAACATTTTTGTATTTGATTTAAAAGCCATAAAAGGTTTGTTTGTAAACATTAAAGCAACACAGGCTTGTATTTTGATAAACATACTATTTGGTTGAATGCACTGTTCTGAGAGGTAGGCTAGAGGCCACTGTAAATGTGACAGAAACAAGTCAATAAAAATGTTGCAACCATTGAGCTTGCAAATAATGTATTATTTTAATTTACAAACTCTACCATCTTTTTTATATTAAAATATATTTTGAAATGAATTGTATACTATATTTTGTTCTGGTAATCCACTCTAAGTCCACCCTTCTATTGGGATCAAGGTAATCCTGATTTTTTGGATCAAAATGATCCCAATTCTATGTAAAAATTTTGATTTGATCCAGATTAAAGCTAGGATTCGATTACCTAATCTGATCGGATTCCAAAGTGATCCCAATCCTTTTTTTTTGGTTTTGAACTACCCGTTTGCAGCATTTAATTCAATCCGATAGTCAAAATCTGATCAGATCACTTTTGAACTCCTGGGCCCTGGTGATTAGTGAACTCACTAACTCCGTGAAACCCGAGGATTGCGATTGCGGTGTACTTCACCTATTCTTTGAAAATGATATCCCTTATTTCCTTCGTGATTTTCCCCAATAACACCATCTGCCATATTGACTTAAGTCAGGAAAATTAGATGGTAGTCTACACTGTTACTCAAAGTACCGAGCAGCCTCATCATGAGGGTGAGGAGTGCCTCTCCTCCCAAAAAGGTACTGTACCCAAGTTTTGAGGCTGAGGTGCAACAAAACTTGCTAAGGTGGATACATTGAATACAGAAGCTCAATGACAGCTGCTCAGACAAATTTTTCACAATTCTGAGTACATTTTCTCCAGGAAAACTCAACTACTGGGGTCACAGACAGTCACACTACATGCATCCAGGGCTCCAGAGTGTGACTATGTCACTTGCATATATGAGTAAAAATCTGCGTAGTGCCACTAAACCTTTTCTTTGGTCACAAATGTGTGACTGGAATCTAGCTGGCCTGATCAACATTTGATTTATGCCTCTGCTCAAGCGAGTCTGCTCTCCGTCCCATAATGTCTTTGTAGTATGCGCAGAGACAACGTGAAAATTTGGACTAGACTAGTGGTGGGTCATTTGCGAACAAGTCAGCTCTTTTAGGTGAAGATTGGGAATCGACTCGCATATCTTAAGAACAATTTATTTATTTTTTTGTTTAAAAAAATATATTTTTGCAAATATTAAAGGATTCTATGACTTCTGACTTTGGTAATAATGGTAGTCTAATAAGTGATACTATTAAAATTAAATTAATGATTTGGAATAGAGCCAAATCTAGAAAGAATGGTGGATGAGGCAAGTGTTTGACTCTCTCCTGTGTATGTAGGCAGTGTGAGTGCGAGGGACTGATTGCTTTGCTGCATGTTCTGATGAAAGTTATGTGGTCTTGAAAAGACTGAATAAACTTCAATGAAGTGTTATGTTCTCTTTGGTTTATTTTGAAAAACTGGGAGTGTTGTTGAACAAATAAGCTGTTTGGGAGCTGAAAAAGCCAACTCTTAGTTGTGTGCTGGGCCGAACAATCTGAACCACTGTAAAGAGCCAGAATGTCCATTACTAGACGGGACAGAGCACCTTGCGTGCTGTTGGTTAACCATGATGAATTATACCATCACTGCCAGTAGCTAAAGCTACATAAAATTAAGCGTACAACAGACTTTTTCAAGATGAAATGGTAAATGCTACTGATTTGGACTTACAGTGCCCACTCCTTGAGGAATTTGATGTTAGGGAGGGAGTGCGTTCAGTTTAACCAGGGAGAAAGGGGCAGAAGGCCCAACTATCCAAGCTGGCTATCTGAGGTGCATACACTGCTAGTGCATACACTGCCCACCAATACATCACAGGTTTGTGCCTGCATCTTCAGTCAACTTATGTTAGGGTCCAAGAAAACCTGCAAATGAGTACTAGAAACCAAAAGGTCTACTACCACAAGAAGGCCACCAACTAAGAATAACAGGTTGGTAAATACCAAGCCTGTCGGCACACCCAAAAAATGTCTCCCTAATTGGCCATGGTCTTATGAGGTCATAGGGAAGTTGTCACCAGTTGACTATTGCATCCAAATCTCAAAACCCACCCAGACTCTGGAGTACAAGTAGGTAAACTCAAATGAGATTGGACTGTATAAGGCTGCACCTTCCCTCAAAGGTGGTACAGAACAGAGGTCAGATTAATGTACAAACCCAGAGCACATGTAGACCTAAGCATCCGTGTACAGGCAACTAACCCTTTCACCCTTCCCTTATCAAAATATTATAATTGATAATTTATTTTGATACTGACTAACAACCCCTGACCACAGCTCCTTGTTCATTCCAGAATTATCCCTGATGGGTTTCTCAGAACTCTGAAGACTGTTTGGACAACTCAGTCCATGAGTAGAACCCGGAAACCGTCAGGCACTGTCCTCCAAGATTCTCCAGGATTCTCCCTCACTAATTGTAAAATCTCTACCCAGAGGGTATACGCTCAACTTGATCCCTGAGATGCCTATAGGAAGCACATGCCTGTTCCTTATGAACTTTTCTCTGATGGGAGAGGAACAGAGATGTGAATCAAGGACAACCCTTGAACATGCTTCTGGTCTTAGAGTGAGAAACAGTGAATTGGATACAATATTATATTGTTCCTGAGAATGTGGCCTGCCCTCCCCTAAAAAGTGTAATTGTGGCAAATCTATGGGTCTCACCTTCTGCAGAGTTTGTCTCGGTAGGGTCAAACCAGAAGACACAGGACACCATATTGGGGGTCAGAGACCCTGCAAGGCTACATGCCAAACATTTCCCTTCTTGCTTGAAATCAATTTGTGATATTTAAGCGAGTGAGTGAAAATCTTAAAGTCTGTACAGATAATGACGATGAGGTCTGATAGTTAAAAACTGATTTTTTAGAACCTGTTCCAGTTTCAAGCAAAAACAATAGGGTACGATTTGGTTTTGTTATATGGAAAATATTTTGACAGAAGGAGGAGGTTACAGCTGGCTGACTTTGACAATTATCAGTCTACAAATATAAATGTTGTAGAAGCACAGATAAACTTCCATGCTTTTTATAGGTATTCAAGAGCTGAACTGAATTACCTCCTTCATGTTTGTTCTTGTTAGAAAGAGTTAATACTTTGTTAATAATAGCATAGTGCTTAGCCCTGCTTCCAACAACATAAGTTCACTTGAATCAATAAGTACACGGTCAGCTTTTAGGTAGGCCAGTCCTTGTCATAAATGATCCTTCCCTTCGCTTCTACTTCTTAACTTGGCATCACCCAATCAGGGCAAACATCCTCAAGCCATGCTGGATAAGGTAAGGATTAATTGTTTAATGTTTTGTATAATGTCTTCTGTTCTGTAATTTAGTAGTGAGCCTGCATTGAATAAAGAATGTATGATTTCAGTTCATTAATCAAATTGACTGCTTCATATTGAATTCAATTATTTAATCTTAAGACCTGATATAGAGCTTGTTTTGACTTGTTGGTTCATTCCACCCGTTTACTGTAGACTGACCTATCAATGAATTTGGCAATATAATTGATCATTCTCATTTTCAACAATAATTATTAAATTAAATCACATGAAATATATTTCACTTGTGCTCAGTATTCAGTGTGCTGTTTAACAAGGGCATTTTCCAGTGGAAATGCTGGATTCAGAAAAAAACATATATGTTCGACAGGTAGTAATTTTATTATGAGACTGATTATTACTTTACCCACATCGCCTATACCAATATAATGTAGACTGAAAGTTCTATAGGTATACGCAGTGAGAACACAACATCAGTGAGTGAACATTCAAAGGGAAGCAATGGTCTGAAGATGTGCAGGCGTATTCTGACTACCCCGCTCAAATTGAAATGCCTGTAGCACTGTTAATGAATAATTAATTTGTCAACGTGTCAAGAAATGCATTTAATGTACGTTTTATTGTATAGACCAAGGCCTTGTTTTTGTTTCAATAGGAGGCTTCTTCAGCAACTTGCCCCTGACATGGCCCCAAACTTTGTAGGTAACTGGAACACTTCCAAAAATGAAACGCTTTGGGAGATGCAGCTTCTTTTGATCAGGACCGTCAAAGTTAAGCCACTTATCTCTCTCTCACACACACATACAATCTCTTGTCAAGTTTTGGTATTTTTAGAAGCCACATTGCGTGGCTTATTTACTATCAGCATTAGCTAAGTGTGTTTGTGAGTCACCATATTTCATTATTTTTTCTCTCTCTGACAGTTTAATGAGGTATTAAGTAATGCATTTGTATACATTTGAATGGGTGAGAAAGCTGGTGGGTGGCAGATGGGGGGTGGGGAGTGGGTGGGTATATATGGGTACAATTACACTGGTTTCCTATAGGCATTTGTAGGAATTGCTCTTGTTAGAGTTGGGTGAAATTGTAACAGGGAGTGGTACAGTGTTTCATAAAAAAAAGTATTTAATTAGATCCACAATGGTGTTGGCCACTTTTGTATTCAGTCTTATATTTTCATAAATAGTAATGTTTTATTTTTCTGTATTTTTGGTCATGTGTTCAGATATTATATTTAATATAATTTTGTTATGCTCAGTTGGTAAATTCATTTGGCCTTTTGCAGTAATTAATCAAAAGCAAACAGCACCGAGCAAAAACATACAATAATAATGCATCTAAAAGCATCACAATACATATAATTAAGTTAAAAATCATATTAAGCTTTAAGGAAACTTGAAAAATGATTTAATCCAAAATTCAAAATAACAGCTGTTAATAGTTGTGCTTATAATGAATCACTAAAAACTAACAGCTTTCTGATTATTTTCTCAAAGAAAACCCACAGGCTCAGTCTAGTAATGTTTTTTCAGAAGTATTGCCGGCTCAGTGTGATAGCACTCTAAGAGGACTCTTTTGAGATCCCAAAGATTTTTTTCTTCAAGTTTTGTAAGGCAGTGTGTGTGGGAAGACTGGGGGGAGTGAAATTACTTAATTGCTCCATCTCCATCTATGTTTTATGGTGGCAAAGGCCCTGGAGTAGTATCAAGTGATTCATGGCTGTCACTGAACCATGAGCAGGCTAATCCTTCATAACAGGCACTGTGCTACTGAATGCGCCTGCTCGATTACTCTGATGAATACCACCCGGCTGCTATTCCATTTGTAGCCAGGGCATTGAGAGAGAAGACTTAAGTCTGCTGTTCTCCAAGAAGTGAGTAGGGATCAGTGGAGCCACAGGGTAAATTAGGGGGGGGTCAGTAGGGCCACAAGGTAAGGGAGTGTGGATTAGTAGAGCTTCAGGGAATGGGAGTGGGGATTAGTCGAGTTTCAGGGTTAAGGGATTGGGGATCAGGGTAAAATAGTGGGGATCAGTAGAGCCACAAGGTAAAGGAGTTGGGGATAAGTAGAACTTCAGGGTAAAGGAGTGGAGATCAGGGTAAGATAGTGGGGATCAGTAGCGCTGCAAGGTAAGGGAGTGGGGATTAGTAGAACTGCAGGATAAGGGAGTGGGGATTAGTAGAGCTGCAGGGTAAGGGGATGAGGATTAGTAGAGCTGCAGAGTAAAGGAGTGGGGATTAGTAGAGCTGCAGGGTAAAGGGATGGGGATTAGTATAGCTGCAGGGTAAGGGAGTGGGGATTAGTAGAGCAGCAGTATAAGGGAGTGGGGATTAGTAGAGCTGCAGGGTAAGGGAGTGGAGATCAGGGTAAGATAGTGGGGATCAGTAGTGCTGCAAGGTAAGGGAGTGGGGATTAGTAGAACTGCAGGGTAAGGGAGTGAGGATTAGTAGACCTGCAGGGTAAAGGGATGGGGATTAGTAGTGCTGCAAGGTAAGGGAGTGGGGATTAGTAGAACTGCAGGGTAAAGGGATGGGGATTAGTAGACCTGCAGGGTAAAGGGATGGGGATTAGTAGTGCTGCAAGGTAAGGGAGTGGGGATTAGTAGAACTGCAGGGTAAAGGGATGGGGATTAGTAGACCTGCAAGGTAAAGGGATGGGGATTAGTAGAGCTGCAGGGTAAGCGAGTGGGCACATTCGTTTCATATGCTGAAGAGAGAACTTAAGGCAAATAGCCCCCGAAAGAAGCAAGAGCTGAAGAGGGCTTCAGTGCAGGTTTGGCGGAGCATTTCCCAAGAATACGCTCCTGGTGAGGTCTATGGGTCACAGACTTCAAGCAGTCATTGCATGCAAAGGATATGCAATAAAGAACAAATCATGACTTTCGTTTACATGACATTAATGTGTCCCGAACATCATGGTGCCCTCAAATGGGGGGATTATGTATAAAAAGTGCATATATAAAAAGTGTGAAACCAAAATATATAAAAATAGACTTAAATAAAGGCTGAGAATACTTCCTTTAACCAAATGTGAATTGTTTGATTACACATATAAAACTGTGGAGTACAGAGCCAAATAAATCATTTTTAAAAATGTCAGAGCATTCACAGTACAAACTACAAACACTACATTCACAGTATGAAGTGTTTGTAGCAGTTAATTACTTGTTTTGTAATTTTGACATGTAGCTGACTACAGGAACTATTTTTTTTCCAAATACCACTTCCTCTCTCTTTTCTCTCTATTTATCCCCCCTTTGTTTGTAGAACACAAGGCTTATCATCATGGATGTTTTTTTAATAAATGCTGACAAAAACTTTGCAGTTACACAGAATATAAATGAAAGATGCTAAATATTTAATTGATGAGTAGTCAATACAGTAGCCTACATAACTTAATCCACGTTTCGGTGCCTGGATTCCAGTTGTTTCTCCGATTTGCAGCGATCCATTTTCTTCTCTTTTCTTTAGCTTTCGGCAGTCTGTAAAAAAGATAGCTCCGATTTCTTGTTGAATCTATTTGTACAGTCAATCGCACAACAGCTCTTTCCAATTTTAGATGTGTTTTTGTGTTTTTTCACGGCATTCAAGCTGAACGCTAACGCTATCACTCAGTAGTCTTTCTGCCACTCAGTGGGTGTAACCACAGTGACTTCCACCTACTGTTACGTCATGTGCATACCCTCTATAGTTGCCAATGGTCAACTGCCAATTACCACACATTGCTGGTTCTCCACAACTAATTATGCAAATATATCATACATACTAACTCTACAGAAAAAAATATTTTCACAAGCTTGCCAAAAATACAAACCATGTAGTCTGAACTGCACATGTTTTTGAGTAATGGTAGTTTCGTAAGCTACATTTGTCTTTAGGGTGGTTGGCTGTAGTTCAACTACTTTCAGTGTGAAGTAATTGGTAGTTTTTACAACAATGCTTTCTGAGCAGTTTTCCCCAACACTGGATAATTCGTTTATTCACAAATTTCTGAAAGAAAAACAATATTTCTGTGTACCCTAAGATTTTCCAAGGAAGGTATGATGGTCTGAAAACACATGTACTGCCAAAACATAATACCCAGGGGTGTCACAGTTATCTATGCTGAATGATACAATCGTGCTCAGTGGGGTGGGAGCTCATTAATATTGGTGTGGTGGATGTTTGTGATTAGCCTGTGGCAGCCAGCAGTGAAGCAAATAAATGTTCCCAAACACATTACATAGAGAGCTTGGGCTAACAGTCATTCCACTAGCAGTACGTTCTGTGTTGGCAAAATAATTAAGATACCAACTGTTACATATTTCTGCCTATAGTGTGTGCGCATTGAATGTGTTTGTTGATAGTGCATCGAGAATATATACAGCTAGGCTCATCTATTTTCATATCTCAGTGATCCTGTTGACTGTCTATGGTGTCCTGTGTTTACTTGGGAGTCACAATTAATTTTGCTTGGAAACATGGTCAATGATTTGATTAATGTAATTATTTCATTCATGGCGTGCGTGTCACTTTCGCCCCCTAAGGCTTTCAGCACTGCTGTCACATATACTGCTGTCTGGTGAAATGTCATGAACCACTTAAATATGATTATATGTGTGAAAAACTGTAGTAATGTCCTTCTTTCTGCATAACAATACTATCTCAGTGAAACCTGTTTATCATTATCATCCTATTATTATTATCCTACCATGGGAAATATCATAGCAAGCACTCTGCGACACCATTTTTGTCATTGGCAACAAGAATGTGCAAGGCAAACTTTTAGGGGGATTAATAGAACTTTATGGAAATTAGTAGTCTGAGATTTTATTCCTGGTCAGGCTGGTCATTAGCAGATCATTGAATTTGAAGGCAGACCCTGGGTAGGCAACTCTGGTTTTGGTGTGCCAGTGCTCATGGTTTTTGCTCCATCCAAACCTAATTGTATTAATTATTAGGCTGAATGAATGCAGGTTACCATGTCCTCTGTGGTTCATCATTCAGGCTCTGAATATTCATGGTCAGGCTCTTAATAATCCATCATATTCTTGCATATGAAGCTTGAATGGAACAAAAAATAGAAACATTACCTGCACATACATATACCTGTGTGTGTGTGTATGTGTGTGTTGCATTAATGACACATACAGTGCCCTCCAAAAGTATGGTAAGAGTAGAGTGAAATTTGTTATTTTGTTATGTACTTAAAGCATTTGGATTTAAGGTCAAAAGCTGAATATGAGGCAAAGTACAGACAATCAGCTTTTATTTAATGGTATTTACATGCACATACATTTAACCATTTTATAGAAACAGCTGGCAATGTGGAATCTATTTTGAACTAAGATTATACCATTCTGTTGAATTTATTGAATTATTCACAGGTTTCTCCCACCCCTCATGACTCTGCCCCCCCCCCCCCCCCCCACTCTCTCACATTCACATGTTGCAACTTTCTCTTGTTACTATCATTGGAAATTAGCCTGTAGTCTAATTTCTCTTCACTAAACAGATTATGATTATTATCAGAGGGCTGATTTGAGTGATCTCAATGTGGAACAAACCTTAATACCCTTAGCCCAGTGGCTCTGGTGCCTATGACTCTCAAACTGAGGGCTTATGGACTTCAGGGGTATTGCTGAGGGCAGCCCTGCATGGTGAGCCCCTCCAAGTCTTTTTGGCAGGTGCTGGAGCTTTCTGTTTTTCCTGTCCCTTCAGAAGATTCTGATAGACGTGGAGAATTAGAGAGACCAGCATCTATATCGCACTCTTCTTGGAGGGGGGTGGGATGGGGGGGAAGGGATTAGGTACTACAGTCTGCCTCAGATTTAGTCACTGCTTATTTTCCTGTACCTCATGTTCCTTTTTCCCTGGCACTCGGAGTGTGCCTTCTCCTAAGTCCTGCATACTAACTACTATGTCAATCCATTACATGTTAAATACAATATTCCTCCAGAGCTTCGCACTCTTTCTTCTCCCTCTGTGTCACGTCTGATCCCACGTTGCCATGGTGAAATCTCTTAATGGTCCCCTCGCATGCCAGCTGAGTGTGGGGTGTCCCCAGGGTGCGAAAGGACCTCTGGTCCTGGTCTCTCGCCAGCTGCTCATCCTCACATCGGCAGTTAATCCGAGGGTGTGTAATTACGGCATAAACACACATGCACCAGTGCATCGTTGTTTCTCTATTAACTACCGAATATAAACAGAGCCGCGGGTGCAATTAGAGCCACTGATAAAGCTGTGAAACATGGAAATGAGCAGGACTGCCACATCCTTCCATCCCCGGGCAAAGCAAATATTTACTGTGGTAATCAGTCTTTCTGTGTTGCTCATCACACCCAGCCATTTACCCTCATTACTGTTTGAGAGGGCAGGAAAAGATCTTTAATGCAAAACCAGGGAGTAATGCTCGAAGACAATTAGACAGGAGGAGTAATATTCATCATTAGCTGGGCAACAAATATAATATTCACAGCAGAAACGATAGAAGATGTCACGTTCACAAAAGTCAAATTGCTTGTTGTTCACAGTTTTGTCTTGGGGTGTCTGGTTTAGTACAAAAATCCTGATGTAACCAGAACAGCATTGCTCAGACCGGATTCAGTTTGTAATTGTTTCTATCAAAAATGTTAAATAGCAGAATTCATTTCAAATATGTTAGTTAAATCTGAAATCTGTATATTGACGGTTGGGTTGTTACAAAATACAAAATACCTTTCAAAGAAGTGTGTATATAAAATGCAATTGAAATGGTGGAGTTGCTTTCACAATTCACAAATGAAATACTTGCATGCAAATATGTGCTTCAAGTACATGTATGTAATACTCCCCACCCATGTCTGTAGGACAGCAGCTCATGCTTTGCAGAAGGATGTGTTCTTGTCTGAGCTTTCCCTAATTGACAAAGGATGTTGTACTGATATACTGTCTTACAAAGACAAAGGTTTCCCCAAAGACAAAGTCCAAGAAAACAAAAAAATGGACAGTAAGAACCTGTGCTCATGTGTACAACAGTACTGTAAACAAAACCAGCACTGTGAGGACAGGAGAGAAGCAACACAAGAACATGTAATATAATCTGTTCCTGTCAGCCGTGTTATTTGGGCTTATGAGTACAGGACAGTAGCTTTTCCTTGCTTCCTACACTTTATAGTGACACTTGCATCACGTCTCCCGATGCTGCAACACGTCGGGGCTGCAATGACGCAATTGCAGTCTCAGTCAATTATGGCTATGCACAATGCCTTGGATCGCATGAAGCCTAGATCCTGTGGGAAAAGGAACATGGACGACCTGATCGCATGTGCTGAGAGCAGACTCCATGTATGCACCTGAATCTATGAACTATGAAAGGACAGACAACGTGGATGGCTGCTACAAGTGGCATTGTTGTGGTCTGTTCTTTTGGAACTTCTCTATAGCTTTTGACTCTGAAGAAAAGCTTATAGAAAGCAATGTGGTGTATGCAGGTAAACTGTATTAAAATACACATTCCTATCTTTTTGGACTTTTCAGTGCTAACTGTTTTTCCTAAATTTGGGTCCATATGCATAAATCACTAACCTTTGATTACTTTTAAAAAAATATTGAATATTGAATTGAGTTTTGAATATAAGTAATATACATTTCAGCAGAACATAGGAAACAAGAGTTTTGTGTTGATACTTTTGGATGACAGAAAATATGTATGCATGACATTTATTTTGTGACATTTATTTTCAGTACTTAATAAATGCAAATAAATGTTTTTGAAAACAATACGGGGGTCTTATTGTGTGTACAATATTTCTACAGGTTACATTATTAAATTGATTTTACATTGCTATTTTAGTGACTGAAGTTTAGTACAAACCCATTTCAAACCAATTAAAACATATGAAGATATTTACAGCTAATTTGCACTCAAATCTGAAACAGCTGATGTATCCAACATTCAACAGGAAATTTCCTGACCTCAATATCAAAGTTATGCATTGAGGAGATTAAGTTGTAAAGGCCAGTTCAGATTAAAATGTTGTCCACCACCAGAAACGCCTGGGAACATTTTCAAAGTTTATTCAGTGTGAGCTGCTGAGTTTTAGAATGTGTACTTTAGCCCTAGTGATTCAAATTAGCCTATGTGGCCAGAGCTGAAGATGAGATGGATTCTTTCAACCAAATTATAACTTGTTATGGAAATAATCATGTGGACTGCATAGTCTTTACTAAGTAACATTATTTTTCTTTTACTTGCCTGTCTCATTTTGTCTCATCTTGTCTGCCCTCACTACTTTGAACTCGGGTTATGAAGCACAAAGCACAGGAGCAGATGGCAAACTAGCTAGATGAGCAGCATCATTTTCTTTTAATCATTTTTTCCGACAAATAAATTACCAGAAATGTCTCACTTCTTAATGATCTTGTGAAACATTTTTTCCTCGTAATCATCATTATTGACTGAATTAAAAACACCTTAGTTGAGAAGTACTTTCATCACAGATTTTATTAACAGAATGAGCTGTTGCTGTGGCAGCAGCACACCTCCGGTTGCTCACCTGAATGCAAATGAATAATCGCTGTTGTTGCCAGAACTACTGTCATTTCCATGATTGTGCTTGGACTGCTAATGGGCAAAGCTAGCAATTCCATGTTGTTCCTTCCAGAAGAACACAGCCATTCTCCGTTTGAATACAATTTGTCACCATAGTAACATCCCAGGTCACCTGTTGAGGACAAAAGCTGCTCCCAACTTCTACACCTACAGTATAGGGATGAGATTCTCTGCATTGATGTGGAAGGCCTTCTTTTCTATGGATAGTGGAACCTCCTTGTAAGTATAGTATACATCAGACTTAGCTGAATATAGTGATGGGATTCCATGGGATGGAATTCCTATTTGAATGCTGTTTAAATACGTTGTATGTAATATTGCAAAATTGATATTTGCAGTTCTGGATGCTGATTGGCCAACCAGCCTTTCTAGCAGTGGCAATACTCAAGATATAGCATGGCTAAATAGAACATTCAAACATCATTTTACTGCCCACTAATGTCCTTCCCCTGACATAAAGATCCTAGATATCGAAGCATCGTAAACAGTGGACTGTTGTAAAAAATGAGACTTTCGAAATCTCATTAAGCCTCCTCAGTTCAATGTACAGAGCTTAAATGTGGGCTGTCTGGTGTTATTGGTTTGTGGAGAAGAAAACGGACGTTAACATCAAGACAATGGCGAATGGCAAAACAAATGTATTTCTATGTGAGCGCTCGCTAAGTTCAGAAATGGAACTTGTGTTTCTTAATGACCAATTCATTTTAGCTTGCAGAAAATAACATGTGTAGTCCATTTACCGTTTTCCTAAAACAGTCTGGTTTACCTTTCTGAACTTTATACAGTATATGTGCATGGATGTAAGCCTGGGTTTGAATTCCAAATTAATATTTGTTCTGTTCTCATTGGGCCTAACAGCACCTCCTAGCCATGCTGATATATTTGATATGATGAACACAGATCTATATTACTGTAATAAAGTACTCCATTATTAAGAGTTATTTTTAGCTCTGTCAGCATTATAAATATTTACAGAATGCTAAATCTATTAATGCATTAATGCCATGTGATAATAGCAATTGATTTAATAATAATAATAATAATAATAATAATAATAATAATAATAATAATGTATAAGCACAATACATGTCTAATAAAAGGCAGTCACTTGAAATGTGTAACTTACATCATAGTATACCCAAAGTCTTGTGGCCTCATGTAAGATATTGTATAATATATAATATAGGATCACAGAACACGTGTGTCTTCTCCAACAAACCAGCTAAAATAAAGTTTCTTTCTGCCCACAGAAACATATGCTGTTTGAATTTGTTAGTATGACAGTCTGAAAATGAAAAGTAAAGGTGTTAAGTCTCCGAACATTTCTCAGTTTACCCTCAGAACGTCTCAAGGACAGGCACAAAACTGCTAAATTACAAGCACGGAAGACAAGTGTGAAGTGGAAAACCTAATTTTAGCAGAAACCTGCTAAATCTTTTTTATTTCTATATCTTTCCTCCATTAGTTTTTCATACATACAAACACAAACACACACACACACACACACATTAACACCCACTTTATTTACCTGCACTGCATTCATTGTAGATTGTACAGGCTGTTTTGTAACAACAATTGCATACCAATGGGGTTTCAGGGTCGGCTGGGTGGCGCATTCTGTTAATGCATTGCATTAGGTTTGATCGGGTCAGTGGAGTATTTAACTGGCCATAGTGTTGTTCAAGGAGGGACAGATTTCTGTTGGCAGGATGTCCTTGTTTCACCTGCCATGCAAGAAGCACTCTGTTGAGTTGGTCATCCACAGTCCACCTGCACAAGCTGCACGTTAAATATTCTCCTCCAACCCAGTGTGCAAGCTTGACTGGCGGATTGCAAAGTAAAAAGAAGCCATGGACTGGCATCACTAGTCATTTTGGAGGACAGCGTATGCTTGCCAATAAGTCAAATTATTTTGAATATTATTATTTTCAATTGGCTTTATGAGCATTTCTCAAAACTGAGTTCACTTTTACAAAACCCTTCACACAGACAGAACAACAGCAGTCTATGTGGACCAAACTATGAATGATTATTCATTGCTTTGACACAAAATGCCTTCAATGGCCACACCTTTCAAAATTCTTGCATTATTTTCTCACGCAAACTCAACCACCAGCAAAACTGTATGTATCTACACCCCACTTTGCAAATGTTTACATACAAAACGTTAAACTTAAATTCAGAACTTAAATTTAAGCATACAAAATACAAGTGGACAGAAATTTCCTACATCACAGCTGCAGTGGATGTGCCGGACCAGCGTGGGGGTAACATAACAATGTGTGCTGCATTCTTTCAGAATGGTGCAATCCACCATGTTTTGACCATTGGACCCTATAACACAGCCCACCTTATTGATTTCTTGGGGGTCTTTACAATGTACTCATCCCGGAGAATGAGAGGGGAGTAGTGAAGCCTAACTTGCTAAATTACTGTGTGTGGTCATTTGGGACAAGATGGTTTTCTCCAGTCTTGTCAGGGAATGGTTTGCTGCCCACTAACAGATGTTGATGTAGTTCCTACCACCCTATTCATCCTTTCTCAATCCATATGAGGAAGTCTTCTAAGCATGGAGGTGCAAGATGCATGATCGCTTGCCCCATAACCAATTGTCATTACTGAAGGCAAAGGATGCTGGTTGTGAGGACATCACAGCTGAGGATTGCTGTGACATGGTAGAATGGTAGTTTCCCTCTGTGCCTTGAAAGGCAAGATATCAGGTGTGATGTTGATGAAGTTTTCTGGCCTAACAGGGAGAAGAAACTGGATGCCCAATGAGACAAAGAAAGTTGTTGTAATAAACATTTTTTTCTTCATATTTGTGTGTTCAGGAAATCTTTTGTACTGACAAGAACACTAGTTGTCCAGTCCACTGATGCAAATGCCTAGAATCTTTAGTGTCAGGGTTTACACAATGATAAAAAGGCGCAATGCATTGCACACAAATTACTTTGTGTGTTTCAATGCATGTCGTTAACATATTGAGTGTTGTACAGTAGGTTCTTTTGCATGGGTGGGATAGTGTTATGAGAAATTGTTTTACTCTTTTGGGAATTAAGAGTTTTGAGAATGAGGTTAGAGTTTTGGGAAATGCATCAAAATGAAGAGAAAAACTGTAAGATATGCATTCTGCCTGCACTGCATATTATACATAATCAATATATTTCTTATAGTATCAACAATGACAAAAAGTATATATACATAAGAAAAACTTGATGACATAAAATGATTTACTATTTTAAAAAATTGAAATGCATTTGCTCAGACTATGGATGACCGGCTGGAAGGAGGGACAAAGAGAAAGCAGTGGTCAGAAAAAGAGGGCAAGGAAACTGATTATGTTATGTGATGGGCAGCATGACAGTCGCCTCTCCAGAGACTCTGGCAGCATGCACAAGGTGAAGCGAAACCGAGACGTGTAGTTATGAAAGTGTTCACACCTCTCCCCTGCTCCTGTTCCTCAGCCTGTGAGTGTGAATGTCTTATATGGCAGCACACAGAGAAGGTGAGAATGATAGAAAATGCAGTCACAAGGGGGTTTCTGAGACTATCACAGCTCCTGACAGCGGGACCTGACAGAAACAGGGGACAGGACTACCAATAATGAGGGAGCAGCAAGCAGAGTTGCGCAAACAGTACACTATAAGAAACATTAAATCAGTGCCTTGTTAGTCTTGAAATGAAAATTGGATACGAGTTCTAATTTCCAGATAAAAATTGCTTCACGGTTCTTGTGTGAAAAGCAGATTCCCAGTAGTGTTTCCCAAAAGATAATACTAATACAATTCAACACAGCATGTGAGTTAAAGTGAGATTTAAGATCAGGGTTCATGTATATTTGAAGAAGAACACCGCCATGGCAAGCGAGAAATGGCAGCCACATGCATGGCTTCTGTCTGTGCAGCCTGCATAGAAGGTCCTAGAATCCGAACCTGAACAAATTAAAGCCTGAGCTTTGTCCTCATATTAATTTCAAATCCAATGTGCTGGAGTACAGAGCCAGAACAACAAAAATCATATCACTGACCAAATATATATGGACTGCACTGTATATTTAATTATGTCCTTATGTCTCAGTTTTCAGTGCATTATTTAGTGCTTTCCGGGGTTTAGTGCTCACTCAGAACTGAGACAGAACCCTCGAATAACTGGGAGTTTGGAGAGGTTGAGATCCTGGTTCTATCTGGGTATTATACAGAGAGTGTTGTCAAAATGTATATTTACCATTCTGTAGAACTAGTCAAGCAAAATGTTGAAATGGCTGTCAGCAGATAAAAATGTTATATATTAATCAATATATTCTTTATTTGATATAAGTTAATACATTGACAAATCCTATTTGACTACCAATTGACTATTCAGTTATAGCATCTGTTTTGTTGATGATGTTATTTTAAAGATATATGTAGCCTTGTTCATGAGGCTCATAAGATTACAGCGCTATGAGCCCGAAAATGTTGACAGTAATATGAGATAAAAAGTGTCAAACTCTCTGTGCTGTATTGGTATGGTGCATGCAGTCCAATCAAGCCATAAGTTGGTGGGATTGCATGCCTGCCATCCCAATATGTCTATTCAATTTCTAGTGAGGTCATTTGCAGAAAAAATAAAAATAATGGTGAGTTTCTTCTGACAAATTGTATCTTGTGTAGGTGGGGCTCCAACTGGAAGGAATGATTCAAGCCAACTTAACCACTGACCTATAACATATTATTGGCTAAAATGTGTTCGAACAGATTTCAGGAAACAAATTGCATAAACTGTAGCTTCCAATTCCCTAAAAACCTGGGGTTTCAACAGGGGGTCTGTGGACCCCTGGGGGTCTTTGAAGGTACTGAAGGGTGTCCCTGGCCAGACTTGATGTGTAATAATTATATACAGATTTGGGAATTGTTTCAAAATGTAAAAGTTTTATAAAATATAGCTATCTTAATTTTGTGACTGGAGTGGGGGATGCATTTGACTTTGGGTGGGGTTCCCTGAATCAGAAAAAGTTAAAAGCCCCTGCCTTAAAAGATACATAATCTCTATCATTGTAATTTTGCTGGTTGTGCAACACGGTGGTTCTCTGTGGGTTGGGACCCACTGTTGAATTGTAGAAGGGTTTGAGGTGGATTGCAAGATAAAAAATTAATAAATCACTTATATAATATGCTTTCATTAATATTCACACCAGACAAATTAAACACTTGTCAAATACTTGCTACATGTACTGCATTAGTCATAGCTGCCATGCAGTCAGTTTGACATATTTGAACATATTTTAGGTTACATTTTAATAAGGGGTGGGTTAGATACAATGTATTTACTCTCTAAGCAAGTTGCGAGCTCAGTACATTTTAGAACCACTTGTGTAATTTGCGTATTATCCATCTACTCAATCTAAATAAGCAAAACATCTCTTTATATTGAACAGTTCAGTGGCAAAAATTTATTTTTATAAAAAAATTATTTTTTTATTTACTTTTTTATTTTATAAAAAAGGGAGGTAATAGAGCCTGCCATCTCTCTTTCCCTCCTCATTATCTGACTCACTCTGTCATCTCTGCCAATACTTTCCCATCTTCCATAGTGACCCCCTGTGACCCTGCAGGCATTAAAACACTGTAGCATGCTGTTTTAACTGGCTCACGATTTCATCGCCTTGTGACAGATCTGTATGAAAACCTCACACTGCACAAAAAGTAGGGTGCTATTGGGCTAATGGATCCACGTTACACAACCCAATGTTTTGTCTGATCTGGATTTATTAATAACAAATATGCTGGGATAACAGCAACGGCTTTTCAGTTAATATGCTGAGGATCAGTTATGATAATCCAACTTGGAAATGGTACTTTTCAACAGGATGTATTGTTTGTATATAGCACAACAAATTACAATTATACATTTCAGTCATATTACTGTACAATGTAGCTGTGTCTTGGATTATATTTTAGTTTAAATTATCAAATCAGGTTCATATATTTTCTAGTGTCTAAACTCAGGAGCCCCTTTCTCTTCCCTTAACCAATTGAACATCTAATGAGACCAGGCATACCAGTATTTTGTACCCTCCAAAAATTGGCTATACACTCTTGCCTTTTACACGAGAGACTGACACAGCTGAAACACAGCCACAGCTAATTGGCAGTGTATAACAATTGACTGACCTTTATTTTGTCAGTGTATACAATCAGATGTGCTTTTGCCAGTGTAATACAGTAGATTTTTGGGACCATATGCATAAAGCCTTCTTCAAAGTGTTGCTGGCATGGCATGACATATACCTGTTATCAATGTTCTCGCTAAGCTGTTGACATGCATGGCTGTACAGATATTTTGAAATGTCCAGACATTTCAGGCCAAGCAGAAAAATAAAGAAAGAAACTACATTAAAACTGCTCAAGCTACCATATGAACTAACAATTATGCTAACTAACCTGCTGGCCATTTTCTGGCTATTTACATCTAATGGGGTCTAAGAATCATCGCATTCTTATCATCTGATTGGCTTCAAGTTAGTTGATGAAAGCAATGAGAATGAGAAGCATTCCTGCTATCCATTCACCACTCAGCAGTGCAACCTCTCAAGCAATCAAGAGAGGGAGGCCACTCCTCACAATCCTTGTTTATACTGTCAGTATCAACAGTCACTGTCAGATAGTCATTGGGTTTGTATGGTAACCAAGCAGAAACATTTCATGTAGCTAATATTAGCCATAGTAGCAGCAGCTGCAGCAGCAGCAGCAGTAGTAACATTATAGCTTCAGTGACTTATTTATTTATTTATTTATTTTATTTTATTGTTTATTTTTACAGGGACAGTGCACATTTAAAAAGTAATTGCACCAGAGTTAGCTAGCAGCTAATTTACATCTGTTGTCCCTGGGCAGGTATACAAATGACAACCACAAAACAACAAATACACTACATAAAACAGAATAATACATCAATGTGAGATAGTTAAAATCAGTATGATATATATGATAAAAACAGTACGATATGTATGATAAAAACAGTATGGTAACAGTATGAATTAACAAGAGGACAGAGACACACATGACACATAAAACCACTTGACAAAAGCTAAAAGAAGCTGCAAAATGATTGTTTTACAATAGCCTAACTGTAAAAAAGGTTTATTGTTTATTGTTACGTAATGAAGAGAATATACATGAAATGGGACTATTAATGGCTGTATTCCTGTTCTGAAGAAAATTGTGATGGTTTATGTCTTACGGGTCATTAGTTTGCCCGTCAATTATTTTAGGGAGATGTATTAGCTTTTTTAGATTTATTTTTGTTTTCAAAATACTGTTCCAAACTATGAGACCAGCATTGGTCGAAGAATAATCTCATTCCTAAACCAGGAAAAGAATAAATATCTACAGAATTTAAGGTCAATGAGGTTCATTAACTGTATATACTCTTTGTACATGTGGTTGCCCATGAAGTAGTATGGTATGTCAAATACTGTATTGTAAGTTTACTCTCAGTCAAGCGTCTGAAAAGGTAAATCTGTTCATAATAATATGCACTTGGTTTTGGATCTAATTTGGGATGGGCATGTACAGAAATGGAAGTTTATGGTTTTGTTATATTTTGAAATTATACACAACTTTTGAGATGATTTTCCTATTCATTATTCTTTTATTGGATGTAGTGGATACAAATAGGGAGTGAAAATACCCATACAACAATATCAACAGCTTAGTATTCCATCTGTATTAAAAGTCGGCACAGTTAATATAAAGTGAAGGGCCATATACTTTCTCACATTTTATACGCAATAGCTGCTGAAATGTTGGCCAAATTGTAACCAATAAAGACATTTAGAGATTGAATGGTTTTGCGAACATTTATCGTTAGTCAGCGGATGACACCTCTCTTTATCTTAATGAAACAATTCCCTGTAGCAATTTAAACTATCTCCTTACTCTCTCTCTCTCTTCTCTTCTTCATCCATTTGTTTTAGTACAGGGCATACATATTAAAAAAGAAGTTAAATCTCTGGGAATTCTTATCACAAAGGGTGCTAATGCTTTATATGAATGTTCATTATATACTGACTCGGTTAAATACTCCATTCTAATTGGCCAAGAGGGGGTTCATTATTTTTATGCATTGAGCAAACAGTATAATCACTGCTATTAAGAGGTTGGGCGAAAGTGGACTTATAACAATTCCAAATTAATACACAAGCCTGTTCAGCATTCTGTTGAAAATGAACAGTCTTTTTGCACACAGAAATAGCGACAAATAGTAACAAGTTAACGGCAAGTACATTGTACTACAACAGATTTGTTTAACTGTACTTTAGTGTTACATTATGTCTGTTAGTGGCAAGTAGCTGTGGTAAAAGTTGAACAAATCACTCCAGGCTGTGCACATGAATGAAAACAATGCATTTAATGATGGTCAATAGCCTCAGTAAAGTTGTTTATTGACTAATGTTAGTTTGAAGGATATTTAAGTACCATTAGATGGTAGTTATTCTATTGGCAGTGTAATATTGTGTGACCGTACAGTCTTTACATAGCGATTTGCTGGTGAGTACTACAGAGAACAGGTGGGGAACTGGGGATGGGGAAATTAGATATTTTACTAAAAAAAGATATTTATTTCAAACATCACAGTTGGGGACAGGTTGGAGTCACTTACGCATCCTGCCAAACAGTTTGGAGTCACATACACGTTATGCTGAACGAGTTCCCTTTCGTCCTTCTATCGTCAGCGCTGCCACAAAAGCTATCTTTATCATAGCGTAAACAGCCAACCCCAACCATAAAATATTATTTGGCTCTAACCATCCCTCTTTGCAGAGAGAACACAAATTAAAGTATACAGAGTGAGGTTTACTGCATTTGGTTTACTGTGTGTGCTTTACTGTGGACTCTTTACTTCACCTGGCAGCTGCACAGCCATCTGATGGACTGCCCACATATCCCCACTTTAGTGGCTCATAAATTGCCATTCCTGCAAAATAGGCTGACTGCAGCGACAAGGAAAGCTAAGGGAATATCAGAGAGCAGCACTGATACTGTTTGGGCAAGAGCAGGATGTTATCAAAGACCGGCACTGTTGCCACTGGGAAAATAGCAGGAAAAATATTTCAGGACACCCCTGATACAGTACTGCTGAGACCAGACCTGTACAATCTCACTGAACAGCACTGATATGCTGCAGGGAAAAAACCATAGAATCTTTCTAAATAGCAATGGTACAACAAAGACAAGGCAGTGGGATCTTAGAGACATTTTTTGATTCCAGACTCACAGAAACATATTGAACTAATACCACAGAGACACGGCTTACAAATAGCATTCTCTACTTCCCTAGCATGAGGGCAACATTGTGGGCAATGGGCCCTACCCGTGGGAGACATGCTCACCTGGCTAGAAAGAAAATAGTCAAAGAAAGAGTACATTTTTTATTGGGACTGTGGTAGGAGTGGACAGTCAGAAAGTTCTCTATTACTTTTCATACACTTTATGCTTGTATATTTTGTCAACTGGTGATTGCTTATGAAGGAGGAACCTGTATACAGAGTTCAATAATATTAAAATGCTCCCACATCATTTGCATAATTAGCCTAAAAATAGTAGACCAATGGTCTTTTTATAAAAACATTCTGCATGGGGAGAGCTAAATAAATGTTCAAGAAGTCAGGGAGCCAGTTTCAATCTTTCATTTTTATGGTCTGGGGTAAAAATGGGTTTTGGTTCAATTTTCGTTTTTCACACTCTGAACACAACTAGCACTCTAATGGACTGTAATGGCAATAGCAGGGAAGACAGTGTGCTGATAAAAGTCTTTGGATTTATATACAATAGAAGAATGTTAAGTAACACTTCATTTTGAGAGTCCAATGTTAACACTCAACTTTATATCAACTGAATGTCAGTTCAGTGTCAATGCTAAGTAACAACCCATTTTGACTCCCATTGACAATCAATAGATGACTCTAAACCTTGTCGCAAGGCATTTTTATGATGACACTTAAGGATGAAACATAGGTACAGTAAATGACAGTATGCCAACAGTCATATCATATTTAGTTGACAGTTATTGAAATTCACGGGCTACTTGAAATACTCACCAACAGGCCATTTACGTGCAGTAGATAGTAAGCGGATATTTGGCAGAATATTTGATGCTCAACTGATGTCTGCTCACTTAGTGGAGAGAGAGTTGAGATACAGCAAACAATCAGGTAATACTTTTTTAGTAACAATAGAATGTTTCTTGACAAAAGCTTTGGGCGTCAATGCAGTGTTTCCTTCTTGACAAACGTTTGTGGAGAATCACCTGACATGTAATTGAATTGAATTGACACTCAACTATGGTTAGACCATTTTCCTGAATGTGGACCATTTTCAATTCTCAATGATTTTGCATGCCCTCCAGGGAATCCCAAGATTTCTGTGAAAACAGGAAGTATCTTCTACTTTATTGTGGTTGAATACACGCATAATAAGCATCTCTGCAACCAGAACAGTTTTTCTGGTAGGATTTTTTTTTTCCCCACAAAAAACAATAGGCCGATCAGAAGGCACATTTCTTTAAAAAAAATAAAACGTATTGTGAAACTAAGTCTGTAACAAGCCAGATAATAAATAGGCATGTATATCCAGTGTTGTTTTTACCACCAGTTTTTGATTTAGTCATGGTCTGAGTCTTTTGACTAAAATGCATTTCAGACATGCCTTCTCCATTCATTTTAGTCAAGGCAAAAATGGCAAAATTCATTCATTAACAGTGAATTTGATACAATATTATATTGTTTCTAAGAATATGGCTTGCCCTCCCCTCCACAATATGATTGGGGCAATTTAAAATCTTCTGATACCACAGACAGACCCTCTATGGGTCTCATCTCCTGCAGTTTGTCTTAGAAGAGACAAACCAGAAGACACAGGACACCATATCGGGGGTCAGAGACCCTGCATGGCTACATCCCTAACATTTCCCTTTAGGTTTGAATGCAATCTGTGACATTAAATGACTGAGTGAAAATTTTAATGTCTATATAGATAATGGTGTTGAGCATAGTTGAAATCTCCATTTTTAGAACCAGTTCCAGTTTCAAGTGGAAACAGGCTCTAGCACACAATATCGCTTGTGTTCAGTTTTTGATTGATACCAATTTCATCTTTGTACGTCCTGTAGTCTGCTTGCTAACTGTGCTAGCTGTATGAATGGCTAATTCTGTCCCTTCTTCTGTTAAGAACAAAAACCAGCCTATTTTATTGTCAAATCAATGCATATGAAAACAAATGTGCAGTCATTAAAATGTAGTCCCTATGAGAGGAAATTTCTAATTAATTTATTTGTATATTATATATATATATATATATATATATATTAGGGCTGTTAGTCGATTAAAATTTTTTATTAAAAATTAATTAATTTTAATCAGTATGTAATTAATGAATCGAATTAATAGCAATTAATTACATATATCAATATTTGCTTGGAAAAGCCCCCAAATGAAGATATTTCAACTCAAAAACATTACATTATTGTGGCATATGAGTCAAGCATTGAATAGAAATATCAAAAGGGGACATTATAAATTAGTAAATTGTTTTATTTCCAATCATTTTTCAAAATACATGTCTTTTTATCATTGAACATAAGCCTATCACTTAGCCTAAAATGTGGCCATAACAGTTTTTAAAAAAAAATTAACATAAGCTTATCATTTAAGCACCAATGTGGCTATAACAGTCTTTTTAAACTATTTAACATACTATTTACATGTGCAACTAAAGGCTAGTTCTGATCAATGATTCGCAACGAGACGAAACAGTTTTAGAATGTTGCCGAGAAAATAGCAGCGGTGTGAACTGATTAGTTGCAGAGCGTCTGAAGCCGTTGCCTGGGGTCTCAAAAGACTCACCTTGTCAAATCACCAAGTGCAGTTTTAGAACGTTTACAATCAGATGTCTTGGAATTTTGCAAGTTGCATCCAGTCTCATTGCGAATTATTGATCTGAACTGGCCTTAACGCACTGACCGGTTGGAATTGTGCGACGCATGGTGTCAGAGGGGTGTGTTCGTAAATTCACTCCGGTGGTGTCAGTGGCACCCTGAGTGCTCTCTTGTCGTTTATAGAAATTAGAGCTGCTCTCAGAGGCTCGGAGCCACACCGACCGCTCCAGCTGAAGGGCCGGTTTGTCAGAGTGTCTGAACCCCATAATGGCTGACAGTGTGGCAAAATGCGACGTTTGGGTTATTTGGCAATATAGGTAGTGTTATTCAACACGCAGCAACTTACAATAACATCAGTACATCAATGAATTAACATAAACATTAAATAATATTATATGCGTTAATTTGCGTTATTTTTTTAACACGTTATTTTATAATTAATTAATTAACAAAATGAACGCGTTAATTTGACAGCCCTAATCTATATATATATATATATATATGTATATATATATCTTGTCGGTGCATTTGTTAACAACAGAGTAAAATTGATCCCGGGAATCCTGTGATCCTGGATCCCAAGATCCAACCCTACACTCAACTGATATTCAGATAAACATTGGGCACTTAATATAAAGTGTTTTTTGAGTGTGTGGAATGTGTTTAGCAAAATGGAATGTTTAATGGTATACAGTAATAAAGTAGAAATTAGTTATTGGATAAAAATCCGAGAATGTGTTAAATAAAAAATAAAAAAACTGAAGTATTTAGATGGATTTTCATGAATATGCTTTTAAAGTGGCCACATTTCATCAAAATGGTAAAGTGTGTGTGTGTGTATGTGGTTCCAGTTTGGTCATAACATGCATTGACAGATGAAACACAGATACATGCATCCATCCCACACTCATATTCATACCACTGCCATTCCTGGCCCCAGGTTTGAATTTTTTACTGTATCAAAATAAAATAAAAAAGAAATAAAATCTATGAGCAGTGTAGAATGTGTTGAGAAATATGGATTGTTTTGAGCAATTCAGAGTGTGTTCCACAATTTAGCAGTATGGTATGTGTCCAACCATGCAGAATGTGTTGAGCAGTAAGAAATGTATTGAGCAGTGTGGAATGTGTTGAGCAGAACGGAAGGTGGTGAGCAGTGGTGAATGTGTTGAGCTGTATGGAATGTTCTCAACAGTTTAGAATGTGTTGAGCAGTGTAGTACTAGATTATATAAATTTAGCAGATGCTCTTATCCAGAGAGACATATATATTATGTGCTGAGAAGTGTAGCATATAATTTCCCAATGGAGTGGTGGGTAGCAAATATAGTGGACACTGAAATATGGAAGAGAAACATTGGAAATGAAACACTGGAAATGATTGCTGAAACACTGGGTAATGATTGCTAGTGATGTGCAAATTCTGGCAAGCTCCCACAATATGACTTTTTTTTTGTATTTTCATCATATACAATTTGAATTACAAATGTACATTAACAGATGCTGTGTTTATGCTGGGGATGTAGATAGTTGGACGGAGTTTTATGTACACATGCATATGTGTGTACAGGAACAGTGGGTGTATGCATCATGCCTCCATAACTATCAGGGTGAAGGAATACACCAGAAGGAAGGAAAACAATATGGTCCCCTGTGATGCGCTCTTCACCACAGATTTACACCTGTGACCTCACCACATGGTGTGATGCACAAATATTCAGTAAAACATGTTACTATGGTGAGCTGTAATAAAACCAGTTTAAATTCCTATGTATTAGGAACTTTATGCACAAGCATGAATAGGAACCCCAATAGGAAGGGCACTACATGAACAGCAGCTGAACTGATATCCAGCACAGCTCCATTCTTTATCCTGGAAATGTGCCAGTCACCCAGGGCTTGAACGAGAGCCAGAATGGAGAAGGAAATAGAGCCAGAATGGAGCTTGAAAATGAGCCAAGAACAGAAGAGGAAACAGAGCCAAACTGACACTTGAAATACAGCCAGAATGGTCTTTGGAAGAAGGCCGCAATGAACGACAAAAAAATCCCGAATTCCTTTTGGAATGAAGTTGGGATTAGAATTTTTGTCTTGCCATAGAGATCAGTTGTTGACTGTGGACAGAAAGCCAGAGGACTCATGTGTGTTTATGAAAATAACCTGACAAAGTGCTAGTTTAATCTGACCTGACACAAATGACTTTTGCCTATAAGAACCACCTTTAAAGGGCAATTTAATGACGATGCAATATTTTTCTGTTAATGCACATTCAAAGACACCATAGAGTTACACTATAAGCAAACTGGGAAAGAATAATAAACACATGAATTTTAGTAAATTTTAAGTATTTAAAATACTAATAGCTAGAATAATATGAATAGAATCTAATGTACAGATGTTGCTGTCCATTATTTTCCATTCTTGAAATACTAAAAACCCCTGACGGTATCCATCCCCTGTAAACTTAAATATTATACATTATACAGTGGTGGTCAAAATTATTGACACCCAAACATGTTTCACTATTTTATCCAAAATATGTTGCACGTAAGAAATGTTTTGATCTTCAAGCCTTTGTTGGCTTGATTGAAAACTGTCAAAAAAGAAAAAAAAAACTGAAACTTAAGTTTAGCTTTTCTCCTCAAAATATAAACAATCGGCTGGACAAAATAATTGGCATCCCTCAGAGGAATTCAAATAAATCTGATTGGAGAAAGTTGATTGTCATTACCTGTGAACCTCAGCTCAGCTGTGTTAGGTTGGCATCTAAAATAAGATTATCAATGAGCATACAAAGAGAAAGAGAAAAAATGATCCTGGTTGGTTCGAATGATCAAAAGATTTCCAAAAACAACTTCCAAAGAGCTTAAAGAGTAATTGGACTCATTGTCTCAACCTGGCCCCATCTACTACACAGTTCTGAAAAATGTGTCTCGGGGTGGCTTGGAGTAGGTGAGTCCATCTTATTTGCCTAAAATATTCTATATGCAAATAATTAGTACAGTGTAGACTCATGATACATGGATCATGTCAAACTGTCAAACAAGGTGTTACAGATCAAGTATGAACCAAGACTCAATAATTATATTGCCTATTTCTCACCTCAAAGGTTTTCATAAACATAGTTTAGTGGACTATTTAGGTGGAGTATGAGAGAGTTTATGAACAGGCCACCATGTTTCTCCAGTTTGAAAAGCTTTGGGCCAAAACCAATCTAGCCAATCAGGTGTCAGCAGTGCTCCAGCATAATAAAAAGTAAATGGACAAATTTGTGGGTGGCAACAATTTTACAACTGAATATCTAGGAGTAGAGGTATCTCCAAAGAGGTGCTCAGATATCACGACTGGGACAGGGCATGAGTGGAATAGAGAAAGCATTTTTCAAATGTTGGAGGGCAGCACCATGAGGTTTTTTTTTTTTTTTTACTGTTTTTTCTGATCAAATGATATTATTTCAGAAATGTGGAAATAACAGCATGGATTAAAATGTGTCACTATAAAGTAGGCATACAAAAAAATGTTTACAGTTTAAAAAAGTGATCTAGGGTTTAATTAGTCTTTAAGATTGACCTGGAGAGAGCTGGAAGAGTGGTTTCACCTCGCACTATCCACCAGGCACTGAATCAAGAAGGCTTATATGGTTGAACGCCCAGGAAGGCTGCATTGCTAAAGAGACACAAGAAAGCCTGATTAGATATTATGTGGGATGCTTTGTACATAGCTTCTCGCACTGGAGGCCATGAACATGTGCATGGCACTATAAACTAGAAGTCTGAAATAAATTTGTCTCTAATCGATTGTTTTAAAATGACCTCTGATGTGAACAAAGTAGATGCCCTAATTGACTTGCTAAATATTTAGCCTAGGTGTATGTAAACGTTTTGCCTCAACTGTAAATTCAGTATTTAATTCATATCTCCATTGTGTAATTATTCTATCCCTCAAGTATGACTGTACTAGCAGAAAAAAAGAAAAAAAAAGGTTGTGTACTCCTAAGTGAGGTTGTTGCGACTAATAACCCGGTCTAGGTCAGACCATAACAGGAAAAATATAAGGCAAGTGTGTAGGGAATGGGTAATGGGAGTGATGACTGCAGACCGACGAGCAACTTCAGTCCCTATCTGCCTCTCCAGAACTAACTAGCCTGGCTCATCTTCAATGACTTTCTGGGTACAGGGCGACTTTGAATATTGAAATTTGAGACATTTAATCTGCAGGCTGAAACCAAGAGTCCAAATAGCATACCCCCAAAGGAGATTTTAAATTCCACTGGGAGTCACCTTTAAAAATAAGTAAAATAACAAAATAGTGTTCTGATGGAAGGTTTTTTCTAACTAACCAGAGTCACTATATGGTGAGCAGAGAGGCAAAACAAGAGTTGAAGTCAAACAGAATGAGTCAATGGTCAAACACAAAATCCAATCAGCAGATAAATCAGAAGGACTAGATGAGAATCAAAATCGAATAGAATGAGTCGATAGTCAAACATGAAATCCAGTCAGCAAACAAATCAGAAGGACTCAATTAGAATCGAAAGTCGAACAAAATACAGTCAAACAAGTCAATAAATAATCACTTTCCACAAGTACAGAGCACAAATTCAAAGAGCTAGTCTCCCCTGGTGAATGGCAAATGGTGCCTTTTTCAAACTAAGTAACCAGAGATGGAAACAGCCAATTTGATGATGAACTAGAAGAACATGATACACACATGCTACAGATGTAAACACGAAACACGAAAGTACAGAGGTCGTAACAGTGTCATATGTCCCCTTAGAACTATCTTCTCAGTCTGGTATAAATTTGAAAATTTGTTTGATTCTGTAAAGTACATATGCAATCATGACTGAGAGCTGTCTAGTTAAAGTTGTATTTCACCTCTGTGTTCAGCAGCTAAAGAGAGGTCAGACCCCACTTTGGCCACACAGGGATTCATCTTGACAGTTGCAGGACTGTAGAACAGAGGAACCAATCAGCTTGCAGATAGCCTGCACCTTCCCCTCTGATTAATTAGTGCTTGTTGGTACCACATAAGGGTTTAGTGCCCTTTTAGAATCAGGGACAGATGGCATCCTTTTTGCTGCATTGTAACCCCCCAAGAAAAGGAAAAACACTGGAAGCATGAACTTTACCTTTCACCCCAAACAGATCATCTCTCTCTACCATCTGCAATAATAAAATATTGATTTTCTAAATAACCAATATAAGTTGTTATCATGATGACCAATTCTGCGGGATTTACTCGCCAATGAATTATTCATATATCGTCATATTTGTTACTGAAACAAAATAAGAAAACAGACTGAGACCATTGATTTTAGTTTAAAGGTAACATTTCTTTTATTTCACGTTCACTAGCCATTACTGAGCTCTGTATCACATGAGGGTGTAGTCACTGAAGAAGAAAAAGACTGTATTTATCAGTCCTTAAAAGGCCATTCTGGCAGACAGACTTCTCCATGTGGAATCAGCGATGGAACTGATAAGAGTAGTAGTGCAGGGCTCCGACACCGATGCTGTTCACTGAGCCATTAGCGTTTGTTTCATGGGACGCTGTCTCTAACAGCTGTTCTGACAAAGAATACAGCATGTGATCCAGGTAAAGTCACGAAAGGACAAAATGAAATAGGATTCCTCGACCTAAGCTGTAAATGAACAAAATAGGACCATCATTTTTTCTCTTTTTCTGTGTGTGTGTGTGTGTGTGTGTGTGTTTGGATTTTGGGGGGAGGGCTTAAAATAACAGATAAAAGGGAGAATTAAACTGCAGATTGGTACACTGAAGAGCAGAAATGCCAGGCTATATTCTGGTAGCAGATGTAGCAGATTTGTATGGACCAAAGACCACATGCTGTGGTCAGTCAATGACCGGTGAAAGATCTGGTGAGCGTTTCCCTGCTTGTGTGCAGGAGTATGCGGTCACCAGTTTGTCTCCACTTGATTTCTCTCATGTACTTAAATGTTCTCCACCAATAAGAGTTCGACAGCCATTTTGTCAGTTATCCCAACTGCACCTCAGTAACTTGATAAAGTAATTACCACTAATTTAGCGCAAATGATAATTGATAGTAATGTCTACAAGTGACACCTTTAAAGGGTAAATTCAGTCCAATTATTTAGGACCAACGACACGCAGCAGTATTTTGAAATGTTGAACATGCAATGTTAGTTTTTGTTTTAAGCCGATTGAAATTCTCACTCCTCATTTTATCATTTCAGTAAGCTTTTGGAAAAATTTCAGTTGTGTCCTAGACTTCACTCAGTGACACTGCAGAGGAAATTTCTTTGTAAATAATTTGTAACATCTCAGATGAGATCTGTACTTCTTGTTGGAATGTGGAATTGAGTTTAGCGGGAGGGTTGTCATGTCAAGTCTGAACACTTTCTTGAGATCAAAATTTCAAAATTCCTGGCAGCCTTGAGAAATTAATGAGCTGCTTGACAGAAGTGTGGTGTATTTTTCAGATCAGTGCTGCTAATGCACTGTGAGTTTCTCTGCAACTTTGTTGACTGTTTTGACAAATTGGTGGCTGTTTTTTTGCCTGTGCTGTGCATCTGTTGACCCAGTATGTAATATTAATTTTCCATCTCCAACTGTAGTAACTCACAACAGTAAGCTGCAGCGTATTGGCAAATAAAATTTTCGTATCAGTTGCCATAGATGTTCTTCGAAGAACAAATAAAATATGTAAATCACAATTGTCAGCTCAAACTGTTGATTCGTCTGTGACCACAAAAATACTGTCAGCTGTTTTGATGAGTTCTTTCATTTTGATTGTATGCAAAGCAACAGCCTAGAGCCCTTACTTCTGGCAAAGCTGCACAGCTGATGGAATCATCCTGCAATTTATTGCTTGTTTAAAAGTCGCAAAATTTGGGATAATCCACTTTTTCAAGTGGGATATTTGCATTCATGAACCCATCTGTTAAATCTTAAATGATATTCAGCCACCAGCCAAGGTTGTCTTTTCCTCTGCAAACAGATGAACCCCCTCGGTGCATATCTTAAACCTTAATTGGCATTTGTTTGCTTTTGTTTGTCAGTCAATTGCTACCTTTTTTTGTGTAGTTTATTGTAAAGTAGCGAGTTGTGCAAATTTAATCTGTACAGGAGGACACTGCTACACTTAAAGACATGCTTAAGCCTAATGTGTGCATTTCACAGTCCATCCATGTTCACTTTTCTGTCATTCACTGTCCTAATATCAAATCAGCTAGTTGTTTTTGTAGAGTCTCTGGTGACTCAGTTATATAATTCATCACTTGATTGCACTGTTCAAATTCCTATAAAAACCCCTGGAAAATAGCAATTGAATATGATATGTAATATGATACAGATATTTTCATGATGACAGTAGAGCAAACAACACTAACCGTTAATGCAGTATTTTTGTCTCCACCAAGTTCGGTATAATTTCCAGAATTGCCCAACATAGGTGAGAATGGCACAATGGAGAGTCTATAAATAAATAAAAATTAGCCATATGCTAATTTGTTGTGGAATAATTCATTTTCATGTTTAACCCATACATACCACCTTTTAACTAAAATACAGATGCTCTCTGTTAATTTGGTGGCATGGCCAATGACCACATAATTATGAACACATGGGGCAGACAAATGGTCAGACAACATTTTATTTGATGGCTGTTGAAAGACCTTCTATACTCATGACAAATTATCTACGATAATATATAAGTATATATACTGTAGGTACAGTAGAAGCTCTAAAACATAAATGCATTGGAAATAAAGGCTGATCAGAACTGAGATTTTTATATTTACACAGATTTAGTGAAAAAGCCTCAGGAAATGATGTTGGCAAGACAACCATCAAAACTACAGGATGAAGATATGGCATTGTGGCAAGACTCGGTTTGCGGGAGGATTTAAAAAGTGTGCTTCTTTCCACAGTAGGCGTCTGAGACCAAGATTGCCCATGACGGCGAGCAAGAGCACGTACAGACAGAGAGAAGGCTGAAAAGTGACCTTGTATGATTTCATTTGTTTTGTCTTTGTTGTTTTAGTTTATTGTTTTTGTCCAGATCCCGTGAGAGTGACAGGCAAAGGTTTTTGCCTTTGTTTGAGATCGTGGGTGCTTATGCTCTCTCTTGCGATTCTAAACAAAAACACTGGAGTTATCCAGAAATCACGCGTCTCCATGTGTCCAGCTCTTCTGTCCCTACCACGGTGGTCACGGCGTGTGACAGGCATGCATCAGTTTAGTTTATATATTTTAGTTTATATACTTTGGAATTGTTGTTTGTATTTTTAATTTATCATCATAACTTGTGCTATTATAATTTATTAATTTGCAGCACAGTGGAACCCCATTATAACACAAAAGTCTGGGTCCTTGAGTTGAGTTAAAAGAGGGGTTGGGTCATTAAGAATTTCTGTGGTCAGTGCTAAAACCAGTGCAAAAAAGCTTCATATCTGAATGCCATTGGATCACACTTGCACAAAATACTATCATAGTGATATGTCCACTGATTCATCTACTGCTATTTACCTTTTTACATTGTAATCTGACCTCTTCACCTATTGCTAAAGATAGCCCTCTAAGTTTCTCTTCATTTTACCAGACTGTCCTGAAGAACTTCATACATAATCTCAAATATTGGGGAATTTCTTAGGTGCAAACACTGGTGCCCAAACTGTTACATAGTAGACAGATGCAAATATAGGCAATAGAAAAACGGCAAATAAAAAACTCTTTGAATGCTTTTCAACACATAAAACAGAGTAGATGGCATCTGCCCCGTATGCCTTATTTTTACAGAGTGTGTGTGTTTGAGTTAATTGGTGGACTGGGTGATATGAAAAGCAAACAAATTACTCAACACTGAGTTGGCACAGCACCAAATGTTTCTATTGTCAAATCTATTATTGTGCCTTCCAACCCAGGTTAGTACAAATTACTTCATTGCAGATCACCAAACTGGGTAGAGGAAAAAAATATTTGGTTGTGTGGGACGAAATTAACAATTCCACATGCGCCTTGTCAATATGTTCATAAAAATTGGACCCAAAGTCCGAAATAGGCTACCTTTATATTTTTTAATGCAGGCAAGAAAATGTGAAGTTATTTTCATTCAGAATTATTGCTTTGTTTGTTTTGGACACGCTTACAATAACAGATGTGATTAAATTGTAAATGGGGTGTTGATGACTCAGAAAAGATCCATTTTTATATGATGAGACACAGCAACATGGAATTCATTGTTGGAGGATTTCACAAAACAAGAATCATCTTCTTTACTGTCTTACTAAAAATCACTGCCGTCAGTGCCTATCAGTACAGTGCTCTCACTTTCACAATGACACGATGCTGTGTGAGTGGGTGACAGATGAGCATATTTTTCTTTGTCCCTGCAGGCCACGAAAGGTGTGAACCTGAACGCTTGGTTGTACCTCTATGGAAAGTAGTTTCTGATACCAAAGACTGCACAGTATGGACAGTACTGTATATTTCTTCTTTAAAATACACCTTAAAAATCAGTAGTTTCCAAGTATAAGAATACAAATCGAATGAATGTTTTATATTGTGCTTGGCTTCCCATGTTTAACAGCTTTGAGTACCATGTAAGATAATTATTCTACAAAGTCGTTGTCTGCATCACTAGAATACTAAATTAGAATTGAATCTGGATACAGTTGTGTATGCAAGTGCTTGTTAGACTGTAGCAAAATTATATAGTTGAATGCATTTCTGTTGGCAATTCAACCAACGTATGTGGTTTTAAATTAATTCACAGATAGGTCTAAGTCTCTCTGAGAGGTTTCTTATGTGTTCAATAAAACACTTGATAGAAATTTATGGAAACATGTGCTTGTGCTTTCCGTGCAGGTCTACATTGTTCTCTGAAACCAGCTTTGCTTTTTTCATCACAGTATACCCTGAGTGCTTTTCCCTGAAAATTTCCTTAGACTGCTGTAATCCATGTTGCCAGCGTCTATTGATTTGTGAGGGCTGAAGGGTTTAATGGCTGTATGGCTGTTAGGTCTGGAAAGGGTGTGAAAGGGATGCATTAACAATGACAGGATAAGGGTGACAAGATCTCTGTTTACAGAAATGTTTACAAATTTATCAGCTTGGCAATACAGAGTATAATGGTGTAGCTGTCAGGTGTCTCAGACAGGACACAAAAAGTGCACTTTATATCCTCCTAAAACCCAGCAATTCATTTTTGTCCCCTGTAGGGGATGAGTCTCTGGTCTTAATCTCAAGAAACATGAATTTTACTATGCAGAACCCTACACTACAAGGGGTATTCAATAAAAATAAAATGAATATTTTTGAAAATAATTTCACTGCAATGTGCTTTTGTCATCCAAGACCCTTGATTGCATCAAAAAATTAAGATACTTTCTTCCAGGTCTCAAGAGTTTGTATGAAAACAACTGAAAGTCCAACTGCACCACTAACACACTATTGATTATTGGGGGCTGTATAACAGTCCCTGAACTGTCTGTTTGGTACATTTTTCATATAGTCTGTAAACTGGTTTGTTATGGAATCTTTTTTGATTTAGACTCAAAGCCACTTACGCGTTTAGTAATAATATTGCACACACAGCATTACAATAAATCTGTAGTTGGATTTCAGGAGAGTCACACTCAAACCACCTCATGACTGGTGTACTTTATTTCAAGTTATTTTGTTTCTGTTGCTTGATTTCTGCCAGACAATGTGATTTGGCTCAGTGGAGACACCATCACTTGAACAAAATGTTTTTGCGTCAGCGGCCAACAATTTTCACATAAACAGTCATAGTAACATCAAAAACTGTAATTCTCTGATTACCTACAATCCCCTCACCAGCTTATGA
This sequence comes from Anguilla anguilla, assembly GCF_013347855.1. Classification (NCBI taxonomy): domain Eukaryota; kingdom Metazoa; phylum Chordata; class Actinopteri; order Anguilliformes; family Anguillidae; genus Anguilla; species Anguilla anguilla. The sequence continues at coordinate 27,236,344 of NC_049206.1, read as the reverse complement.
AAATGAATTCCCACATTGACAGAAATCCTGCTGGATGACTCCTGATTATTTTGCTATACAGGTTGTGGGATCTTCCAGATACTAATGCATGAACATGTAGCACTCTACTTAAACTGAAAACTCACACACAGTCACACACACCCACACATACACACACACACACACACGGTCATATACTCAGGTATGTACGCATGTGCTTATCAGGCCAAGGGCATGTAGGACAGGTGGCAGAACCCAAGCAGCCTAGGGAGGAGTCAATGAATGAACACTGGCAGACTTAAAATGAATGAACTCAGAATACTGCACATTTAGACTCATTTCAATCACAGGATCAGAGATGCAGCTGATTGGACAATCTTATGCCATTTAAGATTAATTTCACCTATTGGTGTGGTAGTTATAATCTGTTATAATCTGCCTGAAATTGGCCCTTTGATAAGGGCTGGGGGGCGGGGGGGGGGTGGGGGGGCCCTCCTCCAGTTCAGATTTTCGAAAGTACGGACATGTCCAATTCCTGCCAGCAGGGCCCCAGGGAGTGAAGGGTTTAATTGGTGGTGTTGTCCAAATTTCTTCACTCAAGAGTGACCCCTCTGGTCAATCAGAGGTCTGCAGGCTGCCTGTGCTGGCAGGTCATGAAGTGTGCTCCACTGATGTGAGACCCGTGTGCTCAATTTGTGGACTGCGAGGTGAAAAGAACCGCCAATGCTTTAGCGAGGAAAGCAGACTCATCTGCACTCCCCTCAATTAAAAGAGGACAATGCAGTTGGCGAGTTGGGTTTACAGACGTAAATGGACGTTCCAAATTGAGAGAAAAAGAAATCTACTAAAAATGTATTTTAAAAAAAGGCTCCCTTTGTTAGGGGAAACACGGTGTGCAGTCATTCTGGGTGGCAACGGACGGGCCGAGGCGCTCCCTGTGACTCGAAACTATGCGCTTGATTTTTAATCACGGTGCCGGGAGGGTTGCTTTAGGTTTTCATTCGAGGCGTGAATGTTTTGGAGCGTCGCCTCTGAAATGAACCCCCTTAATTTATCGCGCCAGGGGGACCCCCCTGAGAGAGCGGAGCTTTTGCTCGGGCCCTTTATGTGCTTCTGTAGAGGGAGGAGCGGCACATTTCACCACAGTGGGAGAGAAGGCAAGCAAAGGACAGCTTTCTGAGGACGACAGCTTTAACAAGGTCTTTGTGTGGCCTAATTGCAGCAGAATGCAGGATTCAGAGCTTGCGCTGCTGAAATGGAAGTCTGCTTTTACTACGAAGGGGGAGCAAAATGACAGTGCAAACACACACAAGCAGATACACAGCAGTAGCCTACGCAAATCTGTAAATCTATGAAATCTATAAACACTTATCTGCACTCACACACATTTGTGGATACATGAACAGAAACACAGAATAACCCCCCACCTCTCTCTCTCATACACAGACAAACACACACACATAAACATACACAGTTTGACCATTGGATTCAGATCCATTTGGAAATGTAATGATACGTAATTAATTAATTAATTAATTAATTAATTAATTATATGTAATTATATATATTGTTAAACAAACTGTTATTCCTACAGTGACTGTGTGTTCCAGTAATTAATTAATTAAAATTATACTATATCAATGAACACACACTGTACGCAGGAAAATGTCCAGTGTTAACTCTAACAGAGTATGAGTCCAATAGGGACCATATGTACTCGGCAAGAGCTTGTTTAACACTAAAGATTTTTTTTTGGGGGATCTTGGGCAGTTCCCTTTGGCCTCCACACTTTCAATAAAAAAAAATAAATAAAAAAACAAAATAAAAAAAAAACATGTCTTTGTCCAAACATTCTGGAGCACACTGTATGCTGAGTTCGGTACCCAATGTTCTTTCAATGACTGTTGAGTGTGTACTTCTGGTGTTATCCTGTTACTATCCTAACCTACAGATGCTAAGTTAATTACCAAGAACATGGAACAAATATCATTGCATCATAAACGTTTTGTTAAAATAATTACAAAATGACGTCCATATGTGCATTGTATAGGTACAACTAACAGTGAAAAAGATCATAACTGATTATAAATATGTATGGATTTTTTTTTTATTGGCCCAAGAGCTTAGACCTGTTGGATTTCACTCCAGTCATGGATGTGTTAACGTTATTTTTGTCAAGGGTAATGCTGCTTGAAATTCATTTTGGTTATTGCTCTGCGGTTAAATGCAACTATAGCTTTGGCTCCGCGGTTAAATGGACCCTATCATCTGGGCTGGGGGCTGCTACCACTCGGTGACCTGCATAACTATGGTGTTCATCAGCTGTGACTCACATAACCATGACGTTCATCAGCTGACAGGAAGCTTCAGCCCGGCTTGGACGCTTATGCGGTGATGCTGTGGAACGCGACTCTCTTACAGAGAAGTTATTGCATTCAAATTAAAGCATGCTAGTCTTGTTTGTGTCCAAAAGGGCATAATAAAAACCAGATATATAATCGCAATTAAAATAAAGGCCAACAATGAATGGAAGTGTATCAGCCACTATTATTCTAAAACGGCAAATGCCATTACAAGAAGACTGTAGTTACTGTCATATCAATGCTAGAAATCAGGTAAATGGTGTAATACAGCAATGCGGACTCTCGAATATAAGTATGTTGCCAGAAAAGATGGAGGATAATCGAATAGAATAGAATAGAATAGAATAGAATAGAATAGAATAGAATAGAATTATTTAGTCTGCTATCTTAAACTGGACTGATGTAGCAGCATCATTTCGCCTGTTGAAAGAAGATTAAGCCAATTGTCTCTGGTCTCAAAGCAAATTTGTGACATTTGATTATCTGCGTTATAAAGCGTACCCTGTCTTCATAAAGAGCAATTATTTTCGCCCATTTAACATGACCATGTTTTGTATGAAAATTTGCAGGTGGGCGGAATAGAGTGAGGGTAGACCGTTGCCCAATTACACCGTAAGAAATTGGATCTTTATAGCATGTGGGTCTTATAATTACTGTTAATTTAACGCTCAGATTCCCCGTCATTGATTTTTACTCTTTCAAAAGTACTTTGGTTGCTGGACGACGGAAATAGATGATGGTGTAGCCTACGTGAGAACTTTCTGGCCATGTGAATGAATTAGCACAGACCTCACGGGCCAAATAACAAGACTCGCATCATTGATGCATTATTAAGCCATGTAATTGAACGACCGAGAGTTTGCATATTACTCTATTAAAATAATGTATTTTGCGTTTCCCTGTACACGACTGTTTAAGCCTTTGTGGCAAATTTGGTAATTAGGCTATTCGGATTACAGCCTAATTAGGTCTGCCACAAATAGTAGCCTATTTTCAATTGGGTGATTTTATTGTAAGGCGTAAAGATCTCTTAAATTATTTTTATTTTTAAATGTATGCTTTTTATTACATAAATCCATCATATGGAATCATATAGGCTTAAAACCTAACAAATGTGTGTTTTTCGTTTATAGCCTCCGTGATTCAAGTGAGATTCAAGATTTTTTTTTTTTAATTAGCTTATTTCAGAAAAAATTCTGGCAGCATAAATATTTAAATAGTTATTTATTGATGCTGGCTTTACATAAGAATTATACCTGCATATTAAACGGCACTTCTTTGCGCAGCCTATTTTTGGAAAATGCGTCCTTAAAACATAGGAACCCCACATTCTGGTGAATTCAGCTGCCTAAAATATTCACATAGGCCTCTCCTGAGGCTGAGGGTGAGCGGTTGGAAAACTATTTACTAACCCCGACCTCTCAGCTCCTAATGGCCTTTGCTTTGAGCTTTGTTCGGTCAGCGAGCCGTTTAAAAGAGTCTTTAGGTATAAAGAAGGGACGAAACCAGCTGTGACGCTGGTGCATTTACTCCTCTCTATAGCAACCGGCAGCGGCCCAGGAAGAATCCCCTTTCTGTGGACAATGTCGGATCCTTCAGAGCAACTCGCAGCTGCAGTATTCACGTACGCTCCCGCAAGCCATATGCATATGCTTCCTTGATGCCATTGATTGCTGGTGTTTTTTAAAGAAAATATATTTCGGCTAGAAACAAATCCATTTGGGTAATAATTCGCAGATATTGTGTAGGCCTGGTTAATTATTTAATTCACGTTTGAGAAAACTTTCGCCACGATGTATGGCCTAAATAAAGGTTGCATGCCCTCAAAGAAGAGAGGGGTCGTTTCAGTCTACCGTGGAGATAACGCCCAGTCACTGGAATGCAAAAATAGTTGGCTTCGCCCTTAATAACCTGTGATGTCGCTTACAAATATTTTCAGAAATAGTAGGCCAAAAATAATAAAATCTTAAGTAAGGAAAAATGAAAATATCACGTAGTGCCAATTATTTATTGAATTATTTATTTGCTTGTTTATATCTTATTCAAACTCTGAGGCTAAATACAAATGTATCCATTCATTTAACCGTAAATCCATTAGCCAGCGTAATGCTTTCAAAAACAACGGATTTAAGGAAGGTCCATTATTTTATAATTATTTTAGCCGGTAAAAAATTAAGTTTGTTTGTTCAAGCGGTGCTTCCAATTCAGATGATATGTAATATCACTAAAGTGTGATATTTTCTGGGGGGAAAAACGACAACTGAGCAGGCCTACACTTTGTCGATTCTAACTTATTAATAATAATAATAATAATAATAATAATAATAATAACACTAATAATAATAATAATTATTATTATTATTATTATTATTATTATTGTTGATGGTGTTGTTATTGTTGTTGTTTTAGGCCTACCAATGACTGATTAAAGCACAGGAAAAGGTTCAGAGTTAATTTGAGGTCACACGTCTAAAAGACGAATTAAATATAATTTAATGTAAATGTTACATTTCTAGAACTTTATCAAAATTTGTTTGACACAACATTTTGCTTTGTGGTGCTGTGTGGTATCGGAAAATAAATATTGCTGAAATTTAATTGTAAGGGAAAAACGCGTTGCGATTAGATTTAGCCTGATCTGGACATTCCTGCTTTGACTGTAGCTATCGCAGCTGATTGAATTGTTAAATTTGGTTAACACATTTTTAAAAAACATAAATCGGCTATGTCGTAATTAAATGTATTAGCCTATTTCTATTGGAATTAAGCACTTTCAGGCCTACTTAAAAAGTGTTCATTTACTTTTTATTTACTAAAACGACATTTAGCACAATTTCCAATGAAATAAGTAGGCTAAGTAAACAAATAAAATATGTTGCATGAAAATCTGGTGATTGGCCGCCACAGGTCACCGGCCTGTTGGGGTTGGGCATTTACACATTTGTGCAATGGCCGTCAGGTCAACAAAAGCGACAAATGAGAATTTTGCATATACACTGATGACGTCATATTTTATTATTTTCGTCAAATATTACATTAACAATATATAAGCTAAAGGCTATAGCCAACTTGTGTTTGGCTAAATCAATACTAGCCAATGGGAAACAAATAGCAAATTGAGCCATGGTACCATCTTAAAATATTTCGTACAGGTTCTCTCATACCCGCTTTTAGAGAACAAAATATATGATTTATAACATTTTATTGAATTCATCTTGAAACAATCCATCGATAAAACCCAATGTTACAAATCTCCACGTGTTAAATATACACCTGTTTTAGCTGAAAACGTGGTGAACCACTGTTGCCAATCTTAGACATGAAGGCATTTAACGCCAAGTTTGAGTGATACCACAAAAACGAAATCTGTTTCAATTTTCCACCTCAACCAAAAGCCCATTGCATGTCAAAGTAAATACTTGACCTGTATGCAGAAATAAAAAAACCTGTTTTCAGTTTGTTCATGTTACAACATCATATAAACCTTCAACCAAAGATACTTTTATTTTCCAATGAATGCTGTAATAAACGTTAAGTCACTAATCCAAATAATCGTGCACATCCATGAAGTCTGCGGGTTATATTTAATAACGTCATATTAGGATATTCTCAAGGCAGAGCGGTTAGCCTATTTTCTGCGGTTACGCAGCTACACACGTTTCTCTGCAGCTCATACAGTACCTTCCTGCGTCTTCGACTGATCCTTAAGATCCTGTAACCCTGTGTACCGTTCACAAGAATAGAGGCGGTTTGAAAAGAATGTCCAATGAGCGCTGTTCTCTCAGATATCAACACGTCTGTCAACCATTTCTAGCCAATAAAATACGGAGCAAGGCGGAGCTCTGGTGCGGGCATGGTGCCCGCTTGACAAGGAGGCTGTGAGACGCCGACGGGGATGTGTAACTCAAAATGTGCGGCTCCTTTAATAAGAATGATCAGACCAGCTCCGAGAGTCATGGCGACCACAGCATCTAATCGTTACAGTGCCCTCACTTCAAGCTCATCCATTGCGCACTCGGAGCCTGGGGGCATGCAGCAAGCAACAGTGTACAGAGACTCACAGACCTTGTTGCAAAGCGACTACACACTGCAGGGCAATAGCCACCCGCTCAGCCACGCGCACCAGTGGATAACAGCACTGTCCCATGGAGAGGGGGCTCCATGGCCCTCCAGTCCCCTCAGCGAACAAGACATAAAGCCCACGGTGCAGAGCGGCAGAGAAGAGATTCACAACTCTAACAGTTTGCAGCACCAGCAGCGAGCACCTCATCTGCCGCAAGAGTCACACGGGACACATCAGGATGCTGCAGCATGGAGAACCACAACAGCTGCTCACATACCGAACATGTCGACATCAAACGGGCAGACCCTTATTTATTCTCAACCGGATTTCGGTGCGAATGGTGTGAATCCGGGAAGCGGACATCACACACTCGGAGACACGAACGACGACCAGCACAGCCCACATCTCAGTGACCAAGGTCTCCAACCTTCGCATCAGCAACGCCTGGGACACCACGACCAATCCGACGAGGATACACCGACTTCGGACGACTTGGAACAGTTTGCTAAGCAATTTAAACAGCGAAGAATTAAACTTGGTTTCACGCAGGCGGACGTCGGACTCGCTTTAGGCACTCTATATGGAAATGTTTTCTCCCAGACAACGATCTGCAGGTTCGAGGCCCTTCAACTCAGCTTTAAAAACATGTGTAAGCTCAAGCCTTTGTTGAACAAGTGGTTGGAAGAAGCGGACTCTACCTCCGGGAGCCCCACCAGCTTGGACAAGATCGCTGCACAGGGGAGGAGAAGGAAAAAGCGGACTTCCATCGAGGTGAGTGTGAAAGGTGCTCTGGAAAGCCATTTCCTAAAGTGTCCCAAACCAGGGGCTCAGGAGATACATTCACTCGCGGACAGTCTTCAACTAGAAAAAGAGGTGGTTAGGGTTTGGTTTTGTAATAGAAGACAGAAAGAGAAACGAATGACGCCTGCCGGCGGACCGCTCCCTGGGACCGAGGATGCATATGAGGACACACCGCCCCACCATGGGGTCCAGACACCATGAGCAATCTATACAGTGGGAAAAAAAACACGAACCACTGTAACGGTTTTGTGTCTTTTTTATTTATGTGATGAAATCATTTACGGGGATACCCTGAGCGATAACGGATGTAGTGATTTTGTTTGAACTTCAAGGGGAGGATGGAGGCAACGCCGTGAGTATCATAACAATATATCCGAAACTGAGAGAAAATGGATTCACTGAAGAACGAAGAGAGTGTAGCCTATGTCATGTATGTAAATATGCTAAACACTGTGACACGGACCAGATTAATACAGGCTGGTTGTTGTAATTAAAGAAATAACCTCGATATTCTGTCACCCCATTTATGAATTCAACACACGCATACGCTTTATCTGCAAGAGACGATTGCACGTTGTAAAGCAGCAACGAGGTAAATAAACGCCATCTTTATGGTATGAAAGGGGAGGCTGGGGTTGAACATCACCTGGTTCGGGCGCATTCACCTGCCAGTCATTTGTCTCCAGTGACAATTCGATTAGCCTTACAGATGGGTAAAGATTATGTGTTTATTGCCCTGTATTTTATTGTTACACATGGTATTATTATTATTCTTCTTATTATTATTATTATTACTATTATTCGTGCCATGGTATTTGTTGCGCGATAAGAATTAATTAATGGCAATAGCAGACTTTCGGCAGGGCAAATGCCTTACACAAAGGCAGCCGACAACACGTGCCAACAGGTCATGGCAGGGCGGCGACAGAAACCTGGCACTTCTCACTTTTGGCAAGGTTCAGCCCTCTGACGCAGCTTGGCCAAAGATTGTATAGCCTCTAAAATGTTTTTTGTTTGTTTGTTTGTTTTGTCCCTTTCACACCGTAGTTTTTTAAAGTTACTGAATATTTCTTTATCCAAATATTTTAACGTTATTTAATTTTAGGATTGATGGCGCAATTTACAGTGCTTTTAAACCGGAATGAAAGCTTGTAGTTTGTTGTACAATATGTCGCCGGAGCTGCACCCTTCATATCATATGCTTTTTTGGCGAGAAAACGGTGTGCTAGAAGAAATGGCACAGTTGTTTCACTACCTTGTCATTTCATCTTCTATAGGTATTATGATCAAAGTGGATTTATTTTTTGATGGGGTGATGTTTTTTTTATCTTACATATGACAGCAGAACGATCTTATATTATATTGAAATGCAATGTGCCAGCGATTCCTTCACAAAATTAAATATTAACTACATTAAAATTGGAGAAGTCAAAGTTAATATTCCTTTTTGACTTTATAATACGTTTCACTTTATAGGATGATGATGATGATGATTATTATTATTATTATTATCATTATTATCAAGCCTTTTTTACTTTTTAATTGCGTGTGGGCCAAGGGAGAAACATGTCCTAAACTGACATTTTGCAGTAACACCTGCTGACTCTAACGGAAATGGACTGACACTCAGAGGAATAGGCCTAATGAGGGAAATATATGATGCACCGCCAACACAGTATAGTATGTATTATTTTTTATTATGGTATGTACTTTCAGTTTCTTGCCGAACGCCTATATATTTTCATTTCATTTAAGTTTTGTGCTGTTTCTTAAAACAGAAAATGTGAAAGGCAACAGGCATTGGTTTTCCACAAAGTAGCCTACATTTCATGATCGTATACTGTTTTGTTCGTGAGTATCTCTGTAAGTGAACTCAATATTATGTCCACGTGTGACATAGACCGGTTTGGCTCAAACAGAAAAGTGTGTTTCTTTCACAAATTGTTAAGGTTTTATGTACACGCGTTCTTGTGCGCATTAAATCGATGATCATCGTCCCCGTTGTATTTTGCTGCACTTGAATACAAGGTAAAATTATGGAAAGGTTAAACAACAGGGAAAGCTGTTAAGAAACAAAAGAAAGCCACCTGAGCTTCCGAAGTCTCGTGATTATTTATCGTGCAAAATAAGATAAGTACACAGCACATAGGCCATGTCAGTGTTAAGTGAATTACGTACAAGAAAGTGTGTACATTTCACACACACACTCACACACACCCACCCACCCACACACACACACACACACATATACACCACAGACTCCAGTATATTTGTGAAACTGACACTTTTCTGTCGTATTTGGGCATGACAGTAGCCTATAAGTAACCAACATATGAACGTGCTTCATGCACAGAGGTCATAACACAGTTTTGTAATGGTAATGCATTAATCCGCACAAAACGTTTTAAGTGCAATTTTGTCATTAAATGTCTGCTTTCGTTAATCGAAGTGTAGTGTCGATTTTTCTCATCTGTATAATAACTAAAATTAGATTCAATGATCATAAGCTGCGTCTCATTTCACATTTTTCATACAAAAAAGTACAGTCTCCGCGCTCTACACATGGCTGAATTGACATTTTGCAGTTCAGTTGCCTTCGATACTCTGATTAGTAGGCTAGATCAATAAATGTAAATGGCTCTCTATCTATCTGAGCATAGAATGAATGTGCTTTACTGCGTAGCCTTTTATTTTCTTCTTATTATTTATTTGTATGTGTCGTTATGTAATAATAATAATAATAATAATAATAATAATAATAATAATTAATACATAGGCTACACATGGGTTTATTAGCCTATAGGCTACATTTTATCTTGCGTGGAAGACAAATATCTACCTCTTCAGTGTTACCTAGAAGAATAATTAAAAAAATATATATTTATTAAATTTAACCTGAGCTTTACAAATTTTGTGTGTTGCATAAATAAACGTGAAGTTATTGCAGAAATTAAATAAGGTAACATTTTCAATTGTGCTATATGGGCAATGGCTACATAGTCATCGAAATGACGGTTGACAAATCATAGAAATGCTTCCGTCATGGGTCAGTAGAACAGATCTCTATTGTATTATCTCTGTAGCCTATTCAAGATTTGACATGCTGAATCCACATTAGCATCAGCATCAGCAAATTTCTAAAATTGAGAAGTAGCATACACACGCAATAAATTTTCCTTTGAAACCATGCTATAGCCTAACAGTCGTGTCACCAGATGTTTTTTAATCTGAATTGCCGTTCACTTGGTAGCCTATTCTAATCCTCTGAAAATGTATCACAAGACGGTTTTTCATCTGCACACGGTCTGTTGCATAAAGAGCTGGGCGAAAAAACAGCGATTTGTGTCAACGACAAGACCGACTGCACGATTAAACATGCAAACACACGCATACACACACACCACGGTTGCGCCAATCATTTAAACCAGTGTATTATTTTTTTTAATCCCACGGGCACCTGCATATCTGACTGGAATTCTCATAGACTCTCGAATGCCTTACACAATGGCGTCGCAAAGCGGTGGATAACTGAATTCTTTTCAACCAAAAAAGGACGGAACCGGAACCCCAGACAGAAACAAGGCTGCTCGGGCTGCTCACAGCCTCTTCAAAGGAGTCGGTAGGAGAGGCTGACTGCAGCAGCTGCAGCATCCAGAGATAACCTTACTGAGGTAGCGGACATGTTTGCCCCCATGCTAGACCGCGTTAACTTCACAAGCAATTCACCTTGAGTTCGCTGATAAAATGCAATTGATTCAAAACTGGATTAACTCCACTTCAACGAGGCTGCTGCTTCAGTAGAAACTGTAGTTTCTTGATACGTTTTGACTAATAGCTTTCCGGGGCATTGAGTCAGTGGTATTACCACGTTTTGAACAGACCTCTATTGAGTTTTTTAAATTAAAATGTAATACAATTTTGTATTTCTGTAAAATGTCTTGACCAAATATATACATATATATATATATATCCTTTCCACCATAATGTTGGGAACAAATGGATTCACAGGTGTTTCTGATTACTGATTAGTCAGGTGTGTTCAGTTGCTTCCTTAATGCAGGTATAAGAGAGCTTTCAGTATGTAATTTTGATTCTAGACTTTTGCCTTTGGAGTCTGTAATTTGCGTTTGTCAACATGAGGACCAGAGTTGTGCCAATGAAAGTTAAGGAAGCCATTATGAAGCTGAGAAATAAGAAGAAAAAAACTGTCAGAAACATAGGCCAAACCTTAGTTTTTCCAAAATCAACTGTTTGGAACATCATTAAGAAAGAGAGCACTAGTGAGCTTAGTAATTGTAAAGGGTCTAGTAGGCCATGGAAGAAAACCTCCACAATTGGTGACCAAAGAATTCTCACCATAATGACGAAAAAACCCCAAACACCTGTTCGACAGATCAGAAGCACTCTTCATAAGGCAAGCGTGGATGTGTCAGTGACTACTGTCTGGTGCAAAAGACGTTACACTGCAAGACGCAAACCACTAGTGGGCCACAAAAACAGGATGGCCAGGTTACAGTTTCCCTAAGAAAATAAAAGAATTGGCAGAGTTCTGGAGAAAGGTCTTTTGGACAGATGAGAGGAAGGTTCACTTGTATTAGAGACAAGAGCAAAGTGTGGAGGCCAAAAGGAACTGCCGACGATCGAAAGCATACCACCTCATCTGTAAAATGGTGCTGGTGTTATGGTTTGGGCATGCATGGCTGCCACAGGTACTGGCTCATTGTCTTCACTGATTATGTAATAATAATAATAATAATAATAATTATTATTATTATTATTATTATTATTATTATTACTATTATTAGTATTATTATAAACTTTATTTCAAACAATCTAGTGCAAATACAATATGCTTTACAGAAGATAAGAAGCAAAAAACGATTCCGGGGGCCGAACAGCAAGTGCAAAATGACGCTACATGCAATCATCCATGGTCATGACTGCTGAACAAAGAGGTCATGTTCCAAATGTCATGTAATCAGAGACTTATGCTTCAGGATAGGAATATTTTGAAATATTATGCAGAATATTACATTTTTTCATTGAATGTGAAAACCTTATTAGCGACAATGTTGTTCATGCTATTGGCAAGATTCAAAAAAATTCAGAAGAATATGCCCTTGTATTCAAAACATGACCAAAGGCCAAAGACCTAGCCTGGAATTAATTATACCAAGAATTAGTCCTGTGACTTAGCATTGTATGCTAATTTTCATGTACTGAAATATGGTTGGCTGTAGTTTTGCCGTCATTGAACATAGAAACCTTTTTTTGCAATTTATTTAAACAGTTCAACAAACAGTTGATGTTTGTTTTCATGATGGCAGATTTATCAATTCAAAGTGATAATGGTTAAATTAAGTGCTGTGGCATTTCTACTCTTAATTTCTTATTAACTAGGATACTGTAGCTAACCTACAAATGGTAAAATCTAGGCCTCCACTAAAAATTCTGATATCAAAATGAGACCAAGTTACAATAAACAATATTGGTTACCTTTTTTGCACATACAAATGAAACAAACTCTATTCCAAAGCAATGCTAGCCAGTTTTTCCCAAATTATTTCAAGTAACTTGGCCCTGTGTTTTGCCATCTTAACATCTGAAGAGAATGTGGTCATTCAAATGTTTGTCACACCAAAATGTCAACACAAAAATTGTCTCATGGAAGAAGCCATTTAAATGAATGTTTTAAACAGCTGCTAAAAACTTACACTTCTGAAATGATATGTTTATACTTGGTTGTCAAGTTAATTTTACAAAATGTATGTTACAAAAAGTTGTATATTTGCTATATAAAAGCTGATTGTAAATTAAATAGTTTACACAGATACATATATAGAATATTTCATTATCCCCATGGGGACATTTTTCTCATAGCACATAACAGTCCACATTTACTAATTAAAACCAATAATAAATTATAATAATAAATAACAAAAAGGGGGGGGGGTTGAATGTATAAATACATATACAAGTGCAGAGATAAAAATTACAAAAATCTTTTAATATACAAATAAATCAATATTAAAATATAAAAAAAATATTGTACCATGTATCAAAAGTGTTGTAATTTCTACATGGTGAAACAAATATGCATAAAATACAATTCAGTGAAAGTTGAGAATTTGCATTTTAACCACATGTGAATTGTTTGATTACCGATTACAAATCTAAACATGTGGTAGTACAGAGCCAATTCAAGAAAAAAATATGTCTTTGTCCCAGACATTATGGAGTGCACTGTATGATACATTTGATACCCAAAAAAACATCCTTGTCTCTTGGCAACAATGTCCAATGAATATCCAATTGACCGTTTTCTTCCTCAGGAAAACAGTGAAACTTGAATATGTCTGCTTTTGTTTGTTATTTGCATTCAGGAATAAACACCACTTTTTTCTGTAGCTTTGCAAATAGTGGAAAGAGAAGTGGAAGGCCAAAAATCATGAAGAGCATCCCAGAAGCAAGAGAAATCCCAGTGGTGAGCCTTGAAAGAAGTAAAAGGAGAGTGAGGAGAGACCAGATGCATTACTTCTTTACCCATTTTTTTTCTAAATTAAATAGTGAAAGTTGTTCACTATTTAATTTGGCCACATAAGCAAAATAAATGAATGAACAACACTGGCTTCATGTTAACAGTTGTATGGAACTTCATTCAAGAGCAAGTCCAGCAGTCTAACCGAGGTTACAACTAAGTTGCACTCATAATGAAGATGTGACTCAGAGGTATGCAGTGTCATTTCAATCTAGGAAAATAAATATGTCAATAAAATCTTGGAGCAACACATATTTAACCTTGCAATTTATATGAAATACCACAGTATACCAACACGGTTATCACAAAGGGGAAAAGTATGTATGTTGTGATAACTTGAAATTCAGACACTGGATACCATCAAAATGACAGCCTGTTAACGATGTCCACCGAATTAGGAGGGCCTCACCAACAATTCCAGGAAGTAAAAAGGAGAAAGACTGTAAATTGTACTGTACAATTGTACAATTACAGAGGTAAGTACTGTATCAATTGCTAGCTAGCTCACATTGCTGACCAGGTCATTCACATTCTCATACTGCATTTAGATTGCTTATGGTTGAAGGCTTGCTTCGAATACCTATACAAATATCTACTTGTTTATTATTCAGTCACTAATAAAGACAGATGTAATAGCTGATAGTAGACCATTTTCTGCTGTCCAAGCATTCAGTCTTTACCTTCAGTCTTATCTTCAGCGAGTGAAATGCTTGTTCAATTGTATTCAGGTTAGTGATTGACTTAATCAGTCGATAACATAACAGTTTTTGGCCCAGAAAAACTTCTTTATTGCTTTAGCTGTGTGTTTGGGGTCATTGCCCTACTGCAAGGTGAAGAGCCACCCAATGAGTTTTGAGGCATTCGGCTGGATCAGAGCAGATAATATGTTTCTGTACACATGAGAATTCATCTTGCTCCTGTCAGCAGTCTCATAATCAATATAGGCAAGTCAGCCACGTCCAGTAGCAGCCATACATGCCAAAGCCATTGCATCTCAACCAACCAAACAAGTTTTTTGATGTTTGCAGAAAATAGCCACTGCATCTGCCTTCCTGACAGACTAAGGATGGATGTTCCACCATAAGTGGATGAGGGCAGAGAAGAGCCAGACCGCAAGGAGTGGCTGCTGCATGCTAGAAGATAGTCAGCTGGAAATAGGATGCTGAATAAGAGCTCTGGTTGGAGTGTACGGTGCAATCACTGTCAGCTTAGTATGCCAATGTGAATGATTTGTTTTGAACGTAGGCAGTGAATGGAAGCCAGTAAAGAGTGTTTAAAAGTGGCATGGCATCTATGAATGAAGGCAGACTGAAGACTAAGTGGGCAGCAGCATTCTGGAATGGTTACCTTTAATAGTAAATCAATGTTACAGGACTGGGAGGTTTAGTAGACGGTTTAAAATCTGGTCCTGAATGGCCACAGGGTAGGCTGCTTTTTATTGTCATTCAACACATTAATTAAAGCTGATGACACTGTGAACTGACCTCACCTGGTTTCTTTTGTCTGAACTGTTTGGTAATTGTAGAGCTATAATTATATTTAAGTACAAACCAGCACCCATTGTGCAGTCCTCCAGAATCAGGGCCTGTACTACAGTAATCCAAGATTTAAACCTGGCCAGTTAAAGTCCATATAATCAAATGTGAAGTTCTGCATGTGGGGTAAAAAAAAGAGATATGAGTGTTTTATGCAAGAAACATAATTAAATGTGTTCATTTTGAAAAAGACTTGGGAGTAGTAGTTCATCAAAGTCAATCAGGATGTAGGCACTGTTCTTTAGATGTATAGCAATGAGTATAAATCAAAGGTTACTGTAACAAGTCCCACAGAACTACACAGGCAGGGACAGGGTACGATGCACACGCTTATTGATTCAGCGAACCACAACACTGTCACCATCACTGTCATTGTAGTCGTCATCGCCATTGTTGTTGCTGCTGATGCAGATGCTGTTGTGGTTCTTGTACGTGATCGTGTGCATCCCTGGTCAACCCCAGTCTCACTGAAGGTAGCACAGATATAGGTTAGAACTAATCACGTAACTGCCCACAGCTGCAACTGCTGGCCAGCTAAACCACTCCCCTCCAAGAGTTCCCAGTCCAAAAAGTACTCCAAAAGTACCAGAGATTCCAGTCTATATTTCTGTGTTCCTACAATGTAATTAAGGGAACAACTAATTCACAGATGGGAAAAATAAAAATAATACTTTAAAATACTAATATTTATCATTTTCAAAATTACTAATTTACTGGACAACAAACAGAATTGCTATTACATTTATGATTTAGAATTTATAAAGGTTATAAAATTACCAAGACCAAGACAGGGTTTTAAAGGGCCAAAAAGTTTGCAGTTTGATTGTACGTTTCAAGAAAAGTATTTGTGATCCACATTTCAAATATCCTTCCTTCACAGTAAGCTTCCTTGTGGAAAATTTCAGAGACCAAGGAATTTTTGGTCCTAATGAACACAGAATGTCCCTGAAAAAAAAGGCTGTCTGATCATGACCGTCATAGGTGCTTGTAAAGTGAAAAAATCACCAAAACTTTTTTAGATTTATTCATTAATCCTGTGTACTTTTTGTTTACCATTTAATGCCTTCAGATTTTTATTAAAAGCACAATATAGTTAGAAGCTTGTGAATGAATGAATGAATGAATGAATCATTGCATTTATATAGCACTTTTCCGAACGCTCAAAGTGCTTTACAGTGATGAGTGGGAACGCCCCTCACCCACAACCAATGTGTAGCACCTACCTTGTGTAAGTAGGTATTCCATTGTCAGCACAGGTCAACTGTTCACCCCTCTGTGTGGGTTTCATTTGGTACTTTCTCTAGCACATTAAGTTAGTTTAGCAAATTCAGGATTACTTTAAGTATGGCTCATTCAAGTCTATGGTAGAGCTGACCCTCACAATGATAGCCCTCTAATGGAGTTCTATTACTACATGCGCAACATGAGCAGAGTAGTAGTAAAATTTAAACTTTCAGCTGGGTTCATTTCCATTTACTTTTAGTGAGTATGCCAGTGAATCAAACGTGTGGGTGCATTTTACGTTTCTCTCAACACTGATGGTAATTTGAGGTTCCAGAAAATTTCTCTGAAAGGGGTTCCTCAGTATAATTAATGATGTTAAAATCGAGCACAAAATGACCAAAACAGTAACAAATGCAACATAATACATATTAAAACACACAATTCGGGGTAAAATTATAACAGCTATATTTAATTAAATATTAGTTAGTATCATAGAGTAATCATTTCCATACAGCCACTCATCTCTGGTTATGGTACATTCATAGGAAGTCAATTAGTACATGGTATCTTACAGTGATTTTGTTCATGTACAGTTTTACACTCCTATGTACATTACCCAGTATAGTCCACAACTGTCTAAACATACACAACATTGATTCTGTAATATGGCTTCATAAACTAGTGGTACTGATTTGTACAAGGAAATGACACAGTGGGGTCCCTCTCTGGACCCAGACTGCCATTTTTGTCAGGTGTGAGCAAAAGGACACTCCAGAATACCCTCCTCAGCAGATTTCCACAGCACAGCCCAGACAGAACAAAGCCAAGTTATGAGGTATGATAACACAAAATCTTTCCATTTTAGTTTTCCATTTACCTCTCGCTGCTTTGGGTCACTTTCACGATGGGGACCACAAACATTGAAACGGCCACGCTACTGGGTGCTCACGTTTAAATGCTAGTTTGCAACTTTTCGAGTGCCTGTGTGTAAGTGGACCGGGTCTGGTTCATGCGGTTCTGCTCTTTACTCATGCTTCAGCCTTTACTCAGAGATGGCTGCATGAGGGCAATACTCACCCCGCTGCCTCTCTCAGTCAGGAAAACCTAGCTAAGCTAAGGACCATGATTACACAGACAGACAGAGAGACAGACACGGACAGACAATGGTGGCCCTCCCCCTTAAACATGCACACACTGGAAAGTGAGGGGAGGGGTGTGAATCCTGCTCTGGCACAGTCTAGCACACACTCTTCTCCTCGTTTATTTGGTTGTTTCTGAGCGGTGGCGAATGTTTCAGAGGCGGTAGCTCCTTCTACTTGCATACTGGTGTGCAGAGAGCACGTGCGGTCAGGCGTTCTTAGCACTGGAAGAAAACACACCGAGTCTCACTCTGTTGGTTAATGGCTGGAAAAATGCATTAGGAAAAAAAATTAAAGTTCATTTCATTTGTCAAAAATAATTCAACAATAATTTTATCAACGGAAGATGAACAATTAATTTAAAATAGCATAAAGTACTGGCTCAGGCATAACGTAAACACAAATCATAATCATAAGGCGGTCCATAGAGTCATCTCAGCGATTTCTGATCTAAGGCAAACACATGCGAGTGAAGTTGGCTGGTCTCATGCTGGGAAGATATCTCACTGTTTTGGACACACAGCCACAGAGGGTTTGTAAAGCCACACTGTACACTCAGACAGCTACAGAGAGGGTTTATACAGCCACACCGCACACCGATAATGTCGCCGCACAGTCGACCATTAAAGTGAATACAGCCGCTCACCGTTGGGGCAGCAGACGCAGCACGGGTCTGTTACCGTTAGAAACAAGGTTAATCTGCAGGAGCACATGAGCTGAAGCTGGAAAACAGCGCAAGTCCTCAGCACATGGACAGGGACCTCCGCAGTGTGCTGATTCTGCCACTGGCAGCCTGATCAGGAACTGGAATTGCAGGTACTCTTATTATTCATGAGATCAGACCACTGAATCCCTCCCAGAAGGAGCAATCAAAGCACTGCAGGGGGTTTCTTTGAATAGCCATCATTTCTTCACATTTCAGGTTCTCATTTACGGTAGTTTTAATTAAGGCTAGCGCTCATGCTCCAGAGAGCTTTCTTGCTTCTGCAGGGCAGAAACGGGAAGCTGAGTGATGCCGAGCTCCGACTGCTTTCAGACACAGCTCCGTTGTTTCCATGGCGAAAGGATCAACTGTTCTGCTGCACCATATTGCAGCTTCTGCATACTAATGACAACACAGTGGACCTTTATGCAGTCAGGTGATTGAAACTCAATAACGAATGATTTTAACATAGCTTCTCTGTCGGGAATAAGTAGGACGCACATCGAACCAGGTTATTTAGAAGGTCGGGTGGGGAAGTCTCAGACAGCAGGCAAATAATCCTCAGGGCCCCTGTCCTCTGCAGAGTTCTGTAGGAATCAGCTACCTCTGTGTGGCTGTTCTTCTCACTGAGTCTGAGAGATTCTGTGTGGAACCAGCGGCGCTGTGATAAACTCTCTCTGAGCTGCAGGACTTCTGAACCGCTCCGGATCGCATTCGACTCAATCATGACACCATTAGCTAACAAAGATTATTTGTTAGCTAATCACTTGTCCAAAAAAAAAAACATTTGAAAAAATGTTTTTGTTTTTTTTAAAAAAAAAGGCCAGTGTGCTTTGCTCTGCCACATATTTGTGCGATTCTTCAGACCTGGCCTCGTGCAAGATCCTAAAGAACACCACTCTGGCCTCGGAGAATTACAAGCCATTGCAAACACTGACACACACAAACTGTTTCTGTCAGAAGGCTTCACACCCTACAAGTGAAGAATCTTCTTCAGTATTATCTTCCTCCTTTCGTTCCAAAATGACTATTAAAAAGAGCTGTCGGGTCATTATTTAATCACTTTTTAGAACACGTGTATTATTAGTGCTGACTAGCGAAACGTATCGCTCTCTCAGTCCTGTTCGCACAGTCCTGTAGCTGAAGGGATGATGGGAGAGACACATGTCAATCAGCCCCTACAGGGAATGTCGAGAGTGGACTGATGGGCAGAAGAGTGAAGTTACAGGAACCAAACCACTGAGCCCGTCTGTGAGCCTGATCATACACAGCCGCCTTTCAGGAGATCCACATTTTCACTGCCTTTACGCATTTCATTACAACATCAATATATTAAGCAGAGGAATTATTTCACAGCTGTATTCTGATGAGGATCCATATTGTACATCTCCACACTTCCTCTGCAGTAGTATATTAATATAATATTTGTAACGTTGGTATCTGTGGAGAGATGGGGCGCGTGCGGATGGAAGGGCGCGCACGCGGTGCTGCGGCAAGGGGCCACGCCCCGCAACGACGTCACGCCCGGGCACTCCCACCTAGGCGCGCGCTCTCCTTCCTCTTCCCCGGTGTGCAGGGGGGAGGGGGGGGCGCTGGGGGTGCCGCTGAGGGGTTAACACTTGAGCGACTCCGGGTCGGAGCCCTCCATGTCCAGGTCGGAGTCCATCAGCGAGTGCGCGGTGCACTCGGAGTCCGGCGTGCGCGAGTACGAGAGGCTGTTCCCCGTCGCGTCCTCCTCGAACGTCTCCGTCCGCGAGTACAGGCCGAACTCCAGCGGGCGCGACGGCGTGCCGCTGCTCTCGCTCGAGCCGTCGTAGTAGAAGTCGTCGATGTCCACGTACCACTCGGGCCAGAATTTCCTGCGGATCCGCTCGCAGTACATGGCCAGGTTGATCAGCTCACCTGCATGGTTCACAGGCAAAGGCGGCCATCTTTAAATTAACAAATCAAAGTCTGTGTCCTACCACAAAATGAAAAAAATAAATAAATAAAAATAAAAAAAAACTCCAAAATTAATGTACCTATACACTAAAATCAAAACAGTTGAGACATTGGTTGCTTTGCAGATGACAATGAGATATAAACCATAAAAATGGGCAAGCAACCCATATTACATATGAAATAAGTAAATAAAATGTTGCATATCCTTTTCATACAATGACTGCTTGAAGCCTGTGACTCATAGACGTCACCAGGTGGTAAATAAAGTACCTAACATGGGAACTTTTAAGTACATAACATTAATATGTCCCAAACATTATGGCTCCCAATGGGGGGGGGGGGGGGGGGGGGGGCTATGCATGAAAAGTGCTGAAACCCAAGTGTATAAAAATACACTATAATGAAAATTCAGAACTTGTACTTGAATCGTTTGATTACATTATTCCATTTCTTTTTGCTAAATGGGAATATACGTAATCCATTTAAGATTTTTTTTTAAAGAGTTGAAGTCGATGAAGTTTGTAATGAGCTGTGCAGTAAGCTGTGCTGTGCTTCTTCATTTTAGTGATTTATTTTGTGATTATTTGCAGTGGTTCAGTCGTAGTAATTCGGCTGATTTTATTCATGAAATTTGTATGATTTGATGTCAGGTCAGAGGTCACAGTCAACTCTGACAGTCAAACAGTCATCAAATTTGTTATAGGACAGTGAAAACAGCAGGCAGTCATAGACGGTAACCGTAAGATCCAATCAGTGAAACATGAATAGAAGTGCAGTGGAGTTATACCAGTGAGAGATGGAGTGACATCACTGGCAGACAGGAAGTGCGAGTGACCTCACCTTTGATGAGCTGTTCAGGCCGGGTGCCTGGCAGCGTCCACATGGCCTGGGCAAGGTGACCGAACACTGTGGCGTCCACAGTCGACATCTTCGGACCCATGATATACTTCTTATCACCTGCAGTTGTATATTGATATGAGAAAACAATGTCAAAAAGGAGTAATGCAGAAAATCTATGCTGGTACTCATAAACTGAATCAATTGAACTGACAATTCTAGACTGTACACAGCTATAGTTACAATGCATCATCTCTTCCTTGAAGTCACCACAGCAGTTAAACTGTTAATGCTGTGAAATGCTGTCTGCAGTACAACAATTCAACCAAAAGAGGGCAGTTTCTACACGGACAGGTCCTGTTCACATCTATGGTGTTTCCATTTTCTTAAAAACACAATGCAGTCCTAAAGGAGCATTATAGGGCAGTGTATTTTAACCACTGTAGAACCTCAGTGATGTGAATCTCACAGTTGTCGACTGGCCAGTCAACTGAATGGTTATAAAATTGGAAATATCGTGCACAATCATACCTGATAGAGCTCCTTACTATTATTGACACCACAATGTAAAAATATACCAAAACATCGCATTCCACTGATGAAAACATATATATTATCAAAATATTATCAAAATTAACAATATTATCAAAAGAAGGGGGGAAATAGAATCAAATGGTTAGAATCAATGACAGTGGGTCACTGAAATGTATATGATGCATTTAGAAAAACAAATGAATGTTTGAATGAAATGACTGGTGGTTTGATTATTAGTTATTGGACTCTTCAAAAGAGAAGGATACCATAGTGTAAGTATATTCTAGGGATTCAAGCTTTCTTTCTTTTTTTAATCCCCTGCTCCAGGTGACTTTACAAAGTTAGAAAATTTCAGTTCTGAACAACCTCCATTTCCAATGCATTCATAATTTGGAGGTTCTACTGTTGAACTGTAAAGAGAATATTTTGGCTGCGTGTGTGAATTTTAGTAGCAGCCCGGATGCCCCAGCATACCCAGCAGGGTGGCCAGTGTCCGCATGTCTTTCTCCATCAGGGCGTACACCTCCTCCTTGGAGAAGCGTCCGATGCCGTGACCGTACATCTCGCGCTTCACGATGCCGCCAGTCAGGTGACTCAGGATCCACTTGAGAAGGTCACTCAGGGGCCCGCTCACCGCCAGCATCTTCTGAGTCTCCTCCAGGTTATCCACCCACTGACAGTACGCTATGGTCCTGCGACACACAGACATACAGACAAACACACACACACACACACATACACGTGCACATGCACACACACACACACACACACGCGCACACACACACACACACACACAAACGCGTACACACATGCACACACACACACACACACACATAATGTTACTTTTCATTGATAGAAACAGCCTAGTTTGTTGTTGCTGCTGTAATTAATAAGAATAATAAAAACAAGTGATAATAATAATAATAATAATAATAATAATAATAATAATAATAATTGACAAAAAACCACTTAGTTCTGAGCTGCTCAAGCACCTCTCAACCCCATTAATACAACAGAGAGAGGCAATCTTCTCCAGCAAATGATAATTAAATTTGGATGCAGCGGGTAACATTTAGATCACTGTAACCTATGTGCCCTTTTCAGGAGCCGGCACATCACCCTCAGTAGGACTGACGGTGCCTATATGCTGCAGGGTGCAAGGGTCACGTCCACTTGGAAGTACGCATTTAATCACACACAGCATCTCGGACGGACTGAAATGCAAATAAGTATTCCTTTTCATTCTCGACACTGAAGATGGAATCAAATAATTAAACACTGCCAAAATATCAAGCTGTCATTATTTCAGGCTTCACTGTGCAATCTGGAGCCCGACCCACAAAAAAACATTTTTAAAACTGCCAAAACACAGCTTCATATGTCATCACTTCATCAATATTCTGGAGAAACAGGAACATGAAACCTGAGGAAATGAGGAAGGAAGGATTGATCACATACTTAATATTTTATTATTGCAAGGCTAAATCTTACAGTGCAACTGAGACAAAAATGCAGAAGCAGCTCAAAGGAGACCAACCACAAACACGACTAAACAGCAGCAGTCCTGAGAAGGTAACTTAATTTACTGATGTACCAGTGTACCAACCACTGATGATTTATCCATCTTACTATTTTTATGGAAGATTAGCGTGGATATCACATCTTCTGTGAAGAATTCATGCCACACAATGACGTTATTCCCATGCACCTTTTCTCAGTTCAGAAACGCAGAATCAACACCATTGCACTTGCTTCCTGGCACTCTGGAGAACCTTTCTGTCTGCTATTTTTCCCAAGGCATATGACCTGTCATACTGAGAAATCTTACCTTTCAATACTGTGGAATTTCCTTCCTCTGAATAGACAGTTGCAGTGCTTTTTTTCCATTTGACAAAGCCAATTTTTGTAATACATTGTAATTTACCGTTAAATTGAGAGAAATCCATTTTGCTCATTCTCCTTGTTTTGTTTGTGACCCTGAGCCATGGAACACCAACTCATGGAAGCCAACTTTTCTATACTTTATATTTCCACCTTTAGCAGACTGTCCTCTAGAATGACTTATACAGGTTACATTTTTGCATACATTGCATTTATACAATGGACACTTTTACTGGACCATTTCAGGTTAAAGAACTTGCTCAAGGATACAACCACAGCACCTCAGCTGGGAACTGAACCTACAACCTTTGCCTTACAAGCCCAGTCCCTAAGCATTAAACTACACTGCTAAATAAATTCCTTCCAGAGTACAGAAGGTCCCCATTTTGATATGATATTCCTACTTTCAAAAGTTAAGCACATTAGCAGCATTAGCCTTCACAAATGCATTTTGTATGGATTTATCAATAAAACTCTGCTCTTTCCTTCCTTTGGTACTGCCGTATCTATCCTGTTTCTCCCTTCCTTCCTGTCCAAATAAAACAAACAAACACATCATTGGCTACATAAAGGACAAGAGCATAAAAATGACGTTTACAATAATACTAATGATGACAATAAATCATACTATTTATTTTTACATAATAATAATACCAATAATAATAATAATTTTTTTTCACATATAGGTAAGCTGAAACAAAGGAGTATTTTCAATCCTATGGCTTCTCACTCTTCCACTAAGTATTCATGTCCATGTTTGACATCCAGATGAGATCCAAAGTAAAAAGCAATGCATCCTTTCCCATTATGAAAGTTATTGATGATATGCTCTACTGGACAGGCATATTTAAAGAAAGGTACTACTGTTTAATATAATAAAGCATTTAAAGATCATTAAATTTCTACCTGTCATACTCAATCACAACTGATTTGTAGCTAGGAGAGTAAAACAGTTATCTTAATAAACACAAGAATAACTGGTGTATAAGAGGCACATATTACATCAAGCGCCAGCAGTGTTATTCAGTTCTATTTACATAAACATAAGTTAACACTTCCAGAAGCTGTGGTAGATCATATCCAATCATGAGTCATAAATGATCCTATGCCAGGTACAATGGCAGGCTGAGCAATGGGTGTTGTTATGATTATGATGATGATGACGATTATCATTATTATTATCATTATTATTATTATTAAGACCGGGGTCCTGTTTCACAAGGCAGGATTGCTGAATTACCTGGATAACTGCGCTGAGTAAATCCCGAAAATCCCTCAAGTCTGAAACATGGACTGAAGCAAAAAGAGCTGTTCTGGGTTTTACTCAGGGCAGTTATCCAGCTAACACAGTAATCCTGCTTTGTGAAGTACCCCCCTGAACAAGCCATTCAGCCATTCAATCTAGGCTCGCCATTTACCAGCAGGCCAGAGAGTATCCAGCACTGCATCGAGTCTGAACGTAAACACTCTATGGGCCTCTGCCACTACGACATGACGTGGAAAGCGGTTCCATGGGTTGTTCCTCCCACCATACTTTTCTGGGAGCATGTTGGATTGCTGGTAGGTGCGGACGGGCGGGCGGGCATTGGCGGTTGGCGTTGCGGGCAGCCATAGGCACATGGGTGCCGAGCTCCTTGTCTCTGTGTGCTCCCACGTGCTTGTGGCTGCTCGTGATGCTACTTGTTGATGCTCGCTTGTCTGTGCTTACGTGTCTTGTATGTTCTTTTATGCTGCTCGTAATGCACCTCGTTAATGCTCAATAGTTTTACTCACTTGTCTGTGCTTATGTGTTATGTATGTTCTTTTATGTTCCTTAAACCATCAACCTGCCCAGGGATTACAGATGAAAATTAGCCTGTACGGCTAAATCTGGCACATTTACATGGTGCATCTAAGTTCTCATGTTTATTAATGTGCACTGCCCCTTTCTTAAATAAAATAAACCTTAAACCTTATATGTATGATTTAGGGAACAGGTGCATGATTTTTGGAACATGTATTTGATTTAAAGAACAAGCATACAACACATATATGGTTTAGTGGAGACACGTATGATCTTGGGGACATAGAAACAAGCATACAATTTAGGGACATGCATATAATTTAAGTAAGATCGGTAATATTAAGAGAACATGTATAACATGGGGAATATCGATAGCTTTTAAGCAACACACATATGGTTTACAGAAAATACATACAATTTCAGATTTAGGGAGATTGCATGAGATTTAAGGGAAATAAATATGACTGGAACATATGTAATTTAGGGGCAGGGCATACACACATATTCTCCCATTTCAGATGCTTAATTTAAAACCAGAGACAACTGAGGAGTGCAAAGTCTGCCAAATAAATGTAATATTGTCATTATAACTGTGTACATTGTCAATCAGTGGGGCTTTCCTGGTAAAATATAAATAAAGCATAAATAAAAATCAAGTTAATTTAGTAAACATAATTTAGTGAACATGCAGTTTTTCAACAGACCAGAGTGATACACAATGGTATCTGCATGTCATCCATGTTAGGTACATTTTACTAATTTTCTTACAGTCTTGGCCCAGGGCACACAGGATGCTAATTTGCAGCCTCTTCTACAAAAAGCAGCACGTAACCGCTATAAATAATTCAATCAATAGCCGCATATGGGATTGCAAACCACATCACTCAGAGATGGAGAGAGAAAGGAGACAGATACAGATAAAAGCCAGGAACACAGCAACGGCCAGTGAAAGAGCGGTTAACCTTAAATGAAAACCCACATTGGCAGCAGGCAATAATGCACCAAAGCAATCTTATAGTTTCCATTGAACTATATTCCAACCTAATCATAGGTGCACAAATCTGACATTTAAATTATTATTATTATTATTATTATTATTATTATTATTATTATTATTATTATTATTATTAATAATAATAATAATAATAATAATAATAAAAATCAATTCGCAATTAAACTTAAGCCCGAAAACTCCATAAACCACACCTAGAATAGCAATAAAAATACTCATACACAGTAACTCTGGATTGCAGAAGGTCTTACTTTAGCTCTGCAGTTATAACTAGTGCTACTATGGAAGATACATTTTCAAACAAGCTCTCATTAATTTGTTTTACCCGCTAAATTGGTTCTCCCAATAAATATATATCATCACATGCGTCTACTCCCCCATTGTCAGCTGTTTCCTGAAATCCCCCTCATCTCCACATCCATTCATGCTTTATTTTACTGATTGGTGATTATTGTTCTCTGTTAGTTGTTACTGTAAGCGCATGTCTCACCAGTAGAAGTGCTCCTCCACCATCTTGGTGACGGCGCGGGACACAGCCTTCTCCTGCGGACTCAGGCTCTTGTTGAGGTTGACTCCCAGCTTCTCCTCCAGGAAGTCGATGATGAACTCCGTCCCGGACACCTGCTCATTGTTGTACTCGATCCAGGGCATCTTGCCCTGCGGAGACAGCTTCCCATCAAAGTAATTCTGCAAAGGAAGCAAAACAACTGGTTACATTTACTTCAGCACCACAGTCGCATATGCACTTTAAGGCTATCATAATCTTCAGTGTAATCACACTGCATTCATTGTGGTCACCGATGTGCTAGAATACTGTCACATTCAATGTGCTTTAACCTCCTCAGACCAGGCAATTAATTTTTGTCCGCTGTAGAGGATATGAGTCTCGGTGAATCTCAAGAACCACATACTACTTTGCTGAAACCTACATTAAATAAAATATATTTAAAAATATTAAAAAAGGGAAAAAAAATGTTTTAAAAATATTTTTACTGCAAAATGTTTTGTCGTCCAATACCCTTAAAAAATGAAATAAATAAAATATTTTAACTTTTTTTCCTACTGGGTCTCAAGAGGTTAAAGTAAGTTAGTTTATGGGTTTAATATAGTTTCAGCAGTCACAAATAACATTAAAGTTGGTGACCCTAATCATACAAAAGTAAAACATAGTAATTGCAAATCTAAATATTTCACACATACAGTTTATGCTGTATGATGTATACAGTATTAAGTCCCATAGATCTAATAAAACCATGCAGGAAGTGCACCCAGTACCTATGCTACCAAATGCACACATAAACACACATCTTATACACCACCATACCAATGCAATGCAGAACATATAAAGATGGAAGCACACCTGGTAGGGTAGGTCAACCATGCGCAGGTAGGTCTCCAACTTCAAACAGAAAGGGGAGAGGCTGGGAACCCCACTTTTGGGCCGAGAGAACTGGTGAAGAATGATAGCATCTTTGGAGTCCATCTCCTGCTCTTTCCTGGGGAAGCAAGCCAAGAGTTAACTCTCGATTGACCCAAGATTCAAGGAGGATCATTCCTTTGAGTCTGCTAAGCAGCCATATTATACCATCCCATTTCCAACTCAAACTCAGGCCAAGCCATTCTCCAACACTTACAAAAGTACAATTGATTTGGAACAGAAAAAGCAAAGAGTTTGTGCTTGAGGACATGTTAGCAATTAAACATTCAATGCTAGTTCTAAAGAAAGTGACCTTCAATAATTGCCATAAGGCTCTAGAATTATGTTATATTACTACTGCATGTAATTTCCACATGGTGTAGTAATATTTCCATTTACTACATCACAAATTGTTGAATGAGGTGCTTCTCTTGCATAATCACTGACAGCAGTGTAGTAATATAGCAGAGATATTAATATCCAACATCAAATGGGAGCATTCAAAAATGTGCTTTCCTCATTCCAGGCATCATAAAACCAACTTCCTGCTGACAGTCCCAGCTTCTGTCAGTACTTTCCTATTACAGGACTCCCTCGCCTTTCACACTTAAAGTGAAGGAGCTACCCTTTAACTGAGGCCCACAGGAACAAAGTCAGCTCCACAGTAAAATAAATATGGTGTTTGCCCATGATAACAATGCTGAGGTTTAGCACTTAATGGGTCTTGTGGTAAAGTCATTTTGCACATTGTTCATCTACTTACAGAAGGACCCACACAAAATTGGCAGTAACGCATTGTATGCACTTCAACCCGCACTTCAACCCACAGTGAGACAAACCAAGTCTACTCTACAGTGAGACAAATGTACACTACATCAAGGGGATAAATATTCTCTTCTCTGCTTACGCTACAGTTAAACAAACATACTACAGGTCTGTCTACTCCACAATGGGACAAATAGCCTATACAAACAGAAATGGGCCCTGCAACCCTGGTCCCAAAGAGCCACATGCTCTACTGCCTTTTGTTGTTATTCTGTACTTAATCAAGTAGAGAAGTTGATTACACAATTAACTTACTTCACTTGGTTACTTGGATCTGAACTGGGTGCTGACTTTGAGGTGAAAACAAAAACAGGCAGAGCTTGTGGCTCTCCAGGATCATGGGTGCATTATTGCTCTAAAATCTACTCAACAGCTATACATTCATACCTCATATATTTCACTCTTTCTACTCTGTAATGGACTATCTATAAAACTGTTGTTAGACCACAGCTTGGGAATCAATGTTGCAGTTTACTACTTTATCAACATGAAAACCTTAGTTGCTGCATCAATAATCACCGTAGAAGCATTCCAGTAACACAAGGTAATTCAACAAAAAAGGAACACGCTACTGACAATTCACATAGACAGTATGCTGAAATATATAGGCTACAAGAGGCCCACGCTGCCGTCGG
This sequence comes from Anguilla anguilla, assembly GCF_013347855.1. Taxonomy (NCBI): domain Eukaryota; kingdom Metazoa; phylum Chordata; class Actinopteri; order Anguilliformes; family Anguillidae; genus Anguilla; species Anguilla anguilla. Next base: position 27,207,134 of record NC_049206.1, on the reverse strand, counting down.
ACTGAAATAATATGACATGGCGGCGCTATCCACTCCACAATGGTACTGAACTGTTATGTACAAGGTTCGTCTATAGTACACGTCTTAAATATCAAGTTCAGACTTTTGGTGCTACACTATAAAAAAACAGATAGCATGGCGAAGTCAGCAACACAAGCAAAATATACAAAGATGGAATTATAACTTATAATGTTCCATTCAAAATTTCAATCGGACAAAAATGTGAGAACTCTCAAAAATTTTATTCAATAGAAAAATATTACGACAACAATCTTTTTGTTCACACTAGCAAAGCCAGCGCTAGTTTTTCGCTTTTCTAATTATTTTAGATGTATTAATGTTAACACTGCTTTCCCAAAACTCAATACGAAGAAACACATCTTATCGGGTTATCGGGATTTTAACGAATCATCACAAATGCAGGCATTAGCGATTACAAAAATAAATATTGTCCATGCCTGGTCTACATGCATATTTTCAAAATACCAATATATTTGGCCTACTGTGATGACATGTTTCTAGATTGTGCCAGATCACAATCAGAATGAACTCCCCACTCTGTCTATAATCTAACACGGGATTCAAAACATAGGTATCACGGAAAATGTTTATTTGAGGTCACTGACATTATTAGGTTACATTACGAGATGGCAACATTGCTCATCATTAACTAGCACACTGATGTATAGCCTACAGCCATCTATTCCATTCAACTGCTTTTCTTCTCTCTTTAGGTCTTATCTGAGCTCATTCATATTTGGGTTTTATCATACTTCACGTGCTAAATAAAGGTCATTCTATTACAACCGCAGTATTTTCTATATCTACCTGCCTTCAAAGACTCTACGGTCATTCGGCAGGCCACACACTGATGCCTGGTTGCACATAAACACCTAAGGTAGCGGTTGACGTGCCCTTGAAAGCTGAAACAAAACAAACGACTCGAATATTAACATGACTCATGCATCCCTTGGAAAATATATCATACAAACGGGACTTTTTGAAACTACTTTGAAAATGTACATAAACGCAATTTATATATCTGAAACCAAACCACTGTTTAGGAAAACGATTCCTGCACATTCGGTAGCAGCAACATAGAATATGGACGGCCATGAAGCTTGCACAATATGTGATGCCATCCTAGGGGCTCCTTCATATGGGCAGTTACATCACAATTCACTCACGAGCCTATATTCCCAGACATTTTCGCATTTGCATTGGTAGACTACACCCCGCCCAATATTCTCTGATTAGGTAACAAACCATCATAAAAACAGCAGTAGGCCTACAGAATTTTTTTTTAATTTTATGTCCGCAAAGATAATGTCGTCTATGTTTTCTGCCCATAAGAAGACAAGAAAGACATTAAGCTATCAGACATAGCCTAGTAATATGACAAATTATAACAATATAAAACATTAAGAAACATAAGTGGTGGAGTGTTTGTGAACCCCCTCCGTTTTAATATTACCTGATAGCTAGCAGTTCGTGCAGAAGATAGGCAGCGGCGGCGAGCAGAGCCCCACCGGTCAGATAGAGGGTTTTCTTCCACCAGGAGTCGGACCCGAGACCCGACATGATCCCGCCGTAGTCCTGCAGAGGGAAGGCGACAATGTACCCATAAAAGGAGTAGTGCTCATTGGAGCCACAGAGCCCGAAGGAGAAGCTCTGATTCCGGCCAAGATCAACCACACATGACCGGGAGGAGGCGAAGCCAACACCCCAGTACATTCTCCCTCTGAATCGCCACCTGCTTCCGCGCTCTGGTCTTTTTCGGCTTCATCAAAATGGCTGAACCGGGTGTTAGCCTAATGCAGGACGATCGGTAATTTTAGGTGCAAAATAGGAAAAGGGAACATTTTTGCCGGTGGTGGTCCCGGTGTAGGACTCGGCATCCTTCGCTGCTGCTCGCCGCCGCTTTGTCTATCCCAATGGCGACGAGTGATGTCACGAACGCTGTAGCTACCGGTGAGCGTTCTCCTCCCCCTGGAAGCGCAAGAAAACAACAGGAACACAGTGTGAACACCAAGCGTAATTGCAGGATTTTAATACCAATCTTGGATTTACCTATTCGAACAACGCATTGTTATAGGCCTAATATGCTATTGCAATATCAAACACAATAACTATAATAATAGTAACATATAGGCCCAATAATCATAATACCTCGTTATTATTATTATTATTATTATTGCTGTTGTTGTTGTTGGTGGTGATGTAGTTATTATACTAAAGCGCTAACCTTTCCTGCAAGTTCACAATGGATACTGATATTATACCAATTTAACCTGTCATGCTGTAAATTTAAATAACGATAACAACTGAGCAGCGTAAGTGCAATGGAGGATAACAAAATCAGTCAATGAAAAGGGTCTAAGCAGCATTGAGCAAATGTTATACAACTGCAGTCTTATGTATCATTTGTCAGGATGTAATGAATAACACCAAACCCCTGACTCTGATCAATCTTGGAATGCGACGATTTTGAATGTAGGCCAAGTAGGTGAGGAGGTGAATATTATGAAAAATACATGCTTTATCTGATAGTGGCACTGTAAAGAACAACTATGTGTACTCGATATGCTTTGTGGGGTTCATACAAACATGAGAATGTAAATTTAATCCAGATGACACGCGTTATTCAGTGGCTACGCCTCACATCACATTATAATAATAATATATAATATACATCCTTTTTTACCCATAGGTTGTTTGCCACAATTTTTAAAAGTGCATTGTGGCCGACCGCTTTGGATTACAAAAAAAAAAAAAATATATATATATATATATATATATATATATATATTATAGCTTACAGCAGCATACTCCAAAGTCATATTTCGTGAATATTATCCCACCGGTCTTAGAGGAGTTTATTTTGGCCATGGAATGCGCTATTTTAAATCAGGGGTTCCCACATCACTCCTTGAGTGCCCCCAACCAGATCCAGGTATTTGATGTGTGTTCCTCTTCAAGCACACCTGATACTGCTAATTACGGGTTTGATTAGTCACATCATGTGTACTTGATATGGAACACATTAAAAACCTGGATCCGGCTGGGTGTACCTGAGAAGAGGTTTGGGAACCACTGTTTTAATTCATGGAAAACGACTATGGCAGACATTAAACAACTGTATACATCTAGTTCAGCCTTCTTGACCCAACATTTTAGCCAAAGACTGCCAAAATTAGGTCAAAATAAATACACAAATGTGCGTTACCTTAAGATTGCGCTATAGATCATAAACAATGTGGTCAAAATCCCTCGTGGCCATCAGCCAAATACATTGGTGAAAGTTTTGTCTCATTCACATCACATGCAGCGTTCAGGAGCTACGCCTCACTTGGCAGAAATTGTAAATAATTAATGGAACTGGATTCTGCGTGACTAAAAAAAAATACCAGAGAAGATCATGGGGCTCATTCACAAAACGTGTATGATCGTAAACTGTGTGTAAGAACTTTTCCATTTCAGCATTCATATATTTTTTTATTTATCTTTATTTGTTCATTCCTGTTTCCTTAATCACACGAATAGGATTGCGCATAAAATTTACAAACAGTCAGCATTCATCATCTCATACACCTGAGATATGCACAAGAACAAAGGTCTGCACATTGTCGTGAATCCCATATTGGTTTTTCATCTGAATATTTTTAAGAACAAAACTAAGAATAATTTAAGAAAGGTTTTAAGAAAGGTGGACAACATGGACGGGATTTGGTGACCAAATTTGGTAGCTCTATGCAGGGCGGTTACTGACATACAGAATACAGATACTTTAAGGGCAGTAAAATAACCATGGGGCCTCCTAAGAAATTGATAAGCATATATGTGCGCTCCTCCGAGCCTATTGTGGCCAGCTCAAATAGTGTATGATGACGGACATGATGTGAGATGAACACAAGAGGGCACCAACCTCCTACCGCTGTCTTTTCTATTTTACTGCACATGCCAAGATTTTTTTCTACTTCTTATTCTGGGTGGCATCCTGTTGTTATTGTTTTATTATTATTCATCTGTTGTAGGTGTCTATGGCAGCACCCATTTTGGCTGATTTCTTCTTTTTTGTTGTTGTGTAACTTGGTATACTAATAGAGGGCCAAGCCTTAATCCCTTTCCCCCAATTTCAGGTTGATCAGTCTGTGCATCACCATCAGGGCAAATTTGCTGTTTTCAAAAGGCTGGTCCTCCCATGCCATGTGACATACAGTCATGAAAATAAATTTGCTGCAAGAACCCAAAACTTCTTCCATGATGGATTTTCCACCATGTTTGAATTTTCTGAACTTTTGTGAACTAGTTCTGGGTTTTTTGTTCAATTTGCACAAAATTTGCTTTGCTGGACAGTGTTTGTTGTTCCTCAGACAGTGACCCTATAAATAATTTCTAAAAACCTGAAAAAGTTAAACCAATATGGCCAACACAGACTCAAATGTAGCAGCAAACACCACCCTAAAAACAGGAAGTAGGTGTATGTCCTAAACACTTTGTCCGATTATCGTCAGTTCAGGCATACACTCTGAGGCTATGCCCACTTGTTTGTACAGAATGAACACTGCAATCATCAGCTGTGCATATCTCTGACACCGTCATCAAACTGGAACAATATGATGTGTCTTTCTATCCCAATGGGACTGACCAATAGGGTTCATTCCAATTGCTTATTTTATCTGTCCTCGCCTTTTCGGTCCTCATGTGACCCGGAATTTGATCGAGGTTCATCATCTTTAAGAACATGCAAATCGGATAAATCAGGGGGGTTAATTCCAGTCCTAGAGGGCCTGTGTGTATGCAGATTTTTTAGTTTATCAGTTTATCAAAGGTTACTCTGTTACTCCGGCTAAATTATCTCATTGGCTGTACACACCAAACTGGTTCACTTGTAGGTCATAATAAAATGTTTCATACAGTGACATTTATGTGCTTAACAAGAAATGTAGCTAACACGTCAGGTGGGGTACATTTTCGGGTTAATTAAAGGCATACTATGCAGGATTTTTACCTTGAAAATATTATACATTAGCCATTCTAAGAAATATCTGTGATGCAATGGCAACCTCTGTCTTTACCTACTTTCACCAAATTAGTGCACCTTTAGCTGTAAAATTGCGTTTGGGACATTTCTTGGCGTGGCACTTTCTTCTGATCACTGCTGTTTCATCCAAAGTCCGACACTTTCACAACTTGGTCCCACAGAGGCACTATTACGACAGCAACAATTGTGCTGTTCGCAACTATTATTATTATTATTATTATTATTATTATTATTATTCATAGCAGTAATATAACTTCCAGCAGGACCAGATGTTTGCTTATCAGCCCAGCCCAGGGCATTTTCCAGGGCTATGGCACAGAGGAAGGAAGGTAGCTTAGCCTAGTCGATGAATATATGGTGTGGGTTATATATATATATATGTATGGCTGCATGGTTACAACATAAATTCAGGTTGGGGCCGGGTTCCTCCCAAAATTTCTTCCAATCTAGTTTTTTCTAGCCTTTTCTAGCCTGTAACTGAAAACTGAGCATGCACATATGGAAGTTCATTTTTCTCCTCCCCGGAGATACCAGCCAACATCAATGTGTACCATTTCAGTTCACTGTACTGCACTCTACTCTATCACCTGACTGTCCTAATCAACCAGATATAGTTTTTATGGGGTGATGTAAAAGATCACCATGCTCACAGGGAAGAATTCGCTTTCCTGATGCAGCTGCACACACAGCTGCTCGAAATGAATCATGCAGGCCCTCCTGAGTATAAGCATGTGCACAAAGTGAACACAGATGAATTCTTCTCTTTTTTTTTTCATTGAAAATGTGCAGCGGACAGTGTGGACACATTGGCGCACAAGCTGACTTCTCACACTTCGAGAGACTGGCATACTACGTATGTTTTTGAGCCTTTTTGGGCATCCTCACTTTTGCCTACAATGTTATATGTTGTATTTCATGCAATTGGTTTCCCTACATTTGCCTGTGGTGGTAAACGGCCTGACGACTGAGTGGACCCTGGTGTTGAAACTCCATGGTGACTGAATGGCCGGTGTGCTGAACACCTCAACAAGACTGAATCGGCTTCAAGGAAGGTCAGAATTCCTAAGCCTATCCCCAGGGAGGTCTCACTGATCGAGGTCCATCTCAAGACAAAATATAACTGCCACTTGAGTGGGAATAGCTTCTGCAAACCCACACTTCTAATTAGAAATTCCATGCAAGCCAAACTTCAGACAGTTTGCAGCTCAATTAAGAATGATTTAGCTTTCACATAGCCACTCTAAAACATAATACCAATAACACATAAAACACAAAATCAAAAGTACTTATGAAACGAAGTTATTCTGGAAATGTAAATAGTAAAAAATAAATATAGAAGATAAAAACCTGTACTTGCACTTCAAAGAATTGTAATCAAATGACACATTGACGCCCGCATATTTGACGTCACACCACTAATGATTTTTTTGTTGTGAATTGACTGTATCTGCATCCTTTAACACCACCTCTTCTCTCCCCACACCTCCCTTTAAAACCTCAAGTGTTATCTGTTGTATTACATTAAAGTGTAGTTGCAGGGGTTACTGGCAGCAACCCTGATGCTTCATTCATTGACTTTAAGATATAAATAATGCAAAAAAACAAAGTAGTGGAATTCTAAAAGGCTCCCAAATTTCCCAGCAGGCACAGTCATCGCTGCATTTCCGATTACCTACCTTAGCAACAATTCCCGCCTCCTCATTATAGCGGCTGTTGCACAACGAGCTGCCATTAGAGACGCTGCACTGGACTATCTTGGGAAACAGCGCCTCTGTGCATTTAAACACAGGTGGGAACAATTATCTAATCATGCAACACTGAAGTCATCTTTCGGGCAAGGAGTTCAAATGAGGTTGTGACTTGCCGGTTGTTAGTTTCCGTAACACTTACTCTCCACTTACCGCTTAATCATCCCCAAGTTTATTTAAGTCCAGTATCTCCCCTCGTCTCCATCCCGGCTGACGGGCGGATAGCAAACCCAATTAACACCCAGGTGGGTGTCAGCAAAATGAAGGACCCAACCCACAAGTAGCCATTCAATTACCACAATGGTCATTTATTACCATAGATTAAAAAATAATAATAATTCAAGTAATACTTAAATTCATGTTTAAGTGGTACTTGGAACGAGTGCACACAAATTAAAATGAAACTGTAGAGAAGCAAAAGTGCGTGAGAGAAACCAAGATGTCGATAAACTGAAAAGCAACGCAAAAATAACCCAACGAAGAACAAAGTTTTTTGTGACAATCTTCCCGTCCGTGACTGTACTCAATTCCCGCTGGGTCTGCCTGTCGGAGGCAGGGCAGGCCAAGCGTTGTCAAGTTTTGTTTTTTTGTTTTTTAAAACCAGCAGCTTTATTCGTTAAGGCATTCAAGCACTCCCTCTTACATCAGAGTACTTGAGAGTAACTTAAACCCATTCCTGCCTGCATCTCGCGTAAATCTCAAACGCGTACGGGGAAACGTAGCCTACGCGCTAAAGCAGCGCAACGCCTGATACACAGACAGGTGTGCGCAAGCGCCGTGCGACTGGCTCTTCTCCCAACAGTGGCAAAGGCCTGAAAATGGGAATAGGCCCAAATGCCGCCATTTTAGCATTGTATTCGCATTGCTGCGCATGGCCAGTCGCAAGTGAAAATACAGTTCATCGTTTTATAATCGGCAGCAGACGTCATTACTAAGGCTGCTTTGGGAGCCATGGAAACACCTGTCACAGTAACATATACTGCCAGCTATCCTGTGCCGGCACTTATGTGCTCTCTCTCTACAGTTGGATTAGGGTGGGGGGGGGTATAGGCCAGTGCCATGGCAACAGTGACAGCCGACACTGGATAGAGGCGACACTCATACTGTTATGTTGCACTCAACACCTTTTTGCTTCCGACTGGTAAAAGTGATTACCATAATTACATTTCCATTATGGTATTTTTTTCTAACTAAAATAAAATCAAATAAACACTGTAGTGGCCCAAAAGGGGAGCCAAAATCATGATAAAACATTTCTGAGTCCAGTGGGTAAACCTTGTAATTCATGATTTGTGGGATCACTTGAGTTGGACACTTTGGATTCTTTAGCACTGTGCTCTGAAAACAAGATGCAATAGAGGACAAAGTAATAAAGCAATCAAAATACACCTATTTACAAACAGAGGAAAAGGAAAATAGTTTGCTATAACGGTAAATAAAGATTTTTGTTTTAAAACTACACTTTACCTCAGAAATCCATGGTCAAAATCACATGGCTTGAGAGCACAATGAATCCCCACCCATGCACACACGCACGCACATGACTGGACAGGCATGTCTACTTACATCATAACACAGGCAGTCACAACAACCAACCCGTTATTCACTAACTGACTGACTCACTTACTCATTGACAGACTAACTCACACGCACACACACACACACACACACACACAGCTTTGCCCCACCCCACCAATAACACCCACCCCACAACTTCAAATCCACACACTGCCTCAACATCATTAGCACAAAGATTCACACCATCAACCAAGATCTCTAATTACAGCTCTGTGGGGCTTTTCAAGGAGGTCAGGATCATAGACAGGTGCTCCCCTGCGAAAGCATTGCACAGTGTACTGCGACTTCCTCCCAATGCACATGGGTAACCAGGCAACACAGAGTCAGAGGACTTCCGTTGGCAGTAGCCTGGCAACACACAGAGGCGGAGGGCTTCCCATTGGTCAGTGGCTGTCGCCTGAGAGTCGGGTGGCCTCCCGTGGATTGTGCACGTGCTACAGCGCTTTGAAGCGGAGACGGTGGGGCGTGGTCAGGTGTGCACACAGGAGGAGGCCTCTGGGAAAAGGGCGTGTCCAGCGGTCCGCAGCCCCGCCGTCCCTGTGCTTCCAGCCCTGCGGCGCCCGCGGCGCCTACGATTGGCTGTAGGAGGAGTTCTGGGTCCCGTTGGAGCTCTGGTCGTTCTCGCTGCGAACGTGAATAATCACAAACGGCCCGTCAGTGAGAGCGGAATTTCAGCACGGACCCCCGATTTTCCCCACAATCGCAGATCGACCAATGGAACTGGAGTTAAAACTTTGGGGGCGGGATTTCGATATGTGAATGCGAACTGTGAATCTAATCTCAGTGAACATAGAGGACCATAGGCCAGAGACAACAGGTTAGCAGGATTTTTGTATTTCAGACCACAGTAAATAGGCATGAAATAAGCAGTGGCAGGCTGCACTTGTTGATTGCGACAGGCCACTCAAAATTGTGAGAAAAAGAATGATGATAAAACATGATGATAAAATGATTCTGAAAAACAGAAAAGCAACAACATAGATGGGCGCTGTAACCTGCAGGGACAAAGCTTCTGTCCATTTACCATGAACGGCATTGCATTCTCAATCTCCTACAATTAACATCATCTCGTAGCTTTATGTAATGACCGCTACTACGGTTGTGAAGCGAGCAGCTTAGCGCCATCTCTTTTTGCATGTACTTTTGGAAGTCCCTGCAGATAAGGGTGTACCAGACTAAATGTAAAGCAATGGAGAATCCCCACCTGTTTGGCGGAGGTTTGGGCTTTGGCATCTTGTTGAGGACAGCCGCCATCTCCTTCCTGTCGTCAAAGTTCTTCCACTGGTCGTAGAGCTTCAGGATGACGCGGATGATCTCCAGGATCTGCATCCACAAGGCTCTGGGTCAACATCAATCCGCATCCCACGGGCGCTTCAAACGCAGCCAATCAAATGGTTTGAATCCCATGTCACGGTCTTACCTTCTCCATGTCCACGGAAAGCTCGGCGAACCACTGCCTGGCGTCCTTCTGCTGTACGACGCAGGCTACGTGGAGGCAGGCTGGAGAGAAGTGGGGGGGGGGGGTGGGTTTTCAGAAAAACACAATCAGGTCTTATATAGGCATGGTAAAGCAGTGGTTCTCAAACTCAGTCCTGGGGGTCCCCTATGTATGCTTGTTTTCATTCCAACCTCAACAGCAATCCTAAAATTTTAACAAGCTGCTCATTTTTCTTGATTAGGTGCTTTTCATGTTTTAGAGCTGGGGTTCCAGAAAGGGCCAGCGTGGGTGCACACACCTGATTCTACTAATCAATCACTACAGTCATTGCTAAGCACCTTGATTAGTAGAATCCCGATCAGGTGTGTGCACCTACACTGACCCTTTCTGGATAAGACTGGGGACCCCAGCTCTAGAACATGAAAAGCACCTCATTAAGAAAAAATAACAGCTTCTGGGATTGCTGTTGAGGTTGGAATGAAAACCAGCATACACAGGGTTCCCCCAGGACCGAGTTTGAGAACCACTGTGGTAAAGCACAGTCCTCAGATTAAGGGAGAATAATGGTCAAGGAATGTGAGGTAGGATCCTTTCTTTCTAATTTACACGTCCGCTAGACTTCGTACACTCGCTGAACAAACCCCATACAATGTGCATACTGTGCAAACAGATGGGGATCTTACCAAGGGCAATCATGAAGGGCGGGTAGAGCAAGCACAGGTCGGTCCTGTACGTGTCGTTCACAATCCTCCTGCAGGGAGAGACAAACGGACAGGCGTGAGGCGGCCGGCGGCGCGTGCTGATGACATCACGCGAGGTGCGGAAGCGCCGCAAGGTTACCGCACCATGCCAGCGGCAGCAGCATGTCCTCCTGCCCCATGTCCTGCACGTACTGCAGCAGCGGTCTGTAGGGGTGGTACACGATCAAGCAGCAGTCCTGCGAGAGGGCAACACAACCAGCCAGTCAGTCAACTTCAAGAGACCAATGCAACCCCTCACCATTTCATCTTTAAACCATTTTTCTGCAAGTAGTGATACTTTATCAGACGTAAAAAAATTATCAGACATCATTCTGAAGCAGCCGAGGTCTGTGAACTTATAACGCAACATAACATAACATAACATGGGGAGATATGGAAAAAGGCATGAATAGCTACATTTGCGCTCTACTTAAAAAAATCTAACTGCCCAAAATACCTTAAGGCATTGTTAAACTGTCAAATCACGAACCTTAAGGGCCAAGAACTACTGGTTTTCCACCCTCCCTTTACCTGGGACACAGGTGTGAAGATAGTCTGGCCAACCAGTAGCACTGTTCAGTTCAACTGTTCAGTTAATTATGTGAGAAAAGAATACCAGGGCCAGATCTGGATTCTAGGGGCAGATCTGAGTACCAATGCCTTAAGGCAGGGGTCCCCAGTCTTACCTGAAAATGGCAGGTGTGAGAGCAGGGTTTTGTATTAACCCAGCACGAAGACACTCAATACTATTCACCAAGGTCATGATTGAAGACCACGATTAGTTGAATCGGGTGTCGTAGTGCTGGGCTGAAACAAAAACCTGCACTCACACCGGCCCTTTTCAGATGAGACTGGGTACCCCTGCCTTAAGCCCTTTATGGCGCAAAGACAACATCAATCTACATTTTACACAACACACTTGGCGACCCATTATTTTCTTAACATCACTGCCTCATTTTCCCAGAAAGCAATGCTTTCTACACTGTTGCAGGCAAGACAACCTGAATGGTGAAAGACTGCAAACATGGGATAAATTCCCTTTCAAATGGGTGGTACCTGGAATTCCTAGGATCCCAGACTTCATACAGGGCCCATACCACTTTCAAATGGTGACACTCTAGCCAAATTATGAACAGCATTGGTTAGCAGAAGAACTTCTGCAGACTTAATTATCATCAGGAGATTTTTTATTATCCAGTCAAGTTGGTTCACAATTACTGGTCAATTATGTGTGTGAATGAGCAGTCGCAGTGACATGACTTCAATTAGGCCCTGTGCAATTTCCACAGAGGACAGGTCAGTATGCATGGAAAAATGTGGTAACCCGATATTGAAAAGCCCACGACCTGTATAAACTGACAGAAGGCAAACTCAGGCATACAGAGAGCCTATAGCACGAAATTAGTTCAGTCTATTTTGTTCTCTGAGCCAAGACAGAGGACAAAACAGTTCCAACTCTTGCTGTACTCACCATGAGCTCCAACAAGTAGAACTCGCACTCTAATATCTGAAAAACAAAAAGTGCAGGTTAGCTCTCAACTTAAAAGACACCCCTTCCCTCACCCCCTGTACAGAAAAGTAGGTGTGGATGTCAGAGCAGAATGTTTTTCTACATGGGGAGCTCCAGGGAGAATCTTCTTTAACTGTTCTACGTCCACCGCAGGCTATGAATAACGGGCAACACAACTAGCACAGTGATGTCATGCCAACCTACCAACGCGGTTCAACTGCCTTAATGGAAACCAAAAATAAACAGCACGCCGGCCTCTCTCACGTCTCCCCGGACAGCAAATTGCTTCGCAAAAAGATGACAAAAATTCAGCCCGTGAAGGGGAGAGCTGGCATCCTGTCTGCACATCACTTCCCACAGCCCTGAGACTCTCTCAGCACCCTGTAAACAACGCGGGGCACCAGAGCCCAAATGGCCGCCCTCTAGACCCCAAAACCCCATCTCTTCCACACCCACACACTGCGACCGACGCGCCAGCCCAAGGGCATCAGACTACCGTTGGGCTGAAGTAGCTGCTGGTTTGTCACATTCGAGAGATTAAATTAAGTCCCTGATTGGCTGGAGTCCACAGCTTGCTTCCAAGGCCCAAAGTGGCTTCTGACTGAAAGCCCCAGGCACCACTGCCCTCTGGGATAGCAGTTTAGCACGCCTGTGTTACACTGACACAGCGGACCGTCGCATTATGGACACTGACACTGTGGAAACTGTCACGTACGTGTCTGTTCCTGTAGGCTCGGCTCTACTTGTGAGTCACAAGGCCCTAATTACGATAATTATATTAATAACTATTATGAGTGACCAAGGTAACGATTCCGGAATTTACAGTACTTTCCATCCATATAAGCTTGATGGAAGTGCTAATGAGCATACTGTACAGAGACTCATTGTTACTTAATTTAAGCATACAGTAATATTGCCCATTATTATCCCCGAGTCAAATCTAACGCACATTACCAGTTTTACCCCAGTGCAGGTTGTACGTCACAGTCTGTGTGCATGTTTGCTTTTTACATGCGGTGTGCATTTCACATAGTAATAATCTGTAGAGCTCATTTCATGCAGTGAAACAAGCAACTCAAAGTGCTTCACAATGAAAAGCAAAACATTTTAATTTGATCAGATGAAAAAATACAACATACAAAATCAAAACACAAACTGAATCAAAATACATAGACACAGATAGTCTTTGGGGTGTATACTTACATGGTTCATTCTATAAGGAAATTCCTTGGGGAAAGCATAGGAGAATCTTGTTTTTACTGAAAAGAAAAAGTCATGATTTAAAATGGGTAAACACAAAAGTGCGCATTCATATGGTTTGGAAATCAGACCACAATTGCCCTAGTTATATCAGTACAGCTTCACATTACAATCAAAAGTTCCCTTTTTTATTAAATAAAAAAACATTTTGACTTCTGAAAGCTTTCATCAAAACAAAAACTACTTCAAATAAAACCGTAAGCGAGTTCCTTAAATTTCTTTTTCCATTTACACGTTCCCCTGATTTCAAAGAGCTCCTCAGGTGGATTATTTTTTGAATACTCATGAAGCTGATGTAGATTTTCTTCAATTAAAAAATGTAATTGGTTTACACTGAAATGATGACGACATAAAATGCGGTGTCATAACTTACACACAGACGTAGCCGCTGAGATCAGCCGAGTATTGGACACCACACCAAATTCCTGGAGAGAATGAAAAGCCAGCATCTTTCATCAGCAGAAAGAACATATATAAATAAATAGAGTACAAACTCCAATTCTGAATGGATGGTAGAGGAGTACAATTACCCATTCCTGAATGGATGCTGTGTATGTTGGGTTATATTCAAACACAATTATTCTGGATTTTTTTTTATTTTTTTTATTCTATATGTCAAAGCTCAGTCGCTCCTATGCTGGACCACAGAAAAATATTTTTTTCCATGGACACGTAATGACTTTATCAAAGGAATTTGGGGATAATCACATAATTAATAGCAGAAGTTGCCATAAGCTCCCTAAACAGATTGGCAGTCGTGAACCCCTGCAGTAGAATAAAGCTGTTTGGAGTGAAGACACACGCCTCTCTCACCTCCACTTTGGATGCCAGGAATACGCAGGTAGGGGCCATGAGGACTGGGTCTATGCTCTTCAGCGAGTACCTGCGGGCAAATCACAAGCCAATACATCAGGGCTTGGCAAACCCTGGACCTGGGGGCCCACTGTGCAAATGGTTTTAGTTCCAACCAAATAGTCAACTCTTTTTTGTAATGAGCTACTAATTGCTCTTAGACACTTTTAGTCTATCGATGGATGATTTACTATCTTAAAGCCACATTAGGCCAACAATCACTGTGTATGCCCTAAAAAATGCTCCATATTCAAATCCCAGGAATTTAGATCAAATAAACTTATTACTTCATGTACTGTGCTATATGTGCTACGTGGAAAATTATTTCAATTGAAAAACGTTGAATTTTTAATTGAGTCAATTACAAACTGACAGGTGAAATCAGCTGCATTTGTTGACAGTGGAAACCTGAAACCATGCCTGTAAACTCCATTCATTTTATGCACAGGCCCATGTAAAACACAATTCTACTTTCCCAAGATTTAACATTTTGGTTAGTGCCATGCTTTGCAGAAAATTCTCAGGGGTATGCAAAATGTACAATTTCTATCACCACATAGTGAGATAAATTATTTAAAATGTGCACTTGACACTGGTCTGCAGTCATAACACTGATCACTTACCTGGCATAGAAGCGCTTGAAATATACTGTTGCTGTGGCAATTACTTGCTGCCTGAGCTTCAGGTGTTCCCCCAAGGCCTGTATTACTGTAGCAGGAAGACAAGTCAAACTACACACTTCTCAAACTAAATGCATAAGCAAGCCTCTACAGGTATGCGAGTGCCTTTTGAGCTTTGCAATTCTGTGAAAAAACTTTTGTGATTAGCAATTCGAAAACATGTACCCTTTTTGAGAATTAAATGAGTTGGCTTTAATTGAAATTTCAAAACTGTCTTCAAGCAGAAATAAATAATGTAATTTATGAATAATGTTGGCAGCCCACCAAATACTTTAACTTATAGCCTACTTAATTTGATAAACAAGACCTATTTGCAAATGTCCCTCTTGCAAATGATTTGATATTCTAAAACAAATCAACAAAATAATGTATTATTTATGTAATCTACAATGGACATAATGTGTCTATAAGTTTAAAACCAAACTCTTCAATGTGGAAATCCTCCCTGCTGAAAATTCCATTTTAAACCAGCCTAAACTGGTCAGGCTGTTTTAAGATGTGTTTTCAACACTTTTATTTGGTCAATCAGCTGCTTGCCAGCTGACCAGTCTATATGGTCAGCTAGTCCACCAGCCTCCTCTATCACCATAACCAGCTTTGACCAGCCACCGATCAGTTACGACCAGCTACAAGTGTGGAACGCACAGCTTAAACTAGTTTAAAATACCAGCTGGCTTTAGCTGGAATTTTGAACGGGGTTATTACGTTCACATTTCTCTGTGCGGACACGTGTCACCGGTAAGCTTTCTTGCACTCTCATGAGGAGTATGCATAGGGTAATTGAAACCATAAAGTTGTCTTCAGTCTAATTTTTATGCAAGAAATACGAATGCCCTCGACAAATGCACGGCGCAAATTAATCTAGTACAGCATTTCGAAGTCAAATCGCACAAAGTGGCAAAGCATTTTTTCCCCCTGTGGAAGCCTATTGTCTACTACCAGTTTAAACCCAATGTCGGCTAGAAATCCAAGCTGACTATGCGTATAAACGACAGTCCGTAAATGTGGAGTTGGCCATGCTGAACAATAGCTGTTGACTTTCCGTGGGCACCGCTTCGTGCATTATGGTAAATGACCAATTTAGCCAATTTTCCGTTTTTCTTTTGTTGGTTGAACAGTTATCGACGACTGCGTTTTCCAGAACATGAATTAAAGAAATAAACCAAACGATGCAAGAAGCAGCAAACGCTCGCTGGACCCAAAAAAGAGCGTTTCTGTTCTGGAAATTCCACACTGTCGCACTATATTGATTCACATTTTTAATTGCATGGCTTGCGTCCAAATCATTAACTGCTAAGTGATAAGTCTTATTTTCCACCCCTCATCTACCGGCACTTTCATTAGTCATGCTAACGCACTAAGGGGCTGATAAGCAAATGCATTTAGACTGCACTTTAAAGTTTTGAATCCACCCCCATTTATTTCCTCATTGACCTTTATCTGGATAGACTCACTGTTCCCACAAAATGTGTACCGTTAGCAAAGAAGATCTGTAGTTTCCAATACTCTTCCTCCGTCAGAAACTTGAGATCTTTCTGCCGCTCCTTCATCAGGTCCTGCCTGTCAAGGACCCACTGTAGACTGGCCACGGGGAAGAAAACTCACCAAGTTAAGCAACCTAAATTATGTCCAGTAGGAACAAGTCAAATATTGAAATATTTTCTGTTTTATTCCCGTAGTGAAAAATGTATTAAAGATTGGTAAAACCGTTACAGTTAACACAGCATAAAAAGCAAACAGAAATATTCCAAAATGAATAATACAAATAAAAAGACGGTCAATTTATAATGTGCGTCAAGTTCCCCATTGCAGATAAATACAAGTCAAATACATATCCCAATTCGCACGGTACATTCTGTAAACCCATGAGTGAAGAAACTTATCGGTGTGCCCCGATGATTCAATTGGGCTGTATGGGGGATCTGCACTGCCCAGCAATCAAACAGCATTTCTGTGTTCCCCAGGTTTTGACGTAATTATAGATAATATTTCTTAAGTTAGTATCACTTAGTCTACATCTTTCGTGTGGAACACACATAAAAATACAGCCTTCACAGAACTGGAATAGCCAAGTGTCGGTTCCGTCCTTTGCATTTAAATAACTAGATAACTGAACCAGTAGTCCACCAATCTGAAATAGCTATCCAGCTAGTTGACGATACGTTATACATAAAGCTCGATACAAGAATCCACCTTCCATGGTAACTTAGCTAGCTAGCCGTAATAGCAAAGCTACGTGGACAACTCTTGGGGGTAATGCAGCCAAGACTGCAATCTCCCCTGTTCAAACCGCAAATATTTAAGCGTGTAATTAACAAGTTAGGTTGTTAGCAAGATATCTTAATTGAGCTCTGTATCAAACTCGCTTCTTCGCTGATTGATTTTCACGTTGATAACGGAAAGCGGTTCGGCCAGAATTGAAAACTAAACAATGCTAGCCAACATCCCCAACAAGCAAGAACAGCCACAGTCACCAAGTCGTATTTTTATCCAGCAACAACCTCGATAAATACATATCAATGTGAATAAGCATATTTTCTGCGATAGCTGTGTATGCCAGTACTATAATTTGCAAGCTTTGAAATACTTCAGCTAGAAAACGGTGGCTAGCAAGCTAGGCCTAAAACAAAAGACCCACTCGCCAGAACTGGTGGTATTTGAATTACTTACTAATGTGAGCTCTGCCAGAAGTTCCCTGCCATCGCATATGAGTTGAGGTAGAATATGTCCCTATATTGTGCGTTTATAAAATGCGGTAAAAATCAGGAAAACAAAGTAAACACTTCTATCCAACAGAGATCCAACAGCACAGCAGCCCCGTGAAGCTAGCAACAATCAGACTTCCTGTATATAAGTTCCGGTCAAAACTTCCGGTGAGTTTCTATCAAAATGAAAGCACAGAATTAACGTTAATAGCGTTAATTAGTCCCGAAAAAAATAACCACGGTTTCTGAGCTTTGATAGAGACTTACCTTTATTTAAAACAAAAACATTTCAGATACAATTTTTACACAATCGCTAGCTACTGGCTTCTATCCTGCTATTTGGCTAGTTTAAATGACTAGCTACTTCCTTGCTATTTGGCTGGTTTAAATTACTATCTTGCTGTTTGGCTGGTTTAAATTAAGCCTAAAACACCAGCAACAATTGCTGGGAACGTGATTTCACAAAAATTACTACATAATGTTATAGGTATGAGTCTGTAGAGTAAATGAATACCCCCTATCATTTTGTAACAATTTTTAGTTTTGGCAGTAATCTGGTAAACAATGAGCCAGGACTGAACTGACAATATACAGCAATGCATGGCCGGGCTACACTAAAACACCAGCAACAATTGTTGGGAACGTGATTTTCCAGAAAGGACTGCATAATGTTAAAGATATGGGTTTAGATATGAGTATATAATGTGTAATTATAGACAACTGCATTAGTTACAAGAAAAAAGGACAAAATTGGACTTATGAAATCATTGCATTTTCCGAGCTTTTAGTTTGAAATCCTCTAACCGGAAGTTTCCAATTGTACCGAGCAACAACAGCCAGCTTCACGAGCTCAGCATTGCTCTCTAATTTGCTGTGCTTCAAAGAACAGGGTCCCCTTAGGATGAATACACAATATATCGTCAAATGAGGTTCCGAGTAGGGATACTTTTTTGTTTGGTTGTTTTTAGCTACTTTATCTATTTTTCAAAAGGCTGTCGATCACAATTTCATTACATACACTTTGGTCTTGAATAAAAATACAATATGTGATATCGTCAAGGTGGTAAAATGTGATTTTATCAAAATAAACGTAACCCTATGTCATAAAATTAGCCTGCCATGGCCCTACTGTATTATTTTTTATGTGTACCCCAAACAGCTAGTAGTTAGCATGATGTTTCTTAATAAACAATGTATTCTTTGTAATCTTAAAGCTGTAACTACAAGAAGGCTAGCCCTTTATTGTATGGCTCCTTTCGAAAAAAGAAGAATACAAACACCAGCTTGTGAATTCTGGGAAATTATTTCCAGTTTCACATTTTATGGATATATTAGACTACATGGACTATTATATGCACTGGTCAAATTATTTTAACCAAATGGCAATTGGCCACAAGAATAGAAATGCTATGCATACATGTATGCTATGTGTGTACATATTTTAATCTGTGTAAAATTGTTTCTTTTATATGTTCTATATAATCATTGACACATATTGTGTTTTTATGAGGAAGGCTAGTTTGCCAGCGTGAGCATTATATTACCAAATGTTTGTTATGTCCCCTAATTCTTACATCTGAAATACATTCGTGGGAGTATGTGTTTTTTTTTTTTAATTTTTTTTTTTAGAAACCCAGAACAGCCTTTTTGTGAGAGATATCCATCCAAAGTACCCTTAAGTAATAACAGCTTTGTTTCATTATGTAAGCAGTTAAAATGTAGGAGGGCACCATTCTGTGCAATGTGCCATTTGAGTGTTCAAACTAATTTAGGTACTTGTTCGCATTGCTGAGAGACAGTGACCTTGTGTAACTGCCACGTGTGTGCAAGAGGTGAGATAACTGGAATGGATCTCCAAGTACAACACATGGGTCTACATGATCATCAGACCTCTCTGAAGGGGATGACTTTGAGTTTCCTGAAGCATGTTCTATATCACTATGTTTTTAAAAATCTGCTTATGGGTGTGAGAAGACATGTTTGGACGGTGAGGCCGATGTACTGTATATTCCCCTTTGTCATATACTGTGGTTAGATAAATGTGTTAAGGATAGGTTCATTTGTTGACATATATTTCCTATGGCAAATGGAACCTTAGACCTGAGATTAGACTATCCAGTGACAAGGCCCCTGAAAGTTTATGAGCAGGCCAGTCTGTGCTAGCCATTTTAAAGTTGACTGGTCCTCTGAAACCTCTAGACATATCTATAATATCCTTCTCAGCACATAAAAGCAGTCTGGCCCAAATAAAAACATTCATTAAACATACATATTATCAAACCTCTACTTAAAGTGAACTATCTCTTTAAGGCTATATTCCCTTTCTAAGTATTCACCAGTACCAGAAAGCACATTTACATATTAGCGGTCAATCTGGGCTGTACTGCTGAGGAGATGCTATTTATAATCATATTCAGAATTTTATAAACATTTATGCCATTGAAATCACAGATTTGTAAATACAGTTAGTTCTATCATTTGTAGAG
This sequence comes from Anguilla anguilla, assembly GCF_013347855.1. NCBI lineage: Eukaryota > Metazoa > Chordata > Actinopteri > Anguilliformes > Anguillidae > Anguilla > Anguilla anguilla. Next base: position 27,187,093 of record NC_049206.1, on the reverse strand, counting down.
ACATAGCCTTCCTTTGTCATAATTATCATCGTCAAAATTAGTAAGTGTCCCAAATGAACTGCAGAACCTGTATGATTTCTGTGTGATTTAATTTGTTTTCAGGAACAGTATGATATAAATATGTATTGCCAATTGATACATTTGATGGAAAATAGCTCATTTAAAATACAACATATTGGAATATGATAAGAAAAAAAAATCATAGTGAATAAATATTGGTTAAACATGTTTCTGAATGATTTTCTTTTTATGCAATGCCACTTAATAATTTTAAATAATTTGTTACTTTATCTGCAATTTTGGAAAATAAATATTGTAGGTGGTTGGGACTTTCCTGTAGGGTTTTTACAAGATCATTTCCTTGGTATATCACAGCTCTCTATAGCCAGCACGCGTCAGTGAAACATGAATCACTCTAGTTAGCATGTGGACGAGAGAAATGTAATCTAAAGATCGTCTGCTTGTGCGAGTGAACCAAATGGGGTACACTACAATGGCTCTTCAAACTGATGATGTCAACACAAATTTACAGAAATATTTCCAAATGAAAAGATTTAAATAGCATGTGTAGGCCTGCATATTTTACAAACATATAAATATGTGAGTTGCTTATTAGGTGCATTGTATCTTGTACTTCATAGTACAACTTATGGTTAACATAATTTGCATTCATTTACATGAGGATAGCGAATACATGTATTACAGTTACATAAACATAAATATTCTTCACAAAATTATGTTTATGAATATTATTTTTTGTTGGATATATTTCCTATGGCACATTGAACCTTCAATCACTGTGCTTGACGAATGAAAATTAATATGTTCACAAGTCCACGGACTGCTCTGTTTCCCCTTTGACTATGTGCATTCAGATCTCCCTTGTTCTTGTACATATTTTTTTAAATAAAATTACAGCAATGTACTCTTAAAATAAAAGGAGTAGCAGACTGGAATGTATGGGACATAGGTTCCGTGTGAACAGATAAAAGAGAGAAAATGTGGATACTTTTTGAATGCCTAAGTAGAGAAGTGCACACATTTGTGCATGTGGGTATAAAGGGGATTTTGGATGAATGCATATGTAAAAGCATATTGGGTGACTGATCTACAGTAAAAATTGAAAAATGTACTTAATCCTTTCATACATTATCTGCACACACACAAACACATACATATATACATATATTTAAAAACATATATTAGTAGATAATGAAGCACCTTTAAATATGCACTGTGCAATGCAAAATACAACATTTGTTTTGTCAGCTGTACCATGCTTCTTTCTCCTGACAAATCATTTATGAAAATCAATGTTTTATCATCGCACAAAAATTCTTGGTGCAGCAGTATTTCCACTTAGCACCTAGCATGAAACGCTTAGCATTTTTCAGTCCATCATCTCCACTGTACTCAAGGCCTTCAGCTATTCACATAACTTTGACAGATTTTTATAGGGAGGGTCAGCCTCCTTTTGTGTGGAGGTTCAAGATTCCAGAGCTGATGGTCCATGTGCTTGCTGGAGGAGAGGGGTATAAAAGGCCAGCCAGTCCAGGGAGCAGTCAGACCAGAGCTCAAGCTCAGGGGTGTGAACATCTCCAGACAGCAGCCGGCAAGGACGAGAGCAACCGCCACCATGAGTCGCAGCCCAGAGAGGATGTCTTCGTACCGCCGCCATTTCGAAGACGGCATGACTTCGTCCTTCCAGGTGCGGGTGTCCAGCCCCTCGCCTCCCCGCGTTCGCCACCGCTCCGCCAGCTACAGCCGCAGTGCCGTGGCAACCACCATGCGAGCTGATAGCATGGGCAGGAGAACCTTCTCTGGCACCCGCAGATCGCACCTTACCAGGTAGGTCACTATAACTCTTCCCGGCCACAACTATCGATGGCTTCTGTGGTCCTGATTCAACTATCCTGCATTTACAATAAGACATATAAAGAGACATTTGCTTTATCTTACTTTCAATTTAAGAAAGTAAGATAAAAAGTACAAAGTACAACAAATTCCCAAAAAACAAACCACCATGTGGCTTTCTCTTTCTTTTATATAATCTGACCACCATCAGCCAAGTCACTGGGTGTGTGCCCTCTCTTTTGGCATGTGCCAGTACCCAGGAATTTCTCCGAGGAAGATATGTGTTCAGCCAACTACTGCTCTCATATTATTCACTTTGTGGGTAAAAACGAATACAGTTGTTGGTAACAGTGCTGAAGAGGGTACAACCCCCATACTTTAATCAGCCTAACTAAATTGTCCAGCAAAGACTGTTCACATTGTTAGCTAAGATAATACCATCTTGACCATATTATTTTTTTCCTTTGTTGAAACATATCTCTTTCTTGGTTAACAGCTGAACTATTGGATTTGGCAAAAATAGTCATTGTCAGTAGACCCATAATAGACCCATAGTCAATGTTGTATTGTAGGTATATACCATTTGTTCAGGCCGTATTAAAAAGATTCATAAACAAATCATTTTGAATATTGACATAACTTTTAATCATTGGCTTCAATGAACATAATCTAATCTGAATTGAAAATGTTTTGGTGCTGGGAAGGAGCATTCATAGAGCATAATGGGGTTCATCAACTGTCTTTCTAGTGCCCGCAGCATGGGGGCGCTGTGTCTGGGTGTTGGAATGGGAGCCACACTGGATCTGGATGCAGCGGCTGCAGAGAATCAGGCCTTCCTCAGCACGCGGACCACTGAGCGCCAGGAGATGGTGGTGCTTAACGACAGGCTGGCTGCCTACATCGAGAAGGCAAGGCTTTTTTCCCCATCATATCCTCCCCACCTTTCCACCCTTTTCTCCCAACCTAGTCACATTCCCTGTGATGGTTGAATGTAATCATAATCACAGCATTGAATTGTAATAATAATTTAATAATAAATTGGATTTAATAATAATTACAGCATTACCATGTACACAAGTTGAGACATAATAAAATGCTATCAACTTGTGTACAATGCTAGAATACTGTATGAAAGTAATTGTATGGCACTTTTCATTCTTTGAAATATTGAGGCTATTGAACAGGTATCTGCATTGCATTGGGACTGTTTTGGGCATCTCAAAGAGTCATCAGTCTCACTGTTGTTTTCTTAAAAGGTCATATGGTTTGCATTTATTGTGGCGTTTAATAGATTTCAAACAAGAATGAACTACATATAATGTGCCCAGCACTTCTGGAAAATGTGCTTTTAACTTTCTGAGCAGTCAGTGGCAAGCTGCGTCTTATCGGTGCCAAAGGCCACTCACCATCTGTTTCCCTGCTCCTCGAAAGGTGCGGACACTTGAGCAGCAGAACAAGCTGCTGGAGACAGAGATTGCAGCCCTGCAGAATCGTTATGTGAAGCCCTCAGGCCTGCGAATGCTTTATGAGGAACAGCTGAGGGAGCTGAAGAGGATTGCTGATCAGATGCTAGTACAGCGGGTGAGGAGACTTTATCCCACGTCCCCCATGGCTTGCAAAGCCACATGAGCTGCACATATTTGACTTGCGTCTCATCCTTTCTGAGTAGGACTAGAGCATCATCATTAACCAGGAAGTCCTTCTTTCTGTTATAGAATATAGCTATTGCTGCAAAAGAGGCCATGGCGGCTCAACTAGAAATGCTGAAAGCCAAATACGAGGAAGCGGTGGAGGCCAGGAAGAAGGCCGAGCAGGAGATCGAAGCCTTCCGTCCAGTGAGCACAGTCGTTCAGCTGACCACAATATCACTGTGTACAAAAGATGCTTTTTGAAATTCTAACGTCTTTTTTTTTTTTTTTGCCTGGCCGGCGGTATTCAGGATGTTGATGCAGCCACCTCTGCACGCATTGCCCTTGAGAAGCAACTGGAAAACCTTGAAGCCGAACTGCTCTTCCTCCAGAGGGTTCAGAAAGAGGTATATTAGTCTTCCTCAACTGAATGTAGTCATCTTGCACCAATGTCTGTACCATCACTTTTTAAAAATGTCTGACTTCCTTCCCCTATCCAGGAAATCGAGGAGCTGATGAAGCAGATTTACGGTGCGGTTGCTAAGACTGAGGTGTCCTTCTCCCTCCCTGACCTCGCTGCTGCTCTCAAACTAATACAGTCCCAGTATGATGAGATTGCTGCCAAGAATTTACAGGTAACCCATAGTGTTTTCCATATGGAACAAAACAATGAAAATGCAGTAAAATGCACAACGGGGTAAGCTGGCGTTGTTGGTGGGTCTGTGCACTGCATTTGAAATGAGTCCTTATCTACACTGCTGCTTCTGACATATATTGATGCCTCTTTTTTCAGGAAATGGATGCTTGGTATAAAACGAAATTTGAGGACTTGAGCAACGCCTCAACAAAACACGTGGAAAGAGTTCGAAGTGTCAGAGAAGAAATGGCAACCTGTAAGAAAGATGTAGGTATCATGCATCTTTTTTTGTTGTGATGCTCTAATCTGTTGCATTGTCATGACGATGATGACATCATGTTGAACCTGTCCTGACTTTCAAGCTGGTTAATTGCTGGGCCCTTCTGCTCAAGAATTGAATTGTGTGATAGCTGGCTGGGCACGCAGGGACTTGATGTTGGCCTTTCAGCTGTGCACTGAAGAAATGTAACCCCAAGCCAAGCCATTTACTTCATGTCTTAGTCAACAGCATAAAACATGCAATAACTGATTTTATTCAATTGCTTTTTTGTGACTGCAGATTCAGAGCAAAGAGCGAGAACTGGAGGCGCTGAAGACCAGAAACGAGACGCTGGAGATACAGATCCGTGAGGCACTGGAAAAATACAAGAAGGAGGAAGAGGATCTTAAGGTAAACAGTATAGAAAGAATCAGAAGTAATCAACAGGCAGATGAAGGCACAGATCTAATTCCTTGACCTCTGCAGGCCCTGCTGCTTTATGGGCAGACAAACCAAAACTGCTATGTCAGGACACTTTAATTTGTGTGAAACTATCGGCTTCTTTCATTCAGGCAAGGATCGAGGCTCTTACTGTTGAGCTGAAATCCATCAAGGGGAAAATTGCACTCCACCTCCGTGAATATCAAGACTTACTGAACATCAAGATGGCCCTTGAGATTGAAATCACCACATACAGGTAATGGGTCCATGGACACAGTATTTCAGGTCACTATTGAGCTGTGTCCTGGAGGAAACTGTTTTTAAATGTCTGACTCCACAGGTTATAAATATATCTATATCAGTATCAGTGGATAGTCATGCATCATCACGTCCTATTAAAATGTGCAAAAAATAATACTGCACCCATTGCAGAGTGAACTAAAATGATTACAGGTTTTCCTTTGGTTAAAAGCTTGTTTTTAGTTGGCTCACTGGTGATTCTTGATTGTTGGTTTAAAGCTTGTGTCCAGTTGGCTCACAGGTGATCTTTGGTGCTTGTTTGACAGGAAACTGATTGAGGGGGAGGACTTGAGGCTGAGCAGCATGGTCCGGAACCTGTCCCTCATGAGCAGCAGTATGAGCACCACATCCGCTATGAGCGCCACGGCAACGATGAGTACCGCATCAGCCATGAGCGCCGCATCAGCCATGAACTCCATGGCGGCAGGGAGCTCCATGGCGTCAGACAGCTCCGTGGTGGCAGGGAGCTCCACGGTGGCTGGGAACTCCACAGTGGCTGCTAGCACCACAGCGGCAGAGAGCTCCACAGCAACAGCGAGCTCCGCAGAGGCAGTGAATGGGGGCCTGGGAGGCGGCCTGGGCGGGGGCGTGGAGAGCGACCTGGGCGGGGGCCTGGAGAGTACTCTGGGTGGGAACCCGGGGAACGGCACTGAGGGCAGCACCCTAGATAGCCAGCTGGAAGCCACTGAGAGCATTTCCTCCGAACAAGCAGTGGAGATGACTGAGAGGAAAACTGTACTCATCAGGTAACAGCCATTTTGTAAAATGCAGACTAAAGGAAACTCATAAATAACCTATATTATTATTGTTATTCTTCTTATTATTATTATTATTGTTATTATTATTATTAGTCATTGTAAAATGGTGTGATATTATTGTTACATTCTAAAGCAGTATAACTCGTAAGATATTACTTAGTGCAGCTGATTGATTCTGCTAAAGCCATGAAATTTTTGTTTTTATCGTAGAACAGTTAAGACAGATGATGACACTACGCATAGCGACACCCAGGAGCGAACGATCATCATTTCTGGTGCCGCTGATGAAACAGAAGACGATTAGAGCAGGTAGACCACACGGCCACTCGCCTTAAACCCCCTAGAGCTTAGCACTGATGGTCCTAACCTGGTCCTTCGCCCAGACTGTTGAATTGGCTGACAGTTGGGATTGTTCTCCCAAAGTAGCACCTGTCTTTTCTCTTAAGCATTGAAATTCCTGTGTGTCTTACATTGCCCTGATTCCTGCAAATAAATAACACAGCATCATATTGTTGTTTCCTGCAATTCATTGAAACTTCAATACAATTCAAAATGACCTATCTCCAGTAAATATGGATACATAACACTACTGTGGAGTGACTGAACATGGTATCAAAATATTTAGAGAGCTAAGGTGACTAAAACATCCACCTTAATTCAAGCAAGATATGTACAACCATGCACATCATGACATCAACATCAACCATTGTACAGTTAAGTAGTACAATACAATGATTACAACTATCTTACAGTGAGTTAAATCAACATCACAGCAAACACAGTAAAATATCAAAGTGTACACTAGCAAACAGCACTGTTAAGCAAGAGGTCTACTTCCTGAATATGTGCACAAGTACACAAGCAAACATATTGATGGCCAAAATTCCATGCACCATTTTAAGCAATGCTAGTATTGCACATTGCATTACACTACATTGTGGTGTAATACTCATAGCACACAAAACTTTGACAAATGCATATGGATTGATGTGCGCAAAAAACTGTAGAGCATTATTAATTGCTAATTCAACTCTACGTAACATGTAAAACCCCCATCTGATGAAATGTACCTCCTACATGTTCGTAAAGGGATGAAATTCAGCCCTTGATGGATGGTGAGGTTGTGAAATAGGAAGCAGAATGACTACTAAGGCTAAATTCCTTTTCAGTTCACTTCAACTGCCATAACTCCCATGGCTCTGAATCACATGACTATATGCCTGCACCAGCTGTGCCAGAAGTATAGTACTCCCGTCCAATGGCTGCTCAGCTCAGCAGCTGGACTTGCAGAGTGCAAAGAAGCAGCAGCTGGCTACACGCCCTTCACAGGATGTATACAGTAATCTGCTAGCATGTGCTCTCCTGAATCGCTACACGCCTTTCACAGGATGTGCACAGTAATCTGCTAGCCTGCGCTCTCCTGAATCGATACACGCCCCTCACAGGATGTGCACAGTAATCTGCTAGCCTGCACTCTCCTGAATCGATACACGCCCCTCACAGGATGTGCACAGTAATCTGCTAGCCTGGGCTCTCCTGAATCGATACACGCCCTCACAGGATGTGCACAGTAATCTGCAAGCCTGCCCTCTCCTGAATCGCTACACGCCCCTCACAGGATGTGCACAGCAATCTGCTGGCCTGGGCTCTCCTGAATCGCTACACGCCCCTCACAGGATGTGCACAGCAATCTGCTGGCCTGCGCTCTCTTGAATCGTGGATGACGCCAAAGTAATTGGAAAGGCTTATAAATGCATTTGGGTATTCCAAATTGTGTGAGCAGGATGAAAAGTGTATCCAAAAATAAATCCATCATTCCAGTTAGTATCAAAGCAAATTGTACAGTTGCACAGATAACAGCAACATGTGAAGTTACAAAACACAAATACATTTTAAACAAGGGTCTTTATTTTCTCATGAAACTAAACATAGCAGCAGAGGTTTACAATGAACAGCTGTTTAGGGCATCTGATTGGATGGACAGTCACAATAGGAACTATTGTGGGCATTCTGAATTAGATGACATAATTTGTTGGCATGTTTCAAGAAAAAAAAAAAACATACATTCTTAGAAAATAATTAGTACATTGTTATTTCCCTATCAAAATGGCAGTATGTAAAAAAATGGTAGTATGTAATAATTGGATACATTAGGTTAGTGTCAGTTCCTTCCTGGTCTTACTCATGAACACACAAATAGTCCTTCGGTGTGTGTGACCCAGCATTAATTCATGAGAGTTGAAAAATTAGTATTTTCATGAATTACATACACTTGAGACAATATAAAGAATTTGGTGCAAAATATAAAAAATGGTAGAAAGCGCTAACACAGTGATTAACAAAGTGATATTTCACTTCACTGGAGTTTTTTTTTTTCCAGTTTAAGTCTATGTTTTCAACTGGTCTAGACAAGTGCAAACACAAACTCTTGAGTACAGCACACCAACCATTTTTGAGCTGAAAGGTCATTGGAACCTTCTTTATCTAAAATATGCCCCATTGCACACTAAACCTAGGCCAATTGAAAAACCACACTCCGAAACTAAAATTATAACCAAAGAAACTCAAGAAAGTGATATCCCCATTTAACCTCTAAATTTAAGGGAATGAGTGTCAAGTGTGGAGAGGTCGCAAGACAGACAGCACAAAAGGAAGAGCTTGGATATGCATTTGATTTTAAGGTCAAGGATATAGATAGAACAGGAGACTCACATTCCAAAGAGACAGCAGATATGAACATGAAAGCCATTCACATTCCAAAAAGAAGATAAACATGATAGAGTTTGAACCTGATTGCATAGACAGTGTACAGCACCACCGAAATTCATTGTGAGAATGTGTGTTGACTGTGTGTGTGTGTGTGTGTGTGTGTGTGCATCTGTGTGAGATGAATATCAATGAAACGGTTTTGGCTCCTCTCCCACTCCCCCAGCAAGTTTGTACACGGCAACGCTTACTTCATGAGCCAATTTGTCAGCATTCTCCTGGAAAACACACACACACACACACACACAAGAAGCTATTAGCATGAATCACTCACTGGCTTTGCTTTACACACAGCTCCTCACCAATGTCAGTCTAGTCCTTGCTCACCGTGTGTAAGCTAATATGCGTTTTATCTGTTACAGCACTGACAGCTTTGCCACCTGTGAGTTGCATTATGATCATCATTTCAGTAACCTTCAGTACTATTTCATTTGCCTGCATGTTGTCCTAGCCCAAGTGTGCGTAGCAGAATTTACCTGCATGGCGTGCTTACCTGAGTGTCAGCTTCAGCGTACACTCGGACCACGTCTTCTGTGCCCGAAGGTCGGACAAACGCTCTGGACTTCTGGTACTTTTTCACCAGCGTGTCGATGGCCTCCTGCAGTCCCGCCGGGCTGACCGCTCGCCTCTCTGCATCTGTCGTTTCGATCACCCTTCGATCCGCCACCTAGCGCGCATCCCAGCATTCACCATTAAAGCCCCGCCTTTGTGGCCAGACGCATGTCAGTCGACGCACACATACATACATACGTTCATAAATGGCGCACCTTCACTTTCAGCTGTCTGTTAGGCAGGTCGGTGTAAATGGCGTCCCACTGCTGTACGGTCATGCCCCGGATGGCCAGCACGGCCTCGATAAGGAGCATATCTGAGATGGCGTCACCCACCGTCTGTTGAGGAAAGAGAGCCATCGTTAGCATTATCCACAGAGACACACGATGCAGACACTTCCATGGCTTATGATGATAGTGGGTGAGTGATGATGTCTGGCCTGGTTAATGAGGTTGACAGTGTTCTCCAGGAGGACTGCAGCACTCTTCTTCTCATCATTAGTGTTCGGGTCTGCAGTAAGCTGCTGGATCCTCTCCTCAGCTGCCTTACTGAACAGAACCTGCACAGAGAGGCAGGACAGGTACAAACAGGACAGGACTTTTATATGGGACAAAACCATGCTACTGTTACTAAACAGGGCTGTAGAAAGATTTTCTGCTCACTGTAGCCATTTTTATGAACTTGTGTTAGGGGAGTGTATGCGTAATTATGTGTGCATGTGTGTGTGTGTGTGTTTGTACATGCATGTGTGTGAGTCTGTCTGTATGTGTATGTGTGTGTGTGCATATGTGTACATGTATGCAAAAGTATATGTGTGTGTTTGTTTGTGCGTGAAGAAGTGAAAGGTTATAGGTGTCCTGTAGCTCTGTTGGCAGACTCACTGTGCCGTGTCCGTTGGCCTCAAAGTACACGCCGATGTCAAACTGCTGTGCAGCGTGGTGCAGATGCTTCACTCCCGTCTTTTCACAGCGAACTGTAACCTGGGGTCGAGGTTCAGAGGTCAACAGAGGTTTTCCTTTACCCACTTCACCAAAGTTAAACGGCGTTGATAGATTACAGAAACGACTGAAATGCACGTAGATAGGCAGCAGGTGTGCAGAGCATGGTGCGTTTTCCTGAGACGCAGGCAGACTGATAGCATGTGAGTAGAGCACGATGTTAGCCCACCTTCATGGTCTCCTCGAGGAACCGCGTGGAGCTACCGTTAGCATACGCCGTCTGCACCACAGCCACCTGCAGGTCTAACCCGGCCTGGAGAAACCACGCAGACACAAACACAAACAGTCTGAGTGACCACACCCCTTTTTAGCTTTCAAATACATGATAGCTCCTTGTGGCTTATGAAATTTCACATCATTTGAAGCCTCATTTCGGTTTTACCAGTAACTCAAAGCCTATAAACCAAAAATAAAAAGCAATACTGAGGAAGCCGAATGCTTGGTGACTCCAATCATCAGCAGTGTTGAGTGACCGACCAAACTTTTTGTTCTTCTTAACAGAGAAATTCCTACTGAATTGAAATTTAGTTCAATTATTTAAATTATTTTGACTGCACCATTCAATTATTTTGGAGAGAAATAGATGCACATTTGTTCATACAGTGAATTTATCTACTTTAAAACACGTTTTTAAAAAGCCGTCAAAGGTAATGTGTTAACAAGCGTGAAACACGTAAAATGTCTTTTTATGCAATTACCACCACAAGCACGTTATTCATTTTATTAATGTTCTCAGCAGCATAGCAGATATCTTTCCATGGGAAGAACTTAACTCATTTTCATAATTACATGACACGCATTTTTCCTAAGCCAGTAGCTTCCATCACTTTTTAAACTATTTATCATTACTGGTAAGTGTATGTATCATATTGCCGTATTAAATTAATCGTATTGTAGTTGTATTAAATTAGAAACTAACAATAAATAATTTATTGACATTCTAGTAATTGCCAGTGCAAGCTCAGTGGCTTACTGCCTCCTTTGGTTGAATGCTATTGCACTAAGGAAAAAAAAGAATAGCAAAAGTATTCCTCGGTCAAACTGGATGAAGACATGTGATTGTGCAGGGGGGACATGTGGTTGTGCCTTACTTGAGTGAGCAGCTCTTTCAGATACATGCTGATCAAAGTGGCAATTTTGTCTCCATCTAGTAGGTGGAACCTCCCGGCTGAGTCGATGAAGTAATAAACAATTCTGTCAGCATCCCCGTCAAAGGAGCAGCATCTTTCACCCGCGCTCATCTTAATGCCTGAGATAGGGACAGAGAAAGGAAGGGAACAAGTGAGACAGTGTGAGTGTGAGAGAGAGAGAGAGAGAGAGAGAGAGAGAGAGAGAGAGAGAGAAAGAAAGGAAGCAAGCGAGTCAGGGTGAGAGAGAGAGAGAGAGAGAGAGAGAGAAGGGAAAATGAAACAGAGGAAGGGAGATGAAGAGGGGTAATATGAATTTACTTAATTAGAAATGCAATCAAAGATCTAAACTTATGCTTCTTCATCATTATGCACAAGAACGGTTTTCCTTGAAGGAGCCATAAATGACAATAAAAGTTTCATATTAAAAAGCAATATGACCCCACAAACCAGTAGTCTTCTCTGAAAAAGAACAATCTTTCCACATAGACCTTTCCCATCCAAATCCAAGCAATTAATTATTATTATAGTTATGGAATATATTCTAAGAAAAAAAAGATAACACTGCCATTACAATCAATATTGATTTTGTTAATTTTGTTTCTTTTTGTAAGATACCTCTAAAAGGTAGGTACACATCAGTTTATGGCTGACAGGTTCATACTAGTCTAGCACTCCCTAGTGTTAGATACCTGTGCATACGTGATCACGAAATAAGAGAATGCACTCTGATCATGACTTACAGTAGGTGTGTGCTGTCAGTTAATTATTCACACTGATTACCTATCTGTGCCTTCACATGTGATAAAGTCCTGTCCTACCCATTTTATAGCATTAAATAGTATTTTTGGAGAATAATCCATTATTTAGAAAGAAACTAAATACAAATATCAGAAAATATTCAAAAAATAAACATTAAATACTTTTTGTAATTAATTGAGGAAATCTCATTGCCAATTCCATAAAGTAATTATAGATCTAAAAAAGTAAGCATAAAATACGTATTTTAAGGACAATTATGCATATTTAAATGTTCATAAAGTACAGCAGAATCTCAGATTCTAAAAATGGAACATTCTGGAAGTGAAGTCAAAATTCTGCAGTTTTATTTTGAATTATTTATTGGAATAGAATGGCCTTATTTTCTTTAAAAGGATGTTATTTGTAGATAAATTATTTGAATAGGTTCATAACAGCCTCTTGCCCAATGCATGCTGGGATAGGCTCCAGCACCCCTCACAACCCTGCCCAGGATAAGTGGGTATAGATAATGGATGAATGGATGGATGGATGGTTCATAACCAGTAACCAAATAAGCCACAAGCTAGACGCTAGACCTCATAACATTATAATTTTTTTTCTAGTCAGCAATGATATGATGGAGCATAATAATACCTTAATATTGTAAAAATAAATATTTGTTTGGGTCAATATATTTGTTTGAACGTTTTAAGAATTTACAAGAGGTGTTACAAAAAAAAATAAAAAATAAAAATAAAATATTTTGCGTCTAAGTCCAGTCCTACCTTCAGGAGGTTTCTGCTGGACTTTGACATAGTCGGCTCCGCACTGGAAGTTGAGCTTCCCCTGGCTACCGTCGTTATGAAGAGAGATCTGCAGCTCCTTCTGGAGGAAATGCTCCATCTCCCGCATTTTCAGAGCGCCGATCCCGTTAGCCCCGTCAACCAAGAGGTGCTTCTGGTCATCTGTGCGGTTTGAGGCCTGTGGGCATGGATGTGCGAACACAACACTGAATTATGCTAATGCCCCTGCTGACCTGAGACCTGTTCTTATCAATCTTTACATTGACCCTCGAAAATTTTTTTTTTTTTTTTTGTTTTTTTTGTTAAACCTGCGTTCAAAAATATACACAGCATTTACAGCCCAATTGAGAGACTACAGCAGTCTTGGACACATTGTGTATATCGCCCCCTGGTGGCGGAGGGTAGTCTTACATGCTTAGTCAGCTGAATGAAAGCCCGGGACAGTTTCTTGTAGTAGCCTTCCACGGTGGCATTGCCATAGCGATTCTGCGTGTTCTTACAGCACACCATAAAATGCAGCTGCGGTGTGGTCAGGAGTCCATAGTCTAAGAAAAATAAACAGGCCATGATTCATGAGGAGAAACTGCCTGGCTGGTCTTTCCTGGTAGCACAAGAAATGGCTGCTCCAGTCTACAGGCAAAGCGAGTTAAACCATCCAAAGCATTCTCAAATCCAAGATACACAAGAAGGGTAAATAGGACAGCACTGCACAACCCTGACTTGTATGTCCATGTTAATTACAGTCCATTTGTAATAATAGTGCATCTGTAATCTGGGCAGTACAGAGTTTACATAGCTAGCAGAGTAATGACAGAGTTAGCACAGTGAGGGTTTTTTCACACTTGGTTCATTTCAGCCTCTCAGACTGATAACTCAGCATTTTTGTGAACACGCTGAATTAACTCAGAACCCTCTGAAATTAGCCAAACTCAGACCACCTCCGAAGGTGGTCTCAACACGGTTTGTTTCTGGTTCTTTTCTAGGTTCACTTAATTTGTGCATTTTTAACACAAAGCAAGTCCGAGTCCACTTCGCGTTTTTTCGTACACTTGTACACAATAGCTTGAGACTCGCCATACATTAATTCTTTGCAGCAGCAGTGACCTCTGAGCATACTTGGCTGAAAAGAAATAGCAGAATGACTGCTGGTGGTGTTCGGAGGATTTTGTGGTCAGAATGGTTCCCTTTAAAAGAACTGAGTTTGGTTCATTTTAAAAGAACTACATGTGAAAACACCCTAAGCAGAGCAGTGATGGGGTTAGCACAGCTAGCAGAGTAGAATAGTGACCATAGTTAGCGGAGGACAGTTAGCACAGTTAGGAGAGTAGAGCAGAGTTAGCACAGCTAAATTTGAATGTGTGAACGCACCACAACCATGACCACCCAGAGAGGAGACTCCATCCAAAACAGCCTGGGACAATGTCTCACTGCTGGGCCTGCACAGAGAGGAACAAGGGCCTGGTCACTCCACATTCAGTACAGGGTATCAGCGAGCTACTTCAGAAAATGTCCTGTGATTCTGCATGACCAGTTCCCTCATCTCTCTAGGCCTTGAGGCCCACCCAGCCAGCTGCACTGACAACTTTTTAAGAGTGAAAATAACTGACCTGGTGTCTTTCCCTATGAACACGCTGGCATCCTGGTTCAAGTTGATTGCCTCCATCTCAATTATGTCATTCAGGGCCATCAACAGGGCCTCCTGCTCAGCATTAGCCAGCCGCGTCGCATGCTCCTCCCACGCCGGGGTCACCATTTCTCCCATGGGGTCAATGAGCTTGACCCCGTTATCCTCCTGTGTTAAATCACACAGTAATTTCAACTCCCGACAGAGCTCTGTACCTACCCAGTAAAAGACTGGTTGTTCTTGAACAGGCCCCTGTAGGTCAGGGGTAGGTGACCTATTCCTGAAAGACGATACCCCCGTTTCAGGATTTCATGCCAACTAGGGAAATTGGGGGAATAAAATACCAGAAACAGATGTGGCCCTTCAGGAATGATGTTCTCCAAGCTTGCTGCAGAAGACCACAGTGTGTAACAGTACGTAAGAGCAGAAGCATGCACACTCACCTCCGGGTTGTGTGAGGCAGTGACCATCACTCCGATTGTAGACTTAGTCTTTTTGGAGCGCAGCGCTGCCAGTAAGCCCATCCTGAACATGATGTGGTCCAACTGCTTTGCATTGGTCCGGAAGCCGGCAGTGCCATACTGCAGAACCAGCCCGACTGGCTTTGGGTGCAGCGCAGAGGACTGGGAAACCTTCTCAAGCAGGGCCATTCCTCAAAGAAGACAATGGACGGTTTTTAATAGAAATATTCTACTTTCATTTACCAATATACTACAAAATACAAGAGTAGTATCACAGAACGCTAGATATTAGTGTTCACAGGTGACTAACTACCTAAAATCCTGGGCATTTAGGCCTTCCATGGCTAGAGAAATGAACGGTGGTAATATTACAACACGCCCAATTTTATAAGCATTAGTCAGGAATCAACATAAAGGGTAACCCACAACAGTACAGAGCAGTTACCTAATTGAGTAAAGATCAATATATTTCACAGCTAATCCAGTGATCACTATGAACTAGAGATTCCAAATAAGCATAGCTAAGCAGAAAAATATATTACACATTTCAGCAAGATCACCACATTCGTAAAATGAGGAACATATCCATATCTTGCACCTAAGCATTTAGCTAGTCCTGCCAGATTCTTCAGAACAGACACACCTATCTTAAGCCTATCACAGAAAACAGTGAATTATGTTGTCAGAGGCTTAAATGCATCTTCGTAACACGCTAACCAATTCATTCATTGATTCATGCAGTGAACACGCCAGTTTAGAAACTGTCAACGGGATATCGCCAGCTAGGTTAGTGTTCCACAGATTATCTAGTTATCTGTCTCTCAAGATAAACTAAATTCGTCTCCGAAGTCGGGACGAATAGCAGATATAAAGGTAAAATACCCTACACATTGTTCAGACTCGCAGATGCTTTGCTTTCAATTATATATATAAACCGGTTAATTCACTTACTGCTATCCGCAAATTCACTACACAACCTCTCCGGGGTTCAGTATTGGCGACGTGGCTGAAGTTCCGGGTATATGACTCCGCCTACCTAAGCCTATTACTGGGCAACCGTACTACCGTAATGTTAATAAACTGTACGCAACATATATAAATACGAATCATTGGTAAAAGAAAAAAAAAAATATATATATATATATAGGCCTATATATATTTTTTTTTTTACCAATGATTCGTGCCCCGAATATTTTCTTCAAACAGAAAATTCTGATTGTAAGACACGAATCTAACTTAGCTGTATGATTTAAGCGTGTCGTTAGGCTGCTGCTCACTAGCTAAATAACAGCTTGGACAATTTTCAACATTATTCACTAGTAACCAACTCTGGAAATGAATAGATTATACATCATATCTATCAGATTTATTTTAGTTCTTGTGTTTCGAAAGACAACGCATTAAAGAAAAAAAAGTTAAATAAAAAAGAAATATCATAAATTCTTCTAAAAGCCATTAACTCTTGTGCACTACTGCTACATATTCTACTGTTATCAGTAGCCTACTGCTGAGACAATAAAGCGATACCTCTAAAAGCTGATAAAATAGCTAATTTGAATATTCAAATGAGACCAACGAGTATCCTAATTGTAATGTAATTACTGAACATGCAGCCTCATAATATGCTATCATTAGGCCTGCTGCTTGATCCAAACTGTAGCCTACATCACACTGCTTTGAAATGTCAAAAAATCTAATGTCTGGCCACCACCAAACAGGAAGTGACAATTAAAGAAATGAAAGATCCTATCTTGCATGCTGTGTTCATAAA